>NC_041749.1:15668115-16323531 GCF_004115215.2 Ornithorhynchus anatinus
CTAGCCAGTGACTTTGCATTTTGATTTCTTTTTTTAAAATTTTAATTGGGTTTGGGGTTTTGGGGGGCTAGAAGGTGGCAGCTCGTTTGAATGCTGCAGCCTGAAAGCGGGTCACTGCTGCTGTGAATCACATTGGAAACCCCATCAGGAATTGCTTCAAGCTGACACACACCAGAAGGGCAGCGGGAAGAAGGTTCAGAAAGACAACATTTTAAAATTCTTTTTATCTTGCATCTTGAAAAGGAAATGGAGTTTCGAAATAAAAAACAAAACCCAAACAACAAACAAGAAACCACAAATGTTTGCCTTTTCCCATGGGGAGTTCTCTGCCAACAGACGTCTTTTGAGGAATTGAAGTTCCGTGAAATGTGCCGGGTAGGTAGCCCTGCTCCAAAAGAGACCTTTTTCCCAACTGATGGGGACGTGATGAGGGGTACACACTACTGATGGGATCATCCCTACCATCCCCTGGGTGTTCTGCTCTGACCCTGCTGTACTCAGACGCCCGACTCCCTTGCTTCCTCTAAGGGTTTGGCCCCTAATAAAGGATGAATCCCCCACCCTTCGAAGGGCTCCCTGGCATTTGGTCACCTGGGAAGTAGTGACCTCTTCTGTGCCACCCCAGAATCAGTGACTTTGGCGAGGGGAGGGAATGTGGCTTTTTATTTTTCTCAAAGTGAAAGCTGTTTCTCAGGAATTTTCTCTGAGAACTCCCACCCTGAGCAAAATCCATGGCCATAATCCTTGAGATGCAACTTTATGTTTCGAAAAATATACTGAAAAGTCAGGCTCACCTCCACCTCTTAATAGTTTATTTCTGCCAAGGACAATACAGAACAGGATGCAGGTTCTTGGGAGGCAGATGATGAAGGCCCCTAACAACTATTTCTTGAAAGGATAGTGATGAAGAGAAAGCTGCAGTTTCATCCACCCTCAGCCCCACAGTATTTATGTGTTTTCCAAAATTTAGTGCTTACTTTGTGCCAAGCGCTGTACTAAGTCCTGGGGCGGGTACAAGCAAATCAGGTTAGACACAGTCTCTGTCCCACATGGGGCTCGCAGTCTCATTCCCCATTGTACAGATGAGGTAACTGAGGCACAGAGAAGTAACGTGACTTGCCCAAGGTCATACGGCAGACAAGTGGCAGACCTGGGATTAGAACTCATGACCTTTTGATTGGCAGGCCTTTTCAGCATGGCGTAGTGGTACTGTGGGCCTCATATAGGACAGGGACCTTTTCTGATTTCCTTATCTTGTGTCTACCGCAGGACTTAGTACAGTGTTTGGCACATAGTAAGCCCTTAACAAATAGTCCAATTATACATATTATGAAGATCAGCATTGCCTAGTGCAAAGAGCACAGGACTTGAGTCAGAGGACCTGAGCTCAACTCTCAGCTCCGCCTCTTGCCTGCTGAAGCTGTTGTGACCTCAGGCAAGTCACTTAACTTTCCTCTGCTTCAGTTTCTTCATCTGTGAAATGGGGATCCAATAACTATTCTCTCTCTCCTACTTCGACTGTGAGCCTCATGTGGGAAATCAATCAATCATTGGTATTTATTGAGCACTTTCTATGTGCAAAACACTGTACTAAATGCTTGAGAGAGTACAACAGAGTTGGTAGACATGTTCCCTGCCCTCAGTGAGTGCTTCAGTCTAGGAAAAGGGACTGAAACTGACTTGATTATCTTTCATATTCTCCAGGACTGAGTACAGTGCTTGGTACATATTACAAACTCCCCGCCTTTCCCTCTGCTCCCTCTCCCCTCCACCCCCACTCTGCTCTTCCCCCTTCCCCTCCCCTCAGCACTGTGCTCATTTGTATATATTATTTATTATCCTATTTATTTTGTTAAGGAGGTGTATATCTCCTTGATTCTATTTATCTTGATGATGTTGTTTTGTTTTGTTCTGCTTTGCTTTGCTGTCTGTCTCCCCCGTTTAGATTGTGAACCCATCATTGGGTAGGGATTGTCTCTATCTGTTGCTGAATTGTACATTCCAAGCACTTAGTACAGTGCTCTGCACATAGTAAGCACTCAATAAATACTATTGAATGAATGAATGAATGAACAAATGCCATGACTGTATTATTTCTACTATGTTTCAAGACACTGTACTAAATTGCATTAGATACAAGAGAAGCAAATTAGACATAGTCCCATTCCTAGCTGAGGTTTACAGTTTGGGGTGGTGGGAAGGATACTTAATTCCCACTTGATAGTTGAGGAAACTGAGGCACAGAGAAGTTAAATGATTTGCTCAAAGTCACATAGTAGGCAACTGGCAGACTGGAATTAGAACCCAGTTCCCTGAGTCCCAGGCCTGTGGTCCTTCCATTGGACTACACTACTTCGGGACTGTGCCCTTCATCTCTATTGTATGATACTTTCCCCAGTACTTAGTACAGTGCTATTCGCCCAGGAAGCATTCAGTAAGTACCATCGATTGATTGTTCATTCACCCCAAGGATGGGTAGCAACTGTTTAAGTAGGATTTCCACAGAAAACTAAGATTAAGAAACAGTGCCCTATTTCTCATTCAGCAATGACTAAATATACTATTTTCATGGTAGTATAAAATGAGTAAATTTATGGCTGGCCTTATTTGCATAGAAGTTGGCATCCTGTTTGCTTCAGGAGCTCTGTTAGAATGACCAGAAAAGAATCCCTTGCTTATCAGTCTACAACTCTTTAGAACAACTGGGTTCATCACTGCCTTAGTCTGCACTTTTTAGCTTTAATTGCTGCCAAAATACAAACTGTCAACTTTATGTTGTTTCCAGTGACAATGTATGGATATGAAAGCTGGACAGTGAAAAAACAGGATAGAAAGAACTTTGATTCCTTTGAAATGTGGTGTTGGAGAAAGCTTTTGCAAATACCATGGACTGCCTGAAAAACAAACAAATGGATTTTAGAGCAAATTAAGCCCAAATGATCTTTGGAAAGCCAAATAACTCAATTTAGATTAGCATATTTTGGGCACATCAAGAGGACTAATTCTCTGGAGAAGACAATAATGCTAGAAAAAGTCCAGGGAAAATGTAGAAGAGGCAGACCAAGCAGCTAGATGGATAGAGACCACAGCAACAATAATGGAAAAACCGTTAGAAACGTTGCGAATTATGGCAGAGGACAGGATGTTCTTGAAAAAGTATATCCATGGGGTCGCTGTGTCTCGTAAGTGACTTGATGGCACTTAATATTAACAACAATAATAAATATTTCAGATTTAATCCCACCCATAATGGATTTAGACATAGGGAATGGTGTATTGGTGCATCATTCTGATTGGTGCTTGAGTTTTCCTGTTGGACAGAAATGATATGTCCACATGTCCTCTAGGCTATAAGCTCCTTGGGGGCAGGGAACAAACAAACTCTGTTGTATTTCACCCTCCCATGGATTTAGTACAGTGCTCTGCACACACAAAGTGGTCAATAAATACCATTGATTGATTGAGAACACGAGTGGACAAGTTCCCAGGGCCAATTCAGACGCTCAAGCTAAACTAGAGGCACATAGTTCTCTAAACACGTCCCTCTCTGCCTGATGTCATCCAAGATTAGGTTTGTCCTGTTCGGGTTCTGAGAAGAATTAGATATTTTCCCAAAAGAATACATCCTAAAACACACCTTGTGCTGCTCAAACAAAGCTACTATTGAAAAGTGGATTTCTTCCTTTCAAATCAATTATATTAGCCACTGGCAGACAGCAAGCAGTCATTCTAGAATAAGGCATGAGATTTATTTTGGCTGTAAAATATATAATCTCTATCCATCTATTTTTAAAGCACAATGTGTTTATGAAATATTGAAGTTTTTAAGCTGCTTGGGCAACTGAGAGTCAAGGGATTGTACAAATCTTATAAATAAATGATTCAGTTTGATTAGTGGCTGTTGGATTGGGGTCAATGCATGTGAACAGGTAAAATGTCTACACTGCCCACATGCATTGGACTATGCTGCTTCTCTAAGTCCTTAGGAAGAAAGTTGCTAAATAATGTATCGTACTATCCAGCTCTTTTTAATTTTAAGCACATATATTTTGGAATGAGATTCCCATCACTGAGCCTTAATGCAAATCATTTTATTCCAAAACCCTGGGACACATCTTCCTTAAAAAAGTAAAGTACTTAAACCCCATGGTGGTCTACAGCTCTGAAATAATGTCATGAGAGATGGGAATGGTATTACTCTGAGTATAAATGGCTTGGGGGTGACCACTAGCTCCAGACATCCTCCTTCCATGCTTCTTTTATTCTTTCCTTCAGTGAAAAATCAGTGCCATAGTTTTTCCCACGGGAAGCAGTCTTCAGTAGTCCTACATTTCTTGGCCACTGAGAATGGCCATCCTGGCCCTTTCCCAGAATTCTTGCTTGCCATTTTTTTAAATGGAATTTGCTAAACACTTAGTATATGCCAGGCACTGTTTTAGCACTGGGGTGTTTACAAGGTAATCAGGCTGGACACAGTCCAAAGTGGGACTCATACTCTTAATCCCCACTTTACGGATGAGGAAACCAAGGCCCAGAGAAGTGAAATGACTTGCCCAAGGTTACCCAGCAGATAGGTGATGGAGTCAGGGCTAGAATCTAGGTCCTTCTGACTCCCAAGCCCATCCACTAGGCCATGCTGCTTTTCAACCATTCTGGTTAAAACAGTGGCTTCTGTAACACTAGGCCATATTACGTTTTGGGCTGGAGGTTCTTTAGTTCATGAGTCTTGTCCATCCTAGCTATAGAAGACTCTCCCTGGTTAATATTTTTTTTAATGTAGCTCTACTGGGAAGAAGTGTGGCCTAGTGGAGGGAGTATGGGCCTGGGAGCCAGAGAAGCTGGGTTCTAATCCCATCTCTGCCACTTATAGAGAAGCAGTGTGGCTCAGTGGAAAGATCCCGGGTTTGGGAGTCAGAGGTCATGAGTTCTAATCCCCGCTCCGCCGCTTGTCAGCTGTTGACTGTAGGCAAGTCGCTTAACTTCTCTATACCTCAGTTACTTCATCTGTAAAATGGGGATTAAGACTTTGAGCCTCACGTGGGACAACCTGATTACCCTGTATATACCCCAGCGCTTAGAACAGTGCGCTGCACATAGTAAGCACTTAACAAATACCAACATTATTACTTGTCTGCTGTTCTACCTTTGGCAAATCACTGTAGTTCTCAGTGCCTTGGTTTCCTCATCTGCTAAATACCTGTTCTCCCTCCTATTTAATCTGTGAGCCCCATGTAGGAGAGGGACTGTGTCGGACCTGATTGTCCTATATTTCCCCCAGCTCTCAATACTGTTCGGGGCACAAAGTAACTGCTTAACAAATGCCACAGTTATTATTACAATGATTATTTGGTGGATTCTGGAAATCAGGAGATCTGTGTTTGAGTCCTGGCTCTACAATTAGGGGAGTGACTGCTGAGTGTATGCCACCAAAGGTGATGTTTTCTGACCAAAGATGCAGCTTGGGTGATCAGCGATGTGGATAGGACTAGCAAGAATAGCTGAAAAATAGTTAGTTATTCCAGAAGGTGAAGACCTTGGAGACTGCTAAGTGCAATCGATTACTTGTTTAGGGCATGGCTGCATAACATCAATGCTATGCTGGATCACTTTGGCCATAAGTGGGTTCTGCCTGTAAAAAAAAAAAAACCTTGTTGGGCAATGTGCAATCATTATTATTATTATTATCATTATTATTTGTATTACCATTATTATTGTATTTAAGCAATTACTATGTATCAAGCACTGTTCTAATAGGGTAGATAAAAAGTTAATAATACTAATTGTGGTATTTTTTAAATGCTTACTATGCACCAGACACTGTATTAAGCGCTGGGGTGGGTGCAAGCAAATTGGGTTGGTCACAGTCCTTGTCCCATGTGGGACTCACACTCTCAATCCCCATTTTACAGATGAAGTAACTGAGGCCCACAGAAATGAAGTGAGTTATCCAAGGTCACACAGCAGACAAGTGGCACAGCTGGGATTAGAACTCATGACCTTCTGACTCCCAGGCCTGTGCTCTATCCACTACGCCATGCAGATTTCCTGTTCATCTAGTTGCACACAGTCCCTGTCTCACAGAGAGCTCACAGTTCAATAGGAGGAAGGACAAGAACTTAATCCCCGTTTTATAGATGAAGAAACTGAGACCCAGAAAAATCAGGTGACTTTCCAAGGTCCGACAGCAAGCGCTAATCTGCTGGATGACCTTGGGCAAGTCACTTAACTTCTCTGTGCCTCAACTCCCTCATATGTAAAATGGGGAATTAGACTGTGAGCCTCATGTGGGATGAGAGAAGCAGCGTGGCTCAGTGGAAAGAGCACAGGCTTGGGAGTCAGCGGTCATGGGTTCGAATCCTGCCTCTGCCACTTGTCAGCTGTGTGACTGTGGGCAAGTCACTTAACTTCTCTGTGCCTCAGTTACCTCATCTGTAAAATGGGCATTTAGATTGTGAGCCTCACGTGGGACAACCTGATGACCCTGTATCTACCCCAGCGCTTAGAACAGTGCTCTGCACATAGTAAACGCTTAAATACCAACATTGTTACTGACAGGGACTATCTCCAACCTGATTGGCTTGTATCTACCCCAGTGCTTAGAACAGTGCCTGGCACAAAGTAAGTATTTTACTAAGTACTTTTATTATTGTTATTATTATCAATTTATCAATCTATCTCTGTACTAGAATCAATTTCTTGTGCAGGTTTTCATTCATGAAGAGTCAAGACTGAGGTTTGGCCTGAATTCTTGCTAAGAGATTCTGCTCTTTTCATCATTCTCCTCACTCTTACAAACTGTGGGGTTTCTGCTTCTGGACTGAACGATGTGTAGCAAGGTGATGTGCTTGCTGCGGCACATCAATCAGTGGTATTTGTTAGCACATACTGTGTACCAAGCACTGTAGTAAGTGCTTAGGAGAGAATAATACAGGAGAGTTGGTGAGTACCTTCCCTACATCACCCAGCCTACCCTGGCCATGGCAACACCAGCTAGATGATTCAACAAGTTTTCCAATTTCAGAGCCCTCCTAAAACCACATCTTTTCCAAGAGGCCTTCGCTGACTAAGCCCTCATTTAGTTATGTGATCACCCCCAAGCTCAAAGCCTCACTGAAGATACATTTCCTCCAAGAGACTTTCTCTAAGTCTTCCTTTCCTCTTCTCTCACTCCCTTGATTCATCCCCACCCCCCAGCCCCACAGCACTGGTATACCTATCTGTAATTTATTTATTTATATCAATGTCTGTCTCTCCCTTTTGACTGTAAGTTCGTTGTGGGCTGGGAATGTGTCTGTTCACTGCTATATTTTATTCTCCCAAGCGCTTAGTACAGCACTGTGCACATAGTAGGTACTCAATAAATAGAATTGACTGACTGACTGTTCACACTCCCTTGTTTGTCACCTATGTACTGGGCTCCCTACCCCTTAAGCACTTGATATTTATACTCCTCGAACCCTACAGCATTCATGTAAATACCTTATACTTCTGCCGTTTCCTTCATCTGTAAGTTACTTTAGTGTGCACCTCCCACCTTAGATTCTAAGCTCATTGTGAGCAGGAATCAGGTCTACCAGCGCTATTGTATGTACTTTTCCAAGTGCTCTGCTTACAGTAAGAGCTCAATAAGTGTGCTGGATTGATTAATGGTAGCCACTTGGCGCTGAATATTGGTGATTTCTTATTAGCACTTGGCTTCCTTTCTTTCCTTCTCTACCACCTTCCATTTCCATTGCATGGTCCCTCATTCTACCACCTTCCATTTCCATTGCGTGCTCCCTCATTCTGGTGCCATGGAATCTGTTAACATATTCCCTGTCCACATCTTTAATGACTTCTTCACAAACCGGAAATTTGCGGCCTCAGGTTCGAGATCCAACTCTGCCACAGTCTACCTGCGTGTTGTATGTTGAGGATTCCATTTTGCCACTTCCTCAAAGGCATCGTCTGCCCATAGCCACCTCTTGGAGTATTACAAAGATTAATGAGATAATGAGCACAATGGCCTCCCTTACAAGGCAACTGTAATGAATTCAAAGAAGGATGACCTCCATAGATTCCTATGGGTTGTGGTGGCGATCTTGCTGTCCTATAAAGAAATCGTCCAGGAGGAAAGATCCCTTAAGGGAGTAAGACTGGTAGCCTTGAAATGTTGAGTTTCTTCAGAGGCATTGTGTATCGCCTTTAATTAGTGGTTCATTTCCGAAATCTTCACCATTCTCTAAACCTGTGTTTCCTCCAGTCTTTCCCTCCACAGTTTCTAAGAATGCAGCTCAGGGAAAATAAAGTATTTCAAGATACGTTAAAGAAAGATGCTAAACGAACACAAGGAATTATTCTTGAGGATGAAATCAGATGAAATAGCATAAAAACGCAATTTGAAAGTGAATTCAAATTTACTGTCAGTCTGCACCTTTTGCCATATCAATATGGGCACGACTTGATATGGAAGCAATTTATCAGGATTACCTAAGGCATTCTCAGCTGCCGTTTATATGGCATCGCCCATCTGGAAAGAACCTGGAATTCTCTAGAATGCTCTTGGATCCTCCATCTCCTACAAGGTACCTCTCCAAGTCATTCATCATTCAGGAGTTATTCCTATTTTTCTCTCCCAAGCATGGAAGGAAGAATAGATTACCTTCCCCCTTTCACAGTTAGGGAAATAGATTTTCGAGTTTGACTTCCACATAGAAGAGTAACTTTAAAAAGTCCATTTTATGATTTTACCCCTATTCTACTCATATAACTTTTAAAGTGGACCATCCAATTTATTTATTAAAAAATGGTTCAAAAAGTCCCTCCTGGCCCAGGTTCCCATGTGTTGAATCTGAGCCTGGAGCACATTTTTACAGCTGGAAATAGGGGGCTATAATGAAAATGCTGACACAACCTCAACTATAGAGGTGCTACCAGGCACTGCTGTAATAAATAATGTGGGAAATATTTTACACTTCAAGGCAATTACATGTTCAGCCATCTTTAGTAGAGCTGGCCCATGAAGGGTAAGGATTAGGCTTCTTTGACAAGTGTAAAAGACCCATGACTCATAAATGCCAGGAGGCATGAATGAATAACTAGAGCTGAGTGAAAGCCACATAATCACCTATCACCTATGGGAGGCAAAAAAATATTCTGTTTATTTGTCGAAGACTTAGAAGAAGGAGTCACAGTGAGGTGTGGCTCCCAGTTTCGGATTCAGCTAACTGGAAAGGAACTGGGGATTATCAAACTACCCCTCTGAAGTTCTGTGCCACTGTCATGTATGATTGGGAGCTGATTTTTATTCCCGGTCTTCCTTCCATATAAATGGTCTTTAGTGGTCTGTGAAATGATGTTCCTTTTCCAGGAAGAAGGCATCCCGGCTATGGAGCTCTCAAATGGTGACCGTGGAAACCTCATAAAATGATGGTTGATGAATGCCCAAGTGTTTGCCTGGGGGAGTGAGAGTCTCGGGATTACCTCACTCTTCTTCCGTTCACATACGAATTCAAGAGGCCAGTTTTCTTTTTAGTAGGAAGGCAGACTATGAAGATGGACATTACCTTTCTGGAAATTGGACCCCAGAACCACTTTCTTCTGGGACATTATTGTCCACTGGGGGCAAAGCAATAATAGTAGGAGTTTCTTCTGTTTCTTCTTTCCAGGATCAGCCAGAATGTACTATGCAGACACTGGGGGCCTAGAACTGACAAAGCAGCTAAGAGTTAGAGAATAAGTGTGAAACACTGAAAGACCCAGAAGAGCAGGTATGAATGATTGAAGCCACTTAGATGCTGACTGGGGACTGTTGCTAAAATCTGATTTGCAGTGAAGAGCTAAAGATCAGGTAAACAACAGCAGAGGAGGAGATAGGAAGTCAAATGTTGGCTTCTTTGGCTACAAACTGGAATCCACTTGGCCACTGGTTGAGCTTCAGTGATTTCAAACTTTAACTTGGGCTATTCAAGAGGGAGAAGAAGGGTAAGGCTTTATTTTGGGACATTGCATGTCAGTTCTAGAGAAACCCTAAGGTTTCTAATCTTCTATGTATCTCAGTCAGTCAGTGGTATTTACTGAGTGCTTAATGGGTGCAGATCACTGCTTCTAGGAGCTTGGGAAAGTATTATACAGCAGAGTTGGTAGTTACGGTTCCTGCTTACAATGATCTTACAGTCTAGAGTTTGAGTTTACATGCAGAAGTTAGAGCAAGTAGAGGAAATGAGGGTTTACGTGAGGTGGTCTTTGATGTTCTGGACCAAATTGTGATTTATAGACCTTCCCATCAAGAAGCATCACGGCCTAATAGTTAGAACATGGGCATGGGGGTCAGAAGGACCTAGGTTCTAATCCTGGCTCTGCCACGTGTCTGCCGATTGACGTTGGATAAGTCACTTCACTTCTCTGTGCCTTAGTTATCTCATCTGTAAAATGGGGATTAAGACTGGGAGCCCCATGTAGAACAGGGACTGTGTCCAACCCAATTTGCTTATATAAACCCCAACATTTACAACAGTGCTAGGCACATAGTAAGCACTTAAAATATACCACAATTTATTATTATTATTATTATTATTATTGAGTCTCTATTATTGGGCCTTGGCCGTGCTCAATCCTCCCTGCCGTAAAGACTGTGGAAATTTAAGCCAATCTCAGGCCTTAGTTGGGTGGCCTGTGGTCTTTTGGTGCCTGGCCACTGTAAAACAAGGTGGCCAAGACACAACCACATTTGCTATGCCTGCATAACATTCCTGGGGCTACCAGAGATCAAGAGAACACTCTACTCCGGTGAATGCATTGGTCAGTCAGTCAATTGCATTTACTGAGCACTTACTGTCTATAGAGATCTGTAATAATAATGATAATACTGGTATTTGTTAAGCGCTGATACCTGGGGTGTCACATGTTTCACAGAACACTTTTTTAATGCTATTTGTTAAACACTTACTATGTCCTCAACATCATTCTAAGTGCTGGGATAGATTCAAATGAATTAGGTTCCCTAGCAGGCTCACAGTCTAGTCAAGAGGGAGAACAGAAGAACTGAAGCCCAGAGAAGTGGAGTGTCTTACCCAAGGTCACACAACAGGCATCTGGCAGAGCTGGGATTGGAACTCAGGTCTTTTGACTCACAGGCTCAGGCTCTTTCCACAAGGCCACCCTGCTTCTCAGAATTTCACCTGAATCGTGGGCTCTTTGTGGGGTATGAAGAGGCTGAGAAGCCTCTGGTTCTTTAAAGGGTAGTGCCATTGTTGAGCACCTAGTGGAAATATTAGGTTTCTAGGGGTAGGGCTGAAGGATCAGGGAAAGAAGAGGCTGAAAGCTATCAAGGAGAGGGGATTTTCAGCTGCTGATTGTTAAAAGGATCTGGAAAATCATAAACACCTGCAACCCATTCACATAATCCTTGAGGATGAGGTCTAACTCTCACCTAGTGCTTTCCCAATGCTCAGTACATTGCTGTGCACCCAGTGGGATAGTCAATAAGTAAGAATGAATGAGTGAATGAATCAGTCAATCAGTGAACTCAAGCTCTTCCCTGAGGCCTCCCCAGGCCCCACAGTCCCCTCCACTCTGTACCTCCTTGTGGCTTTTTGTTTCTTTTTAATGGTAATTGGTAAACCCTTTCTATGAACCAGCCACTGTAGACCCAAGATAGTCGGGTTGGATATGCCCTGTCCCTGATGGGGCTCACACTCCCGATCCCCCTCTTTACAGATGAGGTGACTGAGGTCCAGAGAAGTGAAACAACTTGCCCAGGGTCACAGAGGGGATGGATTGCAGATCTGGATTTGGAACCCAGGCCCTCTGACTCCCAGGGCTGGGCCCTTTCCACTAGGCAATGCTGCTTCTCTCCTCACTCCTTCTGACCCATTCAGCTTCCGTTGATTCAGGTCTGTTGGTATAAGAAGTAGGTAGAGGTGGCCAGTAAGCACTTGGGAGAGTCCAATATAACAATAAACACATTCCCTGCCCACTATGAGCTTGCAATCAAGAGTGGGTGATGACAGGAAAGAGCTGTCAACTTTTCAAGGAATGAGTGAGTTGGGAGAAGGAGCTTGGAGAAAACCAGAAAGCCAGGCTTCACCCCATTCCCAAATCACCCTTTACCTGTCACTGAACTCCTAAATGAATTCTCTTACCAACTGTTTATATTGTTTCCTGCTTTACATCAGTTAATGTCGAAAAGCCACTTCTCAAAAGTTGAAAACACATCTTGTCACATCTTTGATTTGCTTGTTGTTCGGGCAACGTTGAAAATACAGGTACTGAATTTTTGGATCCAAGATCACAGCTCATAAACCCACTTCGTTTGAAAATCTTTTAATCTTTCAGTTCCCGATGAATTGAATCATTTTAAATATTTCATTTCATTATCAGGGTTATTAATAGTTTTATGAATATTTAGTATTTCTTCAGATTGGATATATGTTTTTTACAGGGTGACCCATTTAAAGTCTATTTAATAAAGATACGATTTTAAGACCTCTTTAATTCAGATATTACTATAGGTAACTATATTTTCTCTTTCCGGACAATGTTATGAGTATTCAATTGAGTTAAAATAACATGGCATCAATTCATCCCTAGTCAGAGTCTTTAGACGAGGGGATTGAACATTGTGTTAGCATTGATGTGTCAATCTTTTAGTTGAAGGATGGAACAACTGAATCCCAGAACAGCCTTAATTAACAGAAAATAATTAGTGTCATTTTCCCAGCAGTGAATATGAGATTTTTTTTTTTTGCAAGAGAATCCATTGATTGATAATTAAGGAGGAGTTAGTTGTAATAAAACTCCCAGTATTGCAATTTCTAATTGGCCTTTAAGGACATTTTTACAGTTACAGTTACTTTGTTCCAGGCGTTTTTCTGCCTTTTGAAGAGTTTTAATAAGGAATCCTTTCTCTCCAAAGCAAAGGGCTGCTGATGAAAAAGGTGGCTAGAACAGTGGAAGGTACAAGTGTGAATTACCTAGAAATGTGCACAGCAGCTGCTTTTTTTTTTTTTAATGTTACTTGTACAACCTCAACCCTGTGCTCTAATAAGAACTGGGATCCTGGTAGTAATCCAAAGGGCCATTTGGGAGGAGGAAATTCTCTGCAATCTGGGGGCACTTTCTCAGTGGCCTAGAGGACTTCCTACTGTGAGGACACGCCCCCCAACTCCCTTCTTTTCCCCCATTCCACCTTAGATCCTTATCTTCTCTCAAATTTCCCATTCATCTCTCTAATGCCTGCGCTAGGGAGAAGCGGTGTGGTCTAATGGATGGAACACAAGCCTGGGAATCTGAGGACCTGGCTTCTAATCCCAGCTCTGCCAAATGTCTGCTGTGTGACCGGGGGAAGACACTTCACTTCTCTACGCCTCAGTTGCTTCATTTGTAAAATGGGAATTAAGACTGCGTACCCCATGTAAGTCATGGTCTGGGTTCAACAAGTGCTCAGTACAGTGCTCAAGCACTTAGTACAGCACTCTGCAGTAGAACAGTACTCTAGTAAGTATACGATTGACTGAGTTAGTTTGTATATGCACCAGTGCTTAGTACAGTGTGTGGCACATAGTAAGCACTTAAATACCATTTAAAAAAGAAAGAGTCCTATGACCCATACGACTCAACATTATTTCCCACAAAACAAGCATCGCCCTGTGTTCCCTGCTCCCCTCCTCCTAATTCTGGAAAAGAATTAAGGACAACAGCAACAATCAGTCTTTAAAGGTAGTTTCCAGTGACTTGCAAGAATGAGTCAGAGAAGTGGTTAAAAAGAAATTAAATGAATAATTAATTTCTTTTAATTCTATGTGACTCAACTGTAAAATAGCTCTAAAAGATCACAGGGTCTAAACCAGGTTAAAGAATCCTCATTAGGACCATGGGAAGTTCAGCTGTGTCAATTAGCCCCTTGGGAAATTGGATCAAGGGTCAAGTAATTCGGGCTCTTTTGTGGGAGGGTGTCAATGCTTGTTGAACACAGTCCATGACTCACATGGGGTACTCCGTCTTAATTCTCATTTTACAGATGAGGTAACCGAGGCATAGAGAAGTGAAATGACTTCCTCAAGGTCACACAGCACATAGGTGGCGAGGTGGGATTAGAACCCAGGTCCTCAGATTCCCAGGCCCATGTGCTATCCATTAGACCACACCACTTCTCCCTAGTGCAGGCATTAGAGAGATGAATGGGAAATTTTCCTTGATGTGTCAGGCTTTTCCATCGTTCCTGGAGGGAGATTCTTTCATCATCATCATCATTATTCTCATCACCTCTTTCCTATTCTCTAGTAACAATGTGTTGGATTGCCTGGATTTTTGGGGGGACAGTGTAAGGAAGCAAGAGAAAGATGTTGATAGTGATGGTGCTAAATTTACCATCGCCCTATCCCTCCATCCCTCCACCTGGACCAAGGCAGCAGCCTGCTCTGTAAAGTGACAAGTATCTAGGAGATTCCTCCTTCGCAGGGAGAAGCCCCTACTGGGCTACACTGGGGAATATGGAATCAAGCTTAAATGGATTCCCGATGCCTTTATGTCATTGGGAGTGAAACTGCTGGTGGTGAAACCCTCTCCTTGACTCAGATGCATCTTAAATCACAAATGTTCTCCTGGTAATCCAGTCCCTATTGTGTGCTTTTACAGATTATTCTTTGCTGGGTGGATGCGTTTGCCACTTATAGCTAATGCTACTGTTTTAGAATCTACTTATCAGTCTCCCGATCTTCCCCAAAGCCTCTGATCAAAGAGCACAACTCCTCTCCCGAACTGCTTTATTGACAGACTGGCCATTCTCCTGCTGTCGTCTCCCATTAGGCCACTACTAAACCACTTTGTTTGAAATGGTACTTCACTATGCTTCAAGAATAATTGATTAACAATCCCTTCCATATTGAATAAGGATTCTACATATGTTTGCATTTAGGCTCGAACCATTCAAACAATACTTCCACCAATTATTTGGGGGAGAGAGAGAGAGAGAGACATCAAGAGGGAGAGATGGAGTGAATGTATTTCATCCTAGGCTATAATAGTCCCCTCCTAATTTGACTGAAGAGTAAAACTATCATGTGCAGTCAATGGTATTTATTGAGCACTTACTATGTGCAGAAGACTATACTAAGCACTTGGGAGAGTAGAATATAACAGGGTTGGCAGACATGTTCCCTGCCCACAATGAGGTTACAGCCTAGAGGTGGTGACAGATATTCACATAAAGCAAATATTTTATGATATATAATTTAAAGATATGTACATGATATGCACATAATATGATAAAGGGAAAAGACAGGAAAGGATAGACACCGAAATAAAGAATATCCACACATGGAAACGGTATTATCAGCCCAACAGAGATCAGTGAGGAATAACTGAAAGAGCAAATAAGAATATGTTGAGTGCAGTAAAAATGCATGCCAACCATGGTTCACTGTATTGATTTTTAAAGACTTAGTAATACTTAAGATAGGCAGCAGCTCAAAAGAAAGAAGAAGAGATGCATGGTTTTGATGCTCTGTTTGAAGACTTGCCCATCAATAAAACACCACCTAGACTCCAGCAGCTGCTCGGTTTAATGTCAGTAGGGGAAAAAATAGCAAGCCCTAGGCTTCAAATATATTTGCTCAAGGGAGAAAAGTCACATTAAAAGAGAGGTAAAATCCTTTCAGTACATTTAAAAATGAATATTCAAGAGCTATACATCCAGTTTGGGAAAGACTAATTCTAGAGAATGAGAAAGAAATAAGCAATAAAATGAGGAAAAACTCCACACAATATGCTGAACTTGATTCCCTGCTTCCTAATCAGGATGACACTACAAATAGTAACCGCCTGCTTATAGAGGGAGAGAAGCCTCTCTCTCTAACCGCTCTCTCAGACTGTGGTTTAGGAGTGAGGTTATTTAGCTCACTGCCTCTTTACAGATGGTGGATCTCTGGCTATCACCTAAGCAAATTGGACTGTGTAGAGAGTAAAATCAGATCCTTCGGTATGCAAAGTGATGCATCTGCTCTAAAGGGCCTTTCTGGGTTAGACTATAAGCTCCTTGCAGACAGGGACTGTGTCTACCAACTCTGTTGTGTTGCATTTTCCCAAGCATTTAATACAGTGCTCTGCACTCAGTAAGCAGTCAATATATACATTTGTTTCATTGACTGATTGTAAGCTCCTTGAGGACAGGGATGGTAGCTATCCTACTGCACATTCCCAAGACCTTGGTATGGTGCTCTCTGCTCTCTTAGGTACTCACTAAATGCTATTGATTGATTACGTGGTTCTAATTTGTTAGGTAACTGTCAATTATCAGTCAGGGTCGGTGGACCTGGCCTGAGGTTAAGACCCCCAAAATCCTTTTCAGCAACCCCCAGATTGGGTCTTCAATCAATCAATTGTATTTATTGAGCACTTCTTCTTTCCAGAATGCTGTACTAAGCACTTGGGAGACATGTTTCCTGCATACGAGGAGCTTGCAAGAAACAGCCCCTCTTCCTAAGGTAGACAGACGCAGTCACCAAATCGGGTATTCAATAATCTTTGCTTCAACTAGAGGACACAAGATTTAGCTGAGCAAATAAAAGCAGTTGAACAACCTTCTTTTCTCTGCCTTTACTTCCTCTTGGGAGGACAATGTACTTTGCTTTTTTTTTTCTCTTGTTTAGAACCAGAGATAGTGCACAATATCTTAGGTGTTTGATATCATGTAATCAGGAAGCTGTTAAGTATCTATTTACATGGAAGGCTTCTTTAGCACCTCACATATATATCCCGTGTATGAACAAATGAGCAATTCTGCGGAAAGAGCTCTAAATACTGCTGCTGGCAAGAAGACTCTCAAATAACTTAACATCCCCCTGGGAGAAGAATGTTTTCTGGTATGTGGTGTGTTGGCTGGCTGATAGGGTTTCAATCTTTCTCCTCTTTGTTGTGTTTGTTTGTTTGCATGTTTTTGATGTCCACCTAAAAGACCAAACCCCAAAGAGGTTAAATCCATTAGGAGAAATCATTTTGATCTCCTAGAGAAATAAAACTGATAGTTCACTTGCCCATGATGCTATCCAACATCCGTAGAAGCATTTAGTGCAATCAATCTATTACAAACCAATTTTATAGCTATATAATGAGATCTAATTGCTGCTTTATTAGTCTAGCTAATATTAAAAGTGTCAGTAATTGCTTTGCATTCAAGTTGGTTTTCCAATTTAAATTGCACTTCCAATACATTACCATTAACTTATATACTTGTTTTATTTAATAGATTTTTTTCTTGTCCACATTTATGAGCTCTCCTCAAGTTAAGAAATTCCCTGGCAGAGATTAAGGGAGGGAGAAAGACTAGGAGGGGCAGTAAATAAATAAAATCATAACCACAGTCATCCTTAGTCAAACCAATGATCCATTCAGCCTAGTGTCCTGTGCTGCTAGTGACAATAGGATAATTTAGAGTAACACTATGATGTGTCCATCTGATGGAGGCACAATGTCTGTAATTTTTAAATTTATATTAATGATTGTCTCCCCCTCTAGACTGTAAGTCCGTTGTGGGCAGGGAATGTGTCTGTTTATTGTTTTATTGTACTCTCCCAAGTGCTTAGTACAGTGCTCTGCACACAGTAAGTGCTCACTAAATACGACCGACTGGCTGACTGACAGTGGTCCCATTTCTCGAGACTGTATCTTGGGACGTACATCCTGGTGGGATTTTGGAGAGGTCTGCCTCTAATCCCAGTGCCCAGAGTACCCAACTTGTGATTGATTTCCTTGGGATCTGTGTCTGACTTAAATGCATTGTATGTCTACAATGTTTACAGGATTGATCCTTTCCCTTAGGAGCTTTTCCGAACACGGAATGTTCTTGTAACACAACCGGAGCTTCATGCTTGGATCAGTTCTTGAACTAGAGATGAAGCATTTATCCACTGATTGACTGATTATCCAGTAAAGGAGAGGTAGTTAGGGAATCAATTATGAGGGGTTACTAAGGGATTCCCATCTCTCCAAATGCCATCGATACAGTGTTTGGCGCACAGGAAGTGCTCAATAAGTGTTTTTCACATCCATCGCTGAAAGGAGGGAGTTAGAAGAACAAAGTTCAGGGATATGATTCCACTTGTCCCCCCTAGCTTTCCCAGATTTTCAAATAGAGGAGTCTGTTAGAGCAGCTAGAGACCCTGGCTATTGACTTAGTAGGCAAAGCCCATATCATTCAAATAATTATACGTTTGGGGTTGTAATAATTGTTGTAATAGTATCACTGAGATTTTCCTGCATTTGGAGGTCATCGCCTCCCCTTCACACAACGAGCCCATGAGCCCTATCCCTGAAAACTGTCCCTTGAGGTTAAAGAACACCAATATGGGTAGCCTAAATTATTAATATGTGCCTATTCTTCTTTCAGAGTGCTTCCTCCAAAAGCCCTTGCCACTGTAACTCACATGGAAATAAACAAGGAAGGTTAAAAGCTAAACCAGTCATCCAAGTTAATTAAGTTCAGCCAGCCTCAACTACATCATCTGGTGAGATTGGGAGGGTTGTCATCCTCTCTGTAATCAGGGAGAAGCCCCAGAAAGAAATCTCGGTGTTAACGGAGATGCTTTGTTTCCTGCAGGAATTCAGAAAAATGTGTCTTTGAGAGAGAGAGAAAGACAGAGGGTGGGAGAGGGAGTGTGAGCCAGAAAGAGAGAGAGAGAGAGAGGTGTATATGTATTTTTTGTACCAGAAGCTGTCTCCCTATTCTGGCTGGGGCACCTAAGCTGATGTCTTGTGAAATATCAACCAGTTCTGGATATGATTGAGAGTTTATATCTCATGCCAGTTGAGTGCTAATGGGGCATTTGTATTTTTATTTTCAGGGAAATATTTCTCAGCAAGGAGGTTTGTTTTTTTCTTTTGTTAAGTATACATATTCAGCTTAGGAAAATCACAGCAATCAATCAATGGTATTTATTGAGCATTTACTATGTGCAGAATGCTGTATTAAGTGCTCAGGAGAGTGCAGTACAACAGAACTAGCAGGCACAGTCCATGCCCATAACGAGCTTACAGGCTAAGGGCGGGGAGACAGACATTAATATAACCTATGAGTAATTTATAATGTATAATTTAAAGACATATACAGAAGTGTTGAGGGGATGGGGGGTGGGTGAATATCAAATGTCCAAAGGTCACAGATTGAAGTGAGTAGATAATATAGGAGGGAGAGTGAGCTGGGGAAAAGAAGGCTTAATCAGGAGAGGCTTCTTGGAGGAGATGTGAATTGAATAATCCTTTGAAGGTGGAGAGAGTGGTGGTCTGGCCTCTATAGAGGGGGAGGGCGTTCCTGGCTAGGGGGAGGAGCTTCCAGGGTAAGCTCCCTGATGTGGGGAAAAGGTCAGCAGAGAGATAGATGAGATTGGGGCACAAAGAGTAAACTGGCACTAGAAGAGTGGAGTGTGTGGTTTGGGCTGTAGCAGGAAATCAGGAGGATGGAGCGAGTTAATCTTTATCACTCTAGTTTCCTGTGAGATGAAACATGTGAGTATGATATTTTGATTATTGCAATTCCTGGCAATTTACTGAGCACCTTGAATCTCATTAGCTGTGGTACCTTATCTCTCGTCACATATATTTCTTAGCTTGCTCTCCCATCGCAGGCTTTTTAGGGTTCTGTTTTATGATCCTGAGGAGCTGCAAGATGTTGGTACAAATAGTTTTGGCTTTTCAGTCGTTTTCATCAGAGTTGTCTTGATGGGGAGTCTTTGCTATATCTACAGTGTTGACTTCCAACTAGACAGTGTCATTGTGAAGAACTCCTTCAATGTTGTCATTACTTTAAGTTGGAATTCCTTGTTCTAGCAGGACTTCTGGGACGTACCTTATTTCTCCCAGCTGGATATTTAGCTTTCTGGATGGTTGGATACCACTTTTGGGTGGTGACTAGTACCTTGACTCAGAGGTGGAATCCACCAACTTCCAGTCCAGAACATGCACGGTTGTCATATTCTATTGCATTTCAAGTGGCATAGATGGAAGATGATATAACCTGTGAAGTATCTGTCAGTCAGTTGTATTTATGGAGTACTTAGTGTATGCAGAGCACTGTGCTAAGCGCTTGAGAGAGTGCAATATAACGATATACCAAATGTCATTGTTTAGGCCTTGGTGCATTAGTGATACTTTTCTCTTATCTGGGACGTCTATGATTTTCACCCGATGTTTGGCCTATTCACAGAGTCAGATCGACTTCAGACATTTTGTCTTTCTCTAATGGGGAAAATTTTCTACTCTTTCCTGTTCCATATGATATCCTACAGAGGTCTTTTTGAACCCCCAAACCTTAAACCTTTCTTCAGGGTGCATCCATGACTCCCTCATTGCTCTAAGCATCATGGTGTAATGGATAGAGCACAGGCCTGGGAGTCACAAGGTCATGGGTTCTAATCCCAGCTCTGCCACTTGTCTGCTGTGTGGCCTTGGGCAAATCACTTCACTTCTCTGGGCCTCAGTTACCTAATCAGTAAAATGGGGATTGAGACCAGGAGCCCTTACGTGGGCCTGGGAGTGGGTCCAAACTAATTTACTTGTATCCACCCCAGATCTAGGTAGAGTTTCTAGCACCTATTAAGTGCTTAATAAATACCACATTATTATTATTACTATTATTATTAGGCCTAATCTCTTCTCAGGGCTCTGTTCACCCAAGTGCCACCTCAGATTTGGGTGGAGACTTGCAAATTTTTCACTGCTGTCAAGTCCCGGGTTTCACTCTGCCAGCACCACTCCCTTGAAGGAATACCTTCACACAGTTGCTCTGTGCTAAGCAGAAGTAGATTAATTTGCTATTAACTTTCCAATCCCTTGCTGCTGGAAATAGCCCAGGTCTGGGAGCCAAAGGACCTGGATTCTAATCTCTGCTCTGTGACCTTGGGAAAGTCAATTAACTTCTCTGTTCCTCGGTTACCTCATTGGTAAAGTGAGGATTAAATCCTACTCCTTTCCTATTTAAAGTGTGAGCCCCATGAGGAACTGTGTCCAACCTGATTAAATTGTATCTACTTCTCAGCTTAGAACAGTGCTTGACACTTAATAAGCGCCTAGCAAATGGGACAACAATAACAATAGTAGTAATGGAAATCCAATTGCTTTTATTCCATGTGGTGCTGTGACCGAAATCTCTCGTGACAGCCAGAGTTTACCAGTGCCATCAATCAATAAATCATATTTGTTCATAGTAGTAGATTGTACTCTCCCAAGCAATTAGTAGAGTGCTCTCCACACATTAAGAGCTCAATAAATATGACTGATGGATTGATCATTGATTAGCCTTTCTGATTCCTCATATTTCATCTTTTTTCCATGTTATTTGTCGATGATGATGATGATGATGGTATTTGTTAAGCACTTACTAAGTTCCAAGCTGTTCTAAGCACAGGGGAATATACAGGATAATCAGGTTGTCCCATGTGGGGCTCACAGACTTAATCCCCATATTATAGATGAGGTAACTGAGGCAAAGAGAAGTTAAGTTACTTGCCCCAAGTCACACAGCCTATAAGTGGCATAGCGGGGATTAGAACTCACGACCACTGACTCCCAAGCCTGGGCTCTTTCCACAAAGCCACGCTACTTGTGTTGGGGCTTAAACACTAATAATAATAATGACAATAATTCATTCACTCAGTCGTATTGAGCACTTACTGTGTGCAGAGCACTGTACAAGCACTTGGAAAGTACAATTCGGAAACAGATAGAGACAATCCCTACCCAACAATGGGCTCACAGTCTAGAAGGGGGAGACACACAACAAAACATAACAAAAAAAACAAGTAGACAGGCATCAGTAGCAATAATAACAGTAGTGATGGTAGGCAAGGGGGTCTTAATTCTATTTATCATGAGAATGTCTTGTTTTTTTCTTCTGTTTTGCTGTGCTGTCTCCCCCAATTAGACTGTGAGCCCATCATTGGGCAGGGATTGTCTCTATCTGTTGCTGAATTGTACATTCCAAGCGCTTAGTACAGTGCTCTGCACATAGTAAGAGCTCAATAAATACAACTGACTGAAGGAATGATTTAGAGACAGGTACGCAGTCATCAACTAAACATATGTGCTCCTAAGGAGATTTGGAAGGCCAGCTCCTAAGGATTATCCGGTTGCAAATCCAACACCTGAGTGATGTTGCTTTGAAACAGGGAGTCCTTTCTAGTAGAAAGTACAGCCAGAGCCTGTCTCAGGGAGCTGTCCTTTGGTAAGCCTGGTTTTTCTCTGGCCAATTATGTTGGCGCTGAAGTCAGCCGGTTCACAAGCGACAAGCTCCATCCTTCTTTAGGAATGATGGTGGTTATCATCAGATAGCATCTCGATGTTGGAGGCTCTTGAGCAACCCAGCAATGTGGTCCTGCAAAAGTAGGGAAGCTTAAGTCCCTTATGTGTCTTCCCTGAAATCTCTAATTAAAGGAGCTTTAGAGTGCTGAGTTGGCCAAGGACACTTTACCCCCATTGGTCTCACTCATCATGTAGGTGATTCAGAGCTCCATGGGTACAGACCACAATTACCTTTTGGACCTTTTCCAAATCTGACCAAATTCCCTGGGAACTGTTTGAGAGGGAACTGTTTATTCAGAAAACTGCTCCAACTGCCTGGGAACCATTCCAGCCCAGGCTAGATTTCCCCCATGAGGCTAACCTAGGTTTGGTCCACCCTAGCAATGTGATCTTTAGGCAAAATTATGATTCCCTCCTATAGACCTGATGGTGAGAAGATGGAACTCCAGCTTCCGCCTCAGGGCAAAACACGCCCTTAATCACCGAGACCCTAGCCAACATCTAGGTATCGAGGGAAGTCTGTATTAAAGATAGAATGGATTTTCTGGGCGTTTACATGATTTTTTCCCCTCCTCTTAGTCTTTGAGTAGCATTTTCATTTAAAAATGCCAAAATTTCCACCCTCGAGGTCTCATAATGGAAGCAGCGTGCTTATTGGAAAAAGCACCATCTTGGGAGTCAGAGGTCATGGGTTCTAATCCTGGCTCTGCCGCTTATCAGCTGTTTGACTTCGGGCAAGTCGCTTTACTTCTCTGTGGCTCAGTTACCTCATCTGGAAAATGGGGATGAAGATGCTGAACCCCACGTGGGACAACCTGACTACCTTGTATTTATACCAGTGCTTATAACAGTGTTTGGCACATAGTAAGCGCTTAACAAATACCATCATGGTTGTCTTTTCCTTCCGTCTATATTGATTCTGGGGGCATGGAGAGTTCTTCTATTTTCATTCCTCTATGAACTCAGAGGTTATGCTTTTGGTTTGAGGACTCCTAAAAAATGCAAAAGAAAATGTCTCACATGCTTGAAATCTGGGGTCACTGGTCAAAGCAATCTAAAAAGACTGACACAGTTAAGAATAGAGAAACCCAGTTTCCAAAGTTCATGTGTTAAATGGTTGTGAAGTATCTAGGGGAATCAAAAAACTATGGGAACCAATTGTCTGCTAGACTTCAGTGTTTCAAGGTGTTACATCTAATCCAAGGCTTGCTGAACTGGGTTGTTTTGATAATCAAGTGAGAAACCTGGACTCCAAGCTCCGTTCCTACTGACCCAATGAGAGAGACTGGATGGGTCACTTCAAATCAGTTGCATAATCTATATGGAACAGAGAGCTGAACCCTGGATTTCTGTGTCTATTTTCTGACCTGGAAAATGAGACTTTTTGAGAGATGATTCTTGTTGGTAAGATCCGCTGAATGAGTCATACAAAATTAAGAAGGAGAATCCTCTTTACCCACCCACCTTTAAAGGGAAAGGGGGATAAAATGGTTGAGCCATGAGCTGAGGTGCATTTAACGATGGTATCTTTAAGCACTTACTGTGTGGCAAACACTGTATTCACTCATTCATTCAATCCTATTTATTGAGCGTGTGCAGAGCACTGTACTAAGCGCTTGGGAAGTAAAATTTGGCAACAGATAGAGACAATCCCTACCCAACCACGGGCTCACAGTCTGGAAGGGGAGAAAGACAACAAAACAAGTAGACGGGCATCACTTTCATCAAAATAGCCAAACTAATTCTCTGCCCCTCTTCAAAACCCTACTTAAAGCTCACCTCCTCCAAGAGGCCTTCCCAGACTGAGCTCCCCTTTTCCCTCTGCTCCCTCTACTCTCCCCTTCACCTCGCCTCAGCTAAGCCCTCTTTTCCCCCCTTTCCCTCTGCTCCTCCCCCTCTCCTTTCCCATCCCCTCAGCACTGCACTCGTCCGCTCAACTGTATATATTTTAATAATAATAATAATGTTGGTATTTGCTAAGTGCTTACTATGTGCAGAGCACTGTTCTGAGCGCTGGGGGAGATACAGGGTCATCAGGTTGTCCCACGTGAGGCTCACAGTTAATCCCCATTTTACAGATGAGGTAACTGAGGTACAGAGAAGTTAAATGACTTGCCCAGAGTCACACAGCTGACAAGTGGCAGAGCCGGGATTTGAACCCATGACCTCTGACTCCCAAGCCCGTGCTCTTTCCACTGAGCCACGCTGCTTCTCCATTTCATTACCCTATTTATTCTGTTAATGAGATGTACATCACCTTGATTCTATTTATTTGCTATTGTTTTAATGAGATGTTCATCCCCTTGATCCTATTTGTTGCTATTGTTCTTGTCTGTCCGTCTCCCCCGATTAGACTCTAAGCCCGTCAAAGGGCAGGGACTGTCTCTATCTGTTACCGATTTGCACATTCCAAGTACTTAGTACAGTGCTCTGCACATAGTAAGTGCTCAATAAATACTATTGAATGAAAATAGATAAATAGAACCATAGATAAATGTACTAAGCATTGGGTTGAATATGACCAAATTGAGTTGGGCACAGTCCCTTTCCCATGTGGGGCCCACAGTCTCAATCCCAATTTTACAGATGAGATATCTGAGGGACAGAGAGGTGAAATTACTTGTCCCAGGTCACACAGCAAAGTGGCAGAGCCGGGATTAGAACCCCTAACCTTCTGACTTAATAATAATAATAATAATAATGTTGGTATTTAAGTGCTTACTATGTGCAGAGCACTGTTCTAAGCGCTGGGGTAGACACAGGGGAATCAGGCTGTCCCACGTGGGGCTCACAGTCTTAATCCTCATTTTACAGATGAGGTAACTGAGGCACAGAGAAGTGAAGTGACTTGCCCACAGTCACACAGCTGACAAGTGGCAGAGCTCAGATTCGAACTCATGACCTCTGACTCCAAATCCCGGGCTCTTTCCACTGAGCCACGCTGGTGCTCTATCCACTATGCCATGCTGCTTCTCACTACACAATGTGCACTTTTACAGCTGAAATTCAGATGAATTCCTGTGTACTTAAATGTTTTCCCTCCCACGATGAACTACTTTGGTATTCCTCCCATTACCTCTCTCACAGGATAGATAGATAGATAGATAGATAGATAGATAAGAGAAGCAGTTTGGCTTAGTAAGAGAAGCAGCGTGGCTTAGTAGAAAGAGCCCGGGCTTGGGAGTCAGTGGTCATGGGTTCGAATCCCGGCTCTGCCACTTGTCAGCTGTGTGACTGGGCAAGTCACTTCACTTCTCTGTGCCTCAGTTACCTCATCTGTAAAATGGGGATTAACTGTGAGCCTCAAGGGGGACAAACTGATGATCCTGCATCTCCCCCAGTGCTTAGAACAGTGCTCTGCACCTAGTAAGCGCTTAACAAATACCAACATTATTATTATTAGATAGATAGAAAAACAGCATGGCACAATAGATAGAACACAAGACTGGGAGTCAGAAGTTCCTAGGTTCTGATTCCGGCTCCACCACGTGTCTGCTTTGTGACCTTGGGCAAGTCACTTCACTTCTCTGGGCCTCGGTTACCTCATCTGTAAAATGGGGATTCATTCAGTG
Organism: Ornithorhynchus anatinus; assembly: GCF_004115215.2. NCBI lineage: Eukaryota > Metazoa > Chordata > Mammalia > Monotremata > Ornithorhynchidae > Ornithorhynchus > Ornithorhynchus anatinus. The sequence continues at coordinate 15,693,957 of NC_041749.1, forward strand.
AGCCCTACATGGGACAACTTGACTACCTTGTATCTACCCTAGCACTTAGAACAGTGCTTGGCACATAGTAAGTGCTTAACAAAAACTATCATCATCATCAAGGCCTCGGTGACATCTTTGACTCGTCTCTCTCGTTCACCCCACACGTCCGATCCGTTACCAAGACGTGCCGGTCTCACCTTTACAATATCGCCAAGATCCGCCCTTTCCTCTCCACCCAGACGGCTACCTTACTGCTACGGGCTCTCGTTATATCCCGGCTAGACTACTGTGTCAGCCTTCTCTCTGATCTCCCTTCCTCCTCTCTCGCCCCGCTCCGGTCTATTCTTCACTCCGCTGTCCGGCTCATCTTCCTGCAGAAACGTTCTGGGCATTTCACTCCCCTTCTTAAACACCTCCAGTGGTTGCCTATCGACCTCCGCTCAAAACAAAGACTCCTCACTCTAGGCTTCGAGGCTCTCCGTCACCTTGCCCCTTCCTACCTCTCCTCCCTCCTCTCTTTCCACCGCCCACCCCCCACGCTCCGCTCCTCTGCCACCCACCTCCTCACCGTCCCTCGGTCTCGCCTATCCCACCGTCGATGCCTGGGCCACATCCTCCCGCGGTCCTGGAATGCCCTCCCTCCTCACCTCCGACAATCTAATTCTCTTCCCCTCTTCAAATCCCTACCTAAAGCTCACCTCCTCCAAGAGGCCTTCCCAGATTGAGCTCCCCCCCTTTTTTTTCCCTCTGCTCCCTCTACCCCCTTCACCTCTCTGCAGCTAAACCCTCTTCTCCCCCTTTTCCTTCTCCTCCTCCCCCTCTCCCGTCCCACCCCCTCAGCACTGTACTCGTCTGCTCAACTGTATATATCTTCATCACCCTATTTATTTTGTTTACTTTGCTTAATGAGATGTACATCACCCTGATTCTATTTATTTGCCATTGTTTTTATGAGATGTTCTTCCCCTTGACTCTGTTTATTGCCATTGTTCATGTCTGCCTGTCTCCCCCGATTAGACTGTAAGCCCGTCAAAGGGCAGGGACTGTCTCTATCTGTTGCCGACTTGTACATTCCAAGCACTTAGTACAGTGCTCTGCACATAGTAAGCGCTCGATAAATACTATTGAATGAATGAATGTACATAACCAGCTGATGGTAATGGAGATGATGGTATTAGTTAAGCTCTTAGTATGTGTCAAGCGCTGTTCCAAGCACTGGGGTTGATACGAGCTAGTCAGGTTGGACATTGTCCCTGTCCCACATAGGGCTCACAGTCTTCATCCTCATTTTACAGATGAGGTAACTGAGGCCCAGAGAAGTGAAATGACTTGCTCAAGGTCACACAACAGACAAGTGGCAGAGTCAGGATTAGAACCCAGGTCATCTGACTTCCAGTCCCATGATTTAACCCCTATGCCATGCTGCTTCTCACAGTTAAGCCTAAAGGTGGCTTCTCAGGAAAAGTGTAAGAGAGTTACAATTCTCCCACTCTAAGTACGGGATCATGCTTCAATTTTTCCTTTGGAAAATTCACAGGCAAGCTGAGAAGTTGAGTGGATTGATGCACTAACTACTAACAGTAATAACAATAATCTGTACAAAAGGAGAATGGATTAATAAAATGAAAATATCAAGATTAGCTGGAAATTTGGTATCGACATAGATCACGGGAAAATGGAAATGTTCACTGAACAATATGTGGAAACTCAACTTGTGCTTTAGGATCAAGACACTTGACATTTGCTTAGTCCCGGTTTCCAATCCAGAGTAAAACCATATTGAGAAAGCTGACCCCTCTTACCTAAAAGGTCACTATTGCTTAACTGATTACAGATTTTTAACCTGGGGCCACAGTGCAAATTTGAAAAAGGGTTTCAAAACTGTGACCAACAACACAGTCAACTCCATTATGTGATTTACGTATGCAACTTTCTGTACTTTATTTAAAACTAGTTCTTAGCACGTATGTTCTAATGATATAACTCAGAGAGGAATTGGTGTTGGCCGGTAGCTTTTTAGAAGCAAAGATTAACAATGGTAATTGGCATATTCGTTAAATGTTTAGCATGTTCCCAGCTCTGTATTGAGTGGTGGGATAAAACAACATAACTATGTTGGGCACAGTTCCTGTCCCACATGAGATTCACACTTTAAGTAGGGGGAAAAACGGGTCTTGAATCCCCATTTTATAGTCAGGGAGATAGAGACACAGAGAAGTTAAGTGACTTGCCCTAGGTCACACAGCAGATAACTGGAAGATCTGGGATTAGAACCCAGGTCCTCTGATTTCCAGTTCTGTGCTCTTTCCACTAGGCCTTGCTGCTACCTCAGATAAAAGTACCCAAGGGAACTGTGAATGGATGGGGCTTCGGGCCACAGTCTACTAGGCACTTACTGAGGCTATGGCTCAGTTAACCGCTATTCTCAAGATTCGTCTGAACAAATTGACTACCCGGATTCCCTGAGGAACTATACTTAGGAAAGTAAGCAGTGTTTCACCGTCCATCGTACAGATCGGCTTTCACAAGGAAGGAATCCCAAAAGCATTTCAATCATCATTTAAACACTCTACCATTCTGAATGAAAATCTTATCATATTAGCAACTATTGCGAGGTGAAAAGAAAGGGGAATAAGCAAGTCAGGGGGACAGATATAATGATTTAAAGAGATAATGAATCAATCAATCGTATTTATTGACTGCTTAGTATGTGCAGAACACTGAACTGAGCACTTGGAAGAATGCAGTAAGCACGGTCTCAAACAAAATGATATAGAATGAGACCCTGGGGTAAACCCTGCAGAAGCAGCGTGGCTCAGTGGAAAGAGCACAGGTTTGGGAGTCAGAGGTCATGGGTTCTAATCCCGGCTCCGCCTCTTCTCAGCTGTGTGACTTTGGGCAAGTCACTTAACTTCTCTGTGCCTCAGCTACCGTATCTGGAAAATGGGGATTAAAACTGTGAGCCCCATGTGCGACAACCTGATTACCTTGTAACCCCTCTAGTGCTTAGAACAGTGCTTGGTACAGAGTAAGCACTTAACAAATGCCATCATAAATTAATTTATTGATAGACAAGCCAACAGCAGAAGGATTGCTCTTTGAACAAAGGATTTACAAAGATCAGATGCCTGAAAGCTAGGCTCGGAAACAAACACAGACGCTATGGACTGCGGATGTCTGAAGAAAACTAATTTATTAGTCTGCACCCAGGGAGACCCTACTAATATCCAAAGATATTATGTTTTGGAAACCCATTCCCACCCATCATTACAGAAATCTGCTATATCCTGGCCAACGATGCAACAAATGACAAGAAAGCAGAAAATTAGATCAAGAAGGCCAGTGCATCTTTTGGGAAACTGTCAAGCAGAGTGTCGTAACAACACTGTATCTGATTGAACATCTGATGATGGTATTTGTTAAGCGCTTACTATGTGCCGAGCATTGCTCTAAGTGCTGTCTAAGGTCTGTCTATAGTCCAAACGTCTCCCTACTACAGGTACCATTTACGTCCCATACACAACACAGAGATGTCAGAAAATAAATTTCTTCATCAGCCAATCAACTAACACTGATGCTATGCCCATCTCAACACGGCTCCTTGGGACAGAGAGAGTGCGTGATCTGATGGTATTGTAACAATCAATCAAGATTTATTGAGTGTTTATTGGGTTTCAGAGCTCTGTACTAAGCCCTTGGGGGAGTATAATATAACAGAGTTGCTTAATAGAGTGGTTGGCACATAGTAAGAGCTTAACAAATATCATTATTAAAATTATTACTATTATTATTGTTACTATCATATGTGACAAGGAAGGATGACAATTGGTTGTCCAACTGCTCCGTATGGTGAGCTGAAATACGTTAACCCAAAACCAAGGGAACACGGGACACGTTTAAAGATGCAGTCACACAGACTCACATAATCCTGGATCTCAGCAAAAAATTCTGAGATAGCTGCAGGAGACAGGCCAGCAAAGAGTCCTACTATCAAGAAAGGAGTGGTTCTTTTTGAGCAGAAGCATCAGTAGAATTATGAGACAAAAAGGCAAAGTAAAAACAGCTCCAGGCACTGCAAACAACAAACACAACAGCCTGAGAAAGGACGGTCTTTGTATTTGCACAGTGTGGTTGGGACTGGGTCCTGCCTTGGTTTTTACAGCTTTATAAGCACCCAGAGGTGAATTTCACCCTTGGTGGCACCTCTTTCATGGTCATAAGACAGCCAGATAAAGAACCAGAAAATCCCCCATGGAGAAATGGCATTCCCAGTATGACCCTGACATCACTGTGCTCCATTTTCTCCAACATTTACTATCTTTTCTCCCCAAGTCACAACCTGGTCAACTGTTAAATTCACTGAACCAAAATTAAACTGATCAACCAAAAAAAAAAAAAAAAAAAAACCAAGGAGGAAGAGCATGCCTAAGGCCTTTAACTTTTAAAATGCCACCTCCTCTAACACATCTGTGATTCTCTAGCATTCTTTATTGTTACTATAACATTCTTTATTTTTACTGGACCTTTGATGGTGAAGGAAAAAAAGCAGTGTATTTTGCTGTCCCCAAACTTTTCTCATCATTTCCAAAAAGCAAGAAACCCACTGGTCATCTTTAGTAAATGAAAGGAGATGGTAGGTCTTGTGAGATCGTATCTGATGTTTTCTATCCTGCCTCTTGTTCTTGCTGACAACGCCTACATTAATGAACAGATCTGTAGGTTTATGAGGATATACTCGATGTTGGCTGTTTACCTCTTCCATATGAACACCATAAGGGTAATGACCGTGTCCTTCACTCATAATATCAAGCAGCAATATTAGGGCCTATCAACACAGGCGCAGCCCACAATACAGCTGTAATGTGCTCCTTGAAAACATGGCTGTTAGGAACAGTTGCATCATGGAATATGCTGTTCCATAGACTTACATGTTTTACACTGAAATCCATTCTTAAACCCAGGGAAAAAGAGTATGGATTTATTTTATTATATGATGAGTTCTGTTACATTAAAACATCGCAGAACTATTGTTTAATCTACGTTAAAGTACTTCTAAGCACAATATCTCAACATGAACTAAATGAGGGGTTGAACTGCGATCATGATCATTTGTAGGAAGCTGCAAAAGTAATTTGTCATGCTGACTGGACTTGTGATTTCTGACTTGAGTGAATAATTTGTTCAATTTAAATGGCAGCCACCTTCTTGTCTTCATGAAGTACCTTGTAGTGGCCCAACATCTTCTGAACACCTCTGCACACCCTTGAATTCCTTTCTCCTTTAAGGTCTTCTGCAATCGTTTTTAAGAAATTCAACTCCTTTCTTTAAAATTAGCTGGTGGTGGAGAGGACGTAAGCTCTTCATATGCTTTGGTATCTTGAAGGATTGGATTGTGAAAAAGTTAAACAGTAACGGCAGTATCCCTGGGTTGTCTGTATCATGGGAGGGTGGTTGTATCCTATGATATGTAACCTGGGTCCAACCCGATTTGGTTGTATCCATCCCAGTGCTTAGTTCAGTGTCTGGCATGTAGTAAGCATTTAACGAATGCCACTATTATTATTATTATCAAACCAAAAGGGCTGTATTTCAGAGTTGGTTTCATAGGGTAGCTGTAACCCGAGGTAGGCCTGCCTCTATTGAGTTGGGAATCCTGTCTTTGTCATTGGCAAAAACTCATACTTGAGAGTGTACCTGTTGTCAGTTTGTCAACCCTAACCATTAGAATATCAGAAGAGTTGCAGAAAAAGAGAAAAGATCCTACATGAATTTCAGGTTTCATTACTTTTTTGCCAGACTGTAGCTTGCGGCCTCCTTCCTCCTCCTTACCCTCTTTCTGATAATAATAACAATAATAATAATAATAATGATGGTATTTAAGTGTTTACTATGTGTCAAGCACTGTTCTGAGTGCTGGAATTTTTGTGGTGAACTGCTCTTCACTGGTTATTTAGCCAGTGACTTGTTTCATTCTATGCTGGATATCTCTCTTTATTGCTGAATTGTACTTTTCAAGCACTTAATACAGTGCTCTGCACACAGTAAGTGCTCAATAAATACGAATGAATGAATGAATGAATATACTCCCTGACCTCCAAGGGCAGGGAGGGGACAAGATCTTTTAAGAGATCACCTTTCCACCTCCTTACCTGTATCAATTAGGCTACTTTGACCTAGGTGTTATCCAAAAGAAAGTATTTAATTTAATTAATTATGGCATTTGCCAAGTGCTTACTATGTGCCAGGCACTCTACTGAGCGCTGGAATGGAAACAAGCGAATCGGGTTGGTCCAGTCCCTGTCCAACATGGGGCTCACGGTCTCAATCCCCATTTTACAGATGAGGTAACTGAGGCCCAGTGAAGTGACTTGCCCAAGGTCACACAGCAGACCGGTGGCAGAGCCAGGATTGGAGCCCATGACCTTCTGACTCCTAGGCCTGGACTCCAACCATTCCACCACACTGCTTCTCAGTCCAGTTATGGTCCTATCACTTGCTCAGGTGTTTAGAGATAGTGCTGTAAGTAGCGGTCATCCTCCTCAGAGCTAAAACATCAGCACTTGGATGTAGGAGTAATAATATTGATTAAATGCTTACTGTTTGTAGAGCAGTGTGCTAAGATCAGGGACAAAACGCACAGGAGGAAAGTAAGCACGGGTCCTGTCCCTCGAGGATTCACAATCTAAAAATGTACTTCTAACCCCATTTCAGTCTCTCCCTGACCTGCTGTGACTCGATTTCCACCAAACTCGCTGCTCAATGACTGGGAAACGTCCTGAGTGTTGAATCCAGGTGCTTTCTCTCCACTGGATTTGTACCCAGAGGTAGACAGTTTCCCCCAACTGTAAAGAGAGGCGACAGGTAGGTTCTGTCATATAAAGGCCTCATACTGTGCCTCGAGGCAATATTAGAGCTTCAGAGGATTCATTACACCTTGTTGCAGTACAAAGAACAGGGAATGTGGTCTAGCCACTGGGTTGTGTCTCTATAAGCAAAGTAAAGTAAAAAATGGAGTAACTAGCCAATGAATTTGATTAATGTAGATGGGCAATATCAGTAATTAACATTAATTCTCTCTTCGTTCCTAGAGCAAGTTATTTTCTCAACTCTCTACTAGATATTGCCTGGGCAACCAAGGCCTCAAGGAAAAGGAAAAACTAGTGCTCTCCTCTGACTTATGACTATTTCTCTTCACTCTGAAGCAAGTCACATCACACCTTAATTCCTTTCACTGCAGAATGGGAATAGACATCATGGCATATTGGCAAAGTGCTGTGTCATTACCATTTCAGTGAGCTTAAAAGGGTGTCTGAGCCCCACAAGCACACATACAACACGTCCTAATCCACGTAAGGGCTGTGTTGAAACTGAAAAGACTCCAGACTTTAATCCACTCTTTGTACCAACCTACTGAAGCATTTATAGGTAGGTCCACGCGATCGTTCACTGTTAGGGTACACTGACTCCCAAAAGGAATTTGTAGATTGGTATGTTAGAGAAATCACAATCCATATTTGCACCTCGGGCTGACATTTTAAGAAGGAGGAAGAGTAGGGTTGGGCTGAAGAAATACTTAGACAGCACACCCTCCAAAACAATCTAGGTTGACACTGGGTAAATTGAAGGCAAGCGGAGGCCTAATCAGTCTGATGCAGAAAGCAGATCAGTGAGACTTGGATGGAAACCCTTCAATCAGTCATTTATCGAGCATTTAACTGCGTGCAGAGGATTGTACTAAGCACTTGGGAGAGTATGATATAACAATATAACAGACATTTCCTACCCACAACGAACTTTTAGTCTAGAGGGGAGGCAGATAACTAAATAACTAAATTAATACAAATAACTAAATTAAGAATGAATGAATGAATATGCTCCCTGACCTCTAAGGGCAGGGAAGGGAAAAGATCTTTTAAGAGATTACCTTTCCACCTCCTAACCTGTATCAATTAGGCGACTTTGACCTAGATGTTATCCAAAAGAAAGTATTTAATATGGCATTTTCTAAGTGCTTACTATGTGCCAGGCACTCTACTAAGAGCTGGGGTGGAAACAAGCGATTCAGGTTGGTCACAGTCCCTGTCCAGCATGGGGCTCACAGTCTCAATCCCCATTTTACAGATGAGGTAACTGAGGCACAGTGAAGTGAGTGCCAGCACAAAAGTGCTGTGGGGATGGGATGGGGGATGAATAAAGGGAGAAAGCCCGAGCAATGCAGAAGGGATTGGAAGAAAAGGAAAAGAGGGCTTAGTCAGCAAAGGCCTCTTGGAGGATATGTGCCTTGAAGTCTTGTCTTAAGTTGTCGCGTCGCCTTCGATCCATAGCGATCCCCTGGACACATCTCTCCCAGAAAGCCCCACCTCCATCTGCAGTCGTTTTGGTAGCGTATCCATAGAGTTTTCTTGGTAAAAATCTAGAAGTGGTTTACCATTGCCTCCTTCCACGCAGTAAACTTGAGTCTCCACCCTTGATTCCCATGCTGCTGCTGCCCAACACAGGTGAGTTTTGACTTGTAGCAGATGGCCTTCCACTCACTAGCCACTGCTCAAGCTAGGAATGGAATGGATATGCATTCCACACAGAGAAGCAGCGTGGCTCAGTGGAAAGAGCCCAGGCTGGTGAGTCAGAGGTCATGGTTCTAATCCCAAATCTGCCACTTGTCAGCTGTGTGACTCTGGGCAAGTCACTTAACTTCTCTGTGCTTCAGTTACCTCATCTGTAAAATGGGGACGAAGACTGTGAGCCCCACGTGGGACAACCTGATTACCAGCACTTAGAACAGCGCTCTGCATATAGTAAGCGCATAACAAATACCAACATCATTATTATTGTTATTATATGCCTCTGCCTGACTCTTCCTCCTATAGTTGAGACTGGTAGAGTACTGGAAACTCTCCAGATGTGACCCCGAGAGGGGTGCCTTGAAGTGGGGGGAAAGTAATTGTCTCTCGGCTATGAGGAGAGAAGGCATTCCAGGCAACAGGCAGGATGTACCCTTGCTATCTTATCAATATTATCATCATCATCATCATTATATTTGCTAAGCAGTTACTATTGATAAAGCACCAAAGTGCTGGGATAAATACAAGTAATTCAAATCAGACACTCCCTGTCCCACATAGGGCTCTTAGTCCAAGTAGGAGAGAGGACAGGTATTGACTCCTCATTAAAGATGAGGAAACTGAGGGTCCAAGAAGTTAAATGACTTTCTCAAGGTCACATAGTAGGCAAGTGGCTGGGCTGGGATTAAAACTCAGGTCCTCTGACTTTCAGGCCCAGGCTCTTTGCACTAGGTCACCCTGCTCCCCTAAAAGGTCATTCTAGGATGCCAGCCTCTAGAAGAAGGCTTACCCAGGGGATCATGACTTTGGAGTCTGTGAAAGGCCATCACAGGCATGTTGCATCCCCTTCAATCTGTTCTTGTTCCTAAACCACATCCTGTTGGGGAAAAAAAACGATTTACCCAAGTAAAACTGCCCAGAGCATTTCAAGGTGAATTCAGCAACCAAGTGGTCCAGTGACGTTGCAGCAGAGACTTTTTAAACTCTCTGTAGGATGGATTCTTTGGTAGGAGCTGGAGGTAGGGTTTTTTTGGGTATCCTCTGTTTTTCCCTAAACTACTGGGATTACAGATGCTGAAACTGCTCCCCCACCACCACCTCCCCCAACACCTGCCCACACATACACTCTCCCCTTCCTCTCAACTCACCTGGTCATTAAAGATTCCCCCAAGGAATGTGTGATAAGGCACTTCAGGACAGTATGATAGCATCAGTGGGCACAAGCCCTGCCTTCAATGAGCTTTCAGTCAAGAGGGGAAGACACACAGACAAGCTACTCTGGGATATGGAAATATGCTCTCTAGAGCATTGGCAGAATTTGTGATTTTCCTTAACACTTAATTTACATTAACCAGGTGTTACTCGTGTATTTAATTTTGAATGACAGCACTTTGGGGAGAGACATGAGTAGATAATCTCCAGTTAAAACTGTATTTACTAGGATTTCAACTTAAGTGTCAATTTGAAGCAAAACTGAACCCAGTGAAAGTTTCCTGGAACACACACTGTGGCCTTTTGGGCATGCTCTACGCAGTCTTGAATTCTGGTCACTTTGCATTCATGGATAATCCTGGGATTTCTGCTGGTTATCCCATCTATTAAATGGGGTATAACCTCTCCTCTAATGCCTGCTCCCCAGCAAGGTTGACAAGTTGAATGTAAACTTTTGGGTTTCTCTGAGAGCCTTTCAGAATAATAATAATAATAATATATAACAATAATAGTAGTGGTATTTGTTAAGTGCTTACTCTGTGCCAAGCTGTTCTAAGTACTCGGGTAGATACAAGTTAACCAGGTTGGACACAGGCCCTGTCCAACATGGAGTTCACACTCTTAATCCCCATTAGAGAAGCAGCATGGCTCAGTGGAAGGAGCCCGGGCTTGGGAGTCAGAGGTTATGGGTTCTGATCCCGGCTCTGCCGCTTGTCAGCTGTGTGACCTTGGGCAAGTCACTTAACTTCTCTGTGCCTCAGTTCCCTCATCTGCAAAATGGGGATGAAGACTGTGAGCCCTATGTGGGACAACCTGATTACCTGGAATCTACTCCAGTGCTTAAAACAGTGCTTGGCACATAGTAAGTGCTTAACAAATACCAACATTACTTTACAGATGGGATAAATGAGGCAGAGAGAAGTTTAGTGACTTTACCTAAGGTTACACAGCAGACAGGTGGAGGAGCCAGAATTAGAACCCAGGTCCTTGTGACTTCCAGGCCTATCTAAAAATGCAGTTGTCTCTAAATGGCTTTGGAAACTTTGCTCTCCCAGCACTTAGTACAGTGCCTGGAACTTAGTGAGATCTTAACAAATGCCATTATTATTATTATTATTATTATTATTAAATGTGTCACCCCTGGCAGGTCCAGGTCTCTCAGCCCCAAATAATGAGATCCTAGAATGCATCCAGACTACTAACACTGAAGTAATTCACATCACACATTCACTTGGCAGGGCATTCAGGGCAGGCAGGTGTCCTTCAGGGGAAAGGACACCAGTAGGATCCTATGATGAATTGAAATGGTGTAACTGGTTAATCAGTCAATTAGTAAATGGGTAATCATAGGATGACCATAAAAAGATTCAGCGTGGTCTAGTGGAAAGAGCACAGTCCTGAGAGTCAGGGACCTGGGTTTTAATTCCATCTCTGCTACTTGCTTGCTCTGATGATGATTATGGTATTTAAGTGCTTACTATGTGCCAAGCACTGTTCTATGAGCTGGGGTAAATACAAGGTAATCAGGTTGTCCCATGTGGGGCTCACAGTCTTCATCCCCATTTGCTAGATGAGGAACTGAGGCACAGAGAAGTTAAGTGACTTGACCAAAGTCACACAGCTGACAAGTGGCGAAGCCGGGATTAGAATCTATGACCTCTGACTCCCAAGCCTGGGACTTTTCCAATAAACCACGCTCTGCACATAGCACTCAATATATACTACGGATTGAATGTTGTGTGACCTTGGGCATGTCACTTAACCTTTCTGGATCTCATTTCTCTCATCTGTAAAACAAGAAGAGAATGCTTGTTCTCTCTCCCCTTTAGTCTGGGAGCCTCATATAGGACAGGGATTGTGTCGGTCCTCATTAGCTAATATCTACTCCATCATTCAGTAAGGGGTTTGGCATGTAATAAGAGCTTAATGAATCCCACTATTATCATTTCCTAATAATAATAATAATCCTGATATATGGCAATCAAAAATGGGGTGATGATTTTAGAGCAGAGGCTTCAGGAAAATGGTGACAGTGAGAGGGAGAAATGAAAGTAGGGAGAGACTGTGAGTAACAAATGGCAGAGTGCAGAAAGCGGAAATGCTACATTCACATGATATGGGGGGGCTTGTCAGTCACCCATTAGTTTTATCAGTCTCACTTGGAGACAATGACAGATATCTCTCCATCGGCAGCATCATTTTCATATCTGAAGGGCGGATATGTGTGTGTCAGTATGAATAGACTCATGCCAATATTTTACAAAGGAAAATATGATCTACTTCATATCATTAGAAAATTTGGAAAATGTCTTGTACACTGACTGTAAATAATAATTATAATAATGATGGTATTTGTTAAGCGCTTACTATGTGCCAAGCACTGTTCTAATCGCTGGAGAAGATAAAAGGTAATCAGGTTGTCCCACAGGGGCTCACAGTCTTTATCTCCATTTTATATATGAGGTAACTGAGGCACAGAGAAGTTAAGTGGCTTGCCCAAAGTCACACAGCTGATAAATAGTGGAGTTGGGATTAGAACCCACAACCTCTGACTCCCAACCCTGTGCTCTTTCCATTAAACCACGCTGTAAATGCCTCTTGGTCTTGAGTGTGGGAATTCCTTATCAAATTCCTCCCTCTGCTTGCTAAAGGCCCAGTTTCTTATGGGCAGGGAGCATGTCCACAAATTCTATTATACTTTTTCAGGCACTTATTGCAGTGTTCTATACAGTAAATGCTTACTCAGTCATATTGATTTATTAATCACCATGGCATGCCCATAGAGCTGTAGTAAGCAGGCCATACTATTTGACTTTTCCTCTTTCCCTTCCACCTTCCATTTCCCCTTCTTTCAGAGGGGCAGAGGTCTTACCAATGAATCAACTACTAATGGTATTTCTCCTTCTCATTATTAATATTATTATTAACAAGTACTGTGTGCCAAGCACTCTTCTAAATGCAGGGGTAGATACAAGTTAATCAGGTTGGACATAGTCCCTGTCCCACATGGGGATCACAGTCCCCATTTTAAATCCCCATTTTACAGATCAAGAAACTAAGGCCCAAAGAAGTGAAGTGACTTGCCCAAGGTCATACGACAAGAAAAGTGGCAGAGCTTAGATTAGAACTCAGGTCCTTCCGACTCCCAGTCCCGTGAGACACTAGTCGATAAGTTAAAGGAGTATGTTGCTTAATTCATTTTCTTGTCTCTGCTCCTTCTGGGCAATACTGTCTCCTGTAGATTGAGGGATGAGATTCCTTCCAACTTTTCCTGTCCTTTCTAGTTGGTTAAGTGCAATAAACCATGATTTTTTTTATATATTTCTATGGCATTAGACTGGAGCATCATAAGATGGTATTTGTTCCTGACACAGTTTTTGTCAAAGAATCAATCTGTCACATTAGATTGCCCTGTATATTTTCCACTGACTAAAAAATAAAGATACATCAGTAAAATTTACCATCTGTGTCAATATATGACTGTGTAGATTTAAATTGGAGCATATTTGTTAGTTTTAATTCCCAGAAATCTTGTACTACACCCATCATTTCCTCTAGCCATCAGTATAAATATCTTCCCAGGATCACAAAATGCTTCTTTAGGAGGGAAGTCAAACACAGAGAAATGAGGCATCAAATTACTAGGATAAATCCCAGAGAGTTTTTTCTTGTTTTGATTTTGGCTCCTAAGTGAGACCTCCAGACTACAGAGACACCAGGTTAAAGGTCAACACCAATTCAGTTAAAATGGATTCCCTCAGCTCCCCCCTCTTCCACCCAAATCTTTCTCTCTGCCTTTTGCTTTCAGTTGTGCTCTGTTGTTTCCCAGACACTTTGGGATGAACCACCTCCTTCTTCTAACCTGCCCCATTTTGAAAAGAGCCCTTCCCCTACTCCCCCCCCACCACTCCCCCCCCCCCCGACCAGATAATTTGGGCCACAGCATTAGTAGGAATGTGGAAAAGTCAGTGAAGGTTTAATTGGATTAAGCTCCTTGCTCCCCCCACTCACTGGCAACTTTCGTGACAGCTTTACTAACAGGATAATATGCAACAAAGAGATCTGGTATTCAGCAGGGCCTCACGCCTTACCTAGGGGGGATACACCTGGTTTGGCTGTGATTAGCAACAGAATAACAGGCAACTGACAACAGCACTGCTCTGATACTGTCACCAACCCTATAGCCCTGTGCATTTTTAAGAGGAAACGAAAACCTGAAATTGTAACTCTTCAGAGAGATCACACTCAACTGGAGCCTTCCAAATTTGCCACTGGCCTTGGTGGTGGAATTAGAGGCGAGTGGAGCAGCTTTTTGGCATTTTAATCTCCTCAGCCAAGCAAAATCGAACGCTGTCCATTTGGCACAGAGAGCGGGAAAATGTGACACAAATTTTCCTCCATAAAATCGCGCCGGCTATAAAGAGCAGTCTTCACTGTCACCTGACTCCTGTCTCTTGCCTAGCTTGGGGCACAATGCCAGGGTGTGGTAAAGTGCGATTGGAGACATTAGTTACACCACCTTAGGTACAGTAGCAAAATAATATTTGATAAATGAAAATAAATCCAGGCAGACCAATTTTCTAAATAGTTTTCAGAAGTAGCTGTCGCTCTCTCACTCTCTCCTTCACCGTAGCCCTCAAGGAGGGAATCCATTTTACGCCTTCTTCCTTGCAGAAAATGTAGTCTGTCCATAAAGAATTCCGCATTTCCTGGAAGATGATCTCATTGGTATGAGGATCTGGGCTTGGTGTGGACACGGAGTTTTATAACCAGACTCGAAACATGATTTTTTGGGAAGAGTTTGGAGACTTGGTCCTGCAGTGGGTGTTTTATGAGGATGTTGCTAGTCAACATGACCGGAGGCAAAGATAAGGAGAAAGCAGAGTAGGAGGGTAAGGGAGAGGTCCCTGCCTTTGACTCTTTTGTGAGTGTCTCTGGTTATACTGCATTGCCCAGCAATGAATTCCTCAAAAACCAAAATGAGAAATGGGTATTATTTAAGTTGGAAATCTGCAAATGCTGGGAAATTATTTGCAGTTTGATGGGGTTGGATCCTCTTTTCCCAATTTCTTCTAGCATCCTTATCTTGCATGCTGGGAAAAGAACCACAGAAATAGGATGAAGCTTGGCAAATGAAGACTAAGTAAGAAAATTATTACTTACAATTTTAGTTATTGCTTTGTAATTTTTACAATGGAGCGTGATGGAAATGGGAGTTAGGCAGGAGATTTCATTTCTAGCCTAGTTTCACCCCTCTATGATGCAAATCATCTACTGAGATGCAAAAAATGAAGAGTATCAGAGCCAGAGTTTCCAGAGAAAATGATCAGAGACCAAACTGAAAATAATAATGATAGAATGATAGCCCTGGTGCTTAGAACAGTGCTCGAAATGCACTTTGGAAAAGTTTTTTAATGGCATTTGTTAAGCGCTCACTATGGGTCAAGCACTGTTCTAAGCACTGGGGTAGATACAACTTAATTAGGTCAGAAAATGCTGTCAAAACTGCTGTACCTGTCATTAGAAGTGGTTCTGGAGACTACCACTAATTTCAAGAAGCAACGTGAGCTAATGGAAAGAGCACAAGCCTGGGAGTCAGAAGAGCTGGGTTCTATTCCCAGCTCCACCTCTTGTCTGTGTGCTAACTTGGGCAAATCACTTAATTTCTCTCTGGCTCAGTTCCCTCATCCGCAAAATGAGGATTCAAAACCTATTTGCCCTCCTACTTAGTCTCTGATCCCCATGTGGAATCTGATTATCTTGTATCTACCCCAGTGCTTAGTATAGTGCTTGGCACATAGTCAGTGCTTAAATACCACAGTGATTATTATTATCCAATTTTCACTTCACTTCAGGAAAAGTGCAAGATTGTGGCTTTTACTAAATGTATCATTCCATTTCTTTTTCTACTCATTTCAAAAACGTATCCCCTATTAGCAGAAATAAATGTATAACTTGGTGTCCTGGGATCATCCTGAGTTTAACGTCTCTATAACTCAAAGCCTCACTCTGTTTTAAATCCTTTGGGTCTACTATTGGACTTCTGAATGGTCTATTTTCTGAAACGTTGAATGCCACATCTTCAAATGATCCCAACCCAACCAGCTGAGGTGTAGTTCTCCTGGACATAAAATTCTTGGCTTTCATCCATTCCCCTATTAATGTTGATGATTTCATGGTTAAACATAATGAAATACATTTTATGACCAATTTTCTGTCCCGGACAGTTCATCTGTGTGCAGTTCCAGAGAGGCACCCTACATTTCTGAAGTCTGACGTATCTGCATTTTTGTTCAGCCTCGTTTTCGCCGACACATTGGTGGGGGCCAGGGGGATTAGACCAAAAGATGATTGATTGAGAAATTGGGGTCAAAATTCCTGAACACTTATCTTTCAGCTTGTCTCTATGTGATTATTGATTGTCAAATCATTTACGAGCCTCTTCAGAGGTAGAAGAACCCATAAGTCTGGAACAGTCTAATTGACCAGAACTGAGAGTGGGATCCTTTGATCTTAAACTTCCCAAATTGCTAGGATGCCAGAGTTATATATATCATCGGCATCTCTACTGTTTGTGTAACTGGACTAGATTAAACATATTGTAGGAAGCCTGAGTGAGATCAGCCTACCAAAGAGTCCGGCTCAGCTGCCTTCTATTTAAGGGGAGACTTGACAAATAGATTGAGCTGGGAGAGCTTCTGAGTTCTGATTTCATCTCAGTCGTGAACCCCCAGAGTAAATCGTTCCTCGTTCTGCTCATCAACAAATGCCTGTGTGGTGAAAATACTGAAGGAAAGCATCTTTGAGACTCAACTCTTGTCTTATGCTATTGAGTGGTCTCCTTCCCATAGCGACGCCATAGACGCATCTCTCCCAGAACGCAATCACCTCAGAGCAGCATGTGGGAAGGAGGAATGGAGGGGCATCTCCCAACCCCTCTCAGGAGGAAGTGCTGGGATTAACAGGCAGTCAGAACCCTAGCAGTCCCCCCACTCCCAAATTATACCTATAGTGCTTCAAACCCTCTCTCTAAATGCCCTCTTCTTGGTCCCCTTCTCTACTCTAATGCCTTTCCTTGCTGATTCGGAAAAAGAAGTGCCAATAACGAGTTATGACAAGCTTTTATGTTTGTACATCAGGGGCCGGTTGGTCTGGGAGCCGTGGATTTGCCTGTCCCCACGATGGGATGGAAGTCAGTATGTGAGTCGAGGGCATCCAGGGGAACTCATCTCCCCACCAGTTGAGTTTGGATCTCTCCAGCTGCCAGGAGCAGTCTACTTTGCTCTATGCTCCTCCTCCTCCCTTTCTCTCTTCCCTCTCCTCCTGTTCAACTCTCAGCTGTGGGTCAATAAACACTTTTTATTAATTGATTATTACCGGGGTTTCGGCAAACTCCTAGTTAGTCCAGGTCCCAGATCTCAACATCCCCTCTGGTTCTCATCAAAGATTGGATCTACTTCTACTTGATATTGGATGCAACTCCACTATCCAAGTGACTAATGGATGAGGAGAGGAAAAAATGAGTCAGCAACTCTTCTCACCCTCCATCTTCAAATGTATGATTCTGAAATAGTACTCTTGGAGAACTTATTTGCTTCCGTGGCTGCAACTACCATCTCCATGCAGATGATTCCCAAATTGATCCTTCCAGCCGTGATCGCTCTCCTTCTCTGCAATCGTGTAATTCCTCCTGCCTTCAGGTTATCTCTACTTGGATATCCCATTGAAAACCTCTAACTTAACGTGTTCAAAAGAGAACTCATCTCCCCACCCAAATCCTGTCCTTCCCCTGTTTTTTTCCCTTCAGTGTAAACAGAACCACCATCCTCTCTGTCTCATAAACACATATCTGGTTTTACCATATTTTTTAATATCTATTTATGGTTTTTGTTAAATGTTTACAATATGCCAAGAACTGTTCTAAGTGCTGAGGTAGACACAAAGTACTCAAGGAGCAGCATGGTGTAGTGGATAGAGCACAGTACTGGGAGTCAGAAGGTCATGTTTCTGATCTGAGCTCCGCCACTTGTCTGCTGAGTGGCCGTGGGCAAGTCACTCCATTTCTCTATGCCTCAGTTACCTCATCTGTAAATTGGGAGTGAAGAATGTGAGCCCTGTGTGAGACATGGACTGTGTCCAACTGGATTTGCTTGTATCCACCCCAGTGCTTAGTACGGTGCCTGGCACATAGTAAGCACTTAACAAATACCGTAATTATCATTATTGTTATCATTAAGTCCCATATTGGGCTCACAGTCTTAATCCCAATTCATTCATTCATTCAGTAGTATTTATTGAGTACTTACTATGAGCAGAGCACTGTACTAAGTGCTTGGAATGTACAATTAGGCAACAGATAGAGACAATCATTGCCCAATAAAGGGCTCACAGTTTAAACGGGGGCACAGAGAAGTGACTTGCCCAGGGTCACACAGCAGACAAGTGACAGAGCTGGGATTAGAATCCAGGTCTTCCTGACTCCCAGGCCCATATTCTAGCCACTAGGCCATGCTGCTTCTCATCATTTCACTGATCTATCTCATTCAACTTATAGATTCAGTCTGTCACCAAACTTTATCTGTTCAGCCTTCACAACAGTGCTCAATTCCACCCTTTCCTCTACATCTAAACTGCTACTATGCTGATCTAAGCACTTATGACTTAACCAATGCATTAGCCTCCTTGCTGACCTCCCTGTCTCCTGTTTCTCCCCACTCCAGTCCATATTTCACTAAGCCTGTGGATCATTTTTCTAAAAAAAAATTTAGTCCCCAACTCCCCAGTCCTCAAGAACCTCCAGTGGTTGCCTAGCCACCTCCACATTGCTATTGCCTTTAGGTTTGTACCCGTTAAGCATCTGGTATTCACCCCACACTCAGCCCACAGCAGTTATATACATATCTGTAATTTATCAGAATGATGGTATTTGTTAAGCACTTAATATGTGCCAAGCACTGTTCTAAGCCCTGGGGTAGAAACAAGGTAATCAGGTTGGACACAATTCCTGTCCCAGGTGGGGCTCAGCGTCTTCATCCCCATTTTACAGATGAGGTAACTGAGGCACTGAGAAATAAAGTGACTTGCTCAAGGTCATACAGCAGACAGATATCAGAGCCGGGACTAGAACCCAGGTTCTTGTGGCTCCCAGGCCCGTGCTCTATCCACTACACCATGCTGTTTCTCAATACAATAACAATAATAATAATAATAATGATACTATTGCCTCTCCTTCTAGACTGTGAGCTCTGTTTGGGAAGGGGACATATCTACCAACTCTCTGATACTGTACTCTTCCAAGAGCTTAGTACAGTGCTTTGCACAGAGTAAGCGCTCAGTAAATATGATTGATTGATGGATCGATAAGAGTGGATTTACTGTAATGAAAACTCATTCCTGATTATAAGCACTGTGTAATAATGGCCTAATGACTATGCAACTGCTGTATACAAGAAGTGACTGTGGCCTGCCCTCTGACCTACGGGTGGTGTGGTGCCCCTTGTCAGACGGGCTGAGTAACTCACCCCGGTGGTGCCCGAGGCCCTCCGGGCCTCCTTCAGATCCAGGTGCGTAGGTGATTCCTTTGAAGCTGAAGCGAGATGATGCCAGCACTCGGAGTTGTGTTCCTGCAGCTAGGTGTACGCGGGAGGCTGATGGCTTTGCCGCCTGATGCGTGTCCCTCATGGCAGGTTAATAGGAAGGCAGTGTTCAGGAAATCCCCAGCAGGATATGGCTGTGTCTGCTCAGGGAGCCAGGAAGGAGCAGGTCATAAATGGGAGAGAATATGAAAATCCTTCACTTTCGCATTAGAAACTGTTGAACTGTGGTGCCTTCTCAACTTTAACAATTTGGACTGACAGCGTAAAGAGCAAGATGGAAAGAGAATAGAAGGCACCATAGAAAATAGAATAGGGCTCTCTTTGTCCTGAAAGCAGTAAGACAAGGCTCATTTAGAAAAGAGTGTGTGGCTTATTTCTTCCAGAGTCATTCTTCTGTGCCTGACAGTTTTGGCAGGTCCCAAATGTTTACCCTCTTAACCTCGGATGGGGGTTCTGTCACTGATCGTTTCTTAACGTGCCCCAGAGTTGAAATAAATGGTAGGATCCATAAAAAGGCAGAGAGGTTGGGGCATGCTCTAGCTGAGACCTATAGAACTGGAACCAATATATCAGTAGCAAGAAGACTGACTGGTGTCAGGAAACACTGAAAAGAGGGCAGGAATTTCTACCTGAATTCAAAGATGGGAAATCCCTTTAGAGTTTTTCCCAAAGCAGAGGCTCTGGACTTAATCATTACTCTCAGTGCTGGAAAGGTTGTTCCTAACGAGTTTAACAAGTCCACCAGCATTGCGCTAATGCTTGTCCAATCAACTTCTCTGGGTAGGACAAGTGCTGAGGATGGATGACAGGAAGAGAACAACCAAGCATCTTCTCTGTGGTAAACTGAGGTGGGAAAACCATCAAGAAGAGGGGCAGAAGAAACGTTTTAAAGACATAAGATGGCAAAACCTCAAATATGTAGTAAGGGTGGGGCAGCTGGGGATTAGTATCAGGAGACAGACTGGACTCGGCACACAGCAGTGAGCAAGACGACTCAGAAAAGAGGTCGGGAGGTGATTGCCGTCCAAATCGAGAGCAACAAAAACTGTGGGTGTGAAAGTGGCCATGCAGTTATCTTTACATGCGCAGAATATAGAATGGACTGTCAGACAGCATCGATGTTACCTCCATGAATTGGTAAAGTCTAATTGACATCCTCTTTGAGCCCCAAGCACAGCAATGCAGAGGGAGAAAGGCCTGCTGAGACATGCCGAATTCAATCATATTTATTGAGTGCTTACTGTGTGCAGAGTACTGTACTAATCACTTCCCTTGTCTGCATCGCCATAACTGGTTCATTTCTATAGAGTTATTGCAAGATGATAGGTAGTAAGCTGTTTGAAGGCAGGGATCCATTTTACACACTCGATTGTGTGACCTGTTACAGGGCTCAGCACACAGTAGATTGAGACTATAAGCTTATTGTGGGCAGGAAATGTTATGCTCATTGTTGTATTGTACTCTCTTAAGTGCTTAGTATAATGCTCTGCACACAATAAATACACAATATACACGATTGAATGAATGAATGAATGAATGATGGATAGTGGGACCACTACATTCTAAAACAGACAAGTCAGAAAAACATTTCGTGTGTTCCCTCTGGCCTTTGTGTAAGAACACTGCGTATATGTGTGTGTTTAGGAGAACTGGTTGAGTTTGTGGTGGGAGGAAACCCATAACCTTCTTCTCTGGGAATTCTAGGTGGAGCAGGAAGTGGATATGGGTGAGCTCTCCTTTCCATGACGGAACAAAAAACAAACCTTTGGAAACAGCTCCTCCTTTTTCAGTCTGTTCTCTCATTTTGATCATTTTGAAGCTGCCTGGCAACTTTCCCATTGCAGGATGTCTGCCTAACTTTTGTCCGACTTCCCTGGAGACGTACAGTATGGCAGCATGAGATACAGCATGGGGAGAAGCAGCAAGGTGAAGTGGATAGAACACGGGCCTGGCAGTCATGAGTTCTGATTCTGGCTCTGCCATTTGTCTGTTGTGTGACCTTGGGCCAGTCACTTGAGCGCGGCTTAGTGGCAAGAGCACGGGCTTGGGAAGCAGAGAACGCACGTCACCTTGAGCGAGCCACTTAACTTCTCTGGGCCTCAGTGACCTCATTGGTAAAATGGGGATTAAGACTGGGAGCCTCATGTGGGACAGACTGCTTACCTTGTATCTACCCCAGTGCTTAGAACAGTGCTTGGCACATAGTAAGAACTTAACAAATACCATAATAATAATTATTATTATTCTCTGTGCCTCAGTTACCTCATCTGTAAAATGGGGATTGAGGCTGTGAGCCCCAAGTGGGAGAGGTGCTGTGTGCAACCCAATTTGCTTGTATCCACCCCAGTGCTTAGTACAGTGCTTGGCACATAATAAGCACTTAACAGATACCATGATTATTGTATTATTATTATTATTATACAGCATGCCAGAAAGTGTGAGACTGCCAGCATGATGGAGGCACCGCATTTCAGGTTGAGTCCACATAGATCAGTGGCCTAAACAATGGTGAAGTTGCCTAAAATGCTTCAGCTCCGAGTTTGGTTCTTTTAGTTACTACTTGGAGCCCTACTTTGTTTCTGTTTGGTTTTATGCTGGAGAGAAACCACCAAATCTCCCTGCTGTGCCTCGATTTCCTCATGTGTCTAAGAGGACCATTATCTCAGCCCTGCCTGCACCTGTCCGAAAGCAGGCTTTGAGACATAGCTAGCCAAAGAAAGTAAATGTCTTTATATGTTAAAGGAGTTCTTTACATGCCTTCTGAAGTCCTTTTCCCACTCTGAGGTGGAGAGAAATGTCTTATCACCTGCAAATTCACAAGAGAGGGGCTTCAGGATTTGCCCCTAGTGTGGGAGTTCCTTGGTTCCATTTGGATTTTTCTCTCTTGCTTGGTTCCAGAGGAAGGAGTCAGGATTTCCCAGAAGGCCCTTTCCCAGAAACAAGTTCTGAGTCAGCTCTGAGTGTTTTATGGGGTTGTAGAATGCTAATAATGGTGAAAGGCAGAAGGAAATGGTTCTTTTATGGTATTTTTTAAACGCTTACTGTGTGCCAGGCCCTGTGCTAAGTGCTAGGGTAGATATAAGATAATCAGGTCTGACACGGTCCATATATTCCATGTGGGTCTCATTGTCTCAATTCCCATTTCACACAAGAGGTAACTGAGGCACACAGAAGTTAAGTGACTTGCCCAAAGTCACACAGCAGACGCGTGGCCGAGCCGGGATTAGAACCCCGGTCCTTTTGGCTCCCAGACCCATGATCTACCCACTAGGCCAAGCTGTTTCTCTTGCTCTGAGTTTCACGTTTGAGCTAAATTTCAGGCCTTTCAAGCTGGTTCCAGGGGAGGATGGAGTTGGGCATGGAAGATTTGATCTGAAATCTTTCTCCTCCTGCTTATCTCCTCTTTCCCCTGAAGTAGATGTCCAGATAGAGCACCCTCATCTAGGTCATCACACATTATACACCCCATTCTGCCACTCCGTTAGATGGCTGGGCAGATGAAAGTTTACCCATGTCTCCCTCTCTCTGGCTTGTGACTCCTTCTTCCAACTGCCACGCTAGGACAATTGACACTTGACAATTGACCCAGAAACTCTGTTCCTTTGAACTCTTGGAATCCGGTCACTTTCCCCAAGATCCTCTCCCCAACTCCCTGGACCACTCTCAGAATATGACCCACTCCCAGCCCATATAAAGATAAAAATGGAATGGGAGCATCTTTTATTTTCCCATGATATTTGTTAAGTGTTTACTATGTTCCAGACAGACACTGTACTAAGCACTAGAATTAATGCAAGCTAATCAGATTGGGCACAGCCTATGTCCCACAAGGGGCTCACATTCTTAACCCCCTCTTCACCGATGAAACAAGTGAGACACACATTAGTTAAGTGATTTGCCCAAGGTCACGCAGCAGACAAGTAGCAGAGCTGGAATTAGAACCCAGGTCTTCTGACTCTCAGGCGCGTGCTCTTTCCAGTAGGCCACACTGCTTCACAGATTCTTCCAAGAGCACAGGCACAAGCCAGGCTAATGCGTTTAACATATTCAGAGATGATTCAATTACTTTTATTTTAAGCATTCTAACATTGTTTCATCCAGTGCCCATAGACAGTTTGGCAAAAGGAGAAGAGCCTGTGGAAACCTGTATCTAATTTTCTATTGCAGGTGGGCTGGTAATTGCAATCTAACTAGCTTTACTCCACGTTCTGTAGGAAAGTGAAATTATACCCAATAAAGGCCCGGGAGAAGTGAATGTAATATATAATACAAAAGCCTTCCTTGATGAAATGGATAATAATAAGTACCTATGGAGATGCAGTATTTTTATTAACATTAATGTTACACACATAAAAGATAATTTGTTCCCTGGTTAGGAAACATCCAATCACATTCATAAAAGTAACTGGGATGGGTTAGCCAGGAACTTTGTAGACTCTTTCAACCCAGAGATATTTAGCCACAGGCTATGTAACTGCCTCTCTAGGGTGGTTTAGGTGCAGACTTGCCTGGAAGCAGGGGAATGGACTTGATGACCTTAGGAAGACTCACTGAACTCATAATATCATGAACTTACCCACGTGCTTTGATCCTAAAGAACAGAGGAACTGTAGAGCTTAGCTAATTTCTGCCTTTGTTATGGAAAATACATTGTAATAAACCATAGAGAATTCATTTTCAACTGACAGGAAATATTTCTTTCAAACATTTCCCTGTCATTTTAGTGCCCTTTTAGTTACCCTCGATTCAATAAACTGACACTAGACAGAACAGATATTGATTGTAACAGGTATAGCCATTTGCACAAACTGTCCCCTCTCCAGTCATAAATAGAACACAATTGCAGAGAAGAGAGAAGATCTTATTACTGTCACTTCTTTTTACAGGGGGTCTGGCTATAACTGTAGAATACACTGAGCTTATGCATTAGGCCATGGACTGATTTTATCTTCGCCCCTGTACCAGTTTCAGTAACTTGTTTGCTCCTGCACTGAGCCATTTCTTTTCTGTCAGTCTACATTAGGTCAAATTAGTACTCATTTCAATACTGACAGATTTTGTTTGGCAGCATGTGACCTCTGGTTTACTCGCAAGGACAGGTTCCTTAGCTACGGAGGAGAAATTGATTCCCTTTGGCAAAATGCAAGGAAGAAGAGGGTGATGTTCAGTCTTTCCACTGAAGAAAGATCAAGAAGGACTAAGCTCCAAGAAGAGCGAGAGGAATTCAGGCTGGACACGGAGAAGAACTTACTGGAGATTGGTGAATCTTTCTGTTTTGGTGTTTTCCACCCCTTTTATGATTGTCAAGATTCCTCTCCTCTCAAGAAGCAGCATAGCCTAGTTGAAAAGAGTATGATGGGAGGGATTAGGAGACTCTGATTCTAGTCCTAGATCCATCACTTTCCTGCTGTTGAGCCTCAGTTTCCTCATAATAATGATAATTGTGGTATTTATCAAGACTGCAAGCTCCTTGTGAGCAGGTTATGTATCTACCAACTCTGTGGGATTGTACTCTCCCAAATGCTTAGTACAGGCTCTGCACACAATAAGCACTCAATACATATAATTGAATTAACTAATGAATACAGTGTTCTACACCCATTAATGAAAATAATAGTAACAATAATAATAGTGGTATCTGATAAGCACTTAAAAACACTGTACTGTAAACGCTGGGGTAGATACAAGATGATCGGGTCCCCCATGGGACTCTCGCAGCCTAGGTAGGAAGGGAGAGCAGATATTGAATCCCCATTTTGCAGAGAGGGAGCTGAGGCCCAGGGAAGTGAAGTAACTTGCCCAAGTTAATACAGCTGGCAAATGGCGGAGATGGGATTAGAACTCAGGTCCTCTGACTACTAGGCCTGTGCTTTTTCTACTAGTCACTGGTTCAATAACTGCTCAGTAAATACCATGAATTGATTGATTGGTTAAAGCATGCTATGTACTGGGATAGCTATAAGGTAATCAGGCTATTCGCTGTCCCACATGGAGCTTACAATCTAAGTAGTAGGGAGAATAGGTATTTAATCCATATTTTACAGAAGAGTAAACTGTGGCAGAGAGAACTACAAAAACAATAGCAATAAATAGAATCAAGGGGATGTTCATCTTATTAACAAAATAAATAGGGTAATAAAAATATATACAAATGAGCAAATGAGCACAGTGCTGAGGGGAGGGGAAGGGAGAGGGGGAGGAGCAGAGGGAAAGGGGAGAAAGCAATATTTTACTAGGGAACTATGGCAGTAATAGTTTGGACTACTGTAATATTAGAAAAAGTCATTTTCCTCTGTTTTTCCCCTCCTCGCCCCCACACTCCTTTCTACTGAAATAATCTCCAACCATCCGTTAACTCTAAAGCTGCTCTTATGGCAGAGGGTAGACTCATACAGAGTTTCCCTTTAATAAGATGGCATTTAAGTGCTTACCATATGAGAAGCACTGTCCTAAGCTCTGCGGTAGATGCAAGACAATCAGATAGGACACAGTTCATTCAGTCAATCATATTTATTGAGTGCTTACTAAGTGTTTACTGTTTACAACAGTAAATAGACACATTACCTACCCACAATGAACTTATAGTCCCTGTCCCACAGATGACACAGCAGGAGGGAGAACAAATGAGACATCTAAGGTACAGAGAAGTTAAATGACTTGCTTAAAGTCGCACACGGCAGGCAAGCTGGCAGAGCCGGGATTAGGACCCAGATCCTCTGACTCCCAGGCCCATTTACTTTCCACTAGGCTACACTGCTCCTCTTATGACTTTAATATAAAACAATCAGGCCAGATTTAGTCCCTTTCTCATGTGGGATGCACCGTCCCTTTCCATCTATTCTGAGGAGTTTGTTGGCATGCCATGATCCTCTGCTTCCTTAGCTGGACTGCTAAACTTTCACATCTACCAACTGAGGCCTAACATGCCCAAAGTTCCTCATTTTATAGTTCAGGCATGAATTTCAGTGCCTCAAAAAACCAGGCAGAAGGACCCACTAACATTCCTCTTTGTGCCAAAGTGGCAGAAACTACTAGGACAGCTTGGGCCAAAACAACAGCAGCTGAGAAACAGAATAGCAGCTGAGAAAGCTCACAAAAGAAGAGTTTCTCATCCTTCCAGGCACCTCCACAGCTCCACCGCTTCCCCTATCCTAGCTACCAATGAAGCTGCTTTTATAGTCTGTCCTTGGAGTTTTCCATTGAATTAGTTGAGGGCAGGCTACTGTGCTAGGGATCTTCAAGAGCAGCCTTTGAAAGTAGTGGATATAACACAGCAGCAGATGATGATGATGGTATTTTTTAAGTGTTTAATACATGTCAAGCACTGTTCTGAATGCTGGGGTAAATCCAAGTTAATAATAATAATAATGTTGGTATTTGTTAAGCGCTTACTATGGGCCGAGCACTGTTCTAAGCACTGGGGGAGATACAGGGTAATCAGGTTGCCCCATATAAGGGTCACAGTTAATCCCCATTTTACAGATGAGGGAACTGAGACACAGAGAAGTTAAGTGACTTGCCAGTAGTCACACAGTTGACAAGTGGCAGAGCTGGAATTCGAACCCATGACCTCTGACTCCCAAGCCCGGGCTCTTTCCACTTAATCAGGTTGGACACAGTCCCTGTCCCACCCGGGGCTCACAGTCTTAACTCCCATTTTATAGTTGAGGAAACTGAGGCACAAAAAAGTGAAGTGACTTCCCCAAGGTCACACAGCGGACAAGTGGTGGTGCCGGGATGAGAACCCAGGTCCTTCTGACTCCCAGCAGGAGAG
The DNA here is from genome assembly GCF_004115215.2 of Ornithorhynchus anatinus. NCBI lineage: Eukaryota > Metazoa > Chordata > Mammalia > Monotremata > Ornithorhynchidae > Ornithorhynchus > Ornithorhynchus anatinus. The sequence goes on from NC_041749.1 coordinate 15,721,082, forward strand.
AAGGAGGGGCCTGACCTCATAGCCCTCTCGGTTTACCTGATGTTGCCCTGTGAAAGTTAGGTTGGTATTTCTGGTGCTTCTCACTCCATCCCATCTTCTGTATCTTTTTTTCTCTTTCTTTGCTTGCTTTCTGTTTTTCCCTACTTTTTTAGCCCTGCCTCCTGAAAAACTGTCCTTGAAATCCCCACCTCCTGAAAGATGAAGACTTGTCCTCTTTTCTTAGGATGAATTCCTTCATTTATCTAATCAGCTTGGCAAATGACCTTCTCCTTTACAAATGAAGATAGTCGACCAACTGTGTCATTGAAGTGTCTAGTTATCTGGTTAAATACAAGGAAGTCCAGTTTCCAGCTAACACGTTTGTTGAGCGGTCTTGCTAAGGAACAGGATGCTTTCGCGTCTTTGTTTTTTATCTGCTACAGCTCCTTTTTATGACTCTAAACTTGAGCCAGACTTCACGCAGACCTGGGAGGCCAAAACAGAGGCTGAGGGGAGGGGTCTACCAAATAAAAGCTCTAGGTTCACACAAAATTTTAATGCCTCTAGAAAATGGTGCCCATGACTCTCTCGTGTAACTTACGTGACATCATGAGCCCTTCCTAGTCTGTATATGAGAGGACAACAGAGGTATATGGAAAACCACCAACGGTTACCTTAGCCTCCATTCTGCCCCATTTCCATAATCTTTGGCCTGACTTTTTGCCAAGAAGTATTCCTAAAACACAGACACTCTGTATGTCTGATAATTCCTGAATAATTCTTGCAGACATTCTTAGCCTGTTACTGCCTGTTGAGATTAAAGAGTTTCCCAGAAGACTCAACGTATATTCTGACATAACATCCAGTATTTTTGTTGTCTCAACAAGTTTGGCAACCCAGAAGAGACTGAATATAACTGCCTTGATTGCTTAGGCCTCTCACTGGGTTTGGGATGGGGGTGGATGAGGCAAGATTGCACGTGCTATTCCTCTGTGGAGTAAATAATCTTGAGGTTTCTTAGAAATTTATCTGGGCAATCATACCTATGGAGCTACTTCCAGAGGTCGAGCCTCTAACAGTATCACGGATATCTACTTCCTCGATGAAACAGCAACCCAAAACCGTAGTTCCATGGGCTGAAAATTGATTCCCAGATGCTCCTGAAATTTGACACCTTGCCAATATTGTAGTAACCTAACACACACTTGGGTTGAGCAGGTTCAAAAGCAACTTCTTCTCAATTGCGTCTAATTGAATTAATATTTTTATAATTAACCAGGAGACTTCCTGAGTGAAGATGAGATATTTGGATACTTTTAGCTATTAGGGAATTATCTGGGCACCAATAGAGCCCTACATTACTTTCAACCGGGAAACACATTCTGTGTTCGTCTGTTTTTAATTCCAAACTAGCCAGGGTGAATTAACTTCCATTAGCGGAAAAAAAAAAGAAAGAAAGAAAATCACCTTTAGGCTGAGGTTTGGCCTGGAGAATTTCAGCCCCACAGGACAGATTTTTAGAGAATTGTAAGCAAAGTAAAATAACGGTAGTGGGGTGGGGGGTGGGGTAGGGAAGGGAATAGAAGAGACTCTGGTGGAAACCTGTAGATTTTATGATATTAATTTTTTTGTAAATTGTATTCGTTAAGTGCTTACTATATGTCAGACACTGCATTAAACACTGAAGTCTTATCTTGTTTTATGCCGTCGAGTCATCTCTGACTCATAGCAACCCTGGAGTAAATTCAAGACCAGGTGGTACACAGTCCCTCTCCCACTTGGGTCTCTTGGTATTAATCCCCATTTTACAGATGAGGGAATTGAGGCACAGAGAAATTAAGTGACTTGCCTGAGGTCATGAAGCAGACAAAAGGCAGAGCTGGGATCAGAACCTAGGTTCTGTGACCTCCAGACCTGTGCTCTTTACACTAGGCCACACTGCTTCAATGTTTGCATTTCCTGTCATAATCAATCACTGCAGGAATAAGATTTTAGTTGGGGCCACCAAGAAAAATCATCATTGTAAGAGCAGCCGGGATTAGAAGCCCCTGGCCTAGTGGAAAGAGTCAGAGGACATGAGTTCTAATCTCTGTTCTGCCACATGTCTGCTTTGTGAACCTGGGCAAGTCACTTCCCTTTCTGGGCCTCATGACCGCATCTGATAAATGGGGATTAAGACTGTGAGCTCTCTGTGGGATAGGGACTGTGTCCCACCCGATTAGCTTGTATCCACCCCAGCACTTAGTACAGTGTCTGGCACATAGTAAGTGCTTAACAAATTTTATTATTATTATTACAGTTAGTAAAGTTGAAGACTCTAAATTCCTAGGAAGCAGAAAATATGTTTATGAACTCTGCCATTTGTCATCTGTGTGAATGTGGGCAAGTCACTTCACTTCTCTATGCCTCAGTTACCTCATCTGTAAAATGGGGATTAAGACTGTGAGCCTCACAGAGGACAACCTGATTACCCTGTAGCTACCCCAGCGCTTAGAACAGTGCTCTGCACATAGTAAGCGCTTAACAAATACCAATGTTATTATTATTCTCTCTCAAGTACCTAGTGTTCAGCACACAGGAAGTTCTCAATAAAAAGTACTGATCAATTGAAGAGCAATGAATGATTTAGTGAAAATAAATTCAGCCATACCTAATATTTCCCTCCATGGCCTTGGTTGGGAGGAAGAATACTATGAATTGGAGGAAGCTGGACCCTCTTATCTGGAGCTTGAAACTTGCATTCAAAAACTCTGCTCCATTTTCCCCGTCCCCCAAGAGGATACAAAGGTGCCACCTGCACATGCCAGTTGGCTCTTCTTATCGCCTCCTCTGCTCTGTTCCAGGCTTCACCTAGGAGACAATAAGTGCTTCCACATGGGAGGGCCATGCAGGAACAGGACACCTCCTTTAATGATAATGGGTAGGGAAACTTTCCTCCTCCAATTTCACTAAAGTGGTTGATTTTTTCTGGTTCTGTAGCGAGATTCTTCAGTGACTGCGATGTCTCTCAGTGAATTTGAAATGTCCTGTGTACAGTGATCATTTTTTTTTCCAGCCACTGATGATATTCAGGCAGCCCTCGGGGAGAATACAGCAGCTTTCTAGCAGCACACAGCAGAGTCACATATCTATGAGAGTTTATGTAATAATGCAGAACACCACCATGGATTGAGTGATTTGGACTATTTATCATGCTGAAGCAGTAATTTACTGAATAATCACTCCAAAGCCTGCAACAAAGTCCCGATGAGCTTAGGATCAGAGGATCAAAGATCTGGCAAAGATCTCAGGAGATCATTCATTCATTTAATAGTATTTATTGAGCGCTTACTATATGCAGAGCACTGTACTAAGTGCTTGGTGGCATAGTCCCCTGTATCTAGGCAGGTAGAGATATAGCTTACTGTCTTACATATTGGAAGATGCCTTTATTGATGGAGCGATCTACCATCAAGGTCATCTGTCATAATTATCCACTCTTCAAGTTAACAGTGTCAGTTCTCCCAGATCATGAATGCTTGGAGGTTTAGCTTTGAGGAACTGTGAGGTGGAGAAATGAGTGGAAGGAGAAATGATGATATAAAGGTTCACTAGTGTTTTCTATGGTATCTTTTAAGCACTTACTTTGAGCTCATTGTGGGCAGGGAGTGTAGCTGTTCATTATTATATTGTACTCTCCCAAGTGCTTAGTACAGTGCTCTGCACCCAGTAAGCACTAAAAAAAATGATTAAATTGAATGAATGAATGAATGAATGAATGAGCCAGGCACTATACTAAACACTGAGGTAAATTCAAGGTAATCAGATTGGACACAGCCCCTGTCTCACAAAGGGTTGACACCTATTTCATCACCTTAGGTTCACAACTGCCTATAGCTGACTGACCTGCCTATAACTGACCTGAAAACCAGGAGAATTGAGTCAAAGAAACTTTCAATGCAGCTTCTAGTTTAAACAGAGGGAGGCTTAGATCCCGGGACAAGTAAATGGATTCAGTCAGTGACTATGCCTGCGTTGTCCAGGAGTATTTGGGAAAACAGCTCTTCCCCTTATTCCCTTTTTGTGTGATATTTTATGGCACAACAGCCATGATGTCAGGAGCCCAGCTGCAGAGACGGTCAGATGAATTTTTAGGAATGAGCAAGTAAAGGCAAATATTTCTCCCTTGTATGACTCTCCCTGTTTTGTTGTGCCCCTTTAAGTCAGAAGGGGAGAATAACACTCAGTTCCATGACTTTCCCTGTTTTTTAAATGGTATTTATTAAGTGCTAACTATTTGCCAGGCATGGTACTAAATGCAGGTGTAGATTACTAGTTATTCAGGTTGGACTCAGTCCCTGTCCCACATGAAGCTCACAGTCTTAATCCCCATTTTACTGATGAGGTAGCTAAAGCACAGAGAAGCGAAAATGACTTGCCCAAGATCATGTAGCAATAGGTGGTGGATCAGGGATTGAAACCCAGGTCCTTCTGACTCCCGGACCCTTGCTCTATCCTCAAGGTGACACTGCTTTATCTCCAAGGCTCAACGTTCTGTTTCTCAGATGAATGATTTTCTCTTCAATGCCTAAGTGTCTCCCTGGTATTGGGAGATGGCAAGGATGGCATTCATGATTCCATGCCAAAATCATATTATGACCCATGACGGGACTAGCCTCTACTCATTTGCTTTGTTTCACGTATTTCTCTTCAGTTAACATCACCTACTGACATGCTGTGCCTTCCTAGCTCCTGCTGTACATGTCTGAGGATGTGTTGATCCCAGGCTTGTATTTTTTGGCACGCTCTTTTTAGTCAGTGACTGCAGTGGGAGACTGGATTAGAGATGCAAACTGAAAACGCCTCTGGCCCTTGTTTCAAGGTCACTAAACCGAAGGTTTAACTGGAATTGAGGGTGAAGAGGAAGAGGGCTGGAGCCGGAGAAGTACAAGGGGGAAGGTGGTGGATGAGTTTCCTCGAAATGGCAGCTACAAGAGGTTGGACACTAGTCTGTTTGTCTGTCTTGCTCCGTGTCCAACCCACTGTGACTACTCCCTCAAGGAATAATCCCCTTTCAGATTTAGCCTGAAGATGTTCTGTCTCTTAACATGTCTGCATGCTGGCATACTGGAGATTCTTTCTTATGGTGTGTCTTAAGCATTTATATGTGCTCGGCAAAGTACTAAGCTCTCGGGCTTAGTAATAATAATCATCAATATCAATAACCAAAAATCAGGTTAGACACAATCCATGCCACACATGGGGCGCACAGTCTTAATTCCCATTTTACAGATGAGATAACTCAGGCCCGGAGAATTGACATGATTTGCCCAAGGTCACACAGCAGTTAGATGGGGGAGCTGCATTAGAACCCAGATCGTCTGATTCCCAGATCCATGTTCTTTCCCCTAGGGCATGCTGCTTCTAATGGTTGCAAAGCAATTTTCTCCTGGCCTAGGAGTCTGTAGTAACAGAAGTCAAGAGAAGCCTTAATAGCTGTGTATGGCTAATCTAGATTGGCATCGTTGAAGCTAAAACACCCAGCTACTTCAGGACCTTCCCCAGAATGCTACAGTGATTCCATTTTAAACTGTGACTCGAGAAGCTTCACTCTGAGAAGTTGACTGGGCTTTGGCCTTACCATTTTTCTATTGTGCCTAGAGCAGTGTGCCAGGGTGCATAGTCAATCAACCAATCAATGGTATTTATTGAGCATTTACTCTGTGCAGCCCACTGGATTAGGAGTTTGGGACGATACAATACGACAGAATTGGGAGACCTGTTCCCTGCCCACGACAAGCTTGCAAGCACGACGTAGTGGATAGAGCATGGGCCTGGGAGTCAGATGGAGCTGTGTTCTAAACCCAGATCGGCCACTTGTCCGCTGTGTGAGCTTGGGCAAGTCACTTAACGTACCTCATCTCTAAAATGGAGATTAAGACTCTGAGCCAACCTGATTGGGGCAGGGACTGCGTTCAACCTGAGTAGCTTGTATCTACCCCAGCACTTAGTACCGTGCTTGGTACACAGTAAGTGCTTAATGAATACGGTTAAAAAATGAAAAAAACAAAAAAACCCCCAAAAAAACAATTGAAAGAGAAGACTGTTGGGTTAGTTCGAATCAGGCTGTTGGTAATTAACCAGGTCAAGGTTGTTGGAAGAGGACGGATTTTAGAAGGGTGTTGGACATTAGAAATATAGTCTGACATTTGGTGGGGAGGAAGTGCCAGGCTGGGGAAAAAGCATAAATAAGGGGCCTGAGGTGGGAGAGTCCAGAAAGAGGTATAATTAGGAGATGATCTCGGGAGCTGGAGAGCAGAGGATAAATAGAGATAAGGAGATTAGGTGGAGAACCAGAAGTCGCTGGCGAGGAGTTTTTGCTTGATACGAAGGGAAATGGAAGCCACTGGAGATTCCTGAAGGGTGAAGAGATGTGTGCTGAAGGATGGTCAGGGAGATCGATGATCTGTTCGTTTTTTCATTTATAGACTGTCTTCATCCATTAGACTGTTCACGAGGCGTAATGTGGACAGGGAATGTGTCTACTAATTCTATTGTATTAGTCTCTCCGAAGCGCTTAGTGCAGCGCTCTGCACAGATAAACATTCAATAAATATCACTGATTAACTGATTGATTTTTTTTGGTCCGAGATCATGTCCTTTTTCTCTCCCCTTGTACATCTCCCTTGAACCTCGGGCAAGTTTGATGCTTGATAAGTAGCATCAAATCATAGTCCACTCAGAAAACCCCTAGCCATTACAAATACCCAGTAAAACCCCAATGACTGACAAGGGTTACATAATTTCTTATGAACAGCCTACTTGAAATATCCATTCTCCTGAGGTAAAAACACCCTGAATGGCATAGAATTTTACTTGCAAACAGTTACTTGTCAAGCAATTTCACAGATGTTACAGTTTTTAAATGGCACTGTCCATGATGAAATCCCCTCTATCAATACATCCTATGCTTTTTAACAGGAAATAGATAACATCGTAGATTACTGTGAACAAAGGATTTTCTCTTCATCTCTGAAACTTAATACCGTATTGCCAGGTTCTTCAGTTCATTCAGCTTCCCAGTTTCTGTTAAGTAATTGTGTGACTCATAGAATTTTGGTGGATTGTATGGCACTTTTAAGATCTCATTTTTCCTCTGACCTAACATTCCTTTATCTCTTTATCCCAAAGGAGATTTGGGGCATAGTCAGTAGGCAAAACTGCCCCTGTCCTTTAGAGTACAATACAGCAGAGTTGGTAGACATATTCCCTGCCCACAATGAGCTACATATACAGTGATATACATCTATCACTCCATTTATCAATCTATGATGGCAATAGTAATCATAATAATAATAGTGATTCATTCATTCATTCAGTTGTACTTATTGAGCACTTACTGTTTGCAGAGCACTGTGCTATGCACTTGGAAAGTACAATTGGGCAACAGATAGAGACAATCCCTACCCAACAAAGGGCTCATGATCTAGGAGGGGGAGACAGACAGCAAACCAAGTAGATAGACATCAGTAGCATCAAAATAGATAAATATAATTATAGAAATACATAATTACTATGTGCCAAGCACTCTATGTTTGGGCAAAGATCTTGGCCAGATAATACTCACCCTACCCCCACAGTACTTAGACAAATATTCTTATATGCTACTCTTTTCCCTATCCTTAATCTATTTCAATGTCTGTCTCCCCCTGTAGACTGTTATAATGGTGATAATAATTGTGGTATTTGTTAAGCGCTATGTGCCAGGCACCGTAATAAGCGCTGGGCTGGATACAAACAAATCAGGTTGGACATAATCCCTGTCCCACATGGGGCTCACAGTCTCAATCCCCATTTTCCAGATGAGATAACCGAGGCAGAGAGAAGTGAAGTGACTTACCCGAAGTCACACAGCAGGCAAGTGGTGGAGTCAGGATTAGAACCTATGACCTTCTGACTCCCAGGCCTGTGCTCTATCCACTACGCCATGTTGCTGTTGGGCAGATATCATATCTGCCAACTTTGTTGTATTTCCCAAGGCCTTAGCACAGTCTTCTGCACAGGTGGCAAATACATACCATTAATTGATTGATTGATGCAAAGAGGTCATTCTGTAGGAATAATGGAGAGGGTCCCCTCTCTCCAACTTTTTCCTGCCCTTCCTCCTGTCCCTGGCAATAGTCTGTGCAGATCAGGAATTGTGTCTTATTGTTGAATTGTACTCTACCAAGTTCTTAGTACAGTGCTTTGCACACGGAAAGCACTCAGTAAATATGATTGAATTAATGAATTAATGATTGAGTCTAAGGATCACCCCCAAAGCTCTTCACCTGGGCAGAGCAGCCAGAAGAGCACTGTCAGAAGTTCTGGCCTTTGCAGGGAGCCAGCGCTCTCCTCTCCTTCTTAGCTTGCAGATCCTGTGGCAACAAAACACACTACTAATAATATTGATAATAACGGTGGTATCCGTGAAGCCCTTACTATGTGCCAAGCGCTATACCGAGCACCGGCATAGATGCAAGATAATCAGGTGGGACCGAGGGGGATGGGAAACTGAGGGATTGAGAAGTGATCTGTTCATGCCGCAGACAAGTGGCAGAGCAGGGATTAGAACGCAGATCCTCTGACTCCAGGGGTCTTTCACGTAGGCACTGCCCTGCCTAAGCTAAACTAGCTGGAAGGGTGGCCCTCTCTCTCTGTCCCAATACTTCTGCCGTCTGGTCACATAGCCGATCAGGCTCAGCTAGCCGATGATGAAGCAAGCTGAGAGAACACCGTCTAATTCGAACATCCAGTTGAGCTTGAAGTACCTGACGACAAGAGGGAAACACATTTCATTTCCACTCTGGAATTATTATTCACAGAACATTCATTTATCAGTAATCACTGTGTTCTCTCAGGTTGGTTTCTTCTCTTCCCCCTCCCTCAATTAACCCGTCAATCACCACTTAGTTATGTAAACAGGAGGGACTTCATAATCTAATTAAAATTAATTGGTCCTACACCAATTAAGAAGGAGGGTTTTTATTTTTCCTTTTCAAGCAGGGGCAACTGCCCTCTAGCTCTTCTCCCGTTCACTTGTTTCATTTTAATTTGGTTTGGAACGGGAGCAGGTATCGGGGTTAAGTACTTATGCAAATTGGGGAATGTTACAGGCTACTTGCTCGGCAGCCTCCTCAGATGGAGAGCCTCACCGGAAGAGACGTCTACCTGGTTCCTTTAGAACAGAGACCACTTCCGCTCTGCTTCGCAGTTTCTTTTAAATCAGATTTTGGTCAACTGTGGTACCACTGACTTTGATCCCCTCCACCCTCCGTCGCCCCAAACCATCTCTCCCCACCGAACCCAAGCATTTGGAAACGATCTCGGTAACGAACTGAAATGCACCATATCTGAATAAAGCATTTCCTGTCGAAGACAAAGATCAAACAAAGCGTGGTTGGTCGAGCTGTCCGTGCCTGTGGGACCATAACTGATTATAATACTGCACTTTAATGGACTGTGAACTCTATTTGCATAACATTTCCATGACATCTGCATACCCTTTTGTGGCAGTAAAAGGGAGAGAAAAAAGACTCAGCTGCATAAGATGACCTAGGCACTGTAAAAAGTTCTGGCCTTTCCAGTTTTCAAGCCACTGGAAACATGCCAGGACAAAACATTTGCATTTGGCAAAGAAACTGCAGGTAGGTGGGGCTTGTCGTGATGAAGCCTTTCCAAGTGGTGGAGTGAGAAGGAGACTGACCAAATATTGTGGCTAACGTAGAGTTTAAATTTGCAGAATGTAACTCCTCCTGCACTTGGTAAAACTGCTGGAGCCGAAGATCAGGCAAGATGGGGGCAATGAGAAAAGGGCTTGGTCTGCTTTGTTGGTGTCTGTTATGTATTTTATTCAACTGTGTGTAGACTTTCCAGAGGAGGAGGTGGCTTGCTTTATCAGTGTCTTTCCTCATCTCTAGGAGATATGGTGGGTCTGGAAAAATTGCAATAGAGGAATGCCAAGAAAAACAAATTCCTTAACCTCTTGTAGATGTTGGATTTGGGCAAGTGGCAGCTGGGTCTTAAGAAACATAGTGTGGCCTAGTGGAAAGAGCATGGGCCTGGGAGTCAGAGGATCTGGGTTCTTATCCTGGCTTCACTGCTTACCAGCTGTGTGACCATGGATAAGCTACTTAACTTCTGGGCCTCTGTTCCCTCATCTACCAAATGGGGATTCAATATCTGTTCTCCCTACTGCTTAGACTGTGAACCCCAAGTGGAACTTGATTATCTTGTATCTAGCCCAGTGCTTGGTACTCTGCTTGGTTCAACCCAAGTCTTTAGACTGTCTACTCTTTTCTCTAAGACTTCCAAGTATGGAAAATCTTCATTCTAGGTAACCTATTCTAGTGTTAGTCTTCTCAACCACCCTGAGGGTAACACAATCAGGTCTGAGCTCCCCAAAGTCACCCCTCTGCCTCTCCCCTCCCCCCCACCAACCCTCTCCCCTATTTTCCCATCCTTCCCTGCAGTATCCTCAGAGGAGATCTCCTCCCTCCTCGCAAGTGCCACCCCCTCCACCTGCGCCTCGGATCCCATTCCCTCTCACCTTATTAAAACCATCGCCCCTGCCCTCCTACCTTCCTTAACTTCTATTTTTAACCACTCAATCTCCAATGGCTCCTTCCCCTCTGCCTTCAAACATGCCCACGTCTCCCCCATCCTAAAAAAAACCCGCTCTTGACCCCACTTCCCCCTCCAGTTATCGTCCTATCTCCCTACTACCCTTCCTTTCCAAAATCCTAGAACGAGTCGTCTACAATCGATGCTTAGAATTCCTTAACTCCCATTCTCTCCTAGACCCCCTCCGCTCTGGCTTCCGTCCCCTCCACTCTACTGAGACTGCTCTCTCTCAGGTCACCCGTGACCTCCTTCTTGCTAAATCCAATGGCTCCTACTCCATTCTAATCCTCCTTGACCTCTCTGCTGCCTTTGACACTGTCGGCCATCCCCTCCTCCTCCATACCTTATCTCACCTTGGCTTCATGGGCTCCGTCCTCTCCCGGTTCTCCTCTTACCTCTCTGGCCGGTCATTCTCGGTCTCCTTCGCTGGAGCCTCCTCCCCCTCCCATCCTTTAACTGTTGGAGTTCCTCAAGGGTCAGTTCTTGGCCCTCTTCTGTTCTCCATTTACACTCACTCCCTCGGTGAACTCATCCGCTCTTACGGCTTTGACTACCATCTCTACGCAGATGACACGCAGATCTACATCTCTGCCCCTGTCCTCTCCCCCTCCCTTCAGGCTCGCATCTCCTCCTGCCTCCAGGACACCTCCACCTGGATGTCGGCCCGCCACCTAAAACTCAACATGAGCGAGACTGAGCTCCTCATCTTCCCTCCCAAACCCGGTCCTCTCCCAGACTTCTCTATCACCGTGGATGGCACGACCATCCTTCCCGTCTCTCGGGCCCGCAATCTCGGTGTCATCCTTGACTCGTCCCTCTCGTTCACCCCACACATCCTATCCGTTACCGAGACCTGCCGGTTTCACCTCTACAATACCGCCAAGATCCGCCCTTTCCTCTCCACCCAAACGGCTACCTTACTGTTACGGGCTCTCGTTATATCCCGGCTAGACTACTGTGTCAGCCTTCTCTCTGACCTCCCTTCCTCCTCTCTCGCCCCGCTCCGGTCTATTCTTCACTCCGCTGCCCGGCTCATCTTCCTGCAGAAACGATCTGGGCATGTCACTCCCCTTCTTAAACAACTCCAGTGGTTGCCTATCAACCTCCGCTCCAAACAAAAACTCCTCACTCTAGGCTTCGAGACTCTCCATCACCTTGCCCCTTCCTACCTCTCCTCCCTTCTCTCTTTCTACCACCCACCCCGCACGCTCCGCTCCTCTGCCGCCCACCTCCTCACCGTCCCTCGGTCTCGCCCATCCCGCCGTCGACCCCCGGGCCACGTCCTCCTGCAGTCCTGGAACGCCCTCCCTCCTCACCTCCACCAAACTGATTCTCTTTCCCTCTTCAAAACCCTACTTAAAACTCACCTCCTCCAAGAGGCCTTCCCAGACTGAGCTCCTCTTCTCCCTCTACTCCCTCTGCCACCCCCCCTTTACCTCTCCGCAGCTAAACCCTCTTTTTCCCCTTTTCCCTCTGCTCCTCCACCTCTCCCTTCCCATCCCCACAGCACTGTACTCGTCCGCTCAACTGTATATATTTTCATTACCCTATTTATTTTGTTAATGAATTGTACATCTCCTTGATTCTATTTAGTTGCCATTGTTTTTATGAGATGTTCTTCCCCTTGACTCTATTTATTGCCATTGTTCTTGTCTGTCCATCTCCCCCGATTAGACTGTAAGCCCGTCAAACGGCAGGGACTGTCTCTATCTGTTGCCGACTTGTTCATCCCAAGCACTTAGTACAGTGCTCTGCACATAGTAAGCGCTCAATAAATACTATTGAATGAATGAATGAATGAGGTATTTAGATGACACTAAATCCAGTTCTACATAAGCAAATTAACAGAGGAAATTAGATCATCAATTATAGGAAAACTGGGGAAAACTTGCAATTTTTGCCTTGAGTTTCTTGGATAATTTGGTAGTGGATAGTTAATCTTTCTATGTTCACCGATAAAATTATTATTATTATTAAGTGCCATCAAGTCATTTCTGATTCATAGCAACTCCATGGATATACTTTCATCAGAACATCCAGTCCTCTGCCATAATCTGCAACCTTTTTAACGGCTCTTCCAGTATCGTTGTTATGGTCTCTATCCATCTAGCTGCTGGTCTGCCTCTTCCTCATTTTCCCTGGACTTTTCCTAGCATTAGTGACTTCTCCAGAGTATTAGTCTCCCTGATTACATGTCCAAAATATGCTAGGTTGAGTTATTTGGCCTTCCACCGACCACTTTGGTTTAGTTTGCTCTAAAATCCGTACTCATAAAATCCATTAAATCCACAAAATCCATCGTGATAGAATGGGTGTGGCTAAAAGAGGTCATTCCGCACAAAAATTGTCCCCTGTTGGGTTGACATATTTGTTATTTGCAACCATTGCATGCCAGTCAATCAGGTGTATTCATTAAATCCCTGCAATTAGAAACCAGGCCTCCTGACTCTTAAATCGCATAATCTTTCCAAAAGGCTGCTTTGCCCCTTCTTACCTCCTCCTGGTCCATTCATTTAATAATATTTATTAAGTCCTTCGTGTGCGCAGAGCACTGAACTAAGCACTTGGGAAAATGCAGTGCAACAATAAAGAGTGACAATCCCTGCCCACATTGAGCTCACAATCTAGACGGGGGAGACAGACATCAGTACAAATAAACAGACATCGATATAAATAAATAAAATGACAGATATATACATAAGTGCTGTTGGGCTGGGAGAAGGGGGAAGAACAAAGGGAGCGAGTCAGGGTGAAACAGAAGGGAGTGGGAGGTGAGGAAAAGTGGGGCTTAATCTAGAAAGGCCTCTTGGAGGAGATGGGCCTTCACTGAGGCTTTGAAGAAAGGGAGGCCTTGAAGGGGGGAGAGTAATTGTCTGACATTCCAGGCCAGAAGTAGGACTTGAGCCAAGGATTGGCAGCCAGATGGGCGAGATCGAGGCAAAATGAGAAGGTTAACACTGAGGAGTGAAGTATGCGGGATGGGTTGTAGAAGGAAAAAAGCGTGGTTAGGTAGGAGGGGGCAAGGTGATGGAGTTCTTTAAAGCCAATGGTGAGGACTTTTTGTTTTATATGTAGGTGGATAGGCAACCACTGGAGATTTCTGTGGAGGAGGGTAACATGTCCTGAACGTTTCTATAGAAGGATGATCTGGCCAGCGGAGTAAAGTGTGGACTGGAGTGGGGAGAGGCAGGGGGTTGGGAGGTGGGCAAAGAATCCAATGCAGTAATCTAGGCAGGTTAGGATGAGAGACTATATTAATGTAGTAGCAGTTTGTATGGAGCAGAAAGGGCGGATTTTAGTGATGTTGCGAAGGCGGTACTGACAGGATTTTGTGTTGGATTGAATGTTGTGTTGAATGACAGAGAGGAGTCAGAGTAATGCCAAGGTTACAGGCTTGTGAGACAGGAAGGAGGGTGGTGCTGTCTACAGTGATGGGAAAATCAGGGGGACGACAGGGTTTGGGTAGGAAGGTAAGGAGCTCTGCTTCGGACATGTTAAGTTTGAAGTAACGGGAGGACATCCAAGTAGGGATGTCTTGAAGGCCGGAGGCAATGCGGACTAGAGAGTGGGAGAGAGATCAGGGGAGGAGATGTAGATTTGGGCATCATCCGTGTAGAGGTGGTAGTTGAAGCCTTGGGATTGAATGGCACATTCATTCATTGATTCAGTAGTATTTATTGAGCACTTACTATATGCAGAGCACTGTACTAAGCGCTTGGAATGTACAATTCGGCAACAGATAGAGACAATCCCTGCCCATTGACGGGCTTACAGTCTAATTGGGGGAGACAGACGGACAAAAACAAGACAACATAATCACAATAAATAGAATCAAGGGGATGGACACCTCATTAACGAAATATCTATACCCATCTATACCTATGGGAGTGGGTATAGATGGAGAGTAGAAGGGGACCCAGAACTGAACCTAGAGAGACCCCCCCCCCTTTGTTAGGGGGTGGGAGGCAGAGGAGGAGCCGGCGCAGGACACTGAGAAGGAACGGCCAGAGAGATGAGAAGAGAACCAGGAGACGACAGTGTCAGTGAAGCCAAGGTTGGATAACTTTTCCAGGTAAAGGGGATAGTCCATAGTATCAAAGGCAGCTGAGAGGTCAAGGAGGATTAGGATGGAGTAGAAGCCATTGGATTTGGCAAAAAGGAGATCACTGGTGACCTTTGAGAGGGCGGTTTCAGTGGAGTGAAGGGGATAGAAGTCAGATTGGAGGGAGAGAATTGGAGAGGAATTTGAGAAAGCAGATGTAGATGACTCGCACAGGAGTTTGGAAAAGAATGGTGGTAGTGAGATGGTTCTGCTTAGCTCTGCACCAAGCAAGTCTGTGTGTGAGAGAGAGATCTGTGTTTGAGTGAATGTATAGTTCCTGCCTGTGTGGGTTTGTCCTTCCCCAGTGTGTGCACATTCTGATATACTCTCCCTAACTCTCTCTTTTTCTTTCCCTCCCTCCACCTTTCTCTCCCCCCTCTCTTTCCCTCACATCCTCTTTTTCTCCCTCTCTCTATCCCCCTTTCTCTCTCCCTCTCTTTATCTCACAACCAGCTCTTGAAGACCTGATTTTCTTAGTGGTCCTAGCTACAGTATGGAGTGCTCAGAATTTTTTTCTCTCTCTCTGCCTCTCTCTCACTCCCCCCCATCTTTTTCTCCATCCATACTTGGACTATGAGTGTCACTTCCTGAAAATCCCACTCATCCCACTTCAATACACTTGACCAAATGACTGATGGCTTCTAGGTAAAAGATTACTAGATTGGTAAATTAGGACACTCCCATTCCAAGTGGCACTAACTCTTTTTTTTATGCTCAAAGACAAGTTTTTTAGCTGAAGCGGAAGACCTGGGATGATATTTTCCATGCCCTACACACTTGTTTTCCTTTACCAACCAGCTTCTTGATGTAGGTTTCAAACACTCTGCGGCAAAATCCTGGTTGACCTTGTTTCATCGTCAACAGCAAACAACTTTCATGTCCCATCTCTAGTGATTTTCTAAACATCAATATGTAAAAATCCTAGAGGATATCTGATGAGATCAGGCCTTTATTGACTGGCAGCAAAATAGTTGCTGCTTCACTAGGTTGTCTGTGCTGTTCGGCTTTGTTTTTCTTGCTGCTGCTATTAGCATTCCCTTGCTTTTAAATGAAAGACCATCCAGGCTAATTTGGGCTTTGTTTGACCTCTCCTCATTGCTCTGTTGGTGGGGGCTGGGAGAAGGCTTGGTGTAGGATCCTGGTACAGATGTCATAAACATCTTACAGATGGGAATCCCTTCTCCTGGGTGGATGGAGGTCCCGAGTGGTTTACCCAATCTCTCTCCTTGTTTTATGCTGACGAGTCATCTCTATCTTTATTGCCCCCGAAATCGGAGTTTAGAAATGGAAGAGACAGAAGAGGGAAAGTGAAGGTCCCCATCCCACAGTCCTTTACTGAGAACAGTGGAACCTCCCTCAGCCTGCTCTGTTGGCAGAAGCAGCAGCAATAATGGTGGAGAGGGTGAGAACACACCATAGTAATGGTGAACTAGTGACTCTTCCCCCTACAGGCCTCTGCCAACATAGGGCAGGAGTCCTTAAAAAATGGAATAATACACAGGGGGATGGACGAGGGGAGGAAGAAAGAAAGACAAGGATCTTGGGGCTTGCGTGGGGCTTAGAACCCGGGACCCTAGTTCTGCTCTGTCAGTAGTAGGGATAATGATGATATTTATTAAGGGCTTACTATGTGTCAAGCACTGTTCTAAGCACTGGGGTAGATAGAAGGTAGTCATGTTAGACACAGTCCCTGTCTCAGTTACCTCATTCTCAGTTGCCTCATCTTTAAAATGGGGATGAAGACTGTGAGCCTCATGTGGGACAATCTGATTACCCTGTATCTACCCCAGTGCTTAGAACAGTGCGCTGCACATATTAAGCACTTAACAAATACCAACATTATTAGTCACTGGAGATCAAGAGCACTTATGGCTATTACTCTCTGTGGTAACTGGCTCATCCTCATTTTCAGCAACCACCCCCCCCAGCCCCGATACAACCGCTTCCCCTTTATGGATTGCATGCCTTCCCCTCTCCTGCCCCCAAAGCTCTGACCAACCCATGAATCACTAAGGAATTCCTGAGCCTCCTTCAGAGTAGGGTAAATTCGGGAGATGGGGGAGGGAGGAAGTCACACACGGAAATGCTGACACCACTCTGAGGTAAATCAATGACAGGAGTTCATGCTCCCATTCAGAAGGTGAGGAAAAGTGAGGCATAGCAAGGTCAATAGGTCAAAAAGACACAAAGCTAATCAGCAGCAGCTGGAATGCAGTTCAGACAGGACACCTGGTTCTAAGGTCAGCATGTCATCGAAGTTTTCATTTTTTTGCCCAGGCCTACAGCAGCAAAGGGAAATTTAGACTGAGGTTATTTGCAGATGATCCAAGGGTTTTTTTAAAATCCACTTTGGTCCCAATTATCTGGATAAATCAGGTGAATATTTGTTTTTTGCTCAAATGGACCATACAGTTGCCTCAATCCTGTACTTCACTTTGTGGGACTGTATCTAGCCCTACTGAGTCTATTAAGGCCTGAAGCCATAGGTTTTAAGTGCTTAGTACAGTGTCTTGCACATAGTAAGCGCTCAATAGAAACAACCCAATGAAGTTTTGTTTTGGGACTCTTCTCCGCTCATACTAGCCGCAGTGTCTACCTAAAGCCATTCTTCAAAATGAAGAATTATGCTTGAAGGAGAAAGGTGTGTTCATTCTCTCAAAGAAATACATTTATCTCCTAATCCTCTATAAATCTATGATCCATTCATTTGTTTAACCATTCTCCAGCCTTCTAATATGCTCTTTTAAGTCCCCACTTAACTGAAATCAGCATAGATGCTGGCAAAGGCCCCAGAGGGTGAGAAGAAGCCAGTGGTAAAGACCCTAGACAGTATGCACAAGTGACCCAATTGCTAACTGAATCCTGTTCTCATTTTTACTGTTGCAAGGTTCACAGCTGGTTTGGATCATATAGCCCTTAACCAAGAAGAAAATCAGAACTCGTAAGATCACCTGTGGCCTGGAACATGTCTACCAACTCTGATAGAGCGTACTCTCCCAAGTGTTTAGAACAGTGCTTTGCACACAGTACACGCTCAATAAATATGATTGATACAGACTATTAAAATAACATATTAATTCATTCAATAGTATTTATTGAGTGCTTACTCTGTGCAGAGCACTGTACTAAGCACTTGGAATGTACAATTCGGCAACAGATAGAGACAATCCCTGCCCATTGACGGGCTTACAGTCTAATCGGGGGAGACAGACGGAATTATGAAATCTTGCCAGAGTTCATAAATGATTGTGTATAAATGTATTTATTTACACCTATATGTAATTTGTTTATATTAATGCTAGATTGTAAGCCCTTTGTGGGCAGGGAATGAGTCTGTTTACTATTGTATACTCCCAAGTGCTTAGGACAATGCTCTGCACCCAGTAAGCACACATTATGATCGGCTGATTGTATCTGTAATTTATTCATTTATATTAATGTCTGCCTCCCCTCTAGACTATAAGCTCATTGTGGGCGGGGGATGTGTCCGTTTACTATTATATCGTATTCTACCAAACGCTTAGAACAATGCTCTGCACCCAGTAAGCACTCAATATGATCGGCTAATTGTATCTGTAGGTATATTCTGTCTGCAAGTGTGCTTATTTACAAAGGTTATTCAGTCTGTACCATTCCCACCCCCACCCCTTTAGAACGTGAGCCCATTGTGGGCAGGGATTGTCTCTGTCTGTTGCAGAATTGTCCATTCCAAGCGCTTAGTACAGTGCTCTGAACACAGTTTAAGCGCTCAATAAATATGACAGTGAATGAATGAAGTCTCTACCCTTGCACACATAATCTCTGAATAAGGCATTTGCCCCAGAACCCAAGTATGGGAGAGAAGAAATGTAATAAAGAAAACACTTCTCCCTAGTACATACAAAGATGAATGTTTCTATAGCTGTGGAAACACAACTAGCCATACTTGCTCAAACACTCAAATTTTATTATGCCCTTTCTATATTCTGTGATCACCAGTGCAGCTTATATTGTATGATACTCCACTATATGCCTACCGAACTGTTGGAAACAAGTAGATTTTCAATTGCATTCATGATATTACTTGTTCCTTTTACATATTACATGCATTCTGAAACACCATGCCACGAGATATTTTGAGGGGAGAAACTAGCTAAAATGATGAATCGTTCCCTGTACAAGAGCTGTTGGGTTAATTTGAGTGACATTTTGACAATAGCATGCTGTCAGTCCAATGGTTTGACCTATACAACAACCCCTAATTATTACTAATTAAATAATTAATTATTCATGGCCATGTGTTCCATTAGCATAGCAGTGATGTGTTGGAATATGAGTTATGTGCGGTTTATGAATCTTCAGAAAATAGATCCTTTAATAAATTAATAACGGGGCTCAGGGGTTTCATTAAAAGGTGGCTGGAGGGAGTGCTTGCCTGTTTCCAAGGAGACCACAGGTGGCTCGCTTGCTTTTTTTTAAAGTTAAACTTGTTTGGGCTAGATGATTTTTTCACCTTTCTCTCCCTTCTCTGTCCTCAGGCAGAGAACGGAACATTTTAATGAAACCCCTGTTGTCTTCATATCGCTTTGATCCCCCTGTGTTCTCTCCCATCTCCACACCGGCCAGTTGGATGAAGGGTTTTGGGGTTTTTTTTTGGTGTTTTTTTTTTGCATTAAAAACTGTGGCATGCCCTCCATGAATAAACAACATGGTGATGGAGGCCCTTTGAAAGAGAACGATAGAGCAAACAAAGGGAGAAAGAAATATGCATAAATTCAAATGAGATCATTCTGATTTACCCATTTAATTACCCCCAATGCCTGATGGGTTTTTATCCACAGAAATTATTTTTCAAGTTAACCCCATTTGAAGAACTTACTGAATTGCCAACGAAATGGTCTCTCAAACCATTTCCCTCAACCCCCCGCCCCTTGTTCTGACACTTGGAGTTCAGACATGCCGTTATCTCCCCGAAATAATGATAATGGCAATATTAATATCTCCCAGCACTGCTCGCTAACTAGTGATATAAATAGTAATATTAATGTTTTCCAACATCCGTTGCGATGCTCCGAGGCGCATTATAAATTCTGTCTTTGTTTAAGCAGTAGGGGACCCACAAAATACCATTACTGTTTTCATTAGGACTCACTCCAGTCTTCTGATTAGGAGCTGTAGCCTCTGCTGGTTCTCATGTCATCCACCACCCATTGCCCCTTTCTGAAGAACCAGCCGTGGGAATGAAAGGGGGAAGAGAAAACCTCTTTCAGGATTTCAAAGCACTGCATATGTCAGAAAGGAGAGTCAGGTCTGTTTGTCATTCTCATTGAAGGAGGGTGAGATCACTTATCTTAAGTCAATGGAGAATCTGGATTGGTTCTGGCAGTCTCATCAGAAGAGCTAAAGCAAAAAATGAACCACTAAAGCAATACTTGAAAGGACTGGGGATGACTAAGTGGGTCTTGGCTTGGCATTTGAATCAATTAATGGTATTTATTGAGTTCTTACGATGAGCAGAACACTTTATTAGGCCCTTGGGAAAGAATAATAGAGTGAACCAATCCTGCCCTCTACCAGACTACAATCTAGTGGGAGTGTCAGCAAGGAGAAGGTTCATTCATTCTTTGATTCATTCGATCATACTGATTGAGCATTTACTATATGCAGAGCACTGTACTAAGAGCTTGGAAGAGTACAACAAAAAACACACATTCCCTGCCTTCAATGAGCTCACAGTCTAAAGGGGGAGATGACCTTAATATTAATTAATAAATTACAGTTATGTACATAAGTACTATGGGGCTGGAGGGGGATGAATAATTATAATAATGACAATAAAGGTATTTGTTAAGCACTTATTATGTGCCAGTAGTTGTACTAAGTTCTGGGTTGGATACCAGCAAATCGGATTGGACATAGTGCCTGTCCCACGTGGGTTTCACAGTCTCAATCCCCATTTACAGATGAGGTAAAAGGTCCAGAGAAGTGAAGTGACTTGCCCAAGGTCACCCAGCAGAGAAATAGCAAAATTGCTGGAGTAGAAGCATAACTTTTCTCTGAATCTTTTATATATATATATGGTAAAATAGGGATTAAATCCACTTCAAGCCCCAGGGACTGTGTCCAGCTAATTTGCTTGCATCTACACTGGCTCTTAGAATAGTGCATGGAACATAGTAAGCATTTAGCTAGTGTCATAATCATTATTATTATTAGATGGGAATGGGATCAAGCATTCTGCCAGAGGAAGAGCCCAGATTGAGTCCATAGGTTCCCAGCCTGGCTTGGAAGGGGCTGTGCACTGTCAGGAGGGGCCAAGAAATGGAGCCACCACCTCAGCTCCGCTTCCAGATTCAGGCCCTTCCCGTTCCTAGTGCTCACTGAGCATTTAGCCCAGGGCCTAGGGGTCCATTTCAAATGGGAGAGGTGGGGCCGTGGCTTCCTGTGACCAAGAGACAGCAGGACAGCTGGTCCCATCTGGGATCGGGTGCCCCAGCCCCCGCCCGCTAGACTGGGCAAACGTGGGGAGGACCCCCTTGCCCCCCGCCTCCTCCCCTTCACCTTCCCACCAGTGCAGCCTCCCGAACTTCCTTGCCCAGACTTTTACTGATGTCAAGTTCCAGTCCTGTCTGGGTTACTTTCTCCACCGCTTCTTAGCTCTCTGGAATACGTGCATGGCACCATTTTTTTAACAAATATCTGGGCTGCAACACACAATCAGGAAAGGTAAAATAATATCAAACCATTAAAGCTAATTACAAACACAAACAGATGTGTACTAATACACGTTGCAGGAATAGGCATCATTTTTGGAAACTATTATCAGCCCCAGTTTCATCCCTCCTTTTTTTTTCAAGAGAGCTCAGAGCTCAGTGAAGATTTAAGCCTTAATTAAACACATACTTTATTTCTATATTTAGTTTTCACAAACTGTATCTTTTTAATATAAAACTGACATTCTAGCATTGTACATATGCCCAGAAGAATCAGATAATCAACCCCGGTTTATAATGACAGTGTATCAGAATAATTAATAAAGTATGCAGTTCAATAAATAAAAATCATGTGTGTTCCTTAATTATACAGTCAGTGAGAGCTTGTTCATTTAGTCTCAGGAAGACAGAAGCATCAGAAAATTCAACCTTTAGATGTAGGAACAGAAAAACAATTCTTGGTATCCATGAATCTCCCCACTTTCTCCTTCGTCTTCAATCTTCTTACATTGCTTTCCTCACCCCTTAATTTCCTGTTTTACTGAAGCAATCTAAAGAATTCTACTTATTATTAATGATAATAATAATGGTGATGGGATTTATTAAGTGTTTACAGTGTGCTAAACTCTGGAGTAGATACAGGGTAATCAGATCAGACACACCTATCCCACAAAGAATTTATAATCTAAGAGGTAAAGAGAGCAGGTGTTTCATTCTCAATTTATTCAGCGTGGCTCAGTGGAAAGGGCCCAGGCTTGGGAGTCAGAAGTCGTGGGTTCTAATCCCGGCTTTGCCGCTTGTCAGCTGTGTGACCTTGGGCAAGTCACTTAACTTCTTTGTGCCTCAGTTACCTCATCTGAAAAATGGGGATGAAGACTGTGAGCCCTACGTGGGACAACCTGATGACCCTGTATCTACCCCAGCGCTTAGAACAGTGCTTGGCATATAATAAGCGCTTAACAAATACTAACATTATTATTATTATTCATTCATTCAATCATATTTATTGAGTGCTTACTGTGTGCAGAGCACTGTACTAAGTGCTTGGAAAGTCCAATTCAGGAATAGAGACATTTTCTGCCCACAACGAGCAAAGGAACTGAGGCCCAGAGACCTTAAGTGACTTGCCCAAGGTCACCTAGCAGGTCAATAGCAATGGTAGATCTGAGACTAGAACCCAGGTCTCCCAGCACACAGCCCCATCTGCTTTCCACCTTTGTAGTTTCAAAGATTCCCTGAGCTCCACAGTAGAATAGCGCTGATAATTTTAATCGTAATGATAATTAATATTATTGTTATTACTATGACTGTGGTATTTGTTAAGCACTTACTATGTGTCAAGCTCCGTGCTCGGGTAGATGTAAGATTATCGGGATGGACATAGTCACTTTCCCTCAGCAAGTTCACAGTCTGGGTAATGTCACGGAACTGTCAAGAGACGATGTGCTCTAGTTGGGGGTTTTCAGGTCAAGCAGGAAGGCTGCAAACCCTAGGAACGTTAAAGAATAAACACCCACATACCTGGATAATCGTACAGGGAGGGGATGACGCACTCACCATAGTTTTTTCCAACTTTGGGAAACGTGATCCCACGATAATGTTCCCTGATCTCTCTTCCTTGGGAAAATGGACCACCATTGCTAGTTGTACCGTGTCCTGCCACCCTCCAGAAGGCTGGCAAAGGAGGGGAAAAAGCCGACTTTAGATCTTGGTGACGGCGGCAGAATTCCTGGAAACGGATTCTATCGTTCAGTGGTATTTATTGATTGCTTACTGTGTCCTGCGCACTGTACTAGGCACTTGGGAGAGTCCAATACAACAGAGCTGAAGGGAGTGTGAAGGAAATAGAACCAGCAGGAAGAAGAGAGCTTGGGCTGCAGTTGAGTAGAGCAGCTGTGTCTAGCAGAATCAACACGATTAAATGAATGAATGAGCGAATGGTGGAGAATTTGGTGCTGATTTCTTTCTCAGAACCTCTAGAGAGGAGCTGCCTACCAACCTCAAATGTGGAAATAAGGCAGAAACACCAAATCCGGTGGTGGATGCTGCTGCTTCTAGTAATAACACTTGGTAAGTGCTTACTCCGTGCCAAACACTGAACTTAGAGCTGGGTAGATATAAGATAATCAGATGAGACAACGTTTCTGTCCCACATGGGGCTCACAATCAAAGTAGGAGGGAGAACAGGTTATAGAATCCCCATCTTGCAGTTGAAGAAACTAGAGCACAGAGAAATTAAGTGACTTGCCCCAAGGTCACAGTGTGGGCAAGTGATAGAACAAGCATTAGGACCCAAGTCCTATTGCTTGGGGAAGCAGCGTGGCTTAGTGGAAAGAGCATGGGCTTGGGAGTCAGCGATCATGCGTTCTAATCCCGGTTCTGCCACTTGTCAGCTGTGTGACTTTGGTCAAGTCATTTCACTTCTCTGGGCCCCAGTGACTTCATCTGGAAAAGGGGGATGAAGACTGTGAGCCCGATGTGGGGCAACCTGATAACATCGTACCTACCCCACTGCTAAAAACAGTGCTTGGCACATAGTAAGCACTTTTCAAATGCCATCATTATTGTTATTATTATTATCCCATGTCCTTCTGACTTCCAGACCCATGCTCTATCCACTACGCCATGCTGCTTGAATGTAAAAATGTGTTTCTTCAACTGTGGGTCTGTGTGTACGTGTGTGTGTGTGTGTTTGTGTACCTGTGTAAGGTAGTGCCTCCCTTGATTGACTGCATTTGCATCTCCCTGGGAATTGCATTTTTCCCTCTAATTCTGGTTCTCTCTTTCCAGAGACAGTATGTCACTCTCTTCCCGTCAGTAACTCTGATTCACAGTCGCTGTCTCCCTTTCATGATCACTATTATCAATGGTATTCACGGAGTGCTTACTGCAGGCAGAGCACTGCACTAAGCACTTAAGAGAGTACAGTTCAGCAGAGTTGGTATACACGTTACCTGCCCACAGCGAGCTTTCCAGGGAGAAGATTAAGTTGGATCCAAGGGGACTCTTTGGCTTGATGGGAGAAAAATGAAACCCCATCTTCCTCAGAAAGGTGATGATTTGGCTGGAATGATCTCGCTAATTACTTCAGTTCTCCCCTTTGTCTTTGCCATGTGACATAGGCCAAGTTCACATCTGTTATTTTATTTGTTTGTATTGAGGTCTACCTCCCCCACTCATTCATTCATTCAATTAATTCAATAGTATTTATTGAGCACTTCCTATGTGCAGAGCACTGTTCTAAGCACTTGGAATGTACAATTCAGCAACAGATGGAGACAATCCCTGCCCAATGATGGGCTCACAGTCTAATCGGGGGAGACAGACAAAAACAAGACAACATAATCACGCTAAATAGAATCAAGGAGATGTACACCTCATTAACAAAATAAATAGGGTAATAAATAAACTGTAAGCCCATTGTGGGCAGGAAATGTGACTGTTGATTGCTATATTGTACTCTCCCAAGCACTGGGTACAGTGCTGTGCACAGTAAGTGCCCAATAAATGCGATCAAATGGATGAATGAATATAGCTTTTCAAGTGTGCTAAACTTGGCCCGTGTCCCTCAGACCTGTAATCTACAAGCAGAAAGGTGAATCCTAGGTGATTTCATGCCTGTTTCCTCATGTGATCAGACCCCCTGTTGAAGGATTCATTCAGTCATATTTCTTGAGCTCTTACTCTGTGCAGAATACTGTAAGCATTTGGGAGAGTACAGTACAACAATAAACAGACACAACCCCTGCACGCAACAAGAAGGATAGTCAGAATCGTGGTTCTGACTATAAATTTTAATCTGGAGCATTTTACCATCTGGGTAAATGTGCTCTTAGAGAAATGGCCTCAAACATTATTATTATTATCATTATTTTGGCATTTGCTAGGCACTTGCTATGTATCACACACTGTTCTGTGAACTGAGGTAGATAAAACTTAATCAGGTAATCAGATTATCTGATGAAGTCTCACATGAATTTTATGGGAACTGTAAAGATCAGCTGAATAATAGCAATAAACATCAGCATCTATTTATCTACGAAGAATAGAGGAATGATTTTCTCCTTGCTTAGATCTAATTGAAGGTACCCAAAACATTTAAATTTCTTCAGGTTTTGGAGGGGATTCAATAACAGTTTCATATTGCATTACGGGTAACAATTTTCAGTGGTGAGGAAATTGATGCACAGAGAAGTTAATAATAATAATGTTGGTATTTGTTAAGCACTTACTATGTGCAGAGCACCGTTCTAAGCGCTGGGGTAGATACAGGGTCAGCAGGTTGTCCCACGTGAGGCTCACAGTCTTAATCCCCATTTTACAGATGAGGTAACTGAGGCGTAGAGAAGTTTAGTGACTTGGCCACAGTCACACAGGTGACAAGTGGCAGAGCCGGGATTCAAACCCATGATCTCTGATTCCCAAGCCCGGGCTCTTTCCATTGAGCCACGCTGTTAAGACACAAGTTAAGTGTCTTGTCCAAGGTCCAAGGTCACACAGCAGACAAGTGGTAGAGCTGGGTCTAGAACTCATCTCCTAATTCCATGCTCTTTCTACCCTCCGAAGCTTGAAGATGTGAGGTTCCAAACCCACAAAATGAAACACTTCTTCACATGGAGGTTTATGCGCATGAGGTATTTGTCACAGCAAATTGTAAAGGCTGAAGGGTTTGGATAAATTAGTGGACATAAGGTCTGTGACAGGTTATTGATAAAAATTGTGGTATTTCTTTAGCAGTTACTACGTTCAAAGCACTGAACTAAACGCTGGGGCAGATAGTTCATCAGGTTAGTCATAGTCCCTGTCCAATCACAGTCTAAGGGGGAAGGACAACAGATATTTTATCCCCATTTTATAGATTAGGAAACTGAGGTACAGAGAAGTTCAGGTCACACCAAGTGACAGAGCAGGGGTTAGAATCCAGGTCTCCTTTCCACTAGGACACACTGCCATCCAGCCCTCGAAGAATTCTGTTCGTTGGCTCTTCTATTCCTCCCGCCTGGGGTCTCAGAAATCACAGGCTTAACCTCCCCCATCTAGGGCTTTTCCTTCCTTTCCCACAACTTTCAGAGCTGATGGGATTGCACAGGAGATTTTCCAAAAGGCAGGCCCAGACCGGGAGAGATGTTTGACAAGTTAGGAAGCCTTTTCTGCCCCCCTCCTCTACGGCGGAACACACTCCCTCCATCCTTTTGATCGTGTGTACTGGTCCCCTTTCATTCCCGCTGGAGGATCTGAATGGGCCCGTTGTCTGTGAAGAGAGACAATGAACTTCATTTAATGAGATTATTTACAATAGGGGAAATGGCTTTTAAAAAGAGGGAGAGACGGTTATAGCGGGGGGACTGACTGTTAAACCATTCTTCTGCTACAAGTTTGGCACCCGGCGTACCTTTTCCTGGCCTCTCTCCAGCATCCCTTCTCCTGCAAAGCCGGCGGTGGAGTTTCGTTACAATTTCCGGAAGATGTCAGGGTGGCGGGCCCTTGTTGTGACTCATTTCCGCGTGTTGAGGGTTTTAGTACACGGACGCTCTCACGTCGCCTTTGAGTAAGTTACCCGGGCTGGCAGGGGGAGGGGAAGATGTGGGCAACCGTTCCTTTGGCAAAATCCCAGTCAGAGTTTTAGAAGGCTCAGCCCAATCTCAGCCACGTGCCCATGGAAGGAGGATTCTTACCATCAGTCTACTGATGGTATTTATTGAGCACTTACTGTGTGTAGAGCCCTCTTCTAAGTGCTTAGGAGAGTACAATACAATAGAGTTGTTAGACAAGCTGGAGAAGCATCATGTCCTAGCAGAAAGAACCTGCGCCTGGGAGTCGGAGAACCTGAGTTCTAACCGTGGCCCTGCCGCTTATCTGCTGTGTGACCTTGGGCAAGTCACTTCACTTCTCTGGGCCTCAGTTACCTCAACTGTAAAATAGGGATTAAGACTGTGAACCCCACATGGGTCAGGGACCATGTCGAACCTGATTAGCGTTTACCTACCCCAGCACTTAAAACAGTGCTCGAAACATAGTAAACGCTTAATAAATACCATCATTATTAGTATTAAGGGCCCTGTCTAATTGGGAAAAAGCCCAGGCTCATGGCACCAACTTCCATTACCTGTTAGAGGCCCAGTGAGCCACGTGTCACCCCTCAAAAGAGTCCAACTTGCTTGAACTCTCAGAGGTCATCAACTCATGTCACTTCCCGGGAGATTCCAGACCCATGTTATTGTGGGGTCCATGATTGGACCAATGCTATTACAAATTTCCTTCCTGGAGGATTGTCTTGTTTATTTGGTTTTATTTTATTTATTCCATTTGTTGCAAATTGTGCCATTTGTTGTTCGGCCTTGGGGGATTTTGCCTAGTAAACCTATACTAATAACTTTAAATGACTGAAAATGATTGGGAAACAACACAGCTGCTGGGAAAAACGCACAGCCTAGTAGGTGCCCTGTGTAGCTAGGGTTTGACATCTGTAATGGCCGGCTGGTGTCCCCTACCTTGAAATAGGAGCCAGAATGTGGAAGAGGAAATGTCTCTTGCGGCAAGTGTAGGTGGGTCATCTAAGGCTAGCTTCCTCTAGTACACCCGCTCCAGATAGCTGGCTGTTCCCACAAAATACCTCAAATAAAATGCTTCCAAATAGGAAGCTTGAGAGCGATCTACAGATTGATATTCACTGGAGTCCTCCAGAATATCCGGGGGCCAATTCCACTTGGCGGGGAGGGAAATGGGAAATGGAGGTGATGGTCGCCCCCGCCCTTCTCCCCCTGCTCCCCCCCACAGAGCTCTTTAAGCTAAGATTACAGATTTACTCATTCCAGGAATCATACAGAACTTGAGTAATTCCTAAAGGGGCTACGAAGATCCAAAATGGTGGCTTTCAGCCTATCATCTCGTTGAAGCCTGTCCTTTCTTAGATCTCTGCCAATCAATCATTGATGATGACGATGGCATTTGTTAAGAGCTTACTATGTGCCAAGTGCTGAGGTAGATACAAGCTAATTAGGTTGGACACAGTCCCTGTCCCACATGGGGCTCACAGACTTAATCCCCATTTTACAAAGAAGTGAAGTGACTTGCTCCAGTTCACACAGCAGACAAGTGGTAGGGCTGCAGTTAGGACCCAAGTCCTTCTGACTCCCAGGCCCTTGCTCTATCTACTAGGCCATGCTGTCTATCAGTCATATTTATCGAGCGCTTACTGTGTGCCGAACACTGTGCTAAGTGGTTGGGAGAGTACAACGCAACAATATATTAATAATAATCATGATAATAATTATGGTATTTGTTAAGCACTTACTATGTGCCAAGCACTGTTCTAAGCATTGGGGTAGGTACAAGGTAATCAGGTTGTCCCACATGGGGCTCGCAGTCTTAATCTCCATTTTACAGATGAGGTAAATGAGGCACAGAGAGGTTAGGTAGCTTACCCAAGGTCACACAGCAGACAAATGGCGGAGCCGGTATTAGAACCCATGTCCTCCGACTCCCAAGCCCGGGCTCTTTCCTCTAAGCATCGCTTCTTATCTCTATAGATGTTCTCAATATGTTTTATATGTTCTCAATATAACAGACACATTCCCTGCACACAGTGAATTTAAAGTTTAGCCTTCCTGAAATCCCTGCCCTCTTTGCTTCGCCGTGCTTCCACTGCTATGCCTGCACGTACAGTAGACGGACTGAATTCTCTTCAGAAGGTAGAGTCTTAGCAGAGAGGAGGACAAGTACGTGTTCCATTTAGTGCAGAACAGTCCTCCCTGAAGTCAAAGCTACTGAACCAAGAAGAATTCAGAGGTGCTTGGGAAGAGCGCTTTGGCAGTAACGCTGATCCTCCAGCAATCAATCAAATAATGGTATTGCTGGAGTGTGTACTATGTGCAGAGACTAAGCGGTTGGGAGAATACGATACAGTTGGTAGACAAGATCCATAGCCACGAGAAGCTTATATCATCTGCTGAAATGTTGGATTGTGCATAAAATGGGCCTAAGGTGCAGCTGTCTGTACACATGAAAGGCCTTTGAGGAATCACCACTTTATCTCCACTACGCCCTCTTCTCCCCAAAGCAGGAGTTGGTTGTGGTCAAGAAGTAGCACGGTCTAGTGGAAAGAGCATGAGCCTGGGAGTTAGAGGATCTGGTTGCCAATCTCGACTCCGCCACTTGTCTGCTCTTTGACTGTGGGCAAGTCGCTTAACTTGTCTGTGCCTCAGTTACCTCATCTCTAAAATGAAGATTAGGACTATGTAGGACAAGGACTGTGTCCAACCCGATTATCTTGTATTCATCCCAAGGCCTAGTACGATGCCTGGCACGTAACAAATACCACGGAAAAACCCAACAACAACAATAAAAAAAACAACAGCCAAATAAAAGTGGCAGTTAAGCACTGGTTGGGTTCTTCATCGTGGCTCCATCTGCAAGAGTAGAACTGTTCTCCCACCTGGGTAAGAGATGCTTCTTGCCATAAGAACCCTGATCGACCAGCCCAGGAAACGTCCTGCTTGTGTATTCCAGACTCTTGAGGCAGAGTGTTTGTTAGGCACTGACTCATGCTTTAGCTTCTCCAGGTCCAGTCTGGAGTCAGTTTGCTGAGGTGCTGGAAGTTCCAAAAAGAATCTGACTTCTGACTTTCTGGATCCTTGCCTATTTCACATGTCCTCGGTGAGACAAAGCGCTGGGTTGTGCCTGCGTTTTATGGGGATGGGTATTGGATTACACAGGAAAGCTGCCCCACAGCTGTGAAGCCGTTAAGTCTAACCATCTGTCCTCTGTCCACACTAACTGGCCTCCTGCATTAGTGAAGAGCATAGGACCCAGGGTTGGCCTTCTCATAGCTGCCCTCACTCAATCAATTGAATTTATTGAGGGCTTAGTGTGTGCAAAGCACTGTATTAAGCGTCTGGGAGGCAGGTTTCCAGCTCCCAACCTCTCCGTGCTTCATATACTGCCACCGATTTCCATGATGCAGAAGTTGGCCCCTGTGTTCACAGTAACCCGAGAAACTGCTCTGGAGTATTCATAGAGAAGCAGCGTGGCTCAGTGGAAAGAGCCCGGGCTTGGGAGTCAGAGGTCATGGGTTTGAATCCCGGCTCTGCCCCTTGTCAGCTGTGTGACTGTGGGCAAGTCACTTCACTTCTC
This sequence comes from Ornithorhynchus anatinus, assembly GCF_004115215.2. Taxonomy (NCBI): domain Eukaryota; kingdom Metazoa; phylum Chordata; class Mammalia; order Monotremata; family Ornithorhynchidae; genus Ornithorhynchus; species Ornithorhynchus anatinus. The sequence goes on from NC_041749.1 coordinate 15,751,628, forward strand.
TGTGCCTCAGTTACCTCATCTGTAGAATGGGGATTAACTGTGAGCCTCACGTGGGACAACCTGATTACCCTGTATTTACCCCAGCACTTAGAACAGTGCTGTGCACATAGTAAGTGATTAACAAATACCAACATTATTATTATTATTATATTAATGTCTATCTCCCTCTCTAGACTTTATGTTCATCTTGCGCAGGTAACGTGTCTGCTTCTTCTCTTGTATTCTCCAAGTGCTCTGCACATAGTAAGTGCTCAATAAATACCGTTGATTGATTGATTGATTAGGTGGAGGTGGATTAAGTGGATTAAGTGTGTTGGGTTTCCCCGCAAATCCTGGTGTAATGAATGTGACATCAATGCATCTGGTTGTTCCCATCAGTAGATGCCCTAGCGAGGCCTCTGAGAAATTCAGGCATTCTCTCTTCCGAACTTCCAGGGCCAGATAGAATGATAGGCTGGACGCCTCCTTCTCTGTATCCACTTTCATTTATTCAATTCAATTGTATTTATTAAGTGCTTACTGTGGGCAGAGCACTGTACTAACCACTTGGAAAACTACACACAACAATAAAGAGTGGCAATCCCTACCCACAATGAGCTTACAGTCAGGGGGACTTAGGGAAAGCAGTGTGGCCTACTGGGAAGAGCACGGGTCTGGGAGTCAGATGACCTGGGTTCTAATCCCAGCTCTGTCACATCTGCTGGGTGATCTTGGGCAAGTCACCTAGCTTTTCTGGGCCTCAGTTCCCTCATCTGCAAAATGGAGATTCAATATCCGTTCTTCCTCCTACTTAGGATGTAAGTGCCATGTGGCACATAGTAAGCACTTAACAGATGCCATTATTAATAATAATAATAATAATATTTTATTTGTGCATGTCCCAGAATTTGGACTCCCAGATCTGAGGTTGACTGAGAGATTAGCAGTTGAGGAAGAGGCATAAAATTTCTCATTCTTGTTCCCAAAGATGGGACCAGAAAACTCCGAATGTCTATTTACTGGCAGCATAAGAAGGACAGTCCTCCTCTGTCCATTCTCCTCCTCTTTCTACACTTTGGCACATGTCTAGTAATTGTAAGGGAAAGTAATTTGACTTCCCCTTCTGCCATTCAATCAATCAATCAATGGTATTTATTTAGAGTTTACTGTGTGCAGAGCACTTTACTAAACCCTTGAGAAAGTACAACACAGTCTAGTTGGATAGATCTGATCCCTGCCCTCGAGGAGATGACAATCTAGTAGTAGTGTTGGCATTTGTTAAGCGCTTACTATGTGCAGAGCACTGTTCTAAGTGCTGGGGTAGATACAGGGTCATCAGGTTGTTCCACGTGAGGCTCACAGTCTTAATCCCCATTTTACAGATGAGATAACTGAGGCACAGAGAAGTTAAGTGACTTGCCCACAGTCACACAGCTGACAAGTGGCAGGGCCGGGATTCGAACCTATGACCTCTGACTCCCAAGCCTGGGCTCTTTCCACTGAGCCACGCTGCTTCTCTAAATCTAGTACTTTCAACGATGAATTTTAGAACTGGGTGTTAGCTCTGTGGTTCTGAACCCTTTTGACCCCAGCCTGATCTTAGAAAAGAAATATAATCTAAGAGAGATAAAATGGATCATTACCTAAGAATTTCCCCCTCACCAGTGCAAAGGTTGGACTGGAAACTCCACCAAGCTGCCACGAAATCTCAGACTCAGTGGCATCTATTAATTTGGTTTGCCCGTCTTTCCACTGCTTAAACAAGTTGCTCAACTTTGCAGTGTCTGGCTTGCTTCTGGGGACCGTGATGGTTGTAAGACCTGCCTTCTGAGAACATGGAGTGGATTCACTCACTGATGCTTGCAGTGAAATACACTGGGTGATGCTTTGGTGAAAGCAGCAAGCGTGATTCCATGGGCTCATCTTGTTATTTAAAAGATAAGAAAACAAGAAACCTACAGAGATTTCAATTATAGCCGAGTTCCAAGGGAGCTTTTGCGCAGGAGCTGTTAACCAGGTGATGAATTACTGAGCTGTGCGGAAGGCCTCTTAGGTGGAAGTTCCTAATTGACCTGTTTATGGAATGGGCAAAGCCAATTTATTCAGTTGCTGATGAACTCTCTTTCTCCATTCTTCCAGTGACAGGGTAGAAAAGTAGGAGTCGTGGAAATTGCATGTAATGTATGGAGTCCTTCTATGTGTGCACAAAGCCAGCAATTCCATCTATCTGAATCATTTGTGGTAAAATGCGTTTTTCTTCTCTCCATATCGCTTGCCTAGAAATTGTTCCAACAAAGAAGAGTTCTAATGAGTATTCTAGATAAGGCTAAGTATTAACCTAACCAAGAGGGGAGGTCAAGCCCTTAACCTGTCCTTCACTCTGTGGTCCAAAGATTTGGGATTTTTGTCCCTGGAAAATCTATTCATCATTATAAAATGTTACAAAGAAAGGGGCATCATGCTTAGCTGTTAAATGAGTATTTTATCTGGAAGACTTCTTGAAAATCTTAAATGGTTACCCATTCCTTTCTATATCAAGCAGAAATTCCTGGTTCTGGCCTTGTGGAACTGGATCAGCTCTCTCCTTACTTATCCACTCTCTTCTCTACCTACAATTAGCTCGAACTCTTCATTACTCTCAAAATAACCTACTTGAACTTTTCTCTCACAGCTCTGAACTCCAAATTTTCAAATCTTCAAATCTGCAAATCCACAGCTTTCTCCATCTTCTAAGTCATCCTGAAATCACATCTCCTCCAGGAAGCTTTCCCCAGTCAATTGTTCTTCTCTCAACTCATATCCCCCTTCTACCGACCCCACTGGGCAGATTCAGTACCCTTGATATTAGACTCATAGCTACTTCTAGGTCCCTTAATTCATTCCCTCCAAAAACTGTGTCTTCAGATAATAATTGCTCAGGGTCAGTGTATTTTCCATACATTTGGAAGAAAACATCTTTAATAAGAAGAAGAATTGTTAAATGCTTACTATATCCCAAACCCTGGAGCAGTTACTAAATAATCAGATTAGACACAGTCCCTCTCCCACATGGAGCTTCTAGGCTGAAAGGAAGAGAAAACAGGAATTGAATGCTCATTTTACAGATGAGAAAAGTAATAATAATAATGATGGCATTTTTAAGGGCTTACTATGTGCAAAGTACTGTTCTAAGCGCTGGGGAGGATACAAGGTGACCAGGTTGTCCCATGTGGGACTCACAGTCTTCATCCCCATTTTACAGATGAGGTAACTGAGGCACAGAGAAGTGAAGTGACTTGCCTAAAGTCACACAGCTGACAAGTGGCAGAGCTGGGATTTGAACCCATGACCTCCGACTCCCCAGCCCGGGCTTTTTCCACTGAGCCACGCTGCTTCTCTAATTAAGAAAAGTGAGGCACAGGGAAGGCCAAGGTTTATCAGCAGATGGGAGCTGGAGTTAGAACCAGTCTCCTCACTCCCAGTGCTGTGCTCTTCCCACTAGGCCATACTGCTTCTGTTCCTTCGGCTTCTGCACAGTCCACGGTTTAAGTATCTTCTGAATAGATGGGAAGTCTGAATTTGGCCTGAATCTGAATGGGGCTTAGCATAATATTAAGCACCAATCTACAGTTTGAGCCATGCCGTGTTTTCGAGCCCAGTGTTTGGGTTGTTCTGGGTCAGGCTTGGAGCATGACCCAGTAACTCTGATTCAATCGATCAACTGCATTTATTGAGCAATTACTGTGTGCAGAACACTGTACTAAGCTCTTAGGAGAGTACGGTATAACAGAGTTGGTAGATATATTTCTTGCTCACGAAAAGCTTACTGAAGGTTGTAGTAATAGTATTTCCACTTTCCCATGAGTTTGAATCCTTGTGGAAAATCACCAAATCATGCCCATCATTGGGCAGGGATTGTCTCTATCTGTTGCCGAATTGTACATTCCAAGCGCTTAGTACAGTGCTCTGCATGTAGTAAGCGCTCAATAAATACTATTGAATGAATGAATGAGTAGCAGTGTGGTCTACTGGAAAGAACATAGGCTTGGGAGTCAGAGGACCTGGGTTTAATCCCCACGTGAGACTAGGTTATCTTGTATCTACCCTGGCCCTTAATTAGAGAAGCAGCATGGCTTAGTGGAAAGAGCACGGGCTTGGGAGTCAGAGGTAATGGGTTCTAATCCCAGCTCCGCCACTTATCAGCTGTGTGACTTTGGGAAAGTCACTTGACTTCTCTGGGCCTCAGTTACCTCATCTGTAAAATGGGGATTAAGACTGTGAGCCCCACATGGGACAACCTGATTACCTTGTATCTTCTCCAGTGCTTAGAACAGTACTCAGCACATTGTAAGCGCTTAACAAATGCCATCATTATTACTATCATTACCATTACAGTGTTTTAAACATAGTAAACACTTAAATACCACAGTTATGATTATTAAGTGCTTACAGGGTGCAGAGCATTGTGCTAAGTACTAGGCAAGGAATACACAGGTGGGAATTTGACACTGCCCCTGTCCATCAGGGCTTCACGGTCAAATATCAATCAGTCAGTTGTATTTATTGAGCGCTTACCATGTGCAGAGCACTGTACTAAGCATTTGGGAGAGTACAATATAAGAATATAACAGACATATTCCCTGCCCACATCGAGTTTACAGTCTAGAGGATCAGGAGGTACTATAGGATCACATCAGATGAGGGAACTGGGGCAGCATGCTTGAGAAACAGCATGGTGTAGTGGATAGAGCACAGGTCTGGGAGTCAGAAGATCATGGGTTCTAAACCCCCGCTTTCCCACTTGTCTGTTGTGTGACCTTGGGCAAGTCACCTAACCTCTCTCTGCTTCAGTTACCTAACCTGCAAAATAGAGATTGAGACTGCCATTTGCCCCATGTGGGACAGGGACTGTGCCTAATCCAATTTAGTTGAATCCACCCCAGCCCTTAGTACAGTGCCAGGCACTGTACTTAACAAATGCCACAGTTATTATCCTAATTATTATTATCGTTAATAAGAATAACAAATACCATTTAAAACAAAAGATCAGACAGAGCTCCCATCCCACTCAGAGCTCACAGTCCAAGAGGGAAGGAGACAGTCATCTTATCCCCATTTTGCTGAGAAGAACTGAGGCCCAGAGAGGTCAAGCGACTTGCCCAAGGTCATCCAGCGGGCCAATGATAGATCTGGGCTTAGATCCCGGGTCTTTGGTGGCCCTTTCCCGGGGGCATTTTCAACTGTGCGTGTTGCAAGGCCTCCTGTGCAATGTCAGGCTCTTTTGCCCCCTGCCCCTTCTACACATTCAGGTGCTCAGGCAAAGGAAGGGGACCTTAAGGCCATAAAGTTTGAGCAAGAAACCAGGGGCTGGCGGAGGAAGAGGGGGTTCAGGAAAAAAAAATCACTAGCACCAGTTACTAATTAATATTAGCTACCTGCATGGGTTCATAACTCAATTAGGAGGCTCTGACAAGGATTCAATCTCATGACAAAAAATTCCTTTCTTCACCATTTCAACTTAATGCTTTTCATGCTGATTTGGAAAGGAAAATAATATCCAGTCCTCCTAAACTTTATCTGGCTAATGAATGAGGAATCATTAATGTCATTATAATGCAGGCAGGCAGAATCTATAAATGTGTTGGCCCCATGCAGATCGACTGTTTTTGGCTTGCTAGAGACTTCATTTAGAAATATCATATTTGAGTTGTGAAGACTTTTGTAGTTTGAGTTGATGAAAGGACCACGTTCAGATTATGCTCCATAGCACCTGCAAATGGTGCTATGAAACTAACTCAACAGTGAATTTGAGTACTACTTAAAACCTTTTGTTTCAGAAATAGAAAAACAGAGAAGCAGCGTGGCCTGGTGGAAAGAGCTTGGGTCTGGTAGTCAGAGGACTTGGGTTCCAATACCAGCTCCACCACTTGTCTGCTGTATGACTTTGGGCAAGTCACTAAACATCTCTGGGCTTCAGTTCCCTCATCTGCCAAATGAGGATTCAAAATGGGTTCTCCCTCCTACTTAGACTGTGAGACCCACTTGGGACCACATTATCTTGTATCTACCCCAGCACTTATTATAGTACTTTATACATAGTAAGTGCTTAAAAAAAATCACAATTATCATTATTATTATCTATCAAAACAATGTTTCCTCATATTTTCGAGAGTGTCTGTAACTTGATTTCTGCCTTTGAGGGTGCCTCCTTGTTCACACTTGGCCTTGTGGAAAAAGCACAGGCTTAGGAGTCCGAGTACCTGGGTTCTAGGACCAGCTCCATCCCTTGTCTGTTGTGTGACCCTGGGCAAGTCACTTAACTTCTCTGTGCCACAGTTCCCTAATTTATAAAATGGAGATTCAATACTTGTTCTCCCTCTTATTTAATCAATCAACTAATGATATTTATAAAGCATTTACTGTCCATAAAATGCTTTAATAAGCAGTTGGGAGAGTACAATATTACAGAGTTGGTAGACACATTTCCCTGCCCACAAGGAGCTTAGAGCCTTGAGGGGGAGACAGGCATTAATATAAATAAATTAGGGTTATGCACATAAGTGCTGTAGGGCCGAGGGAGGAGTGAATACAATGTCCTAATCAAGTACTCAGGCTATGAGCCCCATGTAGGATAGGATTATTTCCACCTAGTATCCTGTATCTACCCCAGTGCTGATGGTGTCATGCCTGGCAGGTAGCATGTGCTAAAAAAGCATCATAAAAATAGCTTATGCTTACTTTTCCTCTGCCTTTCTTTAACAAAAGAGAAGTTTTAAAATTTCCTTTTACTAATACTTCTCTAAAGAGGTCAGGTCAGGCAAGCAAGAGGACCTAAAAAGTTCAAGTTGAGAGGAAGGAAAGAATGAAGGACAGCATAGGTGAGTTTGTAGCAGATTGCCTTCTACTTGCTAGCCACTGCCCAAGCTAGGAATGGAAAGGATATCCCCCTCCTTGACTCTCCCTCCCATAGTTGAGACTGGTAGAGGACTGGAAACTCTCCAGATGTGACCTGGAGGCGCGGGGAGAGGGAGGGGGCTACTAGAATTACTGTTACCATTATATGGGGCTCATGATCTAAGTAGGAAGGGAGAACAAGTATTTAATCCCCATTTTGCATGTGAGAAAACTGAGGCAAAGAGTATTTAAGTGACTTGCCCAAGGTTGCACAGCAGGCAAGAGGCAGAATCGGGATTAATGGGCAGTCAGTCAATCGATTGTATTTATTGAGCGCTTACTATGTGCAGCACACTGTACTCAGGGCTTTGGAAAGCACAACAGCGTTATACGTGTTCCCTGCCCCGACTGAGCTTACACTCAAGAGGGAGAGACAGATATTAATATGAATAAATAATTTATAATATAATTTAAAGTGCTGTGGGGTTGGGTGGTGGGGTGAATAGCAAATGTCCGAAGGTCACAGATCAAAGTGCAGATGACACAGAAGGGAGAGCGAGTTGGGGAAAAGAGGGCTTAATGAGGGAAGGCCTCTTGGACAATATGTGACATTAATAATGCTTTGAAGGTGAAGAGAGAGGTGGTTGGGTGTATATGGAAGGAAGGGAGTTCCAGGCTAGGGAAAAGCTTAGGTGGTGAGATAGATGACATCAGGACACAGTAAGTAAGCTGACACTAGTAGGATGGGACAAGTTGATTGAGTGCTTTAAAGCCAATGGTAAGAATTTTCTGTCTGATGCAGTGGTGGGTGGGTAATGATTGGAGGTTCTTATGGAGTGGGGAGACATGGACTGTAATTTTTGTTGATAAATAATCCATACAGAAGAGTAAAGAATGGATTGCAGTGGGGGGAGACAAGAGGCAGGGAGGTCAGCGAGGACGCAGATGCAATAGTCAAAGTAGGATAGGATACGTTCTTGGTTCAGCATGAGTTTGGATGGAGCGGTAAAGGCAGATTTTAGCAATGTCATGAAGGTAGAACCAACAGGATTTGATGACACTGAATATGTGAGTGGAGTGAGAGAGATAAGTAGAGGATAATGCCAAGATTATTATTTATGAAATAGGGAGGAAGGTGATTTGGTCTACAGTGATGGGAAAGCCAAGGGAGGAGAGAGTTTGAACGGGAAGATAAGGAGTTCAGTTTTGGACATGTTTGATTTGAAATGTTGACAGGACATCCAAATAGGTATGTCTTGATATCAGGAAGAAATGTGAGATTACAGGGAAGGAGAGGGGTCAGGGCTGGACATGTAGATTTGGGAATCATCTGCATAATTGAAATTGAAACCATGGGAGTGAATCAGCTCTCCGAGGGAGTGGTTGTAGATTAGAAGGGGACCTAGAACTGAGTTTGAGGGACCCCCTGCTACTGTCAGAGGAAGAGCCAACAAAAAAGACTGAGAAGGAACAGAGACTTAGCAGTAGAAACAGGAGGCAATATCTGTACCATTTCTGTTGTATTGTACTCTCCCAAGCACTTAATACAGTGCACTCTACACAGTAATAGGTAAAAAAAAAAAATCCGTTTGGTTAACACCCAGATCCTCTGATTCTCTAGGCCTGTGGTGTTTCTAGTAGGCCAGGTTCACCGATCCATCCCTGGGACCGTAAACGAAGTTGTCAGCGCCGAACTTGTGATCATGGTTTTCTAATATCAAGCTGGCCGATTTTAAGTAAACAGTCAGTTCCAGTAGTCTGTTGGCTTGGGGACCAATATGGAAATCAGACCTAATACGTTATTTGCTTTGACTTTCCTTATTTTATACAAAGTAACCGTTCATGGTCGAGCTAGAATGGGAAAAAAGACAGATCTGGATGACTCCAAATAGCCAGCAATTAACTTTCTACTTCCTGCTACAAGAATCGAGCATTACAGAAGTATTGACTCACCCGCCGTTTTCAAGGAAGAACCCTTTTAGGTCTCAACTTGGTACATACAATTTTGGCCTTTATAACTCAACTGCGTTACAGTAATAATCATCAGGGGAAGTCAAGGAGGAGGAAGGAAATGAAAAGTGCTTTTCATGTCTTCTCCTCTCGGAATTCTGGAGGCAAACCAGAAAAAAGCCTGGCTCAAGGGCCAGGGATTGTCTATGCAATCTTCAGAGCCACTCTCCAGCCTGAAGTAAGGCGACTTTGCTGGTTAATTTCCACCTGCTGCCCTGTAGTAGTATCTACAAGCAATTTAAAAAAGAAAAAAATTCCCTCTTCAGTGGTGGAAACCATCTGAACTAAATGAGGGTCGTTCATCTAAACATATCATTTTAATGTCTGTCTCCCCATCTAGACTCAGAGGACTCACACACTCTACCAAATGTGTTATATTGTAATCTCCCAAGTCCTTAGAACAGTGCTCTGCACATAGTAAGTGCTCAGTAAATATGATATGAATTGATTTAACTGCACCACGGTGCCCATCATAAAACATCTTGAGCAAAGGAGGTGTATTTCCTTTAACACCCGAAATGATCAACAGCAGAGCTGCTTACTGTCAGTGTTTGTTGATGAAACTGACCGTGCATTTGCAAATAGCTTCTCTCACTGTGTCTCACTTGCCGGTTTCATTTGGCTGCAAAATATGCCAGTGCAAAGTTATAAATAACTGAACAGTTTTAGAATGTTCATATCCATTTTGGGGGGTGATGATAAACGTCTTTTCTGCGTCCATAACATTTTAGGTGCTGGTTTGTGGGTGAAAGGAAGATTAGTTCTTTATAGGGATAGAACCTAGACAAAAATACCATATTACTATAAAGTATATTATTTGGCTTCTTTTTATGCAGGTGCTGTGAAATGACAGGATTCCTTTTCCCTTGTTTGATGTGGGGCTGGAACCCATTAAATCTATTCTTTCTGCATCAGAAGGTCAACTTCTAGCATTTTTCTAATAGGGGAGGATGGCTGGCAGGATTGTTGAGGGAAATAGAAAAGACATTTTCATTTGTTCTTAGGAAACGTACCCAGGAGGAGTCTTGAGAGAACGTTCTCTCCTGCTCTAACTGGTGTCACTTTGTAAGTTTCATGAAACAAAACTTTCACTACTGCCCTTGAGAGACCAATAGGTCATTTAGAGCAGCACGGCTTAGTGGATAGAGCATGGGCCTGTGAATCAGAAGGACTTTTCTGCTCTGTGACCTTGGGCAAGTCACTTCACTTCTCTGTACCTCAGTTGCCTCATCCGTAAAATGGGGGTTAAGTCCATATTACTTTGTATCTACCCTAGAGTTTAGAACAGTGTCTTGCATATAGTAAGTGCTTAACAAATACCATTTAAAAAGTTGCAGCCAACTGGACTGCACAAGCCACCTGCTGCTCACAGAGGCTCATGGAGAATTTCCATGGTGTTTAGCTGATGAAAGGACAGTTGGAAGTTCGTTAACTTGGGTTTGGCTTTGGTATTTCCCCCATTCATCCAGGAGAGCCAGGTTCAACTCCCAGATCCATCACTAGCCTATTGTGTGAAATTGGGCAAGTCACTTAACCACTCTGGGCCTCAGTTTATATCTGTTATATGGATATATGCTAGATTGGGAGTCCTGGAATGAACAGGGATGGTATCTGATCTCATCAAACTTTGTCTACCCCAGCATTTAGCACACAATAAGCCCTTCATAGATGATGCAGTGATTATTCCCAGAATAGGCTAAAATATCTGGACATGCAAAGCCCAACCCAGTCAGGTTTGCAGCATCCGGGAACGAATTTTGGGGTGATGGAGGATGGGAAAAGATAGGTGGAAGGAGGGAGAAGGAAGAGGAGAGAAGGGAAAGGGGCAGGGAAAGGGGCAAGGAAAGGTGAAGAGGAAAAGGACTCCTTTAGGGCTAAAGCTTCGAGAAGACTGTGATTTCAAGAGGCAGAATTGGAAGTGTTTCCAGGCACTGCACTTGGCCAGGGGAACAACACAGGATAATCTTGAACGATTCTGAGTCCTGAAGATACTGCCTGTTGTGCAGTGCTGTGTTCAGTCCCACCTGCTGTGATATTTTGTGGGTTATCGCAGCTGCTCTCCTGGCCAAGATTTACCTGTGTCAGTCACTTTCAGTATGTGACATCCAGAGGTACCCCTAGAGCCCTAATTCCGAAACAAGAACAATTTATAGGTCTTGCACTAGTGTGCCCCCAAGAAGTTCCCCCTCCTTAATAGCTGCCACTATCCTATAACGTACAAGATTTTCACCCACTTAGAGTTGGGAAGAATCAGAGGTCCGGATAACCTATCCTGCTCCCTGAGAGCTGGTTTCTAGACTCAGAAATAATAAATATTCCCTTCCCACCATGATAGTGATGATACAGATGTTTGTGAGTGCTCTACTGTAAGCTTGTTCTGGGCAGGGAACGTGTCTTCCAACTCTGTTATAGTGTACTCTCCCAAGAATTTAGTACAGTGCTCTGCACACAGTAGGTGCTCAATAAATATGATTGATGTGTGCACCCAGAATACATGGCAATACTGGTTACAAATAATTGACTTTCAAAAACACCATGGCCTAATGGATAGAACTCAGGGATGGGAGTCAGAAGGACCTGGGTTCTAATCCCAGCCCTGCTACTTGTCTGCTGTGTGACCTTGGGCAAGTCACTTCACTTCTCAGTATCTCAGTTACCTCATCCCTAAAATGGGGATTGAGACTGTGAACGCCACGTGGGACAGGGACTGTGTCCAACCTGATTTACTTGTCTCTACCCCAGCACTTAGTACAGTGTCTGGCACATAGTAATTATAATAACAATGACGATATTTGTTAAGCATTTACTACGTGCCAAGCACTATTCTAAGCACTGGGGTAGATACAAGATAATCAAGTTGTCCCACGTGGGGCTCACAGTCTTAATCCCCATTTTACAGATGAGGTAACTGAGGCACAGAGAAGTTGCGTGACTTGCCCAAAGTCTCACAGCTGATAAGCGGTGGGGACAGGATTAGAACATCAGGATAGTAGCTGGGATAGTAAGCACATACACACACCATAATTATTATTATCATGAAATCTTCCCCTTAGCTAGCCCCCTCCTCTTTTTTATGACATTTGTTTAGCATCTACTAAGTGCCAGGCACTGTACTCCGCACTAAGGTAGAGACGAGCTAATCAGGTCAGACACAGTCCATGTTCTACATGGGGCTCACAGTATTCATCCCCATTTTTTTCTGAGAAACAAAGAAATGACGTGACTTGCCCAAGGTCACACAGCAGACAAGTGGAAGAGCCAGGATAAGAACCCAGATCCTTCTGACTCCCAGGCCCGTGCTCTATCCATTAGGCTATGTTGCTTCTCTGGTATCTTCCCCTGTTCCTATATTCCCCTGTATATATATATATATATATATATATATGTATATGTATATATATATGTATGTATATGCTGTGCGAACTTGATTACATCAGTGTGTCTGTCCTCCCAATTAACATGCAGGATTTACCCTAGGCAAAAGAGATGTTTACAACCCTTAACTATCTTATGGACAATGCTCTTAGTCTAGCTCAGGTTAGCAAGTTATAAATCAGAGCTGCCTATACTAAACCAGTCTAAATCTGAGTTGAAGTTGAGATCTAATGTAGCAGTCCTCATATACACTGTTCTACAGGTGCCTGGAAGCCCCTTGTGAGCATTTTATTGTGGCTTGATTTCTTCATCAGCTTTCTCTGTGAGATGGATTCTCAGTAATGACTCTCCATGTGTGGAAGGCAAAGGAGATGCCTAAGAGGAGGTCTGAGAAAATGATGTCCTCAAGTTTAAACCCCTAACATGCCAATAAATCGGGCATCTCGAGAGCAAGCCGGGGCCACAGAGACTGTCAATGGGATACAAACAATTCAGATTTTTGAGAACTTCTCATTGGTAGACACTCAGAGAGGAGTGGGAGAGCAGTAAGGGATTGAGACTTCAGTGTCATGGCCAGGTTCTTTGAATTTGAAAGGGGGGCAATTATTTGCAATTTAGTTCATCTTTCAGTCTGATTTTACTTCAATGCCATAAGCCAAAATGCCAAAACGTGGATGATTCATCCTCTCTACTCCTCTCTTCTCCTCATGCCCCAGTGTTCTAAGCAGTGACAGGAGAGTTGGAAGAGAGAGAGAGAGGAGGGAAAAAGAGGACTAAGAAGCATCCACTAATAATTGTGCTAATAATAATTGTGGTATTTGTTAAGCACTTACTAAGTGTCAGGCACTGTTCTAAGCGCTGGGTTGGATACAAGCAAATCGGTTTAGATGCAGTCCCTGCCCCCCCAGGGGACTCACAGTCTTGATCCCCATTTTACAGATGAGGGAACTGAGGCACAGAGAAATTAAGTGACTTGTCCAAGATCACGCAGCAGGCAACGGGAGGAGCCGGGACTGGAACCCAGGTCCTTCTGACTCCCAGGCCCGTGCTTTAACCGCTAGGCAACACTGCTTCTCAATCCAACCAAATGAGAGGTGCAGAATTGGTCCCAACATGAGTCCCAAATGCAGGGAGAGAAAATGTGGCACTCAGCGGGGAAATCTGCCAAAGTGTGGGCACTGGCATTAGGGTTCCTTGAATACAACTTGTAGTCTACCACTTCAAAAGATAAGCTCTACCAACTCTGTTATAATGCTCTCTCCCAAGGGCTTAGTACAGTGCTCTGCACACAGTAAGTGCTCAATAAATACGATTGGTAGATAGATTGACTTTAAAATTATTGGTCTTTTCTTCCTAACCCAATCCTGCTCACATAAGATTGTGCTTGCCCCATGAAGACAGAGGAACTACAACACCTTATGACTTCATTCTTATGTTGGTGAGATGAAAACCAGACCAACCACCAGAAGTTTGTATTCTTCAGGTAATGAACAAGATGCCAAACAGTTATTGTACACTCCCAAGCACTTTGTATTGTGCTCTGCACAAAATCAGTGTTCAGTAAACACCACTGATTGATTAATTATATCAGCTATATATGTGTATACGTGTATATACATATATTGTGTATTATTAGTGTGTATTAGTTTTTATGGTTGTTAATCAGTGAGACAGTAAATGGTACTTTCTGAGTACGGAGTATTAAGTGCTTGGGAAAGTGCAAAACAGAGTTCACTCATTCATTCAATTGTATTTATTGAGTGCTTATTTTGTGCAAAGCACTGTACTATTTGGGAGAACTTAGTATAACAACAGACAGACACAGTCCTGCCCGCAATAAGCTGATAGTCTAGAGAGTTGGTAGAACATTGATAAAGCAAATTCTTGGCAGAGAATGTGACTATTGTTATAATGTACTCTCCCAAGTGCTTAACACAGTGCTTTGTAAACACTCAGTACAATTGAGTGAATAAATGTTTTAGGGAGGCAAGGGAGGGGATTGTAAAACAATCCTGTAATGCATCTAACCCACAAATGCTAGATTTCTGTGGAGAGTCACCACTTCCCATCAGTAGTTCCTCCCAAGCCTGGTGACATTCACTTCTGAAGTGATTTGGCCTGGTGAGTGATGTTATTTGATATACCTGTGACTGGGTGTGTAAGCCTGTTCTTGTCCTTTCTTCACCCCCGTCTATCTTTGAATTCCCTGCTAGTTTTCCTGTTTCCACACCCTCTCCTTCCTGCTTACCAATCTGTTCCTTTCCTGCATGTGCCTCCTCATCTCCACATTTCTTTCCACCCTTTCCACTCTACCGGATCCACTCCCTGAACACCCCCCACCCCCTTTACTCAATAGTTTCCCCCATGTTCTAGTTAGTCAATTATATTTACTGAGCGCTTATTCATTCAATAGAATTTATTAAGCGCTTACTATGTGCAAAGCACTGTACTAAGCGCTTGGAATGTACAAATCGTTTATTGTGTACATGGTACTGTGCTGACAGCGTGGGAGAGGCCCCCTTCTAGACTGTAAGCCTGTCATGGGCAGGGATTGTCTCTCTTTATTGCTGTATTGTATTGTACAAGGACTTAGCACAATGCTCCGCACACAGTAAGCGCTCAATAAATATGATTGAATGAAAAAATGAATACAATATAACAGACATTCCCTGCCCACAGTGAGCTTACAGTCCAGAGGGAGAGACAGATGTTATTAAAAAGTAAATTACAGATAGGTACATAAATGTCATGGGGCTGGGATGGGAGATGAGTAAAGGGAGCAAGACAGGATGATGCAGAAGAGAGTGGAAGGAAAGGAAAAGAGGGCTTAGTCAGGGAAGGCTTTTTGGAGGTGCTGTGCCTTCAGTGAGGCTTTGAAGCAGGGGAGAGGAATTTTTGGATGTGAGAGGGTGGTCGTTCCAAACTAGAGGCGCCTTCCAGGCCAACCTCACCCCTCTAAACCCATCTCACCCATGGCCTTATTTACTTCTTTACATCACCATCCAGTTTGAGGCCAGATTTCCCTAGGCATTGTATTGTGTTTCCCTATGTATGTATTGTGAAGCAGCGTGGCTTAGTGGAAAGAGCACGGGTTTGGGAGTCAGAAGACATGGGTTCTAATTCCGGCTCCTCCACTTGTCTGCTGTGTGCCCTTGGACAAGTCACTTGACTTCTCTGTGCCTCAGTTACCTAATCTGTAAAATGAGGATTAACAATGCAAGCCCCACGTGGGACAACTCGATTACCTTGTAACTATCCCAGTGCTTAGAACAGTGCTTGGCACATCATAAGTGCTTAACAAATACCATAATAATAATGCTGTTCTGACCATTATCCTGCCCTTCCTTCTTGCTTCTCCTACTTGTCTGCTGTGTGATCTTGGGCAAGTCACTTCACTTCTCTGTCCCTCAGTTACCTCATCTGCAAAATGGGGATCAAGTCTGTGAGCCCCATGTGGGACAGGGACTTTATGTAACCTGATTTGCTTGTTTCTGCCCCAGTGCTTAGAACAGTGCCTGGCTCATAGTAAGTGCTTAACAAATACCACAATTAATATTATTATAGTGCTTTCTACATAGTAAGGGTTCAATAAATACCACTGATTGATCGATTAATACACAGAATGATGAACCGATCCTTTTTTACCATCTCCATTGTACTTTTCCAAGGGCTTAGTACAGTGCTCAGCTCACGGTACACTGTCAATATATACCACTGATTTAAATATACCACTGATTTAATGATTTATTGATTTGGGGATTATAAGCTCTCTGCTTAGATTTAGCACTAGGATTAATTTTCCTAATATTATATGTAACCTGAGAGAAAATTCCTACGTCTGTCTCTTCAGCCTTTAGAAGTTGGGCACCCTCTAATTGGAATATTTTCACGGAGAAAGTAGATATAAAGTACCATGCATGCACGTATAATATATATAGTGCTTAATTCTTAGCAATTAAGCCTGGTGATAATTGTTTTTGTACATCACTCATAATCACTTTTTAAGCAGCAAAGCCTATTACTGCTGTAGAGTGAGTTTTAGATGCCCCGCAGATTTGAGTAATTTTGGGTAATGCAGCTGTGTGTGGTAAAAAGATTTTACAGTGCCTATAAAATGTTGCCTCATGACACGTTCAACAGTGAATTGGTGGCACCATATAGCAATTTCTGTACTTTTCATTAAACACCAGATTCTATTACATTGCGAAGGTTTTAAACAAGTTTCATCCTCAAAGACGGGTTGGGGGCATGGAGGAGATGGGGCCGGGAGGGTGTCTGATGGTGATGGTGAGATATTTAAAGGACTTGAATTAGTAGAACACATTTGAAAATAGTTCTCAAAAATCACAAGGACTGGCAACAGGACTGTTCCCAAACAACAGAGAAGCAGCGTGGCCTAGTAGATAGTCCCAGCTCCGCTACTTGTCTGCTGTGTGACCTTGGACAAGTCACTTAATTTCTCTGTGCCTCAGCTACCTCATCTGTAAAATAGGGATTGCGACTGTGAGCCCTACGTGAGATATGGCCTGTGTCCAACCTGATTACCTTTTCCCTACCCCAGTGCTTAGAAGAGTGCCTGGCATATAGTCAGCGCTTAACAATTATCATTAAAAAAAAATAGAGGCAGACTTGTGAAATCTCAAGGCCCGTGAACGGGAGTGTCCCCAGACAAGAGTCAGACTGGTGGAGAGAGATGTAGTCCAGGAATGGGGCTCCTTCCTCTGCTTCTGCAGAGGATTCACTCAATCAATCATATTTATTGAGCACTTACTGTGTGCAGAGCACTGTATTATATCCCGGCTAGACTACTGTGTCAGCCTTCTCTCTGACCTCCCTTCCTCCTCTCTCGCCCCGCTCCGGTCTATTCTTCACTCCGCTGCCCGGCTCATCTTCCTGCAGAAACGATCTGGGCATGTCACTCCCCTTCTTAAACAACTCCAGTGGTTGCCTATCGACCTCCGCTCCAAACAAAAACTCCTCACTCTAGGCTTCAAGGCTCTCCATCACCTTGCCCCTTCCTACCTCTCCTCCCTTCTCTCTTTCTACCGCCCACCCCGCACGCTCCGCTCCTCTGCCGCCCACCTCCTCGCCGTCCCTCGGTCTCGCCTATCCCGCCGTCGACCCCTGGGTCACGTCCTCCCGCGGACCTGGAACGCCCTCCCTCCTCACCTCCGCCAAACTGATTCTCTTTCCCTCTTCAAAACCTTACTTAAAAATCACCTCCTCCAAGAGGCCTTCCCAGACTGAGCTCCTCTTCCCCCTCTACTCCCTCTGCCATCCCCCCTTTACCTCTCCGCAGCTAAAGCCTCATTTTCCCCTTTTCCCTCTGCTCCTCCACCTCTCCCTTCCCATCCCCACAGCACTGTACCCGTCCGCTCAACTGTATATATTTTCGTTACCCTATTTATTTTGTTAATGAATTGTACATCGCCTCGATTCTATTTAGTTGCCATTGTTTTTACGAGATGTTCTTCCCCTTGACGCTGTTTAGTGCCATTGTTCTTGTCTGTCCGTCTCCCCCGATTAGACTGTAAGCCCGTCAAACGGCAGGGACTGTCTCTATCTGTTGCCGACTTGTTCATCCCAAGCGCTTAGTACAGTGCTCTGCACATAGTAAGCGCTCAATAAATACTATTGAATATTATGTGCTTGGGAGAACAACATAACAGAGTTGGTAGACATGTCCCCTGCCACCCCAACCCCTTTCTCTGGGCACTTTTGGGAATGGATGAAGGAAGGAAAGACTTTGGGGATGCAGATCTATGTGCAGAGGTGATGCAGAAGGGAGAGGGAGTGGGGAAATGAGGGCTTAGTAGGGAGATGTCCTCCGTTTTGGAGGAGATATCATTTTATTGAGGCTTTGAAAGCGGGGAGAATGGTGGTCTGACATACATGGAGGTGAGCCGGGAGTTCCAGGCCAGAGGGAGGACGTGGGCAATGGGTCGGTGGCGAGATAGATGAGATGTTGTGAATAGGCTGGCTTAGAGGAGTAAAGTATGCGGGCCGAGTTGTAGTTGGAAATAAATGAGGTGATCTGACCACCTAACTCGACTCAGACAACCACTTCTCCCTCTCCTGCATTGCTCCATAGACATCAGGACCAGGAGGGAGCTGTGCACAACCAGCAAACTTTACTCTAGAATCAAGTTTGAGGTATTCCACCTCCATTTTCAAATATTCCAATTTGCCTGCATAATCTACATGGACCCCCACTCAATGCTACTTCCAAATCCTTTGGATCTTCTCAACTTCTTTTTCCTCCTTATCCCTAAACTAAAAGTGTACCAATTTTTATTTAAAGCAAGTACTCCCCAAGTTCTCTATAAACCCAGATCTCCATGAAAATTGAACCTCAGATGATTGATTAGGCAACAGAAGTAGAGAACATTGTAGCATATCAAATGATTTTACCCATTTTTCTTTAAACCTCTCCCTAATTATCTTTGGGTCTTCCCTGATTTCCTTTGGGATCCAGAGTAGGAGAAGCAGAGTAGAAGAGTAGGCTCTTTGGAAGGAGCACAAGCTTGGGAGTCAGAGGGCGTGGGTTCTAATCCTGGCTCTGCCATTTATCTGCTGTTTGACCTTGGGCAAGCCACTTAATTTCTCTGTGCCTCAGTTACCTCATCTGAAAATGGGGATTAAGACTGTGAGCTCCAAGTGGGACAACCTAATTACCTTGTATCTAACCCAGCACTTAGGACAGTACTTGGCACATAATAAGCACTTAACAAATACCATGATTATTATTATTTATTTGGACACCTGATTTATTTTTGGCTGAGTTAGATCAAAGGGCAGCTGTTCCAGTCTTTCTCATGTTAGTCTGTGTTTAGCAAACTGAGTTCCAACTTTCCTATCCCAATTCTATAGGAACTTCTATCAATGAATCCATCCATTTTTAGCTACCCAGCATAGATAACTCGAGGATATATCTGAATTTGATGGGGACAGTGCCACAGTTTCATACAGATTCTCAGACATTATGGTCTCTCTGATTTCTCTCCTTTAGTTGTATTCTACTCTTCTTCCTTTCCAGGCAAAACTCTGCTTCTTGGCAAATGTTCTATTTCCCTTCAGGCATTTTGAGACCTATAATATGAGAAGTACTGTACTTCAAACTAATGATTATGTATTTACCTGTACTACAAGTGCCAGGAGTCTGTGGATTCCCATATTTCAGGTTCCCAAATCTGAGCACTGAGCTTCAAATAACTTTGAAAATATCCAGTCAATTGTTCAAGTCTGGTAGTTTAAACGTAATTAATCTAAGCACCACAGAGGTATCCATGAAATGGGGCCTCCATGAACATTTGAATCATTTCTCACTCTTTCCCAGTCCCACAGATAATGTTCTCTCCTGGCCAGGCAAAGGGGAGAAGTGGCTGATACTATTGTGCTGGGTAAGAGAAGCAGCATGTCTCAGTGGAAAGAGCTCGGGCTTGGGTGGCAATGGTCATGGGTTCGAATCCCAGCTCTGCCACTTGTCAGCTGACTGTGGACAAGTCACTTAACTTCTCTGGGCCTCAGTTACCTCGTCTGTAAAATGGGGGTTAAGATTGTGAGCCTCACGTGGGACAACCTGATTACCCTGTGTTTACCCCAGTGCTTAGAGCAGTGCTCTGCACATAGTAAGCACTTAACAAACACCAACATTATTATTATTATTATTATGCTATGCCCTGCTAGGACAATGGCAAGGCACTGAAGAGGAAAAGGGGGAGGAGAAGAAAATGGAGAAGGAAAAGGAGGAGAGGAGCAGGGTGAGGATGAAGCAGCAAGAGGAAGAGAAGGTGGAGGAGGAGGAGGAGGGGAAGGAGGAGGAAGAAAAGGAGGAGGAGAAGGAGAAAGAGGAGGAGAAGGGGAAGGAAGAAGAGGAGGAGGAGGAGAAGAGGAGAAGGGGAAGAGGAGGAGGCAGAAGAAGAAAAGAAAGCAACATGTTTAGTGGAAAGAGCATGGGCCTGGGAGTCAGAGGGCCTGGGTTATAATCCCAGCTCTGCCACTTGCCTGCTGTGTGATCTTGGGCAAGTCACTTAATTTCTCTGTGCTTCAATTACCTCATCTGTAAAATGGGAAATAAGATTTATGAAGCTTATATGGGAGATGGACTGTATACAATCAATTGCCTAGTATCTACCCCAGCACTTAATATCATGCCTGGCCCATAGTAAGAACATAAATATCATTTATAAAAGAGGAGAAGAAGAAGAGACAGAAAAAGGGAAGGAAGAGGCAGAGGAAAAGAAGACAGAGAAGAAGAAGAGGATGGGAAGAGGAGAAGAAGAGAAGGGGAAGAGGAGAAAGAGAAGAGGAGGAGGAGGAGAGGAGAAGGAAAGGAGAAAGGAGAAGCAAAGGAGGAGGATGAGGAAGAGAAGGTAAGGAAGGAAACAAAAAAGAGAGAGGGGGAGGAGGAGGAAGAAGAAAAAACACATAGAGGCAGGGCATCAGGGAGCAGGTGGAAAGATGAAAACTACTGCTTGAGTCTTCTTTATTTCCTCTTCAATTTGTCCCCCACTGTAGGTCCAATTTAGGCATAATTTAGATGTCTTCGTGATTCTTCATCAAGAATTCCCTGAACCTGGGCTCCTCTTTCTCCATAAGCCACTTACTAATTCGCTTGCATACTGCCAGCCATCCAGTTATTGGGAGTTGCTGTACTGGGGAGGAATTAAGGGAAACGATAATGCCTAAGACTGCTGTCAACACCTTGGCAATATCTGCCTTTCTTCAATTACTTTTGTTTACAAATTACTGCTAATTCTGTTCTTAAAAGCTAGTTAGGATCCAATGCTGGTAGGATTGATGGGAAACTAACTGCATGATTAAGTAATTACATTTTTAAAGCCTGCCTTACACCAGGACTAATGATATGTCACCCAGTCGCAGAAATCCCAGAGAATGATTGAGAAATGTTCACATGGATTGAGTTGCTTTAAATCTTTCCCTTAACCCTGATGGTGGTGCCATGCTTGGGGCACAGGAAATGAAGGGGCAAAGAGGCTAACACAAGCTCAATAACCCCTGGGCAGTAAGCCAAGCTCTAGCAAGATCTTGTTCCAACTCCTTCTAGGGTTGGATTTTCCCCTATTGTAATTGGGGGATTCATGATTTGATTTGCTCACTGAAGCAGTGTGGCCTTGTGGAATGTGCACAGGCCTGGCAGTCAGGGGACCTGCCTGGGTTCTAACCTCAGCTCTGCTCCTTGCCCACTGTGTGACCTTGGGCAAGTCACTAAATCTCTCTGGGACTCAGTTTTCTCATCTGTATAGTGGTGATTAAATACATGTTCTCTCTATCCCTTAGACTGTGATAGCGAACTGATCCTGACCTGATTATCCATCACTTAATTGTATGTACTGAACACTCACTGTTCCCTGCCCAAAAGGAGTTTACAGTCTAGAAAGGGGGAGACAGGCATTAATACAAATAAATTATATATGTATATAAGTGCTTTGGGGCTGAGGGTGGGGTGAATAAAGGATGCAAATCCAAGTGTAATAACGCAGAAGAGAGAGAGAGAGCCAAGTGTTATAACGCAAAAGAGAGAGGGAGTAGAGGAAATATGGGCTTAGTTGGGGAAGGCCTCTTGGAGGAGATGTGCTTTTAATAAGGTTTTGAAGATGGGGAGAGTCTGTTGGATATGACGGGGGAAGGAGTTCCAAGCCACAAGCTGGACATGGCTGAAGGGTCAGGGTTGAGATAGTTGAGATTGAGGTATAGTGAATAGATTGACATTAGAAGAGTGAAGTGAGCATACCGGGTTGAAGTTGGAAATCAGTAAGATAAGAGACAAGGAGCACAAGGTGATTGAGTGCTTTAAAGCCTATGGTAAGGAGTTTCTCTTTGATGCAGACGTGGAGGTTTTTGAGAAGTGGGGAAATATGGACTGAACAGTTCCGTAGAAAAATGATCCAGGCAGCAGAGTGAAGTATGGCCAGAGTGGGGAGAGACAGGAAGCAGGTAGGGAGACGAGGAGGCCGATGCAGAGGTCAAGGTGGGATATGATCCTTGCTTGGATTAACATCGTGGCAGTTTGGATGGAGAGGAAAAGGTGGATTTTAGCAATGTTGTGAAGGTTGAGCCAACAGGATTTGATGACAGATTGGATATGTGGGTTGAATGAGAGAGGTGAATCGAGGATAATGCCAAGGTTACGGGCTTGTGAGACATGGGGGATGGTGGTGCTGTCTACAGTACTGGTAAAGTCAGTGATAGGACAGAGTTTGAGTGGGAAGGTAAGTAGTTCTGTTGTGGAAACCTTAAGTTGGAGGTGTTGCCCGAACATCCAAGTAGAGATGTCCTGAAGGCAGAAGGAAATGCTCCAGTGCTTGGCATATAATAATAGTGCTTACTATTATGCCTTGCAGGGTGGATTAAACCGATGAAGGATTTTTCTTTCACCACTAGAATCCCCCTGGTCATGCCATCCTCTTAAACACCTCATAGCTCATCATTTTTAAGTGATTTTATAATGATGATAATACTTGTGGCATTTGTTAAACGCTTATTATGTGCCAGGCACTGTACTAAGTGCTGGGGTGGATGCAAGCAATTTGGGTTGGGGACAGTCCTTGTCCCACGTGGAGATCAATCCCCATTTTACAGATGAGGTAACTGAGGCAACGAGAAGTGAACTGATTTGCCCCAGGTCACACAGCAGACAAGTGGCAGAGCTGGGATTAGAACTCAGGATCTTCTGACTCCCAGGCCCACGCTCTATCCTCTAGGCCATGCTGCTTCATCAACTTGTGCCTGCTAGTCTTCCCATTAAATGGTGATCATCTCGAAGACAGCAATCCTTGTTTAGATTTCTTTTTCCCAAGTGCCTAGGAGGACGGTGTTCTGTACATGATGGGTGCTCGTACAGCTCCTCAGATAAAATGGTGGGCTTGAATTTGATCTTGCCCCTTGAATGGAGGGATGAGGCTGTCCTAAAGTGAAGGGGAGCTAAACTGGAAAGATCCCGGGCTTGGGAGTCAGAGGTCATGGGTTCGAATCCCGGCTCTGCCATTTGTCAGCTGTGTGACTGTGGGCTAGTCACTTAACTTCTCTGTGCCTCAGTTACCTCATCTGTAAAATGGGGAATAAGACTGTGAGCCTCACGAGGGACAACCTGATTACGCTATATCTACTCCAGCACTTAGAACAGTGCTCTGCACATAGTAAGCGCTTAACAAATGCCAACATCATTATTATTATTATTATTATTAAACGTGCTACCCAATTTTGCAAATATTACATAGATGCGTCATTTGGATGGGGAAGCAGGCCTAGGACGGAGATGGAGCAGCAAAGAGTGGAGTGACTAGATAATGGCTAGTTAGTAGGATATAACTGCTCAGATTCTCTTCCCTTCTAATTTCTCCACGTTCTTCTCATTAGGGAGCCCTGATCCTCACTGTAGGAGAATGTAAAAAGGTCGGGAGCAGGGGGGTGGAGAAGAGGAAGCGGAAGGAGTGGGCATGCTTTGAGGAGCGCATCTCCCTCAGTAAACAAAAAGGCACAAAGCCAGCTCCTCCTGTAATGGACTGAATAGGTCCGATGGGTACACAATGCTGCAATTCATTGCCAGCACTTTAACCGATGTATATATTGTGTCTTGACAGATATTCTGATGAAAGAGTATGTGTGTGTGGAGGGGTTTGGTGGGGGGAGTGCTTGTGTGAGTGTGTGTATGCATATGGGAGTGCATAAATATAGCTTATACCAAACTGTGGGCAACTCAGCCACGAAAGCATAGCACGGTTTTGCAGAACCAGAGCTGGAAAGAAATTAAATCAGGCCTAACGAAAATCAGTTTGAGAACAAGTAAAAATTTCGCTAAAGTGTTTGTGCATCTAGCTATGTGTTTTAGCTTTTTTTTTGCAGTTTTCAAAGGCCAAACACAAAGGGGAAAAAAACCACTGCGAATACCCTTAACATATCCACCAACCGAATAGTCTTCATGCAAACTTCCTAACTGATCAAGATGCTTTTCTTTTTGCAAGAGTGTGACTCAATGACAAAAGCTGAGCCAGTGTAAAAGTGGAATTAAAAACTGCCAGACGTGTTTCGGTTTTGTTAACAACACATGCCTTACCACTCCCAGGCACTGTATTAAGTGCTGGGGTAGAAACAAGATAATCAGGTTGCTCACAATCACTGTCCACATCTAGGGCTCAGAGTCTTGAAACCCCATTTTACAGATGAGGTAGCTGAGCAGTTAAGAAGTTAAGTGACTTACCCAAGGTCACACTTCTTGAATAGGCCAAGAGATATGGACACATATCCAGGGTCAGTAAATGCTCCATAAAAAGTTGATGTCATCATAATGATGAGGATGCTTACGCAGTAACCTCAGACACATGGACATGTGTACGTATATAGTGTGAAGTGGGAGGGAGTTCCAGGTGACAAGGAGGGCACAAGTAAGAGGTCGGCAGCCAGAGATATATATATATATAGAAATATATGAGATACATATTTACATATAAACCCCTAAACTTCCCTAATTTTCATCTGCTCTTTCCACTTTCAATCTTTCCTTCTCTGATAAGACCGAGGACAAATAGTTGAAAGTCAAACTACGACCATTCCCAAGAACATTTCTTTGGCAGTGTTAAAAACTGAAGTTCAATCCCTGACAAACTCAGTCCTTACAAAATACCCTAGAGAGAGTACACTATAACAGAGTTGGTAGATATGTTCCCTGCCCACAACTAGCTTACAGTCTAGAGGACTGTGAGCCCCATTTGGGACATGGACTGTGTCCAACCTGATTATCTTGTATTTACCTAGCACTGAGTACCGTGCCTGGTACATAGTAAGTGATTAACAAATAAAAAACCTCAAATGAAAAAGAACAGGTCTTTCAGGTGAAGTCAGCGCTGGGTGGTAGCTCGTAGCTGAGAAATGCACCATGTGGAAAGGAGGCTGCTTTGGTACATGAGTGTTGGGAATTATTAAACAACCTTGCAAGTGGTTTGAAAGATCACTGGTTGTAGAGAAATTCATGCCTTTCCCACATTTAAAAGGTCATCACGATGGTACTTACTGGATGGCAGGGAATTGAAGAGTGTACGCATCACCTCAAGGATGGTACGGAAGCTGCAGGGTGCACTTTCACCATTTAGTTAATGCTGTAATTGCATGCTGCCTAACTTCTTTTAGGCCTGATCTAATTTATTTCAGGCCCTGGGTCTGTGACTTGTGTAATTTGCATGGTTGCTTTAAGCTGAATGGAAATCCATTTCACGAAAGATGTGATAGGGAAAAATTGTTTCTCCTGGGCTACTCTCGCTCACCCCTCTCAGGGTCGCCCCTGGAGAGTTTCCAGTACTCTCCACTACGGGAGGGAGAGTCGAACAGAGGCCTACCCATTCCATTCCTAGCTTGGGTCGTGGCTAGCGAGTGGAGGGCAATCTCCTACAAGTCAAAACTCAGCTGTGCCCGGCAGCAGCGGCACGGGAGAGAGTCGAGGGTGGAGACTCAAGTTTCCTGCGCGGAAGGAGGCAATGGTAAACCACCTGTGGATTTTTACCAAGAAAACTCTGTGGATCCACTACCGGAACGATTGTAGAAGGAGGTGGGGTGTTCCAGGAGAGATGTGTCTGTGGCGTCGCTGTGGGTCAGCGACAACACGACAGCATAAGACAAGTCAAGACTCTCACTGGGGCCTGAGAAAAGAGGTGCACAGGAGTAGTAATAATAGAAATAATTGTAGGAGAAGCAGTAATAATATTTATTAAGTGCTTTCTGCATGCAGAGCAGTGTACATTCATTCATTCGATAGTGTTTATTGAGCACTGTGTGCAGAGCACTGTACTAAGCGCTTGGAGTGAACAATTTGGCCACGGATAGAGACAATCCCTGCCCAATGACGAGCTCACAGTCTAATCGGGGAGACAGACAGCAGAGCAAAACAGAACGAAGCAAAAACAACATTATCACGATAAACAGAATCAAGGGAATGTACACCTTGGGAGAGAATACACTGAGAATGTCTCTCAAGGGGCTCACAGTCTTAGAATATGTAAGGAGATGGGACTGTAAGCTCGTTATGAACAGGGAATGTGTCCTTTTATTGTTGTATGGTCACACAGTAAGCACTTGGTAAATACGATTGATAGATGGTCTTTAAAAATATTTGTCTTTTTTCCTAACCCAGTCTTGCTCACATAAGATTGGCTTTGCCCCATAGAGACTGAGGGACTGAAACACCTAATGACTTCATTTTGATAGTGGTGAGAATGAATGAAGACTGGAGGAAGATTCATTAGGAGACATTAAGACACAGCACAGACAAATATACCAACTGAAAAAAAAAATGAGTAGGGTGCTGGGGCTAGAGGAGCAGAATCTCAGGCTACTCGGGGGTCAGAATTCAGCACCCTCCCATAACCACAGCAACCATCTCCAGCTTTTGCCAGGGTTTTGAGGAGGCCTGGGTGGAGTCTGCTCCGTGGTGCTAGCTACCGAAGGCTAACCGATCATCTGAGGAGCAGAGTAGAGATGCCCCACCTGTACCCGTTGGGATGGAGTTCTCCAATCTCCGACTCAGTCGACAGTGACTATCAGGGAAGGCCTCCTAGAGAAGGTGTGGTTTTAGCAGGGCTTTGAAGAGGAGGAAAGTAGTGGTCTGCCAGACAAGAAAGGAGAGGGAGTTCCCAGGAAGGAAGAGGGCCCAAGGAAGGGTTCTGTGCCGAGAGAGATTGAGAGCGAGGCATGATGAGCGGGTTTGTGTTAGACGGGCGAAGCGTATGGGCTGGGTAATTTGGCTGAGAGCTGTAGCTCTCGAATGGAATGTAGTCAATGATGGAAATACCTGGGGCAGCGCACAGTGCTCCTTGTAAGCAATTTTTCACCATGCGTAGCACAGAGCAGGGGTAACAATCAGTTTTCCTGACTAATTTTTAAATTACATACTTGTTTATGAATGACTTTCTCCCCGGAGTCATGGGGGGGTTTGTCTTCAATGGTTTTATTAGGGAGCCATTCCTTGTTACTAACAATTGCAAATGAGTATAAGCACACTAAAACTGTAACCTGATACAGCATTATTGATTACTCATTAAGCACAAAAATTAGAGAAACTCTGAGCCCTTCCAAAGCTTTCCTGTTCACTTCAGGAGCTCAGGCAGAAGGTCTCAGAAACTTGTCTCTGAGTTTGTCACAGCTTGCTTACTTTGCAATCAATCAATCAATAGTACTTATTAAGCACTTACTATGGTCAAAGGACGGTACTTCGATCAGTCGTACTTATTAAGTGCTTACTATGTGCAAAGCACTGTACCGCGCACTTGGGAGAGCACAGTAACACAGAATTAGCAGACAAGTTTCCTGCTCAAGATAAGCTTAAGGTTTAGAGGGGCGGAGAGACATTAACATGAATAATTTATAATATATAATTTAAAGTTATTCACGTTAGTGCCGTGGGGTTGGGGGTGCTCTTCAAACAACTGGGCACTTTGAGAGATTGTGTACAACTGTGCACTTTGAACGATTAAATTGGTACTGGAGTCGTACTTTCCAAGCGCTTAGTACAGTGCTCTGCGCACAGTAAGCGCTCAATAAATACGATTGAATTAATGAAGATCTGGGGAAGAAGAGCAATGTTCAGCCACAGGTTCTGTCTTTCAGAAGGCAGTTTACCATTCTGGATGACATCGGCTAGACTGGAAATGAGTGTCACAGCACGGTCTGCCTCATTTTCACTGTATTTCTAATCCCAACCATGTTGTCTAGAATAATAATAATGGCATTTATTTACTGACATGCAGTTACTAGATGCCAAGCACTGTACCAAATATTTCACCTGTATTGAGCTAGTGAGGACTTGTGTGAGATCTTTCCCTTTCCACTTGTAGCTGGGCTCTAAGATAATAATAATAATGATAATACTGATGGTATTTGTTAAGCGCTTACTATGTGCTGGGCACTGTACTAAGCACCAGAGTGGATGCAAGCAAATGGGGTTGGACACAATTCCTGTCCCACATGGGGCTCAGGTTCTGGAGTGGGTCCGGAACTGGGTTTACTCGCTCCCCTCCCTCTTCATCGTTCTGAATACAGACTTGTATTCAGCAAATCCCCAAAACCAAGATGAGGTGATAACGATTAAGGCCTAAATATGGTAGGTTCAAAAAGAATCCTAGAAATTGTTTTTCCCACAAAGGAATTCCTCTGGACAATAAGCTCCTTGGTGGCAGGGACTCTATTTACTCTTTTGAATTGTACTTTCCCAAGTGCTTAGTAAAGTGTTTTGCACACAGTAAAAACTCAAAAAATTCCATTGATAGATAAATAATATTGACTGATTATGAAGGTCGGTCAATCAATCAATGGCATTTAATAATGTTGGTATTTGTTAAGCGCTTACTATGTGCAGAGCACTGTTCTAAGCGCTGGGGTAGATACAGGATGATCAGGTTGTCCCACGTGGGGCTCACAGTTTTTTAATCCCCATTTTACAGATGAGGTAACTGAGGCACAGAGGAGTTAAGTGACTTGCCCACAGTCACACAGCTGACAACTGGCAGAGCCGGGATTCGAACCCATGACCTCTGACTCCCAAGCCCGGGCTCTTTCCACTGAACCATGCTGCTTCTCTATTTACTGAGCACTTACTATGTTTAGAGCATCTTTTGGTAGAGTACAGTACTGCATCCGACCCCTGCTTACAATCTAGTGAAAGGGAGCTGGTGTGTAGAAAGCATAAGAATATCTGAAGATTTAAAAGAGATTTGGATGAATTCATCATTGTGTTCCTTACTGAAAAGCTGTAAGAGCTGATAGTTTGGAATCAAAGATTGACCTAGAGCAGGGAGAAGCATCAGGACTTTCCCCTCCATATTCATTCATTCATTCATTCAGTCGTTTTTATTGAGCACTTACTGTGTGCAGAGCACTGTACTAAGCGCTTGGAATGTACAATGTGGCAACGGATAGAGACAATCCCTGCCCAACGACGGGCTCACAGTCTAGAAGTGGGAGACAGACAACAAAACAAAACAAGTAGTCTCCATCTCTGTCACTTGTCAGCTGTGTGACTGTGGGCAAGTCACTTAACTTCTCTGTGCCTCAGTTCCCTCATCTGTAAAATGGGGATTAAGACTGTGAGCCTCATGTGAGACAACCTGATGACCCTGTATCTACCTCAGCGCTTAGAACAGTGCTCTGTACATAGTAAGCACTTAACAAATACCAACATTATTATTATTATTATAATGTTCATACTCCTTGTAAACCTTTATTTTTGATTATTGTAATTTTAAATGCCATTACAGTCTATAATTTGTTGTCTCTAAATAATTCCTCCTTTCTACATGTCAGAGCCACATGTGGGGCAGGAACTATGTTGAATATGTTTATCTTCTATCTTGAGAAGCACCATGGTCCAGTGGCTAGAGAAGAAGCGTGGTTTAGTGGAAAGAGCACGGGCTTGAGAGTTAGAGGTTGAGGGTTCTAATCCTGACTCTGCCACTTGTCTGCTGTATGATCTTGGGCAAGTCACTTAATTTCTCTGTGCCTCAGTTGCCTCATCTGTAAAAATGGGGATTAAAAAAATGTGAGCCCCACGTGGGCCAATCTGACTACCCTGTATCTACCCAAGCACTTAGAACAGTGCTCTGCACATAGTAAACACTTAACAAATACCATAATTATTATTATTATTAGAGCACGGGCCTGGGAGTCAGAAGGACCTGGGTCCTCTGCCACTTGTCTGTTACGTGATCTTGGGCAAGTCACTCAACTTCTCTGTGCCTCAGTTACCTCATCTATAAAATGGAGATTAAGACTATGAGCCCCATGTGGGTGGGACAGAGACTGTGTCCAACCTGATTAAGTTGTATTTATCCCAGCTCGTCATACATTGCCTGACACATAATAAGCGCTTAACAAATACCCCAAAAAGCATTTAAACCAGCATTTAAACCAGGAAGATCTAGGTCAATACCACCATAATATCATAATTTAACTAAAATTCAGGGACACACATTTATAAGCATCATCATCAAACAGGGTACGCTTCCTTTAAAAAAATCCTTGGTTGCCACTGTCAAAGGCACAATATTTTCCTGACGCTGGATGACACTGTTTATCATCTTTCCTTCCCCAGTGGTCTCACAACCCTCGTTACTGAGAAGCCCTTCGTCTGCCACTGCAGTTTATGTCCTGGTCTTCTTCTGTTCCCTTCTGGTAGGAGTTGAGGGTCTTTGAACCTGGGTCTCGGTCTATGGCGTTTAAGAAGCCAGGTCGCAATCACCAGCCTGACCTGGCTGTGCGATATCCCCTGTGAATACTGGGAAACTCTCTGGCTATTGATCTATTTCTGTTAACATGGATGGACCCTATCATCCTCTGGGTCCCTCTCCTGAACGGACCCCTCTGTCTCCCCTACTACAAAACAAATCTTATTCTTTCATGTCACTGAGCTCAACTCCTTCCCAGCTTTCAGGCAGCTTCCACTCAAGACACTGGGATCCGAGAAGACAAAAATAGTGTTAATTGGCCTGGAAAGAGTTGAATGAGGGAAGGTGACTAGACAATGAGTAGCATTTTAACCTTCAAACTCCCTCCGCCCCCTCCCTCAGGTTCCCTCTGGCCCCTTCCTCTCAGCCTCTATTCCCCCCAGGAAATGGAATAAACTCTAATCTCTGAGAGTCCAGCAGAGGCCTGCCTGTTTCTCGGGCAAATGCCGGAAAGTGTTTGATCTCTAACCTGTATGTAACCACATCAAAACTATGGGCCCTTATTGTTTTAAATCAGTCTTAGAAGCCCCTCGTTCAGCACCGTATCAAAAGTTAGTGCTTTTCTCTCCCCAATCCCTGCTGGGTGACAGCTTTGATTCCCTTCCTCTCCCTAGCCCCCTCCCTCTCCCATGCTAAATAAGAAAAAAATTTGGATTCTGCCCTTTCTAATTACAAATCACCACCTGTGGTAAAATTATTGAAAAACAGATGAGCTTTTCATTCCAGCAATAGCCTTAAAACAAGCAGCAGTTCCAACTGCCAGTATGATGTATAGACACCACGGAGGGCAGATGAGGGATTAATTAGGTCTGTCCTTGCACATTGCCAAGGGAGCACTTCTGTAGAGGTGATTGAAAACTAGAAAGACTGGCATCAGTCTTCATCGCTGGTTAAAGGCAACACAAAATAAAGATGCAATTGAGTTGATAAAGCTTCAAGGTATGTGGCTGAGTCATTTGGAGGTGTCAAAACGATCAAACCATAATTAATTAGCTGAAGTGCTATATTTAATTCTTCAACTTTAATGAAGAATTCTGCAGCCAAGCACAAACAGGGATGCAGTCGGACAGAGGGGCGTGAGGGGAAGGTGTGTGTGGGAAGGAGGGGGGAGGGAGGCAGGCATGAGGAGGCTGTAATAATAAACACCCAAGTCTTTAATCTTATTGTCATTTCCTTTTCTGTTATAGAACCGTGGTTGTGTATTCTGCATTTGTATGAGGGTAGCAATTACCAGACTACATCCCTCACTCAATTCGCCCTTCAAGGTGCTTGATTTATTTTTAAAGAGATACAGTCAATTTTTGTTTCGTTTTATTTTTTTTTTCTTTGCTTCCCATTACCTAGATTTCCCGTGGTCATCTTCAGCTAAGATTGACGCTGAATGAATTGAAATTCAAGAGAGAACTTCAGGAACATGGAGAGTTGACTACCACAAAAAGATCGTACTGATTCCCCTAGTGATTAGTAACCAAAGGGGTGCATAAAATGCTGTAAATTGAGCAATAGTAGCTGCAAATTGGGCTTTTCCATGTAGCAATCACCACTGTATAATATTTAATAGCTCCACTGAGAATTATTAAGCCCTTTCCTTATTTGTGAAAGAAAGCATTACCCTCTCTAGATTTATTCTTCCCAACCATCCCAAGGTGGTTAAGTATGTTACTTGAGCTATTTCCAACAGGAGAAATAGTACAGAGAGAAGTAAGGATGAATTCTTGTTTCTTTATTGACTTCACTATTTCTATCCTTGACAGTACCAACTTTTCTTAGCTTGTTAGCCCACCTGCTTCCTCTCCCAGAAGAGTTAGAAAACACTTTTCCTGGAAGAAAATCAGATGTTAAAATTCCACTCACCAAAGAGTCTGGTAAGGAGATAAAATCATAATATTAATAATGATATTCTGAGTGTTTACTATATGCTAAGCGCTGTACTAATCGCTGGTGAAGATGGAAGATAATCAAGTTGCACATGGGACTGTCGTATAAGTAAGACGAGGAATGGCTCTTGAAATTCAATTTTGCAGATGAGGGAACTGAGGCACGGAGAAGCTAAGTGACTTGCCCAAGGTCACAGAGCAGACAAGTGAGGGACCCAGGATTAGAACCCAGGTTCTGTGACTCCCAAGCCCATCTTCTTTCTACTCTGCCATGCCGTTAATGGAAAGTGAATCTGGAGGAAAGGAATCTCAAATAGAGCAAGGAGGAGATGATGGCTAAATCGTAGCATTCCTTGTATCAAAGGGCTTATTTTGAGCCTTTACTCTGAAAGAATCAATCTAAAAGTGACAATGGGAAAGTTGGAAACAAAAATCCTTTGAGCTGGAGGAGAAAAGACTCCTTTCCTTTCCTTCCTAAGAAGTGAGAGGTGATGAAAGTGTATACCTCATCTGTAAAATGGGGATTAAGACTGTGAGCCTCATGTGGGACAACCCGAAGACCCTGTATCTCCCCCAGCGCTTAGAACAGTGCTCTGCACATAGTAAGCACTTAACAAATACCAACATTATTATCATTATTATTAAAGAACAGAAGAGTAGAGAACGTATAGGAAGATAATGCAAAAAGGGAATAGAGACTCTTGAGAACTGGAAACATTTTCGCAGAGGGGATTTCTGCTCTTCTCATCTTTAAAGATCTTCTGACATTGCATCTTTTCCAGGAGGCCTTCCTGAGTAATCTCTCATTTCTCTATCCTACTCCCTCCTAATGGAGAATATTCCCCTCTTTCTTTATTCTTGTCACTTCTCCCCACAAAAGAGGAAACTTTAAAAATCTGTCCCTGCATAAGACTTTATTTAAGGGTAAATAAGTGATTTACATGTCCTAACAAAATATTATTTCGTTAGAGTATGTTTTGTAGTTGGTCCCTGAGCGCTATTCTTCACTCTGAGTTTCTATAATGTAACCTACCTCTTCATAAAATCTCCAAGAAGATAGGGAGTGTATTTCTTCCCTGCTTTACCAGTGAAGTTCCCAGAACAGAGCTGTATACACAACGGGAGGCTCAGATAATGACTGCCCCTAGTAATGGATAAAGGAGTCAGGATTACTTTGCCTTGCAAGGATGATCATGATTGAACTATCATCAGTTTTTAGAGTCAATTAACCTTCCCTCGCTGACCAGGTCCTTCTGCTCACTCTCTAGTGGCTCCTTTTCTAATGCTTTCAAACGTGCTCAGATATACCTGATCCTAAAATAAAAAAAGAACTAAACCCTTCCCTTTACTCTATGGTACCCTGCAGTTATTGTCCCATCACCCTTCTACCTTTCTGATTCAAATGAGTTGGTTTACACTCACTGTCTTTGCTTTCTCCCCTCCAACTCTCTCCTTGAATCTGGTTTCTGTCCCGCCTGTTCCATTAAAAATCGCGGCCCCTAAAGTCACCAATGAGCTCCTTCTTGCCAAATCCAGTGGTCTCTACTCCATTTTTATCTTCCTCAATCTCTCAACTGCATTTGGCACCTGAAGAATGCCCCCTCTGGATGCTATCTAACCTTGGCATCACTGACCCTACCCACCGCCACCTCCTATTTTCTACCTGTGTATTCTCTCCCAAAGTTTAGTGCAGTTCTTACACACAGTAAGCACTTAGTAAAAAATATTATAATGACTATTTCACTTCTGGTTTTCCTTCTATCATTTTGGCCACTTCTCACGTTCTCTTGCAGGCTGTTGCTCTGCCTCCCACCCTCTAACTGTGGGAGTCCCTCAAGGCTCAGTTCTGGGTCCCCTTCTATTTTTCCATCTTCACCCACTCCCTCGGAGAACTCAATCACTCTCATAGTGTCAACTATTATCTCTCACAGATGATTACCAAATCTTCCTCTCCAGCCCTGAATTCTCTCTTCTCCATCAGTCTCACATTTCCTCCTGCCTTCAGAACATCTCTACTCAGATGTCCCGTTGACACCTAAAACTTACCATATCTAAAACAGAACTCATCTAACCATCCAAATCCTGTCCGTTCCCTAAATTTGCTCATCACTCAATCAGCTCTCCCCCTTCTACCTTACCTTGCTGATCTCTTACCACAATCCAACCCACACCCTTCACTCTTTGGACCTCAATTTTACTTGTTTCACCATTGACCGCTTGTTCTGGCCTGGATCTCCCTTCCCTTCCATTTCTGACACCACCATTCTCCCTATCTTCAAAGCCCTACAAAAATCATGTCTGCTTCCAGAGTCCTTCCCTGACTAAACCCTCATTTCCCCACCCTATTTGACATTCCCTCTGTGTCACTTATGCAGTTGCGTGAATACTCCTTAAGCATTTCTAATCTTACCTCACCCTCAGCCCTACAACACTATATACAAATACACTCAGAAACAGATGGGGCAAAATGGCAGTCTCTTCCTCTAGATGCCAAACTCCTACCAACTTTCATGCATGGTCCTCGCCTAAGAATTTAGTACAATCCTCTGCACACAGTATGTGTTTAATAAATACCCTTGATTGATTGATTAGTATTTATTGAGTACTATGAGTGGGCAGAGCTGCCCTGGAGAGGGTACAATAGAGTTAATTAGACATTCTCTCCCTTACTTAAGATTGTGAGCCCCATGCAAAACAGGGACTGTGTCCATTCTGATTACCTGGTATCTACCCTAGTGCTTAGAACAGAGATAAATACCACTGGTTGATCGATTGATTGATTGATTAATCCCTACCCTTAAGAATTACAATCTAGCAGGGGACAAAAACGCTATAATAAATCAAAGATGGAAAGACCATACCACATTGGGTAGCGCTAACAGACTTCCTGTACCTTGGATAGGGAGAGAACGAGTGAAAACAAGTTGGTTTTAATTCCTTGTCTAAGTTTAGGGTAGACAGCAGAATTGACTGTCATTATGGTTGTAAGTGTTGTGAGGAGGAAGAAAGACATCTCTGGAGGAAGATGGCTGAAGGGACCCTTCCTTTCAGAGAGATAATCCTTTGGAACCATGGACAAGGTACCTGATAGTAGAACGGGGTCTAGTGGGCTTATGTCTCCCTGCCCCTAGGTTATTTTGAATGGTCAATATGAGTCATAGGGCTTCTGGAGCACAGTATTCCAAAAAAAAAAAAATCGACATAACCTACACCCTATATGGGGTGTCTATATGACCCCAACAATATATTCCAATCAATCACCCGTATATATGGAATACTTACTGTGTGCTGAGCACTCTACAAACTGCTTGGAAAGAACAAGAGAGTTCTTCCTAGACATGTTTCCTGCCCACAAGGGCTTACAATACAGAGAGGAGCAGAAAGTCTAGAGAACAGCTTACAGATTAGAGAATTTGCATCCCAAATCCTCCCTGCTCTTAAACTGGAATCAAGGGAGTTGTTTGTAAATTATTATATCAGTGGAGATGAATCGGATGAAAGAAGCCATTTTAAGCAGCCAGAAGAAGCAATCTAGGCTTGTGGAAAGAACCCTGGCTTGGGAGTCAGAAGACCTGTTTTCTAATCCTGGCTCTACTACTTGCCTGCTGTGTGACCTTGGGTAAGTTACTAAAGTCACTTAATTGTGCAAGTTAAGTCACTTTACTTCTCTTTGTTTCTGTTTCCTCATCCATTCTGTTCTCCATTTACACTCACTCCCTTGGTGAACTCATTCGCTCTCACCGCTTTGACTACCATCTCTACGCAGATGACACGCAGATCTACATCTCTGCCCCGTCCTCTCCCCCTCCCTTCAGGCTCGCGTCTCCTCCTGCCTCCAGGACATTTCCACCTGGATGTCTGCCCACCACTTAAAACTCAACATGAGCAAGACTGAGCTCCTCATCTTCCCTCCCAAGCCCGGTCCTCTCCTAAACTTCCCTATCACCGTGGATGGTACGACCATCCTTCCCGTCTCTCAGGCCCACACCCTCGGTGTCATCTTTGACTCGTCTCTCTCGTTCACCCCACATATCCAATCCGTTACCCAGACTTGCCGGTATCACCTTTACTATATCGCCAAGATCTGCCCTTTCCTCTCCACCCAAATGGCTACCTTACTGCTATGGGCTCTCGTTATATCCCAGCTAGACTACTGTGTCAGCCTTCTCTCTGACCTCCCTTCGTCCTCTCTCGCCCCGCTCCAGTCTATTCTTCACTCCGCTGCCCGGCTCATCTTCCTGCAGAAACGTTCTGGGCATGTCACTCCCCTTCTTAAATACCTCCAGTGGTTGCCTGTTGATCTCCGTTCAAAACAAAGACTCGTTACTCTAGGTTTCAAGGCTCTCCATCACCTTGCCCCTTCCTACCTCTCCTCCCTTCTCTCTTTCCACCGTCCACCCCGCACGCTCCGCTCCTCTGCCGCCCACCTCCTCACCGTCCCTCGGTCTCACCTATCCCGCCGTCGACCCCTGGGCCACATCCTCCCGCGGTCCTGGAATGTCCTCCCTCCTCACCTCCGTCAATCTAATTCTCTTCCCCTCTTCAAATCTCTACTTAAAGCTCACCTCCTCCAAGAGGCCTTCCCAGACTGAGCTTCCCCTTTTCCCTCTGCTCCCTCTACCCCCCCTTCACCTCTCCACAGCTAAACCCTCTTCTCCCCCCTTTCCCTCTCCTCCTCCCCCATCCCGTCCCACCCCCTCAGCACTGTACTCATCTGCTCAACTGTATATATCTTCATCATCCTATTTATTTTATTTTGTTTAATGAGATGTACATCACCCTGATTCTATTTATTTGCCATTGTTTTTATGAGATGTTCTTCCCCTTGACTCTATTTATTGCCATTGTTCTTGTCTGCCCGTCTCCCGGGATTAGACTGTAAGCCCATCAAAGGACAGGGACTGTCTCTATCTGTTGCCGATTTGTACATTCCAAGCGCTTAGTACAGTGCTCTGCACATAGTAAGCACTCAATAAATACTATTGAATGAATGAATCCATAAAGTGGAGATTCAATACCTGTTCTCCCTCCTACCTAAACTGTGAACCCCCAAGTAGGACAGGGACTGTGCCCGACCTGATTATCTTATATCTACCCCAGCGCTTAGGACAGTACTTGACACATAGTAAACACTTAACACATATTATTATCTTATAATTATCATTATTTTTACTATTATTATTATTATAAAAGCCTAAGTCATGTTACTAGCTCTTCCAAGATACCTGACTGTTTAATTCAAAACCAGGAAGGCCACTGGATCCCAGTTGAGCAATGAGGAAAAGGGAACCTGGAAAAAATCGGGGCCCAGGGAGCAGGAATGCAGCTTCAGTGGAGCCTGAAGATATTCAGGTTTGAAAATTGAAAGCCCATACTGTGGTAAAAGGCCAGTGCCCGTTGTTGAGTAAGGATTGTCTCTATTTGTTGCTGAATTGTACTCTCCAAACGTTTAGTACAGTGCTCTGCACACAGTAAGCGCTCAATAAATACCGACTGACTGAATGAAGTTCGATGCTGGTGAGAGCTTAAAAAAAATCTGCCAAGATTATCCAGAGAGGGGCTCACCCTCTTGGACATTATCGAGAACGTGCTGTAGAAATGAATGTGTGCGTGTGTGGGGTGTGTATGTGTGTATGTGTGTTTGTGTGCCTCTGGGTTGCCAAGAGAAGGGTAGAAGGAAAAGCACTAGCCCAGTCTATCAGGGGCTCAAAACCAAGGAAAAGTCTGGAGATGGGGGGGGGGGGGCAAATGAAGGAGGGAGGTTACGCTCTACAGCTTGAGGGCCCCCAGGGAGTTCTGGGACAGGGTTGACAAGCACCTGCCAGGGCCCTCAGGCGTCAACAACACCTGCCGGTGCTGAGGAAGAGGAACGAAAAGAGACTTTTGCCTATCCTGTGACCCACCTGTCAGCCAGCCTCGGTTCTTTCACCCACCCCTGGAAAAAGGCCAAAGTGGTGGCAAAGACCGTTCCCGGGGCTGGGTCGCGAGGCCTCGATCAGGGCATCCTGCTGCCATCCACGGCCTCCACGGAATAGCTCGGTAGCGCATGTCGGGAGCTGACACGTACAAACACACACACACGCACCTGCAGAGCCTTGGGCCACTTGCCAACGCATCCAACAAAATTAACTGACAATCGAGAACCGTAGTAGGACATTAGTTCTATTTATTGTTTTAGATTCGGCTCACAAGAGTGAAGAACATTTGAGAGCTGTGCAGTGCCAAGTACCTGATACCTCCCGTTTAACCAGTTTTACTCTCTTCCTCTCTCTGTTCTCAGATGGGACAGGCCGGCTGCCTGGATCGTTGCCATTTTTACTGAGTTATTAGGCTGTTTGTTGCACCATACGTTTTTCAGCCTATTTGCGGTACCTTTTTTTATTAGCTTGACATACTAACTCACACTGAGGTTTAACTGACTTAAGCAGAACACTGGGTCTATTTGTTGTCTTGGACAGAATTCTAAACAGTACAGAACATTTGCGCTTCTCCTAGACTTGCTTTACAGGTCTAATACTCTCCTTAACTGGTTTAATACCCTTGGTCTTTCAGCTCAAGTGGATAAGTTTGTCTCCAATTCAGTGGACGGCTCTGAGGGATTAATATCCTGCGACACCTCTGGGTTTATCTGCAGTTTCAATATGCTTCTTGCAAGCAGTCAGTGAGTTGTGGTATTTTTTAATTGTTCTTTTTTTCTCCCCCACTCTTCCGTGGCCCCTGCTATAATGGGGAGACAGTGATTGCATTTGGGAGAAATTAGGGATCACTAAACACAAATCCCACCAAATTATCAAAATAGAAAGGATCGACCACATCTGTTGTCAAGTGTGTCATGGCCTGTCACACCACCAGTGTGATGCAGAACCCACTGCAAGTATTCAACATGGGGAGTGTTAAGCCACAAGAACTGTTAAGCTAGTTTTAAAACAGTAAATATGATGAAATCACCTCCAAAATCTTAACTCCCTGGGAAAATGTCAGCTTTTTCACCACAAGTGTCATTTTTCCATTAGTGGGCCCATCTAATGGGGTGGGATAGTGGACTGATAGAAAAAGCAGGAGCTAAACTCTCAAGTCAGTGAAAGCCCCATAGAGCTGTTAAAATATGAGATGCCAAGGTATGATTCATAGCAGTGGTAATTTCAGATTTTACATTGCAGAGCAATATGAGACGAAGCAACCCAAGTGCTTGATGACAAATCATCAAAAATCAAACTATTAATGGCTAAGCATCAACAAGTTCAGCTCATTAGTGATGTTAAAAAGAGAAGCAGTGTGGCTCAGTGGAAAGAGCCCCGGCTTGGGAGTCAGAGATCATGAGTTCGAATCCCAGCTCCCCCGCTTGTCAGCTGTGTGACTTTGGGCAAGTCACTTCACTTCTCTGTGCCTCAGTTACCTCATCTGTAAAATGGGGATTAAAACTGTGAGCCCCACGTGGGACAACCTGATCACCTTGTAACCCCCAGCGCTTAGAACAGTGCTTTGCACATAGTAAGCGCTTAACAAATACCACCATTGTTAAAAATCAAATTTCAATTATCAACAAAGT
Organism: Ornithorhynchus anatinus; assembly: GCF_004115215.2. Lineage (NCBI taxonomy): Eukaryota > Metazoa > Chordata > Mammalia > Monotremata > Ornithorhynchidae > Ornithorhynchus > Ornithorhynchus anatinus. The sequence goes on from NC_041749.1 coordinate 15,791,518, forward strand.
CAACAGCCAGAAAACTGCACTGAGTTGAGGGTTAGAGTTAGGGCAAGAGTTTTGGCTTAAATTGGAGTTATGGCTTACATTCGGCCTGCAAAATTAAGATGGGCAGAGTTGCGAGACTGCCGGATTCCTCTCTCCCTGAAGTACCAGTGCAGTTTCCAGACATGTATGGGGCTCCTTTGCTGCTTCAAAAGAATGGCAACAATAATGATAACAATAATAATAGTACTTAAATGCTTACCATGTGCCAAGCACTGTTCTAAGCACTGGAATAGACACAGGTTGATCAGCTTGGACACAGACCCTGTCCCACTTGGGTCTCACAGGCCTCATTCATTCATTCCTTCATTCAATCAATCGTATTTATTGAGTGCTTACTGTGTGCAGAGCCGTAGGGCATGGGAAAAAATGCTTCCTTACTATCCTCAATCCAAGCAAACATTCCTATGGGAATCTAGAAAATCTGACTTCAGGTGTAACTAGTTTGGCAGCACATCCCATTTTGATCTTGCCCCGTGGACTCCCAAGCTCCTTGGCTTGCTGATCGGTAATAATAATAATAATAATAATTGTGGTATTTGTTAAGCGTTTACTATGTGCCAAGCACTGTTCTAAGCACTGGGGTAGATGCAGGGTAATCAGATTGTCCCACGTGGGGCTTACAGTCTTAATACCCATTTTACAGATGAGGTAACTGAGGCAGAGAGAAGTTAAGTGACTTGCCCAAAGTCACACAGGTGACAAGCGGCAGAGCCGGGATTTGAACCCATGACGTCTGACTTCCCAGCCCTTGCTCTTTCCGCTGAGCCACGCTGCTTCTCCCATCCTGTGAGCCCCATGTGGGTCAGGGACTGGGTCCAACCTGATTCGCTTGTATCTACCCCAGCACTTAATACAGTGCCTAGTACACAGTAAGCGCTTAACAAATACCATTAAAAAAAAGTCCCACCCTCTCCCAAACCCACTAATGGTCCTGGTCCTGTTATCCTCCCTCCACTAATGATTCTTCAAAACTTTTCCTGAGACTCCTGTGTCTGTCCCCGTTGGGGACCCCAAACTGGCACCCGTTTCCCGTCCTGACAGCCGGCTGGCACCCGACCCTACTGGATCAGCCCCGTGCAGCCTTTTTGTCCTTAACCTTGTTTCACCACCGTCTGCCCCTTCTCTGGCTCACAGGCAGCAACTCCCGGGATCGGCGAGGTTGTATGGACAGGACCTGACAGGGAAGAGAAGGAGTCCCAATCAGGGACTGAAGCTGCCCTCGCTTGTCTGTTTCAGTCACTCCAATGATCCAGTCTGGTTCCTGCAGGTGGTGGTGGGGAGGGGAGGGGCCTTACCTGATTGCCAATGAAGGTGGGATGGAGTTCAGCCTGGAAACTTCCTTTTCTTGGAAGTCAAATGGTAAATGGGAGAAACATCTTTCGAACTTGAGAAGAGTGAAAGGGGAGAGACCGGTGAGGTGGACAGAACGGGCTTACCCGGTTTCTTGACCAGGGTTCCAGGATCGGGACGTCATGACTATTTTGCTTCCGCTAAAGTAAAAGTCAGTAAGCTTTTGCTTGTTATGGGCAAGGAACGTGTCTATCAACTTTTTGTATTGTTCTCTAAGTGTTTAGTACAGTGGAATCAATCAATCAATGGTACTTATTGAGTGCGTACTGTGTGCAAATCACTGTACTAAATGCTTGGGAAGCAGTGTGGCCTTGTGGATAGAGCATGGGCCTGGGAGTCTGAAAGACCTCAGCTTTTAATCCCAGCTCTGCCCCTTGTCTGTGTGACCTTGGGCAAGTCACTTCACTTCTCTGTGCCACAGTTAACTCATTTGTAAAATGGGGATTAAGACTGTGAGCCCAATTTGTGACAGGGACTATGTCCAACCCAATTACCTCATAATAATAATGGCATTTAAGTGCTTACTATGTGCCAAGCACTGTTCTAAGCACTGGGGTAGATCAGGTAATCAGGTTGTCCCACGTGGGGTTCACAGTCTTAGTCCCCATTTTACAGATGAGGTAACTGATAAACAGAGAAGTGTGACTTGCCCGAAGTCACACAGCTAAGTGGCGGAGCCGGAATTAAAACCCACAACCTCTGACTCCCAAGTCCGTGCTCTTTCCACTATGCCAAGCTGCTTCTCCATCTACTCCAGCACTTAGTACAGTGCCTGGCATATAATAAGCGCTTAACAGATACCATTATCATTAGATAATAGGCAGAATTAGAAGACATCGTCCCTCCCCATCACGACTTTACATCGCACATATTAAGTGCTCAGTAGATACAATTGATTGATTGATTAGGTGGAAGCCACGTAAACTGAGCCCTCAAAAATCTCGAGTCTATCAATCTTGTCTATCTTGCCGTTGACCTCTTGCCCCCATCCTGCCTCTGGCCCGGAACGCCCTGCCTCTTCATATCCAACGGTCAATCACTCTCCCTACCTTCAAATCCTTATCGAAGGCACATCTCCTCCAAGAGGCCTTCCCCGACGAAGCCCTCATTTCCTCTTCTCCCACTCCCTTCTGTGTCAGCCTGGCACTTGGATTTGCACCCTTGATTCACCCCTCTCTCAGTCCCACAGCACTTATGATATCTGTTATTTTTTTTTTTACATTGATGTCTATCTCCCCTCTAGTCCATTAACTGATTGGGGGGCATGGAATATGTCTGACAACTCTGTTATATTGTACTCTTCCCAGCACTTAATACAGTGCTCTGCACACAGTAAGTACTCAATAAATGCAACTGACCGATTGATGGAGTCCACAAATCCTCTCCGTGTAAAAGCACTCTGCACCGGCCATGACCAAAGGGCCTTACGATAACTCTACCTCTTTTTTCATGTCACCAATTAGTGCCCTAAATGAGATGTCTATCTAGGAAGAAATGAAATCAGCACTTGGGCCACGGCACCAATTAAATCAATAGTTTGTCTCTTCTCTAGGTACCCAGGTTTGAGTTACAGAGGAATGAGGAACTGAGCTTTTTCCTGGAGGGTCCTCATATCTGGAATTCCCTGGCCTCTCTTGCTTAGATAAGCCCACCTCGTGTTTGGGATTTGGGAATTTCACTGACATCTTTTCCTTCTGCTGGCCCTGTGCTGATGGCACCTGTTGGGATGCGACTGAAGACGAGTTTGATTAAATTGCAAGGTTGGTCTCGATGACCATGCTCCATGACCGGATACAAGTGTTTCCACAAATCTAAAATCAGTTCACCCCACAACCCAGTCCCGGATTTCCACTCCCTCGAGCTAAGGCTGGATTTGAACGAGTGACCTAAAGGTGAAAAACACCACATCAAATCACCAGGACCCCAAGGCATGCGTTCCCTTGTTGGCTGCCTCTTTAATGTAATTGCCCACAGCAAGACCAGCCAGGGGAATTCTGGGTGGAAGAAATTCAGGATTGGAGCCCTTCCCTCCTCACATCCAAGTTTGGAACTATCAACCAGTAACAGTGTTAGAAAAAAACTGCTGAGAAACAAGAGATTCAATACTGCTGCAACTAGGAAAAGCAAATGCCTCAGTAATCCCCATCTGCTTTTACCTGCCAGCCTAGCAGATAGTCAAGACACCCCAGCCCTCGTTGAAGGAAGGATATGAGAACACTAATGATTTTCCAGTACCCAGAGTCAGAATGCACGGCTAAAACACTGCGCCACAATGGGAGAAAATGTATTTCTACCGAGGAGCCGAAATCGGGCTCTGCCTGTTGGAATTTTTGCTTGTGCACAGGAATTTAGCTCCAGGACTATGTCTGTCACTAAAATTGACAACTGCCTATGGCTCTGTACAATTGAAACGTAGATCTTAAATTTCACATCATTATCCAAATAAAATATATCTGCCAAGGGGGACTGGTATTACACAGTTAGAGAACTGTGATACCAGTTGTCTGATTAACATATTGAGAGGAATATAAGAATTTCTCACCTCTTTTCCAGGGGGAGACTAACCAGGGAATGCCTGTTAAATGGACTAATTGAACAGGCTCCCTCTGCTATGTGCATCGATGCCCAGAAATATGTCTACCCCTGCACTAGAGGTCTTTCCGGTTCACAGGCCGAGCATTGACGTTAGAGGGAGGGAACGAGGTGATAAGGCCTTGTTCGGAATGTCCCACGTGTCCTTTTCTCAAGAGAGAAGAGGCGAGAAATCACCCCCTCCCCGCTCCTCCGCCCCGAAGGGGGTCTTGGTTCTAGTTGGATTTTATGGCCCAACCAACTCCCTACATCAGCCACGGGAGGGATTTCTGTCTCCATGCCCCTTTTCTGTTCAAGTGTTAAGAGACCAGCAGTATTTACAGGAAATATTCCTCAGTTTCAGCCCAGGGGCGGGTCCCTGAGAAGTGCCAAAGAGAGGTTAAGCTTTGTAAAGCACATTTGCATTTTAATAAAATGTACTTTACATAATTTACATTTTAATAAAACATTGCAAATAAGTTTCTTTTTGGCTTTCAGGGCAATTGGTCGGTCAGCAGCAGCAGTACACGCAACACTGAAAAAAGTTTTTCTCAGTCCTCTGAGGGCCGGCTGTGGTCTGCCCCTCTCGCCCTGCGGGACACTGACCTCGGTTGCCCTGTGGTAAAACAAGGATGGAAATTTTTACCAACTGGAGCTCACAGATGACTAATCTTGGGAAGGTTTAGGATTTTCATAGAGTGTTTTTGACAACTGGGGAAAAGTCACTGTGCTAAGTGCATAGTGTTCTGCACAGAGTAAGCACTCAATAAATGCTATTGAATGAATGAATGGTCTTCAAAGAACTCTACCTACCTATATACCTATAAAAATCACACTTGCCCTGAATTCTCCTTATTGGGAAAAAAACGTGGGGGTGAAATCAGACAACTGAAAAGAGAGCAACTGAGACAAAGTCTCAGGCAATACAGCATCGTAGCTGAAAACTGGAAGAGAGCTGTGGCAGACAGACTTGCATGGCACACTGCAGTCAAGCAAAAGAGCATCAGCAGTTTCTAGAGATTCATGAACAGAAGGAAAAATGTGAAAACAGCACCAGGTTCTACTAAAACAAACATGACGGCACGAGACAAACAGTGTGTTCATGGTGTGGTTGGGACAGTGGGACCTTCATTGGTCTCTGCTTCCCCTCTCCTTCCCCCTCTGCCTTCCCCCTTCCCCTCCCCTCAGCAATGGGCTCATCTGTATATATTATTTGTATATATTATTACCCTATTGCTTTTGTTAATGAGGTGGACATCCCCTTGATTCTATTTATCTTGATGATGTTGTCTTGTTTTTGTTTTGTTCTGTTTTGCTTTGCTGTCTCTCTCCGCCGTTTAGACTGTGAGCCCATCACTCGGCAGGGATTGTCTCTAACTGTTGCCAAATTGTATATTCCAAGCGCTTAATACAGTGCTCTGCACATAGTAAGTGCTCAATAAATACTACTGAATGAATGAATGAGTGGTCTTTCCAGACACATATCCACAGCCACCGAACAACTTCACTATGAGGGATTATTCTTTGATTATACAGGAAAACTACATACAACCCCCCTCCAACATACTCCAGCATGTAGTTATACTCACAAATGAAAGTTGTGTGTAGAAATTCCTGAGAAAAACTGAAAAAAGTGATAGGAGAAAAAGAGCTAATTTTTTTTTGGTTTTTTTAGAAACTGCTTGTGTGGCTACTTAGAAATTTGCTTATTTAATGTACTATCAGCTGAGTGTTCAGGATCGTGCTAGGCCTTTAACAGAATGTTGATGAGTCAGAGAATCCATGCTGTCTCATTTATATTCCAAAAGATGATTTATATTCTGAATTTGGGATTACATCTGCTGTCCAGAACAGGAATAACACTATTGTACTCTCCCAAATTCCTAGTAGAGTGCTCTGGATTGGGTCAGTGGTCAGAAAACACTTCTATCGATGATTAATTGAAGGGATATTGGAAGACAGTGATTGAATATTTTGATAAGAACCCTGGGGAATAATAATTCTGACATTTATTAAGCACTTACTACATGCCAAGCACTGTTCTAAGCCCTGGAAGAGATACAAAATAAGCTGAATGCAGTCTCATCCCACATGACACTCACAGACTAAGGCATGGGAGGAGTGGGGAATCATGACTAAGTCCCTCTTTTGCCTTCTCTAGGTTTGGATCAAAACACTAGCGCTATTGAATTTGAAACAAACACAAATGTAAACAGAGCCTTTCAACAACGGTAAGGGTGTCAGCCTGATTGGAGCCCAAGAAATTTACCTGAAATTTATGAGAGAGTACATTTTGATCCAGACAAAATCTGTGTTTTTTATGAAGATCAGACAATAGTTTCGGATGATTGGAAAGGTCTGGACTATTTCAATAATAAATTCAACTCTTTTGGTTCTATCTTTCTCTCCTTCAAATCAACAACCCAATCATTTGATGGCAAATAATTGGCAAATGATGCATTTTGCTGATACATTGGCCTTTCCTGGCCAGTGTGATGGAGCTGTTGAATTTTTTATTTGCCAGATTGCCTGAAAGAATCAGATTTCTGGAGAGATCTTCATCGTGGGAGAGAAAGAGAAAGGAAGAGAGGAGGGGGAGGGAGGAGGAGTAGGAACAGGACTGATTCAGATTGAGAGTTACAAGGATAACCTCCCGCCTTGTTCATATCTTTGAAGGGAACCCAAAGATCAATAAAGAGTCAAAAAATGAGAGACAGGCAGATAAACAGAGAAAGTCATAGAGATGGAGAGAGAAAAGAGAGACACAGAGAGAGACAGAGGCAGAAGGAGAATTGATTCACCACATGCAAACACTGGCAACACTTTTCCAGTCTTGCCAACAAATTAATTGGATGACGTAAGGAAGAAAAACCCACAGAAACAAAGTCCCTATACTTGACTAGTTTTGAACAAGAGACAGCTCTTAAATTCACATCTGAAATAATGAGCATGCTTGAAAGACTATCGCAAGTATCTGTCCCCTTTGGGTGGCTCTAGAACTATAATCGAATCTCCCCCTCTAAACTGTGTTTGTTGTGGGAAGTGAATATGTCTACCAACTCTATATTATAATGTTATATTGTACTCTCCCAAGGGCTCAGTACAGTGCTCTGCACACAGTAAGTGCTCAATAAATATGATTGATTGAATTGGCCAGGCTATACAAAGCCGAAGCCCCTCGGATAATTCAGAGCTGGACCAGGGTTGAGAGGTCATGTCATCCAACCTCCTGCCTTCTGGAGGAATGCACTTGAACTATTTATACACTCTGATTGAAAGACCTCCCTGGAAAGATGATTACATAAGCACCTTCGATCTTTCATGGTAGTGCTTCACAATCCCAATTTTACCCTTCAGAATGTTTTTCTCTCAGACGTGAGAGGAGGCAGTAGGTGTGTGCCTCCATGGGCTGATATAGAATTACATGCCACCTGGAAAATGCACTCGGAGTGTGTCTGAGGGATAAGATTCTGCCAGAGGTCCAGGAAGCCATCCTGAACCCAAACTTAAAATTGGCTTGAACTTCTGGGGTTGTCTCAAAACTTGAAGACTCCTGAGGGCCCCCAGACTAGAGATAAGGGACTCTATGGGGCTGCCTCAGTCCACATTGAGCCCGTTGGATTTATTCCGCTTTTGCCCTCACTTTCAGAGTTGAACTTGACCCATCCCCATCTCCAGAAGGGAAGGAGGGAGGTTAATTTTTACCTGGCTTCTCCCATGTGTATTTGACTCCTTTTGCTGACTTTTGATTTCCTGTCTCTTCCTCCCTCAGGGGAGTGGCGTTTTCATATGCTTCCCGGTTGTCTTTAAAGCCATAATAATACCAGTATTATTATTAGTATTCAATACCACTTTCTATGTGTTAAGACACTGTGCTGAGCACACAGAGTCCTGTAGTTGTACTTATAAAGGTCAGTCAATCATATTTATTGAGCACTTACTATGTGCAAAGCACTATCCTAATGGCTTGGGAGAGTACAGTATAATGATAAACAATAATAATAATAATAATGTTGGTATTCATTAAGCGCTTACTATGTGCCGAGCACTGTTCGAAGCGCTGGGGTAGACAGGGGAATCGGGTTGTACCACGTGGGGCTCACAGTCTTAATCCCCATTTCACAGATGAGGTAACAACCCCTGTCTATAATGAGCTTACAGTTGAGAGGGGAAGACAGACACAATTGCAATAAGATAAATTACGGCTACGTACATCAGTGCTGTGGGGGCGGGAGGGAGGATGAATAAAGAGAGCAAATCGGGGTGATGCAGAAGGGAGTGGGAGAAGAGGAAAGGAGGACTTAGTCAGGGAAGGCCTCTTGGAGGAGATATTCACTGAGAGCGGACTGCAAGTGATGATGATGGTATTTGTTAAGCGCTTACTATGTGCCAGGCACTGTTCTAAGCGCTGAGCACTATACTAAGCATATAGAGAAGTACAGTAGTGTGCTCAGTGGAAAGAACATGGGCTTGGGAGTCAGAGGTCATGGGTTCGAATCCCTGCTCTGCTACTTGTCAGCTGTGTGACTGTGGGTAAGTCACTTCACTTCTCTGGGCTTCAGAGACCTCATCTGTAAAATGGGGATTAAAACTGTGAGCCTCACGTGGGACAACCTGATTACCCTCTATCTACCCCAGCGCTTAGAACAGTGCTCTGCACAGAGAAGCAGCGTGGCGGTGGAAAGAGCACCGGCTTTGGAGTCAGGGCTCATGAGTTCGAATCCCAGCTCTGCCACTTGTCAGCTGTGTGACTGTGGGCAAGTCACTTAACTTCTCTGTGCCTCAGTTCCCTCATCTGTAAAATGGGGATTAAGACTGTGAGCCCCACGTGGGACAACCTGATTCCCTTGTGTCTACCCCAGCGCTTAGAACAGTGCTCGGCACATAGTAAGCGCTTAATACCAACATTATTATTATTATCACATAGTAAGCCCTTAACAAATACCAACATAATTATTATAGATCCAAACTATAGATACATTTCCTAAACAGGCAATAAAAGAAATTAGAAATGGATAATCCTTCTACTTTCTCCTCATGGTGGGAAGAGGGGAATTTGGTCATTCTTCAGCTGTAATTCATCAAGGACCAAACAGTGTTATAATCTTGATAATATCTAATTGCAGCTATCCAAAGTGCTCAAACTATTTGATCAGTACTGTATCATTCTGCCTCATTTCCGTGTCTGAAGGTGGTGGAGATTTGAAACAAGGGGCTGGAAACGTTCTTGTCTTGTCTTATGCCGTCTAGTCTACTCTTCAAGAAATGTGCATTTGATGTTGGTTCAGTGGAAAGAGCATGGATCTCACCTCTACAAGCAAAGAGACTCCTGCTGGGACTATCATTAACCAGAACCTCAAAAGGTTCTTCCCCCTGCTGCCTGTTAGCAAAGGATGCCGGTGGATTTTGGTACCGGCTTGGATAAGATATACTTGTTAATTCATATCACCCATGAATCCTCCTCCTGATAATTCAACGGGAAAAGATATTCACTATGTGAACAGAGTTGATTGTATTGCCTGGGTCTATGAACTTATGTATAAGTATGTTACTTATACTTGCAATGGTCATTCAAACGAGGGTCTTATAATATAAAAATCGACATTTTAGCCACTGCAGTTCGGTTTTCTGGTCAGGTTTCAGATCAGTATCTAAGTAGTTAGTTTCTCCCACTTCACAGCAGTTCTTGTCAATTTCCACTCAGTACCTTTATTTTGGAGGCCTGGTCACTCTAGAAACAGCCACCCCCCTGCAACCCAGGCACCTCAGTGTTAGCCCTTTTGTTCCCCAAACACTATGCCATCAGAGGTGAAGTCACCAAAAAAACCAACCCTATTGAGTTCCAATAGGTGAAAGGCTAAACAGGAATCCTGAGAAATGGCTGACTAACATGAGCTGCAGAGACCACGCTGGTTACCAAAGTTAGGGTTCTATGGTCCTACACTGGCTCTATGCTGCAGTCACTTTGGCCAGAAATGGATTATATTGTAAGATAAAGACATCATGGAGGCTCCTGGGTTCTAAACAATTGCATTTCATAGACTATCATCTGCCATGAGAGAGACTCAGAAGGGTTTCACATACAGCACAGCGGCCATGCGAGAAACAGAGAAAGCTGAACTGATGGTCGGCTGATATGCTCCAGACTTGCCAGATCGCTGTATATGAATGTATGACTCTATGTATGACCGAATACAAAGAATTGTGGGTTAAGGTTATTTAAAAAGCTTGGATCAAATTAATTTTTTACAAGACTGGAAGCTCATCATGGGCAGGGAATTTGCCTACCAACTGTTATATTGCTAAACGGTACTCTCCCAAGTGCTTAGTCCACTGTTCTGCACACAGTAAGCACTCAATAAATACGACTGATTAAAGTGCTTTCCATAAGAGAAATATTTGCTTCCTGGAATCTGGGGAATTGTCAGTATCTCTAACCATGCCAGCCATTAAGCGTATGAAAGCAGGAGATAGGATTCAAGATGACAAAAATGAGGGATGACAGTGGACAGGGTCCTAGACAGAGCTTGTATTGAAGCACTCTACCCAACTGGCTGAATGTGGTCTTTGTGATGAGAAATACTGGTCTGCTTCTGTTTATACAAATATTAAAAACCGGATCAGAAAAATGGAAACAATCCTTTTCCTCTCCTGGAAGAAAGAAAAAACACACAACTTTTGCTACATTAGAAAGTGTCACTGACTTTCTAGTGGAGTGGAAACTATCTGTTATCCTGAGCCACGCCTTAGTTCAACTGTGTTAACGGATGAAATTTCCACATTTTTGGCACTTCTTTCCCACAATTTCAGTTTTTGTCTGCACAAATTCTATTGAATGAATGAATGATTGGGGAGTCCAATTATTCCTTTTTGTAATCTAGAAATCCATCTTAAAACATGCTTACATCTTATATAAAGGATGCAGATTTAAGGTAATTCCGGTAATTCCTTCCCATGATAACAGACACTATGGCAGCAATTGCAACTGCCGTTTGCACAGTCTAAAAGATTTTCCCCTCTGATTATAACTGAATTTCTATTACAATAAATATATGCTTTATAAGATGCCTATCCCTGAAGAATGAAGATACTTTGCTGCAAAAGTGGAAAGACTTTAGCTCATGCACTAACTCAAAAGTTACGTGAGTGGAAATTAGTTATTGTCTTACTGTGAATGCTAGGAACTTCTTGGGAACATTAAAACAGGTCATAATAACTGTAAATTTTTTAATTTATGAATTGACCGAGATGTCATTGTCAACTAAATCAAAGGTATCTAGGAGAAGAGACCATTACTGTACAAGGAACAGTTAAGATTAACCCAGGGTAGATTTGAATGCAGCCTGGGCTGTTGGAGAGAGCCTGGGTGTGGGAATCAGGAGACCTGGGTTCGAGTCCCATTTCTACCACTGGATTGTTTTGTGAACTTGGGCACTTTATGTCTCAGTTTCCTAATCTGTAAAATGGGGATAAAAAAGATTTTAAGCCTCTTAGAGAAGGTGCTGTGTCCATTCTGATTACCTTGTATCTACCTCAGCACTGAGCATATAGTAAATAATTGTGGTATTTATAATAATTATGGTATTTGTTAAGCACTTACTGTGTGCCAGGCACTGTACTAAGCGCTGGGGTGGATATAAGCAAATCGGGTTGGACACAGTCCCTGTCCCATATCAGGCTCACAGTCTCAATCCCCATTTTACAGATGAGGTAACTGAGGCACAGAGAAATTAAGTCACTTCCCCAAGATCACACGGCAGAATAACTGAGGCACAGAGAAGTCAAGTGACTTACCCAAGGTCACGTGGCAGACAAGTGACAGAACCGGGATCGGAACCCTCGAACTTCTGACTAGCAGGCCAGTGCTCGATCCACCACGCCATGTTACTTCTCCTAAATCAATCAATCAGTCAATCGGAGGTATTTATAGAGAATTTACTGTGTGCAAAGCACTGTACTAAGTACTTGGGAGAGTACAATAAAATAGAGTTGAGAGACACATTCCCTGCCCACAGGGAGTTTACAATATAGATGGGAAACTTACAGTCTAGTAAATACATAGTAAATGCTATATTATAACCTGGAGAATATGATATGTTATGTCCCAGAGGAAGAATTCGATTGATATCCATTAAGGCAAGTTTTGTTTCTCATTTTGGAATTGTCATCTTACCTCTGATTTTTTGATATTTTGCATTAGAATGACATTACTTAATTCTGCAGCACAATAAATGATCTGTGAATTTTCTGGAGAAGCAGCATGGCTCTGTAGAAAGAGCATGGGTTTGGGAGTCAGAGGTCATGGATTCTAATTCTGCCTCTGCCGCTTGTCAGTTGTGTGACTTTGGGCAAGTCACTCTACTTCTCTGGGCTTTAGTTACCTCATCTGTAAAATGGGGATGAAGACTGTGAGCCCCACTTGGGACAACCTGCTCACCTCGTACGCCCCCAGCACTTAGAACGGTGCTTTGCACATAGTTAGTGCTTAACAAATACCAACATTATTATTATTAATGTGAAGTAAACACAAATGTGGTCATAATCAAAATATTTTTGAGCCCCTATCAAGAAACTAGGGGACCACTACTCTCGAGTCTTCTTCTAGTTTCTTGCCAGCTCTGTAATTAGTGAGGAAAATCCACTTGATGTTTCACATCCCCACATCTACCTCAAATATCCCCTTTGTGGTGAGGATGATGACATAAATAAAGAAGTGAACCAGGAAGGCAAAAATCTGGGTTATTAAAACTCCTGTCTCTCTAATTGGTCGAGTTGTTGACACAGGCAAACATTTCTCCAGAGCTCAAAGGAGCTTCCAAATTACTCTCTTTGGTGGCGCTGGGACAAAGGTTCCTCAGAAGCAGTGTTGTTTAGTGATTAGAGCACAGGGTTGGAAATCAGAAGGACTTGGGTTATTACTATGGTATTTGTTAAGCGCTTACTGTGTGTCAGGCATCGTACTAAGCGCTGGGGTGAATACAAGCAAATCATGTCGAGAAGCAGCGTGGCTCAGTGGAAAGAGCACGGGCTTGGGAGTCAGAGGTCATGGGTTTGAATCCCGGCTCTGCCACTTGTCAGCTGTGTGACTGTGGGCAAGTCACTTAACTTCTCTGTGCCTGTTACCTCATCTGTAAAATGGGGATTAACCGTGAGCCTCACATGGGACAACCTGATGACCCTGTATCTACCCCAGCGCTTAGAACAGTGCTCTGCCCAGAGTAAGCGCTTAACAAATACCAACATTGTTGGACACAGTTCCCACAGATGAGGGAACTGAGGCCCAGAGAAGTGAAGTGACTTGCCCAAGATCTCACAGCAGACAAGTGGCAGAGGCGGAATTGGAACCCATGGCCTGCTGACTCCCAGGCCCGTGCTCAATCCATTACGCCATGCTGCTTTTCATATACTAATCCCAACTCTGCCATTTGTCTTCTGTGTGATCTTGGGCAAGTCACCTAAATTTCTGCACCTCAGGTATCTCGTCTGTAAAATGGGGATTAAAACCGTGAGCCCCAGGTGGGACAGGGACTAAGTCCAACCTGATTAACTTGTATTTACCCCAGGGCTGAGAACAGTTCATAGCACGTAGTAAGTGCTCAGCAGACACCATTAAAAAAAAAAAATCAGTGATGGATAACGCGGATCCCGTGAAACCCACCTAAGGAATCTACCCACTGAAAGTTCCCATATCTACGGAGAATGGAAATCCTTACACTCTCCACATAGAGTGAACGTCTGTATTTGCTTCTCTTTTTAAAGAAACAAACACCCTGGAGGAAGTAGCTGAAGATGACATGTTTTCTAGGCAAAGGTTAAAATTTGAACTCCATGAACTCCAGCAGATTGAATTCACGACTGGCAGAATTCTGGTTCTACAAACTGCAAAAGCATGCCTCTCACCCACTCTTCACCCCGGCACGTATATGTGCAATGAACCCACGTAAGACCAGCGTGCGTTGTCGTACACGTTACTGGTCACCATCTACCTTTGGAAGAATAACGTGACCGCCGTCCACGGGCCCTGTAATGGTGTCTTACTTCTTTACCTCTCATTCATCTTAAGGGTTTTCTCAAGTTGAACCTGGCTGTTCTTCTTCCCAGTTGATAAAGCTGAAATCCATCCACCTCAGGAGGAACCGGCCTCCAGTTTGCAGCTGAAATGTGATCTAACGTGGTTCCCCACATTGAACCTCAGAATGTCAGCCATCCAGATCATCCAGTCTCATCAATATATAATAATATTATGACCGTTGTAATAATTCATTAAGCTCTCACTGGGTGCCAAGGACTGTGGTAGATACAATCAGATCAGACCCATCCTTGGCCCACTTGGGGCTCACAGCCTAAGGGGAAAGGAGAACAGGTTTTCCCTCATTTTACAGATGAGGAAACTGAGTCTCCAAAGATATTTGCCCTAGGTGACACAGTGATGAAGCCAGAATTAGAACCCAGGTCTCCGGAGGCCCTGCCCTGGGCTCTTCCACCAGATCACACTATTTCCCCATGCATTCTCCGGCAGAATTCTCAAAATCTAGATGTTCGTCAATGGAAACAAATGTTTACTTTGTAATCCCTGCCTTCCTTGGACCCCGGAGCCGCTATTTTGAAAACTAGAGCCCCAAGAATAAACCCTCTTTTGACGGAGAACAATTTCAACGAAGGACAGCATCCTGGAACATCGAACTAGCTGTAAAAGCGAGGACAATTAACACCTTCCCCAACCCTGGGAGCCCTGTCAGGGGAGAAGGAGAGATAGGGATTGGAATCTATTATGCGGGCGGATCTACCGTCTGGTAGATCTTTTAAGCAGATTGAAGTGGAGCAGCAGCCACCCAGAACTGCCTCAGGTAAGTTAGCCTCCTGCTCCTGTGGGGTTATCAAACAGACCAGGCCTCGCAGGCAGAGCAAAACCTCTTCCACTGGGAAGTTCTTCCTAAGTGCTTGCCTGGCATCTCCGGGATTATCCCCACCACACTAACACATCATCTGGCTTTAAACTTCACCCCCTCTGGCAAAGCAGAGACTAAAAATTCTATTCTCCCTTCCCCCCCCCCGCGCCTCCCCCTCCCATCTCCCCTTATCCCTCCGCTCTGCCTTTCCTATCCTGTTTCCTAGCAGCCGCTGGCCGAGGCCTGCCCTTCTCTGCCAAGCACCAGGCTGGATTAGCTGCGAGCCAATAGCTGGGGGTCAGGATTAAGAGGCCTGCATGCACTTTAATACAAGCTGCCTATAATTAATGGCATTATTAATAGCTTGACTGAAAAATTCATTAAAAAATCCATTAAAAATAAATACCCTTTTACAAAAGGCATTGCCTTGGGTAAGAAAAACAGAAAAAAAGATAAAGGAAAATTGATTGGTGGCTTTCAGTTCACAGAAAGACAGACCATAGTTCAAACTGATTAAAATTGAACATTTTAGATTAAGCACCCGTGCCAAAATATTCTCTGTAGTTACCCAATATGAAAATATTATGAGATGTCACATATTTACATTTTTTATATATCAAGGGGTGGGGTGGAAGACATGCGGGTACCTACTCGCAATAACTTCCTTCTAGTGAGAGGCTCCCTCCCCCTCGGGAACCACGAGATTTCAAGGGAGACGGAGGTGAACTGTAACTGATAAACTCCAAGACTTGACTGCTCGGTCTGTTGAAAAGATGAATAGGCCCCTGCCAGCTAACATCTTCAGCCAGCTGTTTCACAGTCCGGTAGGGGCCTGTCCCGACAAAGATTTTGCATTCAAACCACAGACCTCTCCCTTTTTCACAGATCTGGACTTTCTGACTCTGAATTGATCATCCCGAGTTTTGCCCCAGCTCTTCCCCTCCACCTGTCCACTTGCTTTGTGTTGCTTTGTTGCCTGTCTCCCCCATTCTAGACCGTGAGCCCACTGGGTAGGGTTTGTCTCTGTTGCTGAACTGTAATAATAATAATGATGTTGGCATTTAAGCGCTTACTATGTGCAGAGCACTGTTCTAAGCGCTGGGGTAGATACAGGGTAATCAGGTTGTCCCTCGTGAAGCTCACAGTCTTAATCCCCATTTTACAGATGAGGGAACTGAGGCACAGAGAAGCTAAGTGATTTGCCCACAGTCACACAGCTGACAAGTGGCAGAGCTGGAATTCAAACCCATGACATCTGACTCCCAAGCCCAGGCTCTTTCCACTGAACCATGCTGCTTCTCTATACTTTCCAAGAGCTTAGTACAGTGCTCTGCACACAGTAAGCGCTCAGTAAGTACGATTGAACGAATGAATCCTAAGCTTGGGGAACTGATTTGTGAAAAAAAATCTAAAGGAAATGGACTTCAGGGGTCCCGCCATTCCCTGCTTCCTCTTTCCTAAACTATCAGTGTCACTAAAATGCCTGACCATCTCAACAGTTGAATAATCTCTGGGAACCAACTGCTCTAGACGTCACCACGTCAGTCCAGACCGTAAGCTTGTGACGGTCAGGGAACGGGTCTGCCCCAACTCTTGCACTGTACGCTCCCAAGCCTTTAGTACGGTGTTCTGCACACAGTAAGTCCTCAATAAATACCACTGATTATGAGCAGTGTCTTTCACAGAGGCCCGACAGAGATCGTTTATTGGCCGTGGTGGGATGTGTTCATAGATCTCCCAGGGACAAGGGGTAACTCTCAGAGAAGGCAGCTCATCTTCACCGCCTAGTCAACATGTACTCAAACAGAGTCCTGCCGAAGCGGAGCTACTCTCTGTTTCTTACGTGAGGTCAGCCTCCGTCCAAGTTCCATTCTCTCACAGTTTCGTCATTGGGTACAATAAAGTACGCATAAAGCCTCGGATGTCCGAAAGAGCGAAGGAAGCTTCGTGGTCTAGTGGATAGAGCGCCTCAGATGTCTGAAAGCTTTGGGGCCTAATAGAGAGAGCGCGGGCCTGGAGTCAGAAGGACCTGGGTTCTAATACCGGCTCTGCCACTTGGCTGTTGTGTGACCTCGGGCAAGTCACTTAACTTCTCCGGGCCTCAGTTACCTCGTATGTAAATTGGGGATTAAGACTGTGAGCCCCATGTGTGACAGGGACTGTGTCCCATATGTTTAGCTTGTATCTAAACCCATGCTTTGTATGGTGCCTGATACGTAGTAAGTGCTTAACAAATGCCTTTTTTTTTTTAAATCCTTCATGTCTTGCCTGATATTGTCTCCAAGAGGAGCTCAGGGATCCAGCGATTCTCGGTGCTAGCACAGATCCGGTAGTGGACATCAATCCACTAGCTATGTTTGAGACCAAAATTGAGGATTTGTTTTCAGAATGAGTTTTCATCGCCTATCTAGAGACTGCATCGGTTTCATAAGGAAGCTCTCTTCAGGATAACTTGAGCTAATTCCACAATGGGAGCAGAGACTTCACAACTGAATTCATCTCCACAGTCAATCAATCATATTTATTGAGCACTTATTGTGTGCAGAGCACTGTACTAAGGGCTTGGGAGAGTAAAATGTAACAGAGTAGGTAGACAAAACACTAATAATTACAGTATCTGTTAAATGCTTACTATGTGCCAGGCACTGTACTAAGCACTGGGGTAGATACAAGGTAATTAGATTGGATACAGTCCCTGTCCCACATTGGGCTCCCGGTCTTAATCCCCATTTTACAGATGAGGTAACTGAGGCACGGAGAAGTCACGTGCCTTGCACAGGGTCACACAGCAGACTCATGGCAGAGTCAGGATTAATAATAATAATAATAATGTTGGTATTTGTTAAGCACTTACTATGTGCAGAGCACTGTTCTAAGCACTGGGGTAGACACAGGGGAATCAGGTTGTCCCACGTGGGGCTCACAGTCTTAATCCCCATTTTCCAGATGAGGGAACTGAGGCACAGAGAAGTTAAGTGACTTGCCCGCAGTCACACAGCCGACAAGTGGCAGAGTTGGGATTCAAACTCATGACCTCTGACTCCAAAGCCCGTGCTCTTTCCACTGAGCCACGCTGCTTCTCTAGAACCCAGAACCCAGGTCCTTCTCACTCCCAGGTCCGTGCTGTATCCACTAGACTACGCCGCTTCCCATAGGCATGTTCCCTGCCCACAATCAATTTACAATCTAGAGGGGAGACAGACAATATCAATAAATAAATTACAGATACGTGCATAAGTGCTGTGATCACCTTGACTCAACTGATTCAATCCCTTTTAAAGTAAACACAATGTCTTTCACGTACCTGTAGGCTGTAAGCTCTTCCTGTAGACTGAAGACTCCTTGTCTACCAACTCTATGATACTGTACTTTCCCCAACAGTAATTACAGTGCTCTGCGCACCACGAGTGCTCGGTGAGAATCACTGTTTGACTGATGGATTGATTCAGCATCATGGTGAACATCGCAGTGTTCAGGACTACGCTCTGAACACCGTAAGCGTTCAGAAAAATACCATTTATTGACTGAGATGGTAGCACAGTGAATGTCAGGGCATAGAATCCTGAGAGGTGGAAGGGAAGGCAGTAGATTCAGTAAGTCAATCACCTGGTTGTAAACCCAGCTGTACTTCATGGACACAGATGGATCTCATCATCATCATCAGTGGTATTTACTGAGCACTCACTTTTCATCCATTCATTCATTCAATTGTTTTTATCGAGCGCTTACTGTGTGCAGAGCACTGTACTAAGCGCTTGGAAAGTACAATTCGGCAACAAATAGAGACAATTCCTACCCAACAATGGGCTCACAGTCTACAATGGGGGAGACAGACCACAAAACAAAACAAGTAGATGGACACCAATAGCGTCAATCAATATAAATAAATAGAATTATAGATGTATATAAATCATTGATAAAATAAATAGAAAATTAAATATGTACATATATACGCAAGGGCTGTGGGGCGGGGAAGAGGGTAGAGCTGAGGGAGGGAGTCGGGCGATGGGGAGGAGGAGGAGCAGAGGAAAAGGGGGGCACTGTCAGCAGAGGACTATACTAAGTGCTTGGGAGAGTACAATACAAAAGAGTTGGTAGACATGTTGCCTGTCCACAATAAGCCTATGGCCTAGAGACATCGGAATTCTGGATTTAGAGAGGAAACAGCGTGACTCAGTGGAAAGAGCACGGGCTTGGGAGTCAGAGGTCATGAGTTCGAATCCCGGCTCTGCCACTTGTCAGCTGTGTGACCGTGGGCAAGTCACCTAACTTCTCTGTGCCTCAGTCACCTCATCTGTTAAATGGGGATTAACTGTGAGCCTCACATAGGACAACCTGATTACCCTGTATCTCCCCCAGCGCTTAGAACAGTACTCGGCACATAGTAAGCGCTTAACAAATACCTACATTATTATTATTATTATTAAACAAAAATTCTGGTCCCCTCTTCTTCCTCCTGGAATTCTCCCTCTAAAAATGGAGGCTGTCTTTTTTTTGCAATTTCACATTCCAACATCTCCCGAGAAGCAGCATGGCCTAGTGGATAGAGCACGGGCCTGGGAGTCAGAAGGACCTGGGTTCTAATCCCGACTCTGCCACTTAATAATAATGTTGGTATTTGTTAAGAGCTTACTATGTGCAGAGCACTGTTCTAAGCGCTGGGGTAGATACAGGGTAATCAGGTTGTCCCACGTGAGACTCACAGTCTTAATCCCCATTTTACAGATGAGGTAACTGAGGCACAGAGAAGTGAAGTGACTTGCCCACAGTCACACGGCTGACAAGTGGCAGAGCCGGGATTCGAACCCATGACCTCTGACTCCCAAGCCCGGGCTCTTTCCACTGAGCCACGCTGCTTCCCAGAGCCACGCTGCTTCCCATGTCTGCTGTGTGTCCTTGGGCAAGTCACTTAACTTCCCTGCACCTCAGTTGCCTCATTAGTAAAATGGGGATCGACTGTGATGAGCCCTATGTGGGACAGGGACTGTGTTCAACCTGATTAGTTTTTATCTACTCCAGTGCTTAGCACAATGCCTGGCACGTGGCAAATGCTTAACAAATGCCTTTAAAAAACAAAGAGGCAGTATACATAGTTAAAATGAGAAGACAGGTGGGTCTGAGACACACATGCAAGATTTGGAAGAAAGGTCTACAATTGAAAGTAGTTGCTACCAACTTTAATAAATTATGTCTTTCTCACATTCCCAAATCTACCTCCCCAACATAGTCTACGCTACGGAGTAGAATCAGAAGACCTCTCAGCCGCAGCCCCTCCAAGGACATGGCTAGATCCATGATCTGGCGTTCTCATCACAGACTGATGATTCTCTTGAAGGGTCCCGGATTGCCAAATACCGGGTTAATGTGTCAGCCGTGGTCTTCTTCCTGTGTTCAGCATTCCAGCATTGCTCAAGTAGCATTCTTAAAACCTATGCTCTGAATCCCCGGCTTTTGGCTGCCCCATTTCAGCTCACCATAGAGCGATTCTGAAGGAACAAGTCAAAAAGCAAAATGAAATTGCACTCTCCACACTAATAATGGCATTTCTGGTGGTCTTCGGTATGTTCATGCGCACACAATCCTAGGATGTGGGGACATTTTCTTTACTGGAGATGTTCAAGATCAGGAATCTTGGTGATATGCCCATAATTATATTATCTTGGGGAAGTCACTTCACTTGTCTGGGCCTCAGTTCCCTCATCTGTGGGAACTGTGTCCAACATGATTTGCTTGTATTCACCGCAGCGCTTAGTACAATGCCCGACACATAGTAAACGCTTAACATATACCATATGCTCTCCTTGCTTCTCCTCCATCTCTTCCTTCCCTCTCTCTTCCTTCTCTCTGCTTTCTTTCCCCTTTCCCTTATCTCTAACTTCTCTTTCTCCCCCTACTTCTCACTCTCTCTCTCTCTCCCTCTTTCTGTCATACTAAAGTACATAGAATACTAAAAGATGCAACAAACCTAGTGAGCATCCTTTTTCCTCTCTTCCCTGACTCTTTGAGCAATCCAGTAGTCCAGGGTTTTCCTCATTTTTCCTGCCGAGAATGCCTCAGGGAATTTAATTGACACCTGATTAAATTTCACAGACCCTTTTTGCATTTTCATGCCCAGTCTGCAGTTTTCACAGCAAACCTCTCCCCATAGCCAGGACTTTTTTTTTAACCATCCCAAGTGATGATCTCCAGGCTTTCTTGTTCTTCCATGCCAGTGAGCCGAACCTCCCTCCTTCTTCTTCTTTCCACCTCTGTAGATCTCTTCAGATCTCGTTCCTTCCACTTCTGTTCCTTATCCATCCATTCAGCCTCCCAAAACCCATGTATTTTTGGAGGTCGTTCAAAAACCCTTGGCTGTTTTGAACCAGTCCCCAGTCAATCAATCATCATCACCAGTGGTATTTATTGAACACTTACTGCGTGTGCAGTACATTTGCAAGTTGTTGGGAGAATACAATATTGGAGTTGGTAGATACAATCCCTGCTCACAAGGATCATACAGTCTAGAGGATTTCACTAAGCATTTGGGAGAGACATTCAAAATCTACTAATTTAATGAACTAAACATTTGGGAGAGTGCAATACCAGAGAGCCTGTAGATATGATCCCCGCTCTAATTGATCAGGCATATTTATTGATCACTTACTAGGATTGAGGGAGGGGTGAATAAAAGGAGCAAATCCTTTTAGTTCTAGAGGAGGCAGCAAATTGTCTCTAGGTGCCGGCTGCTGTGACAGGTGAAGGTGATGTGACGGTGTTTTCTCTGTCAGGGAAGAGCTCAGGCTGCCAGAGAAGTCTGAATTCCGCTGCTGTTCCTCTAGAGACCGGGCAGCAGAACTATGCCTCCCTTTAGATGTGATCACCTTGTGGACAGCTTTCATGTTTTGTATTGTATTCAGTCATTCATTCTTTCAATCAATCGTATTTATTGAGTGCTTACTGTGTGCAGAGCACTGTACTAAGCACTTGGAAAGCACAATATAGCAATAAAGAGACATAATCCCTGTCCACAGCGGGCTTACAGTCTAGAGGGGGCTCAGCTGGTAGTAATAACAATAATAATGGTGGTATTTGTTAAGCGCTTACTATGTGCAAAGCACTGTTCTAAGCACTGGGGGGATACAAGGTCATCAGGTTGTCCCACATGGGGCTCACAGTTTTAATCCCCATTTTACAGATGAGGGAACTGAGGCACAGCGAAGTTAAGCGACTTGCCCAAAGTCACACAGCTGGCAAGCGGTAGAGCAGGGATTCGAACCCATGACCTCTGACTCCCAAGCCGGGGCTCTTTACACTGAGCCATGCTGCTTCTTTAGTAGGGTATTGATTAAGCACTTACCATGTGCTAGGCACTGAGATATAGATAAACAGATTGGACACAGTTCCGAGCCCACACAGAGAATACAGTTTTAGACTTTCACAGCTGTCCACATTTAAAATTACAAAATATTTAATCAGCATTCCCCCTTTTAAGAAACACAACAAAAATAAAGGGCTAGAAAACAAAAACTTGTGCTTTGAAGCCAGTTGTCTTATTTGCATAATCTTTAGTACATTTGTAAGAAGCAGCATGGATCAATGGAAAGAGCCCGGGCTTTGGAGTCAGAGGTCATGGGTTCGAATACCGGCTCTGCCACTTGTCAGGTGTGTGACCGTGGGCAAGTCACTTAACTTCTCTGTGCCTCAGTTACCTCATCTGTTAAATGGGGATTGACTGTGAGCCTCACGTGGGACAACCTGATTACCCTGTATCTACCCCAGCGCTTAGAACAGTGCTCTGCACATAGTAAGCGCTTAACAAATACCAACGTTATTATTAAACTACCAGTAAATATGCTATTCATTGTAAACTATGTGTATGTAAACTATCAGTGGTATTTATTGAATGCACAAGCACTTCAGAGAGTACAAAACAACAGAGTTGGTAGACATTTCTCCCGCTCACGATGATCTTACAGCCTAGGGGAGGGGGAGACAGGAATTGATATAAATAAATGTCAGGTACGTACTGGGCTGGGGGGCTGAGGGTGAATACCAAGTGCCCAAACGGAAGGCGATTCAATTCACTTCTCTGTGCCTCAGTTACCCCATCTGTAAAATGGGGATTGAGACTGTGAGCCCCACATGGGACAGGGACTGTGTCCAACACAATTTGCTTATATCCACTCCAGTGCTTAGTATAGTGCCTGGAACACAGTAAGTGCTCAACAAATACAATGATCATTTTTGATAAACAGAGCCAAATGCATAGACAGTAAGAAGGGAGAGGGAGTCAGGGAAAAGAGGGCTTAGTCAGGGAAGGCCTCTTGGAGGAGATGTGACTTTAATAAGGTTTTGAAAGTGGGGAGAGTGGTGGTCTGTTGGATATGAAGGGAGAGGGAGTTCCAGGCCATGATAGGATACGGTTGAGGGGTCGGCAGCGAGATAGAGGAGCTCACCCTACAGTGTGTAGTTTAGAGGAGCGGCGTGAACGTGCTGGGTCATAGCAGGAAATCAGCGAGGTAGGATAGTAGGGGGGAAGGTGATTGAGTGCTTTGAAATCACTGGTAATGGTAGTGTACTCTCCCAAGCATTAAATACAGAGCTCTGCACATAATAAGAAGTCGATCGATCGGATCGATCGACTGTTTCAAGCTACGGTGTGAACGTTCCAGGTATAAGCTCATCGAGAGGCTGACGATACTGGCCATTTGCCGAGCAAGAAAGGTTCATCGGATGTGGTAGTTTTCCAAATCACTTGATTTTAAGCAGCCCATACCTCTCAGCCATCCGTCTTCTACTTTGTAGTCTGTTGCTCTTCAGCCTACATCCGTCAGATAGAGCCACCGGCCCTAACGGCATGTGTGCTGCTCTGTATGCAAAAGATATCTATGAGTATTAACTAAGTTTGCAAGAGGAATTAGGATCAGTAATAAATGCTTTAGCAAAGAGGCTTTTGGGAATAAAAAAATGTGTCTTCAGGCTAAATTCTCATAAACTCGGCATCATCTTTGATTTACAGTTTATAGTATTTTCTTCACTGTATCCAATATCCCCAGCTTCAGGGCTCCGCTCTGTCGGGTGTGATTGACTGCCCAAGGTGGGATGGCAGTCCTGTGTGCCGAAGTTAAGTCAATGGAATTACAAACTCGAGAAAACACAGACCTGGCAGAATTTGAGTTGTTCCAAGCATCAGAGGGGGGGATTTAGCCCAAGTAACCACACATTTCTATTTTCCCCACAGTCCATTCTAGTCCTACAATGGGTCCGGTCTAGTGGTTACCTGTCCACCTCCGCGTCAGATAAAAACTCCTCCCCAAGGCTTCAAAGCAGTCAGTCACCTGGAACACCCCATCTCACCTCACTTCTCTCCTACTACAAATCAGCCCGCACACTTGTCTCTTCAATAGCTAACCCTCTCATTGTGCCTCAGTCCCACTGACCTCTCACCCATGTCCTGCCACTGGCCTGGGATACCCTCTCTCCTCAAATCTGCCAGACAATTACTTTCCCCACCTTCAAAGTCTTATTGAAATCTCCTCCAAGAGGTCTTCCCTGACAAAGCCCCGCTGCCCCTCCTATTTTCCCACTCCCTTCTGTGTTGCCTTGACTGGCTCCCTTTGTTCTTCCCTCCTCCCAGTCCATATCTGTACACATCTGTAATTTATTTATTTATATTACTGTCTCTCTCCTCCCTCTAAACTTGTTGTGGGCAGGGAATGAGTCCGTTTATTGTTGTATTGTACTCTCCCAAGTACAGTCCTTTGCACACGGTAAGCGCTCAGTGAATATGATTGACTGAGTCTTCTGAGTCTCTTACTGCGCTTATCGCTGCCTTGGGGTTCTTAGGTTGTTTTTGTCTTTAGGTGAATGAATGAATGAATGAATGAATGAATGAATGAATGAATGAATGAATGAATGAATGAAAGTACCAGGCTCTGGCAATACAGAGACTTGAATTCTAATTCTGGCTCTGACTGCTGAGGCTAATAGTCGTTAGTAGTGAAGGTTTCGAAACAAAACACTGAAGGTATTCCAATGAAGTGGACAGTTCATGAAAAATAGCTAGCTAACTTGAGTGGTAAAGATTGCTGCAGTTACCAAGGCAACCAACTGCGGAGTCATGATGCTACTGCAAATCCATCGCCACGATGCTTAAGCTCTAAACGGGTTCTGTCTTTAAACAACCTTCCCCTGCACCTCGCCGTCACAATCATCAGGTCCGCTGAACGAGTTCTCAGTTCTGGAGTCAGAAGATCCAGACTTGTCTGTTGTTCCTGACAGAGACCCCAATATCATCATCATCATCACCATCATCAACGTCATGGTCCCCAGCTTTTTGAGCAGTTCTGGAAATGGGCCACTGTCCTGAAGTGCTCAGGTGGGAGGAAGCAAAGCTGGCCCAGAATCAGGTGACTCAAACACCCTGGAGTCCCCAGTCAGCGAGACTCATGCAAAATTAGGTGCAGTCACCAGAATTAGGTGACTGGGATAATCCAGTGTGGGATAGGGAGTCATGAGGCCCACGATCTAATCCCATCTCTCCCACTTGCCTGCTGTGTGATTTTGGACAAATCATGCTCTTTTCCTCATTTTTTTTCCATCTGTAAAATGGGGATAAAATCCCTGCTCTCCCTTTTTTTTCTTTTTTTAAAATTGTATTTGTTAAACACTTACTTTGTACCAACCACTGTACTAAGCCCTGGGATAGGTACAAGATAATCAGGACCCATCTGGGGCTCACAGTCTAAATAGGAGGGAGCATAGGTATCGAATCCTCATTTTTGGCAGATGAGGGAACTGAGTTACAGTTAAGTTAGGTGACTTGCCTAAGGTCAAACCACAGACAAATGGTGGCGCTGGGGTTAGAACCAAGGCCCTTGACTCCCGGGCCCGGGGCCATGTTGGTTCCCTAAGTGAAAGTAGTAGAGCCTTTGAGTTCACTTTTAAATCCACCCTGAAGTGATGTCACAAATCCCAAGAATCCCCTTTCAGGAAGCTCCCATCAGGGGCCTGGGATTTTGGGAATTAGTTCACTTAGCTGGGTGAAAATATTCTGATCCCGATCCCTTGGGTTCCTTTATAAGGAAACATTTCTTTTTTAAACTCTGGGCATCTTTCTTGATGGACAAAGGGAGAAAAGGCTAAGAAATGAACTATCTGCTCTAAGTGTTCTAAAGAGAAAAAGACAGGGGATCCAGAATTCTTTATTTCTATCTTTATTGTAGGCTTGTGGTTAACCCCTCCGTGTTTTTCTTTTCTACTGTTCTGTCCATAATCCACAGTAAACAGGGCTTTGCTCTGGATTCTGGAAAGAATTAGGGCAGGAGAGAGATTGAGACCTTACCTAACCAAGCCCTCATTCACCCTTTCTTCCCTTCCCTCTGCATCAACTATGCACTTGGCTGTGTACATCTGAAGACCTTTGATACTCACCCCAGCCCAACGGCACTTGTGTAGATGTGTTATACTGCTTCTCCTATCTGTGATTTATTTTCATGTTTGTCTCCCTTGAAGACTCTAAGTTCCTTGTGGATGGGGATGGCATCTATCAACTCTATTATATTGTACTTGCCCCAGAACAGTGCTCTGTACATAGTAAGTTTTAAATGAATGCTGCTAATTGATTGATGGATTGAATGCATGAGTTGAGAAAGTGACTTTAAGATTAGGCAGAAAAATGTTTTGGTTTTTCATTTATTTTTCTTGATAAACTAAACTTGGAGAAAAGTCTCCACTGACAGCTTATCATTCTAGAACATCTTGAATCCAGCCTCTGCTTTCCCCTCTTTCCCATGCCCTACTATTGGTTGTCCATGGTGAAAATGGAAGGGAGGGCAGCATTGAAAACTAGGACTAAAACAGATTTTGTAGCTAGGCGGATTTGAAGCGGCGAGGACAACAAATAGGCAGGTAGTCTCGGTGCTGGAAGTGAGAAAGGAAGGGAAGCAAAAGCATGGTGGCGAGGGAATGGTGTGGAATTTCACTTGGAGAATAAAGAAGTAGGTGAATCATCCATGCATATTGATGGATGATGAAAGGGCCGCTTATAAAGGACTGGGATGGCATTCTCTTTCAGACTGCTCTCCGCTCCACCTAAAGTCTTCGTGGCATTCTTATATGAGTCACGTACTTGGTGAATCGAAGGCCAAAAAGTGGGGCGGGGGAAGGGTGTGTGGATATGTGTGTATGTGTGTATGTGCGTGCGTGTGTGTATACCTTGCCTTGTGGCTGGTTTTGAAAAATGAACTAAATATCAAGACTTTGTCAATGCCCCAAGGCTATAGAAGTCCCTAGTCCTGGAGCTCCTGTTCTGTCCAACGATAAATACGGCTAGAGAGCACCCTGATCTTCTCCTATTGTGTATTTTGAGCCACACCCAGCAAATCTTATTCTCTGCAAAAGTGGACCGAATAAGGGCGGGAGAAGGTGGGTTTTCTTCCCTCTGTGATGGTTTGTGCTAATCTACTGTTCATTTCGCTTTGCTCAACTCCTCTGGGGACAGAGAGTCCTTTTCCCAATCAGGGCAGGATCACGCCCTGCTGTCGATCCCTCAGTCCATTATCCACACAGTTTAAAATAACTCCAAACAGGGGCTTTCAATGACTCACCCAGTGGTGGAGCCTTCCTAAGATGATGGCCATTTTGTTCGGAAAAGAATGGAGTCAATTCTGTGCCTCATGTTCCAGGAACAATATGTGAAAGGATTCATTTAGTTCCTAATCCTTGTGGCGGACCTGAAAGGATATGATCGTTTTGCAGGCACACAGTACATTACTTTCAAGCCATTTTTCTTATTTATATTGTAGGTCCCAATTGTTTGAGTGCTATCCATTCCCTTTATTGTTCAGTGAAAAAAAAAAGAGAGACAGATTGGAATCAGGAACTCACAGAACTATGCCTTGGCCTATAAAACTGAAATCTCCCGCAGTATGGCAAATGGGCAAAGTGATAGGGAACATTTTCGGGAATCATTACAAAGCAAAGCTTCCCAGCGTGTGAAGAAAAGCAAAAACATCCCGGAGGAAACTGAGGCAGAAAAGGGATTGATCTAGTCCCCTCACCAAGCTTCAGGTGTATGTCAAACTGGCACCGAGAAGATAGGTGTGAAGCACAGCGTTTCAGATGTTTGTTATGCAGAGTGGCTGGTCAAAATTAGCCTTCCACCGATCATTAAATCCATTGAAAATCTCCAAAACCCATAAACTTCTACCTCTGAAGCCCTCACCCCTTAAAATCTCTGACTCCGTTTGGTTCCAGCTGGGCCCAAACTGGAGCATCATTTGGCATCTGATTGGTAGTTCAGTGGTTGAAAGACCTACTTTGACTCTGTGGCTCGGTTCTCCCATCTGTAAAATGGGGATTAAGCCTGTGAGCCCTATGAGGGACAGGGACTGTGTCCAACCCAATTATCTCGTATCTACCCCAGCACTGGCCCTTTCAGGGTCGCACCCGGAGAGTTTCCCGTACTCTACCAGTATAGGCTACGGGAGGGAGAGTCAAGCAGAGTCCTACCTGTTCCATTCCTGGCTTGGGCAGTGGAGTGGAAGGCCATCCACAAGTCAAAACTCACCCGTGCTGGGCAGCAGTGGCGTGGCAGAGAGTTGAGGGTGGATACTCAAGTTGACAGAGTGGAAGGCCACAGTGGTAAACCACTTCCATATTTTTACAAAGAAAACTCTCTGGCTACACTACCAGAACAACTGCAGATGGAAAACGGGGCGCTCTGGGACAGCTGTGTCCGTGGTGTCGCTACGGGTAGGAAACTACTTGACGGCGTAAGACAAGACCCCAGCACTTAGTACAGCGCCTGGCACTTAGTGAGCATTTAATCAATAGATCAATCAGTGGTATTGATTGTGCACTTATTATGTACAGAGCACTGTACTAATCACTTGGGAGAGTACAGTACAGGAAAATTAGCAGTCACGTTCCCCGCCCGTAACTAGCTGACGGTCGAGAGGGGGAGACAACGGTCTAGGCTAATAAATGCCACAAAAAAAAATTAGCGTCAGGCGGGAGCGGCAATCTAGAATGTGTTCTCATGTGGGGCTCTTCGGGAAATCCCTGAGTAAATATAGGAATCAAAAGACAGAGCCACGGCACATTCTGTACACACAGACTTTCACTACACCCTATCGGATGAGGGGCCAGAGCCAATTCTGTAGACATCCGGAGTCAGAGCGTGCTCACCATTTTCGGGAGCCGACCGCTAGTCAGGAGTGGGAGAACTGGGTTCTTCCTGAGGCTCTCCCCCTCTAGATGTCAAGCCTCTTGTGGTCGGGATCATATCAGTCCACTCTATTGTACTGTCTTCTTCCAAAGGCTTAGTACAATGGTAAGCACACTGTAAGCACTCAATAAATACCATCGGACATTCCAATCGCTTAGTACGGTGCTCCGCACATAGTAAACGCTCAATAGATACTATTGAATGAATGAATGATTGATCGGGTAGCTCTACCATCTCTGTTTCTGGCCCGTCGTAGGAGCTAATGCCAGTGACTGTGCCTCAGTTTCCTCATTTTGGGCAAGTCACTTAACTTCTCGGTGCCTCAGTTACCTCATCTGTAAAATGGGGATTAAGACTGTGAGCCCCACGTGGGACAACCTGATTCCCCTGTGTCTACCCCAGCGCTTAGAACAGTGCTCGGCACATAGTAAGCGCTTAACAAATACCAACATTATTATTTGTAAAAGAAAGTTAATAACCCCTGCCTCTTCCTACCTCACAGGGCACCTCTCAGGTTGGCACCTGGAGAGTGTCCAGTTCTCTACCAGTCTCGACTAGGGGAGGGAGAGTCAAGCAGAGGCCTATTCATTCCATTCCTAGCTTGGCTAACAAGTGGAAGACGATCTGCTGCAAGTCAAAACTCACCTGTGCTGGGCAGCAGTGGCATGGGAGAAAGTCGAGGGCGGAGACTCGGGTTTATTCATTCATTCAATAGTATTTATTGAGCGCTTACTATGTGCAGAGCACTGTACTAAGCGCTTGGGATGAACAAGTCGGCAACAGATAGAGACAGTCCCTGCCGTTTGACGGGCTTACAGTCTAATCGGGGGAGACGGACAGACGAGAACAATGGCAATAAACAGAGTCAAGGGGAAGAACATCTCATAAAAACAATGGCAACTAAATAGAATCGAGGCAATGTACAATTCATTAACAAAATAAATAGGGTAACGAAAATATATACAGTTGAGCGGACGAGTACAGTGCTGTGGGGATGGGAAGGGAGAGGTGGAGGAGCAGAGGGAAAAGGGGAAAATGAGGCTTTAGCTGCGGAGAGGTAAAGGGGGGATGGCAGAGGGAGTAGAGGGGGAAGAGGAGCTCAGTCTGGGAACGCCTCTTGGAGGAGGTGAGTTTTAAGTAGGGTTTTGAAGAGGGAAAGAGAATCAGTTTGGCGGAGGTGAGGAGGGAAGGCGTTCCAGGACCGCGGGAGGACGTGACCCGGGGGTCGACGGCGGGATGGGCGAGACCGAGGGACGGTGAGGAGGTGGGCGGCGGAGGAGCGGAGCGTGCAGGGTGGGCGGTAGAAAGAGAGGAGGGAGGAGAGGTAGGAAGGGGCAAGGTGATGGAGAGCCTCGAAGCCTAGAGTGAGGAGTTTTTGTTTGGAGCGGAGGTCGATAGGCAACCACTGGAGTTGTTTAAGAAGGGGAGTGACATGCCCAGATCGTTTCTGCGGGAAGATGAGCCGGGCAGCGGAGTGAAGAATAGACCGGAGCGGGGCGAGAGAGGAGGAAGGGAGGTCAGAGAGAAGGCTGACACAGTAGTCTAGCCGGGATATAACGAGAGCCCGTAACAGTGAGGTAGCCGTTTGGGTGGAGAGGAAAGGGCGGATCTTGGCGATATTGTAGAGGTGAAACCGGCAGGTCTCGGTAACGGATAGGATGTGTGGGGTGAACGAGAGGGACGAGTCAAGGGTGACACCGAGATTGCGGGCCCGAGAGACGGGAAGGATGGTCGTGCCATCCACGGTGATAGAGAAGTCTGGGAGAGGACCGGGTTTGGGAGGGAAGATGAGGAGCTCAGTCTCGCTCATGTTGAGTTTTAGGTGGCGGGCCGACATCCAGGTGGAGACGTCCCGGAGGCGGGAGGAGATGCGAGCCCGAAGGGAGGGGGAGAGGACGGGGGCGGAGATGTAGATCTGCGTGTCATCTGCGTAGAGATGGTAGTCGAAGCCGTGAGAGCGAATGAGTTCACCGAGGGAGTGAGTGTAAATGGAGAACAGCAGAGGGCCAAGAACTGACCCTTGAGGAACTCCAACAGTTAAAGGATGGGAGGGGGAGGAGGCTCCAGCAAAGGAGACCGAGAATGACCGGCCAGAGAGGTGAGAGAAGAACCGGGAGAGGACGGAGTCCGTGAAGCCAAGGTGAGATAAGGTATGGAGGAGGAGGGGATGGTCGACAGTGTCAAAGGCAGCAGAGAGGTCAAGGAGGATTAATAATAATAATGTTGGTATTTGTTAAGCGCTTACTATGTGCCAGGCACTGTTCTAAGCGCTGTGGTAGACACAGGGGAATCAGGTTGTCCCACATGGGGCTCACAGTCTTCATCCCCATTTTACAGATGAGGTAACTGAGGCACCGAGAAGTTAAGTGACTTGCCCAAAGTCACACAGCTGACCAGTGGCCGAGCTGGGATTCGAACCCATGACCTCTGACTCCAAAGCCCGTGCTCTTTCCACTGAGCCATGCTCAGTGGAGGGGGTTGGTGGGGGGGAGGGGAGAGGCGGAGGGGTGACTTTGGGGAGTTCAGACCTGATCGTGTTGATTTTCGTGAGGAAATAGGTGGCCAGATCACTGGGGGTGAGAGATGGGGGAGGGGGAGGAACAGGGGGCCTAAGGAGAGAGTTAAAGGTCCGGAACAATCGGCGGGGGTGACGGGCATGGGTGTCGATGAGGGAGGAGAAGAAGCTTTGCCTGGCGGAGGAGAGGGCAGAGTTAAGGCAGGAAAGGATAAATTTGAAGTGTGTGAGGTCGGCTCGGTGCTTGGACTTCCGCCAGCGGCGCTCGGCAGCTCGAGCATAGGAGCGTAGGAGGCGGACGGAGGAGGTGATCCGGGGCTGTGGGTTAGTGGAGCGAGAGCGGCGGAGGGAAAGGGGGGTGAGAGAGTCGAGATGAGTAGAGAGGGTGGATTTGAGAGCGGAGACCTGATCGTCGAGAGTGGGAAGAGAGGACAGGGCGGCGAGGTGAGGAGAGATGCTATTGGAAAGACGGATGGGATCGAGAGAGCGGAGGTCTCTGTGGGGCAGTAGCGAAGATTTGCAGGGGGAGGGAGTGTGAGAGATGAGGCAGGTGAGAAGGTTATGGTGAGAGAGAGGGATTTCAGAGTCGGTGAGGGAGGAGATAGTGCAGCGGTAGGAGATGACGAGATCGAGGGTGTGACCGAGTCGGTGAGTGGGCGCGGTATGGTGGAGGAGGAGGTCGGCAGAGTCGAGGAGGGATAGCAGGCGGGCGGCAGAGGAGTCGTCGGGTACATCCGTATGGATGATTATGTTGTACCATAAACGGGTACATTTATGGATGTTGATGGATGGTACATCCGTATGGATCCGTATGGATGGAGTGGGCAGAGAGAAGGAGAGAAGGAAGGTGAGAAAGGGGTCAAGGTGGTTGAAGAAGTCGGAGGTGGGACCGGGAGGGCGGGTGCGGAAGGAGACACTGGTAAACCACTTCCGTATTTTTACCGAGAAAACTCTATGGATCCACTACTGGAACTATTTCAGATGGAGGTGGGGCGTTCCGGGAGAGATGTATCGTGGCGACACTATGGGTCGGACACGACTCGACGTCATAAGACAAGAACAACCTCGCGGGGATGTTATAAAGAGAAAATGTGAGGGAAGTGCTTTGGAAACATTTTTAAAGCACTACAGAAATTCAAGATAAACAGAACAGCCTAGAGGCTAGAGCGTAGGCCTGGTAGTTCAAAGGACCTGGGTTCTAATGCCGACTCTGCCACTTGTCTGCTGTGTGATCTTTGGAAAGTCACTTCTCTGTGCCTCAGTTCCCTCATCTGTAAAATGGGGATTAAAACTGTGAGCCTATGTGAGATGAGCCGCGTGGCTCAGTAGAAAGAGCCCGGGCTTGGGAGTCAGAAGTCATGGGTTCGAATCCTGGCTCTGCCACTTGTCAGCTGTGTGACTGTGGGCAAGTCACTTCACTTCTCTGGGCCTCAGTTCCCTCATCTGTAAAATGGGGATTAACTGTGAGCCTCACGTGGGACAACTTGATTACCCTGTATCTACCTCAGCGGTTAGAACAGTGCCCTGAACATAGTAAGCGCTTAACAAATACCAGCATTATTATTATAGGGACTATGTGCAACCTGATTATCTCATTTCTTTCCCAGCAGTTAGGAAAGTGCCGGGCACAAGCTTAATAATAATGTTGGTATTTGTTAAGCACTTACTGTGTGCAGAGCACTGTTCTAAGCGCTGGGGTAGATACAGGGTAATCAGGTTGTCCCACGTGAGGCTCACGGTTAATCCCCATTTTACAGATGAGGGAACTGAAGCACAGAGAAGGTAAGTGACTTGCCCACAGTCACACAGCTGACAAGTGGCAGAGCCGGGATTCGAACCCATGACCTCGGACTCCCAAGCCCGGGCTCTTTCCACTGAGCCATGCTGCTTCTCTTACAAATACTGTTATTATTTGCGATATTCCCTCCCATCTTTGGAGAATATCAAAGGGTTGAATTTGTTTTATACACTTTTCACAGTTCTTGGGAAGAATTGGGTGGCTTCCCTGAGCTTTCTATACCATTATGCAAAACTTACAGATGTTTGGCTTGGAGTTGCCTTAATAAAAGGACACCGGGGTCTGCCTCTAGTGACCTACGTGGGGCTGGCCTCCCTCAGCCCACCAAGACACCATCTACCTCCAGTCCCTGCAGCAAAGGGGATGAGCAGGGACTGAGTCACATGACTCACAGAGAAGCAGCGTGGCTCAGTGGAAAGAGCACAGGCTTCGGAGTCAGAGGTCACAGGTTCGAATCCCGCCTCTGCCACTTGTCAGCTGTGTGTCTGTGGGCAAGTCACTTCACTTCTCTGCGCCTCAGTTCCCTCATCTGTAAAATGGGGATTAAGACCGTGCGCCTCACGTGGGACAACCTGATTACCCTGTATCTCCCCCAGCGCTTAGAACAGTGCTCTGCACTTAGTAAGCGCTAAACAAATACCAACATTATCATTGTGTGACTCAAAGACCCCTTCAAACCAGGGTTCTAGCATCTGCTGAAGAAGCAGAGTGGTCTAGTGGAAAGAGCACAGGCCTGGGAGTCAGAGACCCTATCAATCATTCAATCAATCCATGGTATTTATTAAGCACTTAATATGTACAGAGCACTGTACTAACCTCTTGGGAAAGTGCAATCTAGGAGAGTTGGTAGTTTTGATCTCTGCCCACAAGGATCTTGCATTTTAATAATAATCATAATAATAATGTTGGTATCTGTTAAGCGCTTACTATGTGCAGAGCACTGTTCTAAGCACCGGGGTAGTTACAGGGTAATCAGGTTGTGCCACGTAAGGCTCACAGTTAATCCCCATTTTACAGATGAGGTAACTGAGGCACAGAGAAGTGAAATGACTTGCCCACAGTCACAGCTGAGAGGTGGCAGAGCCGGGATTCGAACCCATGACCTCTGACTCCCGGGCTTAGGAGTCAGAGGTCATGGGTTTGAATCCCCACTCTACCACTTGTCAGCTGTGTTACTTTGAGCCACTTCTCTGGCCCTCAGTTCCCTCATCTGGAAAATGGGGATGAAGACTGTGAGCCTCACGTGGGACAATCTGATTACCCTGTATCTACCCCAGCGCTTAGAACAGTGCTCTGCACATAGTAAGCGCTTAACAGATACCAACATTATTAAATACCAACATTATTAAATACCAACATTATTAAAATGGGGATGAAAACTGTGAGCCCCACATGGGACAACCTGATTACCTTGTATCTACCCCAGCGCTTAGAACAGTGCTTGGCACAAAGTAAATGCTTAATCAATACCATCATTATTATTTACTTAGTACTCCAGAGCTTAGCACAGTGACTGACATATAATAAGTGCTATAATATATATCATATAATATAATAAACAAAGTTTATAGTCTTTCAGGGCCTTAGGACACCATTTTGTGTAATCATAATAAAAATAATGATTGTTATTATAATATTAATTTAACCTTTACTATGTGTCATGTTGGGGTAGATACAATATAATTAAATTAGACACTCTAATTACACATTGTAGACTTTAAGCATTTCATATTCATTTGCACCCTCAGGCCCACAGCACCTATGTGCATATCCAATCGTATTTATCGAGCACTTACTGTGTGCAGAGCACTGTACTAAGCGCTTGGCATATCTGTAATTGATTCATATATATTTCTTTCTTCCTCTCTAGACAGTAAGCTAGTTGTGGGCTGGGAATATGTCTTCCAACTCTGTTGTTTTGCACTCCCCCAAGTGCTTAGTACAGTGCTAGGCACACAGTAAGTGCTCAATAAATACCACTGTTTGAATGGTTGATCCCACATGGTGCTCAGAGACTATACAGAGAGAGAAAAGGCATTGGACCTCCATTTTACAGATGAGGAAACTGAGGCGCAGAGAAGTTAGAACCCAGGTCTCCTAACTCTCAGGCCTGGGCTTTCTCCACTAGGCCTCGCTGTTTCTCGAGAAGAGGATGTCCAGCAAATGGTATTTTTGGCCTGTTAGTGGCTGAGGAGTTTAATTCCAACAAGAATCTATTCTCTCTGCAACTCCCTGGGAGGTTGGAGTAGGCTCTTTGAAAAGATTTTATAAGGTGGAACAAAATCAATCCCAAGACTCGACTGAATTTCTAGAGAAACATTTTCAAAAACTTCATTCATAGCAGAGTTTTAAATCTTTGCTAATAAAAGGGAAAACAGCACTCGGGGAACGAAACCTGCTTCAAGTGCCCTTTGGAGAATACATCCCATCATATTTTATCCACTTGTTTTTACAGGCTACTAATAACGACTGCACAGCATGTGCACAGAGTCGCTCTACATATCCCGTAGCTAGACAGAGACGCGTGCATGAGGGAAACTGGGTCAAAAGCGAGAAAATGGTACAGACTTCCTGGATGCTGATGAAGGCTCTTTGCTTTAGGCAATCGGTGATAAGAAGAAATAGGAATTGATCATTCATTTATAGCCAAGGCCTTGGGAACAAAAAAAAAGCCAGAGACTTTGAAAATAAAAATAAAATAATCATATGTTAGATTTCTTTAATTCAAGCTGAAGGAAATTCCAACAGCGTAGTTATCGGTAAGGGAATCAACCGGCATTTTTTCTTTGAGGCTTTTTCTTTCTTCTGTGCAAAGAGAGCATTCCCTTTGAAAAGGAAGTATTGTTTCTTCACTTGCTCAAGTGCTTTTCACACTCTAACCTATTATGTGTCCATCCCTGTTTTCCAGGACTAAATGCCTCAATCTCATTCCCGGTGTCCACTGTTCTTTCTTTCGCATGTTTTAATGTTGTCCTATTAGGTGATGTCACGGAGCACTGAAAGACATTCTTCAGAAAGAGAGGGGGATAAACCAAACCTCACTAAGAAGGAAATGGTCACTAATTTGTTTGTATGTTTATTGCTCCTAGATCAGATTCGAGAAGCAGGAGGGCCTAGTGGATAGAGCACAAGCCTGTTGGTCAGAAGGTCATGGCTTCTAATGCCGGCTCCCCCAGTTGCCTGCTGTGTGACCTCGGGCAAATCACTTCACCTCTCTGTGCCTCGGTAGCTTCATCCGCAAAACGGGGATTGAGATTGTAAGCATGGGCTTTGGAGTCAGGGCTCAAGA
Organism: Ornithorhynchus anatinus; assembly: GCF_004115215.2. Classification (NCBI taxonomy): domain Eukaryota; kingdom Metazoa; phylum Chordata; class Mammalia; order Monotremata; family Ornithorhynchidae; genus Ornithorhynchus; species Ornithorhynchus anatinus. The sequence goes on from NC_041749.1 coordinate 15,828,178, forward strand.
TTTCGAATCCCATCTCTGCCACTTGTCGGCTGTGTGACTGTGGGCAAGGCACTTAACTTCTCTGTGCCTCAGTTCCCTCATCTGTAAAATGGGGATTAAGACTGTGAGCCCCACGTGGGACAACCTGATTCCCCTGTGTCTACCCCAGCGCTTAGAACAGTGCTCGGCACACAGTAAGCACTTAACAAATACCAACATTATTATTATTGTGAGCCCCACGGAGGGACAGGGACTGTGTCCAACCCAATTTGCTTGTATCCACCCCGGTGCTTGGTCCAGTGCTTAGCACATAATAGGCACTTAATACCACAGTTATTTTCATCATTATCCCCAGCCTGAACTCAGCAGGATTAGGATGAGAACCCACTGAACCAGCAGTATCTAATTTAAGTCTCTTAACTTCTTTGTGCCTCCATTTTCTCATCTGTAAAATGGGAATTGTATAATAATAATAATAATGATGACATTTGTTAAGCGCTTACTATGTGCAAAGCACTGTTCTAAGCGCTGGGGAGGATACAAGGTGATCAGGTTGTCCCACGTGGGGCTCACAGTTTCAATCCCCATTTTGCAGATGACGTAACTGAGGCACCGAGAAGTGAAGTGACTTGCCCAAAGTCACCCAGCTGACAAGTGGCGGGGCGGGGATTAGAACCCACGACCTCTGCCTCCCAAGCCAGTGCTCTTTCCACTGAGTCACGCTGCTTCTCGGCGTATACCTCGTCTTCCTCCTGCTTAGACCGTGAGCCAGACGAGGGACAGAGACTGAATCTGATCTGGTTATCGTATATCTATGCCAGTGCTTAGTATAGTGATTTTATAAATAAATACATAAATAAGTGAAATTTATTTATATTAATGTCTGTCTCCCCAACTAGACAGTAAGCTCGCTGTGGTCAAGTAGTGTGTCTTTTTATTGTTATAGTGTACTCTCCCAAGCAATTAGTACAGGGCTCTGCACGCAGTAAGCGCTCAATAAATAGGATTGAATGAATGAATGAACAGTAAGCCCTCAATAATTATAATTAAATGAAAGTATGAAATGCTTATGAATAGGACAGGGAGCATGTCTTCCAAATCTGTTTATTGGGCTCTCCCAAGTACCTAGTACGGCCCTCTGCACACAGTAAATATTCAATAAATAATCAATATTAAATAATCGATTGATTGATAGTAAGCACTTAACAAATACCATCATTATTAATAAAGAATGAATTCCATGTAAACAGGAATGTAAGTAGCTCAGAGTCATTTATACTCAGCTACTCCTCACCTCGTCTGTCATCGATATATGGAAAGTCATGTGAGCCGGTGTTTAGAGGTGGTTAGGGGGTTTTAATAGCTTTTCTTGTTGAACCCAATCAACCGGCCAATGGGATTTACTGAACGCTTCCTATGTGTAGAGCACCGTATGAAGTGCTTGGGAGAGAACGATACGGTAGAGTCGGTAGATATGATCCCGGTCCTCAGGAACGTGTGCTCCGTGTGGGACAGGGACTGTGTCCCACCTGATTACCTTGTATCTACCCCAGAGCTCAGTACAGTGCCTGGAACATGGTAAGAAATTTAACAAAAACCACAATTATCATTATTATTAGAGAAGCAGCGTGGGTCAGTGGAAAGAGCCTGGGCTTGGGAGTCAGAGGTCATGGTTTCAAATCCCGGCTCTGCCACTTGTCAGCCGGTTGACTGTGGGCAAGTCACTTCACTTCTCTGGGCCTTAGTTACCGCATCTGTAAAATGGGGGGTGAAGACTGTCGGCCTCATGTGGGACAACCTGATTACCCTGTATCTACCCCAGTGCTTAGAACAGTGCCCTGCACATAGTAAGCGCTTAACAAATACCCACGTTATTATTATTATTACTAGGACGTCAAGAAGCAGCATGGCCTTGTGAAAGAGCACGGGCCTGGATTTCAGAGGACATGGGTTCTCATCCCGGCTCCATCGCATCTCTGCTGGGTGACCTTGGGCAAATCACTTAACTTCTCTGGGCCTCAGTTACCTCATCTGTGAAATGGGGATTAAGACTGCGAGCCCCATGTGGGACATGGACTTTGTCTGACCCGACTATCTACCCCAGTGCTTAAGACAGTGCTTGGAACATAGTAAGTACTTAACAAATACCAAAATTATTATTATTATTATCATTAATGGGTGAAGAACGGCAACAAGCCACCGACCCAACCAATTCTGGAACCTGTCATCTTCCTTCCTTGTTGGCCCGTTTTCAGAACGGAAAGGCTGAGCACCACCACCAGGATCGTCACTGAGATCTCCAGAGTGGCATCCTGGGGTTCATCCCCGACCTGTCCAAAGTACCTGGAGCTGGGAGCAAAGGTTGAGGCCTTCACAAACTGTCGGATGGATGCTGGGAAAACTTTGGTTCTGACTAATGGACTCCGGACAGCTTGGGTTGTAAGAGACCAGGACGCGGCTCCAGCCGGTTGTGGGCAGGGAATGTGTCTGTTTATTGTTGTGTTGTACTTTCCCAAGCGCTCAGTAGTGCTCTGCACACAGTAAGCGCTCAATAAACATGACTGAATGAATGTTCTGAGTCTCTTACTGTGCTTGGGGATCTTAAGCTGTTTTTGCCTTTATGTATTTTTGTCTAAATAGTAGTAGAACTGGTATTTTTAAGCACTTTCTGTGTGCAGAACACTATATAAGAATACACAGCCCCCGGTGTCTGTCTTCCCCTCTAGAGTTTTTTATATTGTTATTCTGTACTCTCCCAAGTGCTTAGTACAATGCTCTGCACCCAATAAGCACTCAGTAAATACAGTTGACTGACTGATAAAGGGTCGACATTCTGAAAACAAAAGCAGGGAAGGGGATTGGTGACGGAAACAGGAGAGAGATGAAACCAAAGACTACGGCAATATAAAGATACGGACAGATCTTCTTTAAATGCCATCGACTCGTCTGTGACTCATAGCGACTCCGTGGACGCACCTTTTTCAGAATGTCCCATCTTCTGTCCTCAGGTTTTTCCGGTATGTGTGTCGGTGGAGTTTTCTTTGTAAAAATGTGCAAGTGGATTATCATTGCCTTCTTCCGTGCAATAAAAAGCCTGAGGTTCCGCCATGTCTTTGATCAACGTTTCGATCAGTTGATCATCCGCTTTTGACTCTTTCCCAGGTTGCTGCTGCCCAGCTTAGGTGGATTGACTCCGTATGACGCTTCCGCTTAGACCATTCCAACGTGGGTAACCTAAGGACGTGAAATGGAGTATGCAAACCCTTATAAGGCATCGATTCATAGGAGAGCATGGACAAATACGTAAAGTAAAAGCAAAGATCTCTAGGGTCCCGTGACAGAGGAGTGGAATTTCGGCCTCCTTACGATTCAGAATCCACAGTCACAACTGCAGCCAAGGCGACTGCAACAGCAGCAGCCACCAGAGTCTCCCCAAGGTGGTTTTGAGGGGGCGGCACTGATTTGCAGCTTCTTGTCTCTGTCCCGATGAGGTGGTTCAGGACAGGTCAGCGTGGAGTCTTCTTCATGATGCAGAGGAGAGCAAGTACGGGACCCCGGAGCTGCGGTCTTGTCATCCACTCGAGGAGGATGCCAAAGGCCCTGGATGTCGCCGTGAGAAGGCAGCAGGTTCACGGTGGATTTCCTCCACCCTGTGATGGAAAGAGAGAGCAGTTGTCTTTATGCATTATATAAGGATTTAACTTCTCTTCCTCTCTCGGCGTGGCTTAGTGGAAAGAGCATAGACTTGGGAGTCAGAGGACGTGAGTTCTCATCCTGGGTCTGCCGCTTGGCTGCTGTGTGACCTTGAGCAAGCAGCTTAACTTCTCTGTGCCTCAGTTACCTCATCTGTAAAATGGGGATTAACTATGAGCCCCAGGTGGGACAACCTGATTACACTGTATCTATCCCAGTGCTTAGAATAGTGCTTGGCACATAGGAAGCACTTAACAAATACCATCATTATTATTATTATTATATTCAAAACCTTATTAGAAGGACACCTCCTCCAAGAGACCTTTCCCACCTAACACTTCATTTCCTCTTTCCCCACTCCCTTCTGCTTTTTCCTCAAACTTGGATTTCACCCTTTATTCTCCTTTCCTTCAGCCCCATAACACTTATGAACACAGCCATTATTTATTTATTTGTTCCTTTATATTAACATCTATCTCCTCCTTTTTACTGTAAGTTCATTGTGCCGAAGGAAAGGGTCTATCAACTGTTATATTGTACTCTCCCAAGCGCTTAGTAGCGTGCTCAGCACAAAGTAAGTGCTCCATAAATATGATCAATTGACTGTTATGTCCTGTCATCAGCTTCCCGGCCCCATTTTTAGACTTTGAACTCATTGAGGATCAGATACTGAGTCTTGCTTATCCTTTATACACCTCTTCTCAATTTTTAGTAAAGTGCTATGCACAAAGTAAGCTCCCAATAAGCACCACTGAATAAAGGAATGAAAATATGACAGAATGAATGAATGAATGACTGAATCAATCAATGGCCCGTGAAGAGGTTCAGAGTTGCAAGCAAACCCACAAGACCATTTTGAGAAGCTTTTAGGAGACTGTGGGCAGTAAGAGTTTTGTATTCTCCAAAGCACTTAGGACAGTGCTCAGCACTACGTGCTCAATAAATACTATTGATTGATTGGAAAACTGGGAGCAGAAAAATCTGGAAACAAGTAAGCAAGATGAAAAAGGGCCAACAAAGCAAAAGGGTTGAAAGAAAAGGAATCGAACGAGTAGTCCTTCCCAGGTTCTTTCATTCATATTTACCGAGCGCTTGCTGGGTGCAAAGCATTGTACTAAGCGCTTGGGAGAGTACCATACAGCTCTCACAAGTGCTCTGTTTCTGGTCCAAGAAAAAACCTGCACACAAAGGAGAGTCAGTGTGCTTGGACAGTGATGGACAGGACAGGAAGTGAGGTAGAGTTCTAGGTGCAATCAAAACACAAGTGTCTGTTTCTGTCTACATCCGTTTCTACAAAAACGTTCAGTCCACATTTTCTCACTCCTCATCAACCTTAAGACATGGCCCATCCACCTCCATAACAAATAGAAACTCTTTATCATCGGCTTTAAGTCACTCACTCACCTTGCCTTCTCCTACTTTACCTCTCTGATTTCCTATTACAACCCAGCCCGCACACTTAGTTCCTCTACTGCCAAACCGATCTATCCTTCAGCCGACATCTTGCCTTTGCCTCCTTCGTTCTCCCACCTCCTTCAGAACGTTATTATAATTAAGTCTCCTCTAAGAAGCCTTCCCCAACTAAGTCCTCATTTCCTCTCCTCCCATTCCTCATTTCCTCTTCTCCCATTCTCTTCTGAATTGCCCTGGCACTTGGATATCACTCTTTACTCATCCCACCCTAAGCCCCACAGCACTTAAGTTTATATCCCTAATTCATTTATTTTTATAAATGTCTGTCTCCTTCTCTAGACGGTTAGCTCCATCATAGCGGACTTTTCCAAGTGTTTAGTTCAGTGCTCCGCACACGGTAAGTGCTCAAAAAATGTCATTGACTGATTTCTCTGTGTTTCTGAATCTGTTTCTGGATGCATTTGTGTCTGTGCCTATGTCACAGTGTCTGTGTGTCTTTGGATCTCTGGTTCCTGATCTACTTTTCTTATATCTTTCTCTCCTCTTCTTCTTCTTCCTCTTATATTTTGACCATCGATGTCACGCTCCGGCATGGATAAAACATGACTACACTAATAAATGAACAGATATAACTATGCCCATTTTGCATGAAGGGCAAACTGAGAGACAGTGGTTAAAACGGATCTAGCTTCCTGATGCCCACCCTAATGCTTTATCTCTCTGGTCTGCTGCCTCTCCAAATTGTTAGGAATGCAAGTACTACCATAACTTCAACAATTAAATAATAGTATCCATTGAGTACTTACCATGTGCAGACCACTGTACTAACAGCTTGGGAGAGTACAGTATAACAGAGTCGGTAGACGTGCTTCCTGCCCACAAGAAGCTTACAACTTACCAGAAGTCACAGAAACACCACAAAAGTCGCGTGCCTCGCTTAGGGAATTTAAACTAATATTGCTGGATCAATCAGTTCCAAGGCTGACAGGACTCTAGCCACACCGCAGTAGGAAATGAATGATCTAGGTTGTCAAGAAAATCAAAGTTTTACAATCCTGGAAAGACTTCTGCTTCATTAAATTCTTTCCCAGAGAACAGAACGGCTCTTTTTTTAAAGCCTAGAGACTGAGGCAACCTTTCGCTTTGCAAAGTGGCAGGAATAATGTCATTTGATCATCTAATGACCTCTGGTGGAGGGATGTAATTGACTGGCAAATGCAGTAAGCTTGAAAGTGGTTTTCAATCTCTCTTGTCCAGCCTTTTCCCTATCCTGAGGTACTGACACTTTTTCCTCTCTGAAGGTGCTCTAAAGGGAGGTGGCCATCACTCATCAGTGAGAGGGGATGGTGAGGAGATTTCTTTAGCGAAGTATTATTAGGACTAACCTAAGAGTAATGATAATGATGGAATTTGTTAAGCCCTTACTATGTGTCAGGCACCGTACTAAGCGCTGGGGTGGTGGGGTTGGGGGATACAACCAAATCAAGTAGTCCATGTCCTATATGAGCCTCATCTCCATTTTACAGATGAGGTAACTGAGGCACAGAAAATGTACAATTCAGCAACAGATAGAGACAATCTCTGCCCAACAATGGGCTCACAGTCTTAACGGGGGAGACAGACCACAAAGCAAAATAAGTAGTCAGGCGTCAATGTCATCAAGATAAATAGGATCATAGACATATACACAGCGATGGTTTTACATACGGCTTACGGAACTTGGGTCTGGGCTAGCTCAATCGAGTGGTCAATCGTATTTATCGAGCACATACTATGTGCAGAGCACTTTGCTAAGCGCTTGGGAGAGTACAACGTGACAGAATTAGCGGACAGATAACTAACTTCATAGGCACCAGACTAGACGTCTGGGTAACAAGAAGAGCAAACAGTCCCTTCTCACCACATCACCCATCTAACTGATGCCTCCTTCCGTCCTAGCTCTCCTGCCTAAAATTCTCTACTCCCTTGTAAGAGAGTATCCACATCCATTCCCCTGACTCTGCCCTTCCGAGGCTGGCGGTCCTGCCCAAAGAATGGACCGAGGAAGGATGGGTGAAGAGCAAGAGCAGCAGGGGAGGGGAAGAGAAGGCAGAGGAAAAGAAAATAGAGAAAAAGGAGGAGGAAGTGAAGGGGGAGATTGATTGTTCCTCTGTTCTCCCTCCTGCTTAGCCGGTGAGCCCCCATGGGACCTGATTCTTTTGTATCTATCCCAGCACTTAGTACAGTTCTTGGTATATTGTAAGCTCTTAATAAACAGTATTATTATTATTAATATTATTATTATTCACCTGCATCCATCTGAAGTTCTAGCCCCCCACACTAAAAGACCAGTTCTCTGGCTACAGCATGGTGAAAGGAGTAAAGCAGAGGCTTGGGAGTCAGAAGGTCATAGGTTCTAATCCTGGCTCCACCACTTGTCTGCTGTGTGACTTGGGGCAAGTCACTTCACTTTTCTGTGCCTCAGTTACCTCATCTGTAAAATGGGGATTGAGGCTGTGAGCCCCATGTGGGACGGGGATTGTATCCAGCCCGGTTAACGTTTACCCACCCCAGCATTAGTATAGTGCCTGGCACATAGTAAACACTGAACAAATGCCATTATAATAATAAAAATTAGTACTGAAGTAACTAATTCCCCATCTCCCTATCTCAGCACTTATGTACATACCTTTAAACTCTGAGCCTCCCAGGACTTGTAATTTATTTAAGCGACTGTCTCCCCTGCATGACTGTAAACGTCTTGAAGGCGGTTGTCTCCTAACACTGGAGTAGTATTTTTAACAATTAGTATGCTGCACAAGACAGAGTAAGTGTTCAAAAAATACTATTTATTGGCCACTGATTGATTAAGAAGCTCAAGTGGCCGATGGCTTCAACTACCTCATCATCCTAGAAGACTCCCATATCCACCTCATTAGCCTCAACCTCTCTCTTTCTTCTTTTTTCTTTTTTTTAATGATATTTGTTAAACCTTTACTATGTGCCAGGGACTGAACTAAGCGCTGGGGTAGATACAAGCTAATCAGCACTTATGTACATATCTGTAATTGATTTATATTAATGTCTATCTCCCCCTCTAGGCTGTAAGCTCACTGTGGGCAGGGAATTTGTCTGTTTATTGTTGTATTGTACTCTCTCAAGCTCTTAGTACAAAGCTCCGCACATAGTAAGCACTGAATAAATACAAATGAGTGAATGAAAAACGTTGGACACAGTCCATGTCCCACATGGAGCTCACTGTCTTAATCTCCATTTTACAGATGAGGTAACTGAGGCCCAGAGAAGTAAAGTCACTTGCCCAAGTGGTGGAGCTGGGATTAGAACCCAGGTCCTTCTGAATCCCAGCCCTGTGCTCTACCCATTACATCTCACTGCTTCTCGTGGAGAGAGAAATGGCAGATTTCTCTGTAATCTTGCACCTCCTCTGGCTCACTGGACATCTCTATGGGGTTAGGCTCCTACCAGAACCATCTCTAGCGAGGCGCACATCCTGAGAGTTGACAGTTCCACCCTAATATAGCGTCTGACGTAACGCATCATGTCGTATAAGGTAATCTCATATACCTAGGCCAAGCCCTCCTGATGGTCATATAATTGTCATCAAATGCTGTCATTTCTATTCAAAAGCTGTTCTTTTTATATGAGGAAGATGCTAGCAAGGGGACCTTATTCCTGTGTACAGGTTTGGCTACACAAAAGCTGTGCGCACCTGGCATTCTGTCCCACAATCTCTGCGTGTCAGGGTGTTTGGTCACCACAGACTGCATCCGGTCAGTCAGTCAATCTGTCCTTCATTCTTATCGTGACCTTACCTGTGCAGAGGAATGTACTAAATTCTTGGGTGGGTTTGGTACAAAAGAGTAGGTTTAGATAATCCCTGCTCATGAGGAGTTTACAGACTAGCTGCTTTTCATTTGTAAAGTTGGAGACATGGAGACTGAAATGTGGATGATTCAGGGCAAATTCATTCATTCACTCATTCAATCATCGGCCTCATTGGTTTTTGAGTAATGCTAAAACAGATGCTCTGGGTCCAGATTGATAATAAGAATTGATTATTGTGGTATTTGGTAAAAACTTTGTGCCAAGCACTGTAATGCATACGCAGATAGATTCAAGACAAGAGGATTAGACAAAATCCCTGATCCACATGGGGATTATAATCTAAATGGGAAAGAGACCAGGTATTTTATTCCTATTTAACTGATGAGGAAACTGAGGCAAAGAGAAGTTAAGGTCACACAGCAGGCAAGTGACAGAGTTGAGATCAGAACCCTCCTTGATCTCCCAAGCCTGCTTCCTGCTACATCGTCTGTGATGATGTCTTCAAATCCTTCATTTGGATTAATTATAATTAATAGAGCAGAAATTCTCCAAACATTTGCAGTACAGGATTCTTTCTTAGTGTTATTTTCACCAGGATTCTAAGATTTTTCTATTCTGATGGGGCTTTAGTAAACAGGACATTCATCATTTTTAATACATTATTTCTTCTCAATCCTTGGATCCCTACTTCCCCAGGGATTTGCCGTTTGTTTTATTTTGACTCTTTTTCTACTTCCTCTGCTAGATTAAGTAGACATTTTTGTGTCAACACTCTGTGCAACTATGTACTTATTTTGTTTACACGTATCCTTTTTAAAGCTGTGGCTCAAACATTTAGTCTCTCTCATTCATCTTGCTGCCTGTGTATGTAGGGGTTTGTCCCTGGCTTGGTATCACCTTGATTACTGGTCTTGTGGACTTGCTCCTTTTCCCTTTGGAATTCCCCCCTCTTCCCAGGTGGAGAAGCAGCAAGGTGTAGTTGATAGAGCACAGGTCTGGGAGTCAGAAGGTCATGGGTTCTAATTCCAGTTCCACCACTTAGCTGCTGCCTGACCTTGGGCAAGTCACTTCACTTCTCTGGGCCTCAGTTATCTATCTGTAAAATGGGGATTGAGAGCGTGAGCCCCATGTGGGACAGGGACTGTGTCCAACCTGATTTACTAGTACCCACCCCAGCACTTAGTACGGTGTCTGTCATTCATTCATTCATTCAGTGGTATTTATTGAGTGCTTACTATGTGCAGAGCAGTGTACTAAGCATTTGGAAAGTACAATTCAGCAACAGAGACAATCCCTGCCCAACAACGGGCTCACCGTCTAAACGGCGGAGACAGACAACAAAACAGAACAAAGCAAAACGAGTAGTCTGGCGTTGATATAATCAAGATAAATAGAATCATAGATATATAAACATCATTACCGAAATAAATAGAGTAATAAATAATACATACAAATACGCACAAGTGCTGTGGGGAGGGAAAGGGGGAAGAGCGGAGGGCGGGAGAAGGGGAAATGGGGAGGGGAGGAGGAGCGGAGGGAAAGGGAGGGCTCTGTCTGGAAAGGCCTCCTGGAGTAGGTGAGCTCTTAATAAGCACTTAATAATAATGGTGGCATTTGTTAAGCTCTTACTATGTGCAAAGCACTCTTCTAAGCGCTGGGGGATACAAGGTGACCAGGTTGTCCCACGTGGGGCTCACAGTTTTAATCCCCATTTTACAGATGAGGTAACTGAGGCAGGGAGAAGTGAAGTGACTTGCCCAAAGTCACACAGCTGGCAAGTGGCAGAGCTGGGATTAGAACCCACGACCTCTGACCCCCAAGCCCGGGTTCTTTCCACTGAGCCACACTGCTTCTCAACAAATACCTTAGTTATTATTAATATTATTACTACTGAGCAGAACACAGAGACTTCTCTGAGGTTATTGATACAGAAATTATTTTTGTTTTGTTTTGTTCTCTTTTGCTTTGCTGTCTGTTTTCTCCCTCTTAGACTGTGAGCCCGTCATTGGGCAGGGATTGTCTCTATCTGTTGCCAAATTGTACATTCCAAGCGCTTAGTACAGTGCTCTGCACAGAGTAAGCGCTCAGTAATTACTATTGAATGAATGAAATTATGATAAGAAAACGATTATGATCATTCACTCGATTCTCCCCCTTTGCTGCCTCCTTACAACTCCCTTTACAATGGAACTGTTATAACATACTCTCCTGAGCGTGTAGTACATGCTCTGCCCAAAATAAGTGCTCAATAAGTACCAAAGATGATAATGGTGCTGATGAGTCAGCCACCTACAGAAACTCTGCTGCTGGGCATGGGCATAAAAGTTCTCACCCACATTTTTAGTTGTTGCAGAGAAAGTGTTATAGACTGTAAACCCGTCAATGGGCAGGGACTGTCTCTATCGGTTGCCGATTTGTACATTCCAAGCACTTAATACAGTGCTCTGCACATAGTAAGCGTTCATTAAATACTATAGAATGAAAGAGGGATGGGGAGATTAGGCAAGGCCCCCAGAGAATACTGGATAAGTGCATATCACAGCTGGGCCCTGGATACATTCCCAACCCCAGCCTCTTTTCTAGCCGGGCAAGTCATTTATTTTTTTTTAATGGTGTTTATTAAGTGTTTACTATGTTTCAGACACTGTACTAGGCGCTGGGGTAGATACAAGGTTGTCCGGTTGGACACAGACGGTTGGCTGCTTAGAGAAGCAGCGTGGCTCAGTGGAAAGAGCCCGGGCTTGGGAGTCAGAGGTCATGGGTTCTATTCCCGGCTCCGCCGCTTGTCAGCTCTGTGACTTTGGGCAAGTCACTCAACTTCTCTGTGCCTCACTTGCCTCATCTGCAAAATGGGGATTAAAACTGTGAGCCCCACGTGGGACAACCTGATCACCTCGTATTCCCCCCCAGCACGTAGAACAGTGCTTTGCACATAGTAAGCGCTTAACAAATATCATCATAATCATCATCATCACAGACCCTGTTCCCACATGGGGCTAACGGTCTTAATCCCGATTTTACAGACGAGATAACTGAACCACAGAGAAGGTAAGTGACTTGCCTGAGGTCACGCAGCAGACAAGCAGTGGAGCCAGCAAATCGTATTTATTGAGCGCTTAATGTGTGCAGAGTATTCTACTAAGTGCTTGGAAGAGTACAGTATAACAATAATACAGACACGTTCCCCCCCGCCCACTTCGCTTGATTTATGGTCCAAATTCACCTTCATCTGGAAGACTGCTGGACAAAGGAATGTATCCAACCAAGACATCAGAGAGAGAGGGAGGGAGTGGTAGAGAGAGAGGAAGAGAGAAAAGGAGGGGAGAGAAAGAGGAGGAGACAGATTGCAAGCTCGTTGTGGGCAGGGAATGTCACTGCTTACTGTTGTGTCGTTCTTTCCCAAGTGCTTACTACAGTGCTCCGCACGCAGTAAGAGCTCAATAAATAGGAGTGAAAAGGAGAGGTAGAGAGACAGAGAGGAAGGGAGAGAGAGAGTGGTGGGTGGGGGTAGACATGACACTAAAAACCTTTACATACAAACTCTTAATTCCCAAATCTAACCCTGACACCTGATTTAGCCCTGGGCCAGACTGCCACTCACCTGGTTATTCACTAGCTGAATAAGAGGGAAAACAGTGGCATCTTTGGTGCATTATGGTTTATCTAAGATGGGTTCAGGTCATTCACTGCTACTTACCATGTCTATCAAGAACTTACTTGATATCTCAAAATCATCTGTCTTGGGCCCTAGCTCTCCCAAACATTCTGAGGATTTGTGAGGACTGATGAGTGCTAGTAGACGTTCTTGAAGATGAAAAAAAAAATTCTTTGGAAATTGCAAAGGATTTAAGATCATCTAAAATGCAAACCACATCTTTCCAAGTTGGGAGCTCAGTGGGTTTCCCTCAAAGTGAGACCCATGTGGAAACAAAGCAAGGAAGCCCCAGACTTGCCCTTACAGTGTCAAAATTAGAAAGTGTTTAGGCTGCTCTTTCACATCCTGATATTCCCAATCAGTATCCATTTCAATTTGTTGAAATAAAGGATGTATAAGTTGAATAAAATCAGATGTCAGTTTCATTTCAATCTCCAACGGGGCGAAGGAAAGAAAAATCCAAATTCGGTTCTCCTCTTGTTTTCTCGTTTCAATTTCTAAAACTCCTGTAATTATGGGCAATTACCTATTATGTCGGAAATTGGTTCCCAAAGATGTAGAACCTACTTTAGGTTTTCAAAAAAAAACTGTACAAAATATGCAATTTTAAAAGTGAGCAGTTTGAGTGTAGAGAAAAATGAGGCTACAGCTGTAGGATTTTGTTATGCTTTTAGTACCAAATCACAAAAACCATTAAATTATTTATCCTACAGGCAGGCGAAGTACTGCAAATGTTGAATACAATTGCAGATTCAAGGAAAGGAAATGTGTGCATTTTAATTGCTTCTGATTTAAACAATCCTTAATTTCATTAGTCTTATTTTTTTTCTTCGAGACTTCAGAGTTCATTTCTAGGCTCAAGGCAAAAATCCTCCTACTTTTTCTTTTCAAGCATTAAATGATTGAGGATCAAGTCATACAGACATGCGAGCCCATATATACATGCCAGGAACATACACATGCACAACACGTTTACATCTCTATACAGCCCACATTATGCCCCAGAGGATTCAGCTGGCCTCTTTCATGTTCTTAGCTTCTCATCCGTATATACCTGAACTTATTTTATTTACTCTCTTTAACTTTCACCGTTACTACACGGAATACATACTAAATGAAGAGGTCCTCCAGGATTCCCGCTCAAAAGGCAGGCGAACCCCCTCAAAAGTGAAGTCCTTTTGGCGTATTTAAAATATCTTGGGTTTGGAAAAGGCTGTAATTAAAACTCTCCAGTCTTAAGATTTATCGGTGTTGTCGGAGAGGCATTTTCTAAATGTTTCTCAACAGCAGAGATTGGAAATCTCCAACTCTCCCTCAGGCAGGAAGCTTCTAAGCCTCTTTTTGGGGGTCCTTTTGCCCCATGATAAATGAGCTTAACTCTAAAGAGGAGCTACGGCGATTCTGCAAAGGGAAACCCTTATTACTGTTAATGTATGTTTCTTTCCACCCGGGCATTTCTAACGCTATAACCCGGAAATCCTCGTCCTTACAGCTGGTATTGTCTGTAGGTTCAGGAAATGTACTTGAAAATATTTCACGGTGGTTTCCCAACTTATCAAACGAGAGATTTTCTCCATGGGCAAAGGAAAGGAATGGACTGATGATTCATAGATATTGGGCCTAGGAAGATGTGTGATAATGACGATAAAAACAGTAATAATGAAACAATAGTTTTCCAAAACTTAAACGATGCCAAGCCGACTCCACCAAATCAATCACTCAAACCGTGTTTCTTATTGACCGCTGTGGAACACGGCACAGATGCAAGGCCATTTTCAAGGAAATCAAATGGTTCCATATCCCCCGCGAATGACCTCCATTCATTTGGATGTAATTTTTAAGGTGTGAGCTCCTTCTTAGAAGTTTCTGATCCCTCGTAATTCCAGTCATCTTGATACTGGACTCCTTTCCTAACACGAGGTCACACAGGTGGGTTCAGCTGTATTTCATCTTAGCTTTCTCCCCGGAGGCGTATACAATCTTTGCCTCTAAGACGTTTATTTTGCTTTTCAAACCAGATAACATTTCCCAACTCTCTGTATCATTTTGAGTGGCCCTAATGAATGGTTTGGAGAGGGTAACCCATACATGGAAGAGTGAATATGCTGCCTTACTCTTTATACTTTGAAAGGGTTAAACTGAAAAGGGGGTTTGTTGGGGTTGGATGGTTGGCGAAGGGGGAGGAGGTGGCGAGTGGGGGTAGGAAAGAGAGAAAAAGAAAAGGTTAGTGTTTTCTGTCCATTAAAGAGAGTATTCTGTTCTGAAACCGAATTGGTCATGCATTCCAGAAGCGTTTCCTGGTAGAGGGGAGTCGAAAAGGAGCACCTGCCTCATTATTGGGAACGGAGACCAGGCTACGCTCAGAGAGCCTTTTCCTCTCCACTAAGTAAAATCTGTCACTTATTACATGCAGATTGCTCATGGGGCAGAGATGCTGGGAGGGATAGAGAGAGAAGAGGATGAGGAGAATATGCCTAACCAACCCCCTGAATTTCCTTGCTCCATCCTCCCTTACGCACATTTTAAATATTTAAAGCCCCGCCACTGGATTTCCCCAGCTGGATTTGGGGACAGACCCTAGTGCTCAAGGTAACTTATCCTCCAAAAAGGTGTTAGTCGAGAGGGAGCGAAAGCTTCAGTGGACCAGGGGTACTGACAGATGGGGGTGCTGATTCAAGTCCAGGGCAGGGCACTAGGCGATCAAATGTAAATGATCAGATTTGGTTCTAGGGGTTCTCTAAGGAATCGCCCCAAGCCACGGCTGCGTTATTCTGACACGCACGATGTATCCGTGTTTGGGTTTTCTTGTCTGGGCAGCCACAACACTGGCAAAGGAAACCTTATCCCCAAAATGATGTCATCATCCATCATTAAATTGCCTTGACTGATACATGTTTAAACTAGTTATTTTGTCCCCCCCCCACCCCCAAATGGCATGTGGTTTTAGAGGCACACACGTTGGGAACAATTTCCTTAATACACCCTTTAAAGGATTAGGCGGTGTCTCTTTCATCTAGTCACTTTTCTCCCCCTCTCTCCATTGAAGAAATACGTAACGATCACAAGAAAAACACCCGAGGTTTTTTTTATTGCATTTTTTAAAACGCTTGTACACTGAAGGGAACTTACTGTGATAAAATCCAGTTGTGGACGTCTCCCGCTGCCCCTTGGCTATCTGTTCAGATTAATGAAAGGTGCACTTTGTAACCAAATCTTCCTACCCCGGGGTCGCTCGTTCTAGCCCTCCAGGACCACCGGGCTCAACATTAGACAGACAGACAGACCTTAAATATTTTGGTCTTTGCACTCAGATTGATGCTTGGGAACAGATGTTAATTATAAGAAAAGCAATAGTAGAAATGCAGATGGCAGAGAAAATGTTTGTAAAGATTCAATCTGCCTTTTTTTTCCTCTTTCTTTTTCACCATACTCAATACCGCTCTTCATTCAAAAGCTCGGTTTGGAAGAGCACATTGCAGAGATTTGAACAGAGCACCCCTACCCCCTTGTGGCATAATGGCACTTCTGGAATGGAAATTTCACCCTTTTCAAGAACTGTTGTCATTTCAAACCCGGCAGCACCTGAATCAGGCATTGAAACAGCACCCGTCCTATTGCCGAGACAGCACGCTCTGGAGAGGGAAGGGAGGAAGGAAGCTGGAGTCAGATTGCACCAGATGACCCTCCTAGCCCAGCGAGAAAAAGTTGGAGGCTCTTTTGCTTCGGATGAGTTTCCGTCTCTGTTTTGCCTTTGTCTTCTCTCCGCTGCTATGATTACAGCATATTCACCGTGGCTTGCTCTTGCAGGGCTGCCTGCTTCCCCGTATTGTCCTTGGGAATGCCGGCCTTTCTGAAGGGTGAGGATCGGAAATTTCACTCCAGTTGCCAGAAGCCAGTTACAGTGGGCCTTTGCACTTGCAAAGCACTTTTCATTTTTTAAATTTTATTTCTTTTTTTTTATCACCAACCTGGGTGGAACCGGGACTCTTATAGGGATTGCTGGTATCGGTAGTCACGGTGGTACTGAAACGGTGTGGAAAAGGCCTGGAAAGGCCCAGAAGCACTTAGAATGGTGCTCTGCACGCAGTGAGTGCTCAATAAACACCTCTGGTTGATTGAAGCAGAAATATCTTTGGTGAAATATTCATTCTGAACAATTTTCTTATTTATCTTTCTGTCACTCTGTGTGGGGAAACCAACATTTTCACTGCATTTATATAATCACTGAGTTAATAATAATGATACTAATTACATTTGTTTAGCACTCACTTTGTGCTAAGCATTGTTCTGAGCACTGGAGTAGATGCAAGATATTCAGATTGGACATAGTCCCTGTCCCACATGGAGCTCACAGTCCAAGTAGAGGGAGTAGGATTTAATCCCCATCATACAGATGAGAAAGCTGAGGCACAGGGAAGTGAAATGATTTGTCCAAGGTCACACAGCAGACAAGTGGTGGTGCTGAGATGAAACCCAGGCACTCTGACTCCCAGGCTCTTGCTCTTTCCACTAGGCTACAGGCCTTCCCTACAGTTCACAAAAGAGAGTCTATCTCAGAAGATCATCTAGTCAAGCCTCCTGCTTCCAAGCGAAATTGAAATTTAACCTGAGCATTCTATCTCCATTTCTATTAAACTATTCCTTCAAGATCTCCAGAAGGGAGATTTGACATCTTCTCTCGGTAGTCTGTGCCAGTCTTGCGTGGGAAGTCCTCCCTTATCTCTAAACCCAAGTCTCCACTGCTGCAGTTAAGGCTCTTTCCTTTTTAAAGATAATAATAATATTAATGTTGGTATTTGTTAAGCGCTTACTATGTGCAAAGCACTGTTCTAAGCGCTGGGGGATAGAAGGTCATCAGGTTGTTCCACGTGGGGCTCACAGGCCCAGAGAAATTAAGTGACTCGCTCAAAGTCACACAGCTGGCAAGCGGCAGAGCCGGGATTACAACCCATGACCTCTGCCTCCCAAGCCCGGGCTCTTTCCACTGAGCCACGTTGCTTCTCTGAAGATGACACTATTGACGGTGAGACCCTCGCCGTGAGAGAGTAGGGATGAAAAGAGTGGCGTGGAATTTGCATGCCCACCTTTACATGTACAGATACTCTCTTGCCAAGCTAATGCACCTGTCCCATTTGGGATCAGTCTCTGTTTTCAAAGGTGCCTACCGGCAATCCAATCTGTGTGAAACCTTTGCTTGAAGAAGGCAACTCCTCACTCTATTGCTGCTCACAAGGCTGCTCTGCCAGCTGCAGACTGGACTTTCCACGGTTAAGTTGTATTATTTTACACTGTGGTCCAGTGTCTTTAACGCATTATTTTTCTGCTTTCCCAGATTGTGTAGGCCCCCTTCAGTTCAACTTACAGTTGCTGGTATATCCTGCTGTCCTTCATCCTCTCAAATGTTCTGTCCTGCAGAGTTGTGTTGCTGTGACCACTCGTTCAGGGTTGGTGATCTGACTGCATCCTAGAATGTTCTTGTTGGTAAATTCGACCTGTCATTTGATGCTGACTCTGATTCGTCAGTGAAGCTGATGAAAGAAACTGGATCTGTTTTCTTTGAGCGCAGGCCCCTGAGTCAGAAAGATCTGTTAATCCTGACTCCACCACTTGCCTGCTGTGTGACTTTGGGCAAGTTGCTTAACTTATCTGTGCCTCATTTACATCATTTGTAAAATGGGGATAAAGACTGTGAACTCCATGTGGGACGTGGTCTGCGTCCAATCTGATTAGCTTGTATCTACCCCAGTGCTTCATACAGTGCCTGGCACATAGTAAGTGCTTAACAAATTATATATATAGACACACACATATACATATATTTGCATATACACATATCAGAGAAGCAGCGTAGCTCAGTGGAAAGAGCACGGGTTTAGGAGTCAGAGGTCGTGGATTCTAATCCCGCCTCTGCCACTTGTTGGCTGTGTGACTTTGGACAAATCACTTGACTTCTCTGTGCCTGTTACCTCATCTGTAAAATGGGAATTAAGGCTGTGAGTCTAACGTGGGACAATCTGATTACCTTGTATCTACCCCAGTGCTTAGAACAGTGTTTGGTACATAGTAAGTGCTTAACAAATATCAACATTATTATTATCAGTCAATCAATGGTATTTATGGAGTGCTTATTGTGTGCAGAGCACTGTACCAGGTGCTTGGGAAAATACAATACAGCAGAGTTGGAAAATCTCTTCCCACAAGGGGATCACACTCTAGAGGGGGAGACAGGCATTTAAATAAATTATGGCTAGAGGAAATAGAATATAAGAATATAAGATATAGGTAGGATATAAGAATATTTACATAAGAACTGTATGCTTATGCTCTTATAGGGCTGGGATGAGAAGCAGCGTGGCTCAGTGGAAAGAGCACGGGCTTTGGAGTCAGAGTTCATGGGTTCGAATCCCGGCTCGGCCACTTGTCAGCTGTGTGACTTTGGGCAAGTTACTTAACTTCTCTGTGCCTCAGTTACCTCATCTGTAAAATGGGGATTAAGATTGTGAGCCCCATGTGGGACAACCTCATTCCCCTGTGTCTACCCCAGCGCTTAGAACAGTGCTCGGCACATAGTAAGCGCTTAACAAATACCAACATTATTATTATTATTATTATTATTATGAGAATGGAAGTGCTTAAGGAGAACAAAGTTAAGTGCATAGTCCACAAAAAGGGGAGGGTAGATAGGGGATAATAATAATAATAATTATAATGGTATTGGATAAGCACTTACTATCTGCCAAGCATTGTTCTAAGTGCTGGGGGGATACAAAGTAATCTGATTGTCCCACGTGGGGCTCACAGTCTTAATCCCCATTTTACAGATGAGGTAACTGAGACACAGAGAAGTGAAGTGACTTGCCCAAAGTCACACAGCTGACAAATGGCAGAGCCATGATCTAAGAGCTTTGTCAGGCAAGGTCTCTTAGAAGAGCTGCAATTTTAGTAGGGTTTTGAAGGTGGGGACAGTGGTGGAATCCTGGTGTTCCAAGCCTGAGGGAAAATGAGGGCCAAGGGACAGAGGTGGGAGAGATGAGACTGAGGTACAGAGAGTAGGTTGGGCTGTAGTAGATCAGCTAGGGACAGAGATAATAATAATAATAATGTTGGTATTTGTTAAGCACTTACTATGTGCAGAGCACTGTTCTAAGCGCTGGGGTAGATACAGGGTCATCAGGTTGTCCCACGTGAGGCTCACAGTTAATCCCCATTTTACAGATGCGGTAATTGAGGCACAGAGAAGTTGTGACTTGCCCACAGTCACACAGCTGACAAGTGGCAGGGATGGGATTCGAACCCCTGACCTCTGACTCCCAAGTCCGGGGCTCTTTCGACTGAGCCATGCGGCTCAGAGATCAATAGGAGGGACAGAGTTGAATGGGTCCCTGAAAGTCAATGGTAAGGAAAGAGTTTACGTTAAACGTGAAGGTGGATGGACAACCAGCGGAGGTTTTTGAGGAGCGGGTAGAAACGGACTGACCTTTTTTTAGAAAAATGATCCAGGCAGCAGAGTGAAGGATGGACTGTGAAGGGGAGAGATAGGAGGCATGGAGATCAACCAGGAGGTTGACGCAGTCCTGGGGCCAGGGACTGTGTCTAACCCGATTACCTTGTATCTACCCCAGTGCTTAGAATAGTGCTTGGCACATAGTAAGCACTTAATGAATACCATAATCATTATTATTATTACTGTAAGTGCTTGGATCGGAATGTAGTAGCTTGAATGGAGAAGAAAGGGTGGTCTCTGGAGATGCTGTGAAGGTGGAAACCGATAAGATTTTGTAATAGATACAATGTGCAGGTTGAATGAAAGAAATGAGCCAAGGCTAAGGCAGTTAGAGACTTGTGAAACGGTGTTTGCTACAGAGGTTAAAAAAAAACAGTGGAAGGACTGGGTTTGGGTGGGAAGATGGGAAATTCTGCTTTGGACATGTTAAGTTTGAAGTGTCGGAGAGACATCCAAGTAGAGATACCCAGAAGGCAGGAAGAAATGAGAGACTGCAGAGAAGAAGAGAGGTCAGGGCTGGAGAGGTAGATTGGGGAATCATCAGTATAGAGATGGTAGTTGAAGCTGGGGGAGCGTGTGGATATCAGAGGCTGGTGGGGCTTGGGGACATGGTGTGGGTATGGGGTGGACCTAGCAGAAGGTCTACATCTTTGCCTGAAGCTCTCCAAAGCCCAGTGACAGTTCACCTGGTAAAGCCACTCTGAACTGCTACGAGAAGCAGCGTGGTTGGTGAAAAGAGCACGGGCTTGGGAGTCAGAGGACACGGGTGCTCATCCCAGCTCCGCCACTTGTCTGCTGTGTGACCTTGGGCAAGCCGTGTAACTTCTCTGTGCCTCAGTTACCTCATCTGTCAATTGGGGATTAAGACTGTGAGCCCCACGTGGAACAACCTGATTGCCTTGTATCTCCCCCAGTGCTTAGAACAGTGCTTGGCACATAGTAAGCACGTAACAAATACCATAATTATTATAACAAAAGACAGAGAACAGTCTCTCTTCTCTACCACTTCCCTTTCTTTTCCAGTAACCCCTGGGACTCTTACTCATTACTCTAGGACAGGTGGTGCTAGGGAATTGTCAATGAACATTTCTTTAGCTCAAACTTGCTTGGAGTATTCAGGAGTAAACTGCACAGCAATGTTAGGAATCAATTTAATATTTCTTATATAATTTGAGAGCTTGTCTTCAATTGATTTTAAATCTCTCTAGGGGGAGGTCCTTAAATTAAGCTAAACGATTCTGTATGTCAGATGAGCTCTATTAGATCTGGAAAACAGAGGGAAATTGAAAAAGAGACAGCTTTCACCCGTATGCTGTTGATGAAGTTTAAGCACATTTCTTTTCCCCCTAGCATGCAGGGCATTTTTTTCCTTTCATTTAAATCATGCACCATCATTTAGTAAGAGAGGAAGGAAATGTAGAAAAGCCCGCTGACATGTTCATGGACCCGCTTTGGTTATTCGGAAATCCTGAGGCAGTTTGTTTTTTCAATGAAAGGAGATGGAGTCAAAGGAGCCAGGTTGATCAGTACTTACTTCTTCTCTCAGACCCAAAACAAACATCATGTTTACCCTCCAGCAAAATTCCCTTTAAGTCCTCTTTCCCACCCTCACCTCTGGACTAGCTAACCAAGGATAAGGAAAGGCTAAATCCAATTCAATTTTATGTAATAGTATTTACTGGACAACTACTAGGGGAGCACAAGAAAAGTAAATTTTGTTGTTTCGTTATGAAAATTCGAATCCCTAATGTTGAATTGTTTGCCTCTTGCCCACTCCTAGATTAGGAGCTCTCTGTGGGCAGGTTCTCGAGTCCAGTTTTCTCTGGGTGTCCCCAAGGGTACTTTCCAAGCGCTTAGTACAGTACTCTGCACAAATTTAGTGCTCAATAAATATGACTGAATGAATGAACTAGTAATAGTGATAATAGTAAA
Organism: Ornithorhynchus anatinus; assembly: GCF_004115215.2. Lineage (NCBI taxonomy): Eukaryota > Metazoa > Chordata > Mammalia > Monotremata > Ornithorhynchidae > Ornithorhynchus > Ornithorhynchus anatinus. The sequence continues at coordinate 15,850,179 of NC_041749.1, forward strand.
AGAGTAGTGAGTTCAAAACTCTATGAGATATACTTGAGAAGTACAACAGAAGCACCAGAACCATTCCCTGTCCACGAAGAGCTTACAGTCTAACGGGAAAGATGGACAGAAATATTCATGAGCAATTGAGTCAGAGCAAACTAAGCTAAATGTCCCACAAAACATGCATTGACACTCAACTACAGAGCATGGGAATGAATATGTAAATACAAAAGTTTGCCCTGAAGGCAGTTGTAGAGTTGGTAAGATTTGGGATGCTGGCAATTGTTTAAGAAAACATGGTTGGAATAAGTGGAATTTTAGGAGGGCTTTGGAGATGAGTAGAGGTGGGAGAGGTGTGACAGGGAAAGGGAGTTACAGGCCCTGGAGAACAATATGAAAAAGCAGTCAGAGGTGGGCAAGATGAGAGTCATGTACCACCAGGAGCTGGGCTTGGAAGGAACAAAGAAGATGAGGGGGAGAGGTGCAGGTGAGGGGAACTGTTAAATCGGCTGGAGAGATCTGGGGGAAAGCCCTGAAGCCAATGATAAAGAATCTATGCTTAATGGGGAGGGAACCTTGCAAGTATTGGAGGAATTTGAGGAGAGGGGAGGCTTGTGCCTAATGATGTTACGGAAAGATGACCCAGACAGAAGCACTGAGTATGAACTAAAGTGGGGAGAGGCTGGAGACAGGGCTGGACAACTTCTCAGTGAGAAGGCTGATAGACATTCCAATTGTGGTATGTCGAGTGCTTGAACCAGGTCATATGTGTGGAAAGAGAGGGGCAGAAGTGTTTTGGAGAAAAAATCATCAGTGGGGAGCCAAGAGCAACACCAAAGTTGCAGGCCTGAAGCATGGTGGTATTATCAATGGAGATGGCGTCCTTGGGAGGAGGAGTGTTTAGGAGGAAAGGTGACAAGTTCAGTTGAGGGTAGGCTGATTTTGAGTTGGCGGACTGTTGAAGCAAAGATTTCCTGGACGCAAGAAGAGGTGCAGATTTGGGTAAGAGGGGAGATGGCAGGGTTAGTGGTGGATCTGTGGTAGCTGAACCCATACTGAAGGATGCCTTTCTCAAGAGAGTGAATGTTGAGGGAGGAAAAGAGGGTACCCATCACAGAGTCATGCAGGATACTTACTGTTGGACACGTGTTAAGACGACTGCTAAGACAATTAGGAGGTTCTCGATACATAATTTTGATGGTGATATTGGTGATGATGCTGATGCAACCAGATGTTACTAGTGCAGTGAAAACAGAAGTGGAGTCTATGATTTCAGTTTTCTTTAAAATTAACTACTGTCTGCTCGAAACAGACAGGCCCAGAGTCAACCAATGTGGAAAAGTGTATATTTAAGCTTCGATTAACGAGATGAATCACATGGGTAGATCTAATAATTAATAATAATTGTGGTATTTGTCCAGTGCTTACTGGGTGCCAAACTCTGTACTAAGCACTGGGGTAGACACGACATAATCGAGTGTCCCTGTCCCACGTAGGGCTCACAGTCTTAGTCTCCATTTTAAGATGCGGTAACTCAGACAAAGAAAAGTTAGGTCATACAGCAGAGAAGCGGCAGAGCTGGGATTAGAACCCAGATCCTTCTGACTGTGTCCATTACGCCTCCCTGCTTTTCCAGAGTAGCAGCCATGGGTGTTGTGGGGAAAGTTGTCCCCGTTGATGTGAATAACTGGTCTGCAGAGCTAGAAGATAGGGGACTGGAGAATTGGTGGGCTCTTCCAGAGAAGCAGTGTGGTTTAGTGGAAAGAGCATGGGCTTGGGAGTCTGAAGGACCTGGGTTCTAATCCCGCTCCACCACTTGTCTGCTATGTGACCTTGGGCAAGCAGTGTGGCTCAGTGGAAAGAGCATGGGCTTGGGAATCAGAGGTCGTGGGTTCTAATTCCGGCTCCGGCATTTGTCAGCTGTGTGACCTTGGGCAAGTCATTTAACTTCTCTGTGCCTCAGTTACCTTATCTATAAAATGAGGATTAAGAATGTGAGCCCCACGTGGGACAACCTGATCACCTTATATCTCCCCCAGGGCTTAGAACAGTGTGTGGCACATAGTAAGAGCTTAACAAATGCCATCATTATTTAACTTCTCTGTGCCTCAGTTATCTCATCTGTAAAATGTGTATTAGAACTCATGATTAACAACTCACAACCTGTACTCTAACCACAAAGCCCTTCTCCATTAAAAGTGTGGGGATTAAAAGAATGAGTCCCACTTGGGACAACCTGATTACCCTGGATCTTCCACAGCACTTAGAACAGTGCTTGGCACATAGTAAGCACTTAACAAATACCATTATTATTATTAGTATTATTCCAGGGAATTTAAATGAGCATATCAAGACCGTAAAGGAGAAGATATTTATTCTAGTTGGCAGTCTCCTAATAAGGCTCACACTATTCAAATTCTCAGTGAAAACATGTAATGAATAAATTCCAGAATAGTATTCTTCAATTTAAAGGTAAAATCTCCAAATAGATGGTGGGAAAGGGGACTATAAATGAAACATTGATACACTGGAAAAAAAGGAGACATCTATCATTACAACCCTAATTAAGGTTGATACATTCTAGCAAATTATTCACCTTGAAAGGGGAGGCAGGGTAGAAGTCACTCTGACTTCAAATATCTGTGCATTTCTAGCCCCATAAAACACCAACTTTTATCTGAAAACTCCAGATCATAGTAACCAACCAGTATGTTGGGGGATTGAATTATACAGATAATTTTCCAGTGCCGACCCAGCAACTGCTGCTTATGAAGCAACCCCTCAGCCTGAAGAACACTAAGGAAGTTCTATGATATTCCGCAGAAGAATAATCTGGATTTCATATTTGAAGTACCTGCACTTGGATTTGTACCCTTTATTCGTCCCCCCGCCCCCCCCCCGCCACATAGCACCACAGCACTTAGGTACATATCCAAAATTTATTTACTTATATGCATATCTGTCTTCCCCTGTAGACTCTAAGCTCCTTGTGAGCAGGGAACATGTCTACCAACTATGTTATAGAGTACCCTCCCAAGTGCTTAGTACAGTACTCTGCACTGTCAACATTCAATAAATATGACTGATTGATTGATATTACTTCATACAAATGAGACAACCCCCAAGCAAGGTTCTGCTGCTTACCTCTCTCAACAATGAGGCTTGTCATCCAGAGTGAATAATCCAGAAGCCCACCTGAATTTCCAAGCACGATACAAAAATCTGAGGGAAGCTCCTGAATAAGTCAATGTGATCTCCCATTTAACATTCTACACTAGGACACACGAGGTCTGAATTGTCATCTTCACTGTTGTAAGGCCTTGGATGAATAATGCAACTTATCTGAGTCCCTCCTTTCTTCTCCTAAACCAAGACAGTGCTCGTTTTTTTCCCCTTCTTCCTTTCCTATGTAGTTGTGATGATAGGGTGTTTGTTAAGCATTTACTATGCACCTGACACAGTATTAAGCACCAGGGTGGACTCAAGCAAATCAGGTTGGACACAGTCCCTGTCCCACATGGGGCTCACAGACCCAATCTGCATTTTACAGATGAGGTAACTGAGGCACCGAGAAGGGAAGTGACTTGTCCAAGGTCACGCAGTAGACAAGTGGCGGAGCTGGGATTAGAACCCACGACCTCTGACTCCCAGGCCCATGCTCTCTCCACTATGCCATACTGCTTTGAAGAGCCACTTCATTCAAATCTTTGAACTCCTTGGGAAAAAATGTTTTGATAGTCCTAAGTGGTGCTTTAACTTTTTTTTAGATTTATATAGCAACTTTCATCCGAGAAGCTCGAGAAGCTCGAGGCACAGTACAAATAACTGTTAAACAATGTAGGCTTTTTTAAAAAACAAAGCACCATGAATATGCATAGGAAGAAGGGGGCAGCACGGGAGGGATTAGGATCAGGAAGACAGTGAAGAAAAAGCATCTCTACCCTTTAGTAAGTAGGGGACGCCTCCACCAGAGGCCTGAGGTCAAATTCTTTCCTGCTGGGCCTTCGGAGAAAGATGAGCTAAGATGAGAACATGGCATAGTCTCTTCTATTGTTTTAAACCATGAAAAATGATTGTGCACGAGAGTCTAAGTTGCCTTCAGCTGCTATGTGATTGACTGTCTTTCTTACAGGCAAAATTCTCCTCACTGATTCTCAGGGTTTCTAGGGAATTCCACGATTGTAGTAGAAATAAAGTCTAACACCAGGAAAGGGGTCTGGAGAGAAAGGAGAAGACAGAGACTTTGCCCAGGTTAAGGTACCCTGGCTCTTACTACCTCGGCAAACTTTTAACAGCTAGTTACTTGATTATTGATGAAGATATTTTTAAGCATCTTTTTCTTCCAAAATCCCAATTAACAGCTCTTGTCCCATTGGATCAGATACGCTTGTCTTTTCTTTTCATCTCATCAGGTTACAAATATCATCCCAGGCCTCGAACCCGTTAAGCAGGAGTTTCACCAGCAAAAGACAATGCTTGGAAAAGACACACATCAGTCAAGCAGTGATTATGAAACCATATCTCAGAATGAACAAAGCACCCACAGGCCGACAATTAGCTTGAAGAACGCAGAATATGTATCAGCCCTTACCTGGAAAACCCTACAAATAACTAAAGCAACACTAAAGCAAAGAGTGGAATGACATCACTGAATTCTTACTACTCGAGCAGCACACTTTCCAATTGTGCAAGTCTGGGTGCACAGGTGAAAAATCAAAGAATGAAAGTTAGGCTGTTCTTTGAGAGATTGCTATAGTTTGACACTGACATGGCATCAAGAATCAGACCACAGTGAAAACCTACAGAACAATTGAAATGTCCAATCCTCTGATATGATCTGGGTCAACCAACCTTATCCCATTTAGAGCAGTTAGATCACTGATCAATCTGGTTTATGGCAATCGGGAATAGGGGTGACAGTCTTAGACTGGAGATTTCAGGAAAGTCATGACTCAAAGAGATTGGAGCAAAAATGGCAACGGGCACTGTGGGTAGCAAACATAAGGTACAACCAGGAGCCAGGATTTATATGTACAAGATAAGGAAAAGATTGTCACAAGTTGATCTTACTGACCCCCTTGAACTCAGTGAAAAAAAAACCATCATCAGGAAGTGTCTTCAAACCCCAGGGACACTGGTTTAGTGTGTCCAGGTCCACGGCAAAGCTTAGGGATCATATTGGCCAAAGTTATGGGCACCCAATCATATAATCCTCCCTCTCTTGCCTTGAGCATAGATATAAATATCAGAATTATTTGAGGAAGCTGAGGCTATAGAAGAAGAAGCTAAAGACGTGGAAGAGAAAGCTGAGGCCATGGATGATCACATGGAAAATCAGTGTAGAACAAGGATCAGAACTCATGATTAACAACTCACAACCCGTGCTCTAACCACAAAGCCCTTCTCCATGAAGACAGCAAAATTGAGGAGCAACTCCAAGCAATGCATGGGTCTTTTCAACAGTGCTACCCTTGTTCATTTCCTCAGGAGTCAGGTGACTCCCTAAGATCGTTTGGGCACATGACTGACCAGAGTCAGTCTCATGTCAACATTATCTAGAGGTTTCCTGTGGCAACCAATCATTGATGGTATTTCTCCTTTCGGGGAACACCAGCGTGAAGGAAGTAAGGAGACCCTACAGGCAAACTCATTAGTGTTAGTGTGGCACTAAAGTACTTTTTCAGAGGCAGAAGAAATCAAAATTTCTCATTTGATGAATTCTGAATTAGAATCTTGCCAACCTCCAGTAGAAAAGTTGGATTTTGGTTGGACAACCCTCTATAGACAGGGTGACTCAGAAATTTTTTTTCGTAAGCTCCATTTCCCTTTGTCACCCACAGTTCCTTGGAGGTCCTCTCTGCTGAATAAGGAGTGATGAAGCCATAACCAATTTCCCTGATTTTAATGAGGTCTCTTGGGAGACCAAATGGAGCTCTCAATTTCTGGTCAATTTCTGTACAGACCAGGATATGACCTCTAAGATTCTCTTAGCAGGGGCAAAAAGTTGTGTGCCTCAAAAACTGTTGTTTTGCTTGTGCTGGGTTCTCAGTCCTATTGTTGTTGAAGTGACTGGTCTGAGCTTATGTCCACTTGCCCTATAAATTGCCTCACAAATAAATGTAACCTAGGAGATTTTATAGAGTCTTGGGGATTTAGATGTTTCTTAAGAGGAAGAAACTTCAAGTTCAGCTTAAATAGATCCTCAGTTACTTATTCTCACAAAATCTACCTCCAGGTCTCTTAATAAGCTGAGAGTTAGGGGCAAGGGAAGGATTCCCTTTCGTGTGGGTATCCTTCTCCCACGGATTCTATGCCAAAACTGGGATGGAAGAGGGAAGGAACCTCCCTTCTCCTTCCTTCCGTTCTCCCCACTCTCCATGGAAATTCATAGACACTGCTGCCTGGCACAGTTCTTACATTCGCAGACATCACTCATTTCTCCACTCTGGGATGGCGGTTCCACATACAGGAATGTCCTACCCGTGGAATCTTTACACTGAAATCAGATTAGTCATGCAACTTAAATGAACCCATAGGTCCAGATCTAAACGAAAGAAACCAAGTCAAAAACAAATGGGCAGAGAACCAGTGAAAATGTCCTTACAATGCAAAAGTATTACTTTTTACTTGAGGTCTTTATATTCCTTCAGGCTGCACACGAAATTTGCCATCAGATGTACCCAATGCCTTGGGATGTTCTGTGTTTATTCCTGGCGTTGAGGAATTGCTGAAACTATTTTTAAGGATGGTGGCTACCCCCTTCCTGCTCAGACCCCTCTTTCTCTTCGTGTACATTAGCCCCAAACCTTAGCCAAATGGCCCCCGCCCGCCCCCGCCGTGTGGTTCACTTGAGCGCTGTGCAATAGACATTCACTGAAAAACCAAATTAGCACTAATTATATCCTGGCTTGCTGTGGCGCAGCCAGTGTGACTTCACAAAGGGAAATGGGCATCGGTGGCACTAGGTGGCATCGTTCTGACACATTTACAGATCATTAGCCAGCGCTAATATCATTTCGCAGTGCTCGTGTCGTGAGGAGGACGAGGGAGTCCTCTGAGCATCAGTCAGCTGTGTGTGACCTGTGACTGTGAACCGTTTGAATGTTCCCACCGGGCACGGCTCCAAGCCGAGATTTGCCACCGGGGCTTGAAATGAATAACAACAAGGGGTTGTGCATCCTCGCTGCGAGGGTCTCTACATCTTGGGAGAGGTGGGCAACCAGGCAGAGGGTGGAATGACTGCAGGAAAGGCCCGATTTGAGCATCACAGTGTTCTGCTCAGGGTTTACTGCTCTGGAAATGTAGGCCACTGTACAGGTGAAACTTGAGAAGTTTGAAAGTCCTAGAGAAAACGAGTCGCTGGGAGAGTCCCAAGATTTCTGCGGAATCCCCCCTAATAATGATAATCAGAATTGCAGAATTTGCTCAATCAATCGGTCAATCGTATTGACCGTACAGACTGTAGTAAGCACTTGGGAGAGTATGACACAACAATAAAACAGGGACCTTTTCTGTTCACAGTGAACTTACAGCCTAGACAGGGAGACCAACATTTAATATAAAAAAATAAATTATGGTTATGTACATAAGTGATGTGGGGGTGGTGAATAAAAGGAAAAAATCAGGGTGACACAGATGGAGTGAGAAGAAAAAGCAGGGGCTTGGGAATCAGAGGTCATGGGTTTTAATCCCTGCTCCTCCACTTGTCAACTGTGTGACTTTAGGAGAGTCACTTAACTTCTCTGGGCCTCAGGTACCTCATCTGTAAAATGGGGATTAAGCCTGTGAGCCCCATGTGGGACAACCTGATTGCCTTGTATCTACTCCAGTGTTTAGAAAAGTGCCTGGCACATAGTAAGCGCTTAACAAATACCATCATTATTATTAACAAAGGAAATGAGGGCTTGGTCAGAGGCAATGTGCCTTCAATAAGGCTCGGAAGGTGGGGAGAGTAATTGTCTGCCAGATATGAAAAGGGAAGGCATTCCAGGCCATAGGCAGGACATAGGCAACTAGTCAGCGGCGAGATATACGGGATTGAGGTACCGTGAGTAGGTTGACATTAGAGGAGCAAAGTGTGTGGGCTGGGTTTTAGTAAGAGAGAAGCGAGGTAAGATAGAATGGGGCAAGGTGACTGAGTGCTTTAAAGCCGATGGGAAATGTCAATCAATGATTTTTATGGCATATATGTTGTGTGCAGAGCACTGTACTAAGCACTTAGCACTGTAATAGGCAAATAATAATAATGACAACAATAAATATAATAATAACAATGTGTTGCATTTGTTAAGTGCTTATTCTATGCCAAGGACTGGGGTTGATACAAGTAATCGGGTTGGACACACTCCCTGTTCACAATCTAACTAGAGGGTAAAGCAGGCTCCAAATCCCCATTTTACTGATGAGGTAACTGAGGCATTGAGAAGTTAAGTGACTTGCCCAAGGTCACACAGCAGGGAAATAATGGAGGAGGAAGAAGAGGAATCTACCGCGGACAGACCAGCACTCTCCCCATCTTTAAAGCCTTACTGATATCGTATCTCTTCCCTGACTAAGCTTTTATCCCCTCACTCTACTGAGCTTAGTCCCACCCTCTAAGCAAGTACATAACAATAACTGTGGCATCTGTTAGTGCTTATTATGTGCCAGGCACTGTAGTAAGCGCTGGGGTAGACCCAAGTAGGTCGGGTTGGAAACAGTCCCTGCACCACATGACGTTTACAGACTCAATCCTCATTTTACAGATGAAGTAACTGAGGCCTAGAGAAGTGACGTGACTTGCCCAAGGTCACAGAACAGACAAGTGGCAGAGCCAGGATTAGAACTCATGACCTTCTGACTCCCAGACCTGTGGTGTATACACTAAGCAGTGCCACTCCACCCCCACCCCCACAACTCTTATGTATCTACCTTTCCTTCCTCTATCTAATTTATTTTAGTGTCTGCCTCCTACTTTAAACTGTAAGCTCCTTGGGGTACAGATCGATCATTTCTCCCAACGATATTATACTCCCTCAAGTGCTTTAGTACAGTACTCTGCATAAAGTAAGTTCTCAATAAATATCACTGATTGATTGACTGAGTGATTGAAACTACATGAACCCATCTGGGTCTGCATTTTTCCAAATGGGATTCTGATGTCTGTCTCTCCTTAAAACAGAGTGGTTAAATGGGTAAACGAGAGCTAAACCAGAGGAATCCAGTGAGATCTCGCAAGGCATCCCAAGAAGGGACTCATCAACTTGTGTGTCTGCCTTGTTTCCCGCAACTAACTTACTACAGGGCCAATCTCCTTCAGAGAAACATGCTACCTTCTTTTTCATGTTTTTTCATTTTGCCTTTTATTCCTCCTTTGAGGCCTGCCTCAGATTTTTTCTGGGAGGGTGGTAAGACACAAGCTAATAGGAATTCTGTAATTAGAGTCCCTAAGTGGTTCCAGTAGGGTGTATTAATTGGTATTGAATGGCACGTACCACAGTTAAAAGGTAATTTAGTGATGTCTATAGATGCCTTTGCCACTGAGGCTCATTGGTCATGTTAGTGCTGGGGAGCCACTCTTCCAGCCTCCTTGCACTGTACCGGAAAACCCACAAGTTCTTCCAGGCATGTAAGACCTTGATTCTGATCCTCACTGTGATACCATCGTCTCTCCTTTGTTTTCTCTAGAATCTTTTGTCTCTGGAAAGAACTTTGCAGTGTATTTAGAAACTGGGCTACTCATTTGCCATTTATCTACTAATAATTATGATTATAACACTTGTTAAGCGTTTCCTATATGCCAAGCACTGTTCTAAGAACTAGGGTAGATACTAGTTAATCAGGTTGGATACAGCCCCTGTCCCACATGGGGCTCACGCTCTTAATCCCCATTTTATAGATGAGGTAACTGAGGCACAGAGAAGTGAAGTGACTTGCCCAAGGTCACACAGACATTTGGCAGAGCTGGGATTAGAGCCCACATCCTCTGATTCCTAGAGAAGTGCGGACAAGCGGCGGAGTGAGATTAGAACCCAGGCCCTTCTGACTCCCCATCTCGTGCTCTATCTACTAGGCCATGTTGCTTCCTTAAACTGGGTTTCCTGTGGACACTCAGAGGAAGCAATAAAGAAATATCACTGATGAGTCTTCCCTTTAAGAAATAATCCCTACTTCCACTCTCTCCAAACCCCCGTCCCCTCACGCACACAAATGTGATGTCAACAAACCTTTGCATGTTTACTAACGAGCCCGCAGTTCACTTTTCCTTCTCTTCCATCACTTAATTTTTGTTCTCCCCTTAATCAAAATTAGAGCTTATAAGAGGGGTGGGGGGAGAAAGGGAGTAACTGAAAATAGTTACCAAACCCAGGATATATTACAGCCACGGCTTTTGCCTCTGGTGATTCCTGGAGTTTCCTTTGTTGTCTTGTTTGATTGTTTCATTTATATGGCAGGTTAGACAGCAACAGACTTCTGTTATTGCCTTTTCTCAGTGGTGGATTTTTGAGGCTCCGATCTCCCTGGGGCAACCCCTCCCCATCCGCAGCTGGTGACAAGAGATGCTGTTACTCTCGATACTTACAGCCGGCTGGAGAAAGATTAACAGCAGCACTATTAAGTGGCATATACTGTCTCCATTTTTAACGGCTCGAGCCTTTAATAAAAGGGAAAGAGACGGGAAGAGAGAAAGCTCGTGAACAAGTAGCATCTTCTGGATTCTTGCATTTCACTCTGCCAGATGCTAAATTACTTTTTTTCTCCTCTCCTTTATTTTCCAACCAGCCCCGACTCTCTCCTTCATAAGGATGTTCCGTCGCTTACTGCTCTCTTTTAGCTTCCTGCAAGAGTTCTTTAATCACTCTGTAATAGAAGTCCAAGGAAGAAGGAGAGAGATTAGTGGACCAAGGGTTTTGTGGTACTGTGTGGGTATGTGAATCAGAAATTCAGTGCTTGGGGCTGTTTTCAAACTTCTTCCAGGAAACTTTGGATTGTCTATAACTTCCCATTACTCTTACAGCTAACGTGATCTTCTTCTCCTTCTCCTCACTGGTCTCTTGCTGCTATCCCCGAGCCTGGAACAGGGAGGTTAAAAGTAGATCTAATTGAGCTCCAATTTAGGCCATTAGGGTGTCAGGGCTGAACTTCCCAAAAGGGATACTTATATCTAAAGAACCTGGTCACGGTATGCAAACTTTGAGGCCTGATAGCCTGGCTCTCTCAAAGTTCAATTCAAGTTCTTAAAGGTCTAATCGGGTTCCTCCCTCCTTATCCTTCAGTGGCTGTAAACACATTTCGGGTAGGAAATGTGTCTGTTATATTGTTGTATTGCACTCTCCCAAGCGCTTAATACAGTGCTCTGGGCACAGTAAGTGCTCAATAAATGTGATTGACTACCGTGGCCTGGATCCTTGACCTTCACCATAGAAATGGCTATAAAGTAGATTCTGGGGAGATGGGTTCCTTGCTGAGGTCTTTGGGTGATTACAAGCTTCTTAGGAGGAAGATCCTTTTTCTGGAGGCAGAATTATCACTAAACAGATGCATCCTTTTAACTTGTCATAAAAAATAATCACACTAGACCATAGTTGCACAGGGGCAAAATGAAATCAGTCAATTATTCAGGGGAAAAAAACAGTAGGTAGGAAAATGGCGTGAGTCTTTTAGATTTTCTTACAACAGTTCCAATTCACCATTTAACTGTTCAGTCCTCCACTTGGTTGGAAATGCAAACATACTGTGGGAAGGATGTAATGGGCAAGATATAAGACTGAAAACATTAACAAGGCCTGCAAGTGGCAAACCCACCACAACTTCAAAGTACTATCTCTACGTGTACAAGTGTGGAATGAAATGCTGGTTGCAGGTGGGGTATTTCAGACACCCCTCAGCCTCCCATGGGAGCTCCTCATCAGAAGGTTCATCATCATTCATCCATTCAGTTATACATTTTGAGCCCTTCTGTGTGCAGAGCACCGTACTAAGCGCTTGGAAAGTACAATTCGGTAACAGATAGAGACAATCCCTACCCAATAATGGACTCACAGTCTAGAAGGGGGAAACAGACAACAAAACAAAACAAGTACACAGGTCCCTTAGAAGCTGGTGGTATCGCAAAGGCTACTTAACTTATGTTGTAAAACATCCTCTCTTCCGGCACACAGTAAGCGCTTAATCAAAAACTCCATCAATCGTATTTATTGAGCACTTACTATATGCAGAGAACACTGTACTAAGCACTCGGGAGAGTACAATATAACAGAGTTGGTAGACATGTTCTCTGTCCACAAGGAGCTATGTGGGACAGAGACTAAGTTCAACCCAATTTGCTAGTATCTACCCCAGAGCTAGGTACAGGGCCCGCCACAAAGTAAGGACTTAACAAATACCATTATAATCATTAGTATTATGATTGTATATTGCTAACCATAAAATTATAAGTAATACATATATTAACATGTAATAAGCAGCAGAGAAGCAGCGTGGCTCAGTGGAAAGAGCCCGGGCTTGGGAGTCAGAGGTCATGGGTTTGAATCCCGGCTCTGCCACTTGTCAGCTGTGTGACTGGGAGCAAGTCACTTCACTTCTCTGTGCCTCAGTTACCTCATCTGTAAAATGGGGATGAAGACTGTGAGCTTCACGTGGGGCGACCTGATTACCCCGTATCTGCCCCAGCACTTAGAACAGTGCTCTGCACACAGTAAGCACTTAACAAATACCAGCATTATTGTTATAAGGCATGTCACCTAGTGGAAAGTGCCAGGTCCTGGGAATCAGAGGAACTGGGTTCTAATCTTCCAGCTCTGCCACTCGCCTGTTTTGTGACCTTGGGTAAGTCACATAGCTTCATTGTGCCTCAGTTACCTCATCAATAAAATGAAGATTAAATCCTACTCCCTCATGCTTAGACTGTAAACTCCATGTGGGAAAGAGACTGTGTCCAACATGCTTATCTTGACTTTACTCCCACACTTAGAATGATGCCTGGAACATAGTAAGCACTTAACAATTACCATTAAAAAAGTATCCAAAAAGACAAGAAATGGAATCTAATGAGAGGAGCCCAGCTATGAAATGCCTGTTTGGGTTTTCAGCTCTCCTCCGACTTGCTGTCACTCAGAGGGAAACAGCACCATCTTCTCCAGTGGTAGATTCCCTGCTCAAGTTCCATGGAAATTCACCCAGGGCTGGAAGCTCAGATTTCAGAAACCTTTGGAATGAGCTGGTAACATACAAAATGCAAATTAGAGGAAAAAATCATTTCATTTGGCTTCAGAAAAAAATAAGAATAAAAGCATTATAAGCATTTTATGTGGAAGGCTTGGATAAATTCATGGATATGAGGTTCGTGGTGAGTTACTAGAGAAAAGTTCAGTGGTTAGAGAAAAAATTTTAGCGATGTTAGATGGCATACCCAAAACCATTGGGATGGCTATCAAAGAGGGCTCCATCACACTGTTCCTCGAAGCACCCTGCTGATGTTGTTAGATACAAAATGCTGGGCCGGATGGTCCGGAAATGGCATTTGAATAGATTTTTATTTTATGCTTTTAGGATCATCATTCCCATGCTGATTTTTGCATCCTGAACTGACTCCCTACTTCCTTTTAGTAGGACCCCCTCACTGAGTTTTTTCAATGGTGATGACTAGGATCACCTCAGTATCACCCCGACATCCCTTGGCTTGGAAGGTTACCCTATGCCTGCCACCAAATACAGAGGAGACTTGGGCCACTATTTCATGAAACAGTGAAAAGAGCAGCTAATGTGAATCCATAATATTTTTTTTTATTCCAGGCAAAGTGTTGTTATGTTTGCCTGAATTACCAGAATTTGCTCAAATTTTCACTCTCATTCTCTTGGACACACTCACGCAGACTGAGATAGGTTGAGGCAGATTTTAAGCTCCTTGTGGGCAGGGAATGTGTCTGTTAATTGTTTTATTGTACCCCCCCAAGTACTTAGTACAGTGCTCTGCATACAATAAGCACTCAATAAATACCACTGAATGACTGAGGTAGATTTTAAGAAACTAGTTAACAGAAATTACTGCCACTGGATGACTTTCCTCACACCCAGAAGGTAAAAAAGTAGAGATATAAGGACTGAGTCTGAACTGCCAAAGTTTGGTACATGTAAAGCATTTAAATACCACAGTTATTACACAAAAAGGATAGTGCCCCTGTGTAATCCCCGATGCTCAAAAGGGAATGCTCACCAACTCAATTTTTTCCTATCCTGAGCCCCCTCAGGAACAGGAGAGAATACCCATTCTTCTTCAAGATAAGAGTAACCAGGAAATTGTCCAATGGGCCCCAGTTTCACACCAACTCTCTTCAGATCATTCTAGGAGGAGATGAGGTAGCTCAGGTTTCTTCCTGCACTGAGCTCGGTTTGATGTATGGGCCACAAAACACAAAGGAGTTTACTTGGGCAAAATGACAATAATCAATTCCTATTGCATGTGCTGTCTCAATTCCTGGATCCAAAACAAGAAACCAGAGAAAAATAACAGGCCCGGGATTTGCAAAAATGGCTGGTCAACGTCGTTCTTTAGAAAGATGTTTTGCTGACATCTAGAGGCATTTGGATAATAATACTTATTAATAATGATCTGTTGCACTCCTGGAGTACCTTACCTAGCGTGATCCCAGAGCTCCTTACAAACATTAATTAATTACGCATCACAACACCCCTGTGAGGGAGAGTAGGTAAGCATTATTATGTGCTGCTAAGAGTTTATTGATTTTTCACAGCACTGGAGAGCTGAAACACACGGGGAGAAAACGGAGGAGCAAAAGGGATCTATGTAGAATACGTGAAAGGAAAGAAATAAAACTGTAAGAACTGGTCCTGCTGGGCTACCTTCGGAGGAATGATTTTTGCATCTTGAACGTTAACTAACATGGATCCTTTCCAGAGTTCAAGGAACCCAGTGAGTCACCAACAAGTTCTGGGTTCCTCACATCCAGGCTCTCCCAGCCCACCCGCCCGAGAGCACACGGTCACATAAAACGCACGTCATTTTCCGATTTTCTGGCCTTGTATTGAAAAAGTTGTCTTCTTATGACAGCTTTCTTCCCTAACTCCTGCTCTAGGCCCTGATGCCAGGGGCCATGTCCGGTAGCAAGTAAGCCATTTATCACGGTTGGATGGGGATTTCTTCTGGGAGTCTTCAGTTATTCACCTGATCCTCCACTCCCCCACTTCCCTTCGTGTGTGGGGAGTGGCTGGGAAAGGATAGGAAAGGATAGGAAGCAGCGTGGCTCAGTGGAAAGAGCATGGGCGTTGGAGTCAGGACTCATGAGTTCGAATCCCAGCTCTGCCACTTGTCGGCTGTGTGACTGTGGGCAAGTCACTTAACTTCTCTGTGCCTCAGTTCCCTCATCTGTAAAATGGGGATTAAGACTGTGAGCCCCACGTGGGACAACCTGATTCCGCTATGTCTACCCCAGCGCTTAGAACAGTGCTCGGCACATAGTAAGCGCTTAACAAATACCAACATTAACATTAAATGGAGTCAGGCCATGGCCTGGGAGAGGGGTGAGTGGATGGAGGGACAATGAGTCAACTCCACTGTCCCTTTCTCCAGCCCTGTCACTCAGGGACATTCCTATTGTATCAAGGAGAGACAGCCGGTATGATTGGGTATGATTGAATGTGTGTGAGCGAGGGTGGGGTGGGGTGGGGGGGAGATAAAGGATTAAAAGGAAACAAGCTCCTCAAACCCTGAAGCTCTCAGCATGGTTCTGACAAATGCTGTTCACTTAAGGATTTAAAATTGGCCAAATTTTCCAGGGCTTCCTGAGCCCAAAGAGATATTCCAAAACGGAGGAAAAGCTATATAATCTCTTATCTTTGAGACAGGATGAGCTGGGGAGGAAGGAGGAAGAAAACAGGGATTTTTTTTTAAATATTTCAAGCACCTTATAGAAAGATATTTTTATTTCAGGACGCTTTTCTTTTTCCTTAGTCAACACAAGTACAGTTTCTATTTTTGTACATAAGAAAGAAAGTCAGTATTTTGAAGAAGCATAGGAAGGGAGAATTGACATCCTGAATTTGAGCCACTTTTTTTTCACACAGGGAAATATAATAATAATGATCATACAAAATCAAATAGTAAATACAAGCTCTGGTCAGAGTATATTCATAGACAGAGAGCCAGGTGTCAAGCCTAAAGCAATTGTAATGCTCCCAAGTAACCCATCTCCCTTTACACAAATACAGAGCTCACTGAATGCCACTGCAGGCAGAGATATGGCTAGTAAAACCACCTTACCGTAATTTGAAGGGCAAGGGGTGAGAGAATGTGAACCTTGAATAATACATCTCCAAACTGCACAAAATATTAATTAAAAAACATGGCACCTCAATGGGTGGGGAATAGCATCTTCTCGGAATTTTGCTTCATTTTAAAGAAATGATTGTTGGAATAGGACGGTTTGCTCATATATGAAAACAATAATAGAAGCTCTTTTTTCGGGATTTTGTTCCCAAAAGGAAATGGGATTAACTTTGTGAAAAAAAAGATGCCATGTGTACTTGGTATTTTTTTTTTGTAGCTCTTGCATTTAGGCAATAGTCTACACATCTAGGGTGTTATAAAATGTGGGCTTATAGGATGGAAAAACATGCTGATTCCATCTATTTGACAACATGAATGCATTTTTAGGGGAGGGAAGCAACCTTAAAAAACTGTTATAGGCCAGGAAGTGTTTGGAGCTTTTTTAAAAAAACCCTCTCTACTGTTAATGGCGGAGCTTCAGACTGCATTAAATTTTACAAATTCTGAAGGATGTGGCCAGTGAAAACATAGATTTCTAGTTCATCAAAAGCCATAACAACAGGCCGGGGGTGGGGACCAAAAAAAATACAACGGGAAACTGTTTTTAATCAATCAAACATTTAGTCATATTTATTGAGCAATTACTATGTGTAAAGCAATGTACTAAGCACTTGGGAGAGTACAATTTTAGATTGCGAGTCTCCCGAGGGACAGGGACCATGTCTAGAAGAAACGTGGCCCTAGTGGATGGAGCACGGTCCTAGAAGTCAGAAGGTCATAGGTTCTAATCACGGCTATGCTACTTTTCTGTTGTGTGACCTTGGACAAGTCACTTCACTTCTTTATGCTTCAGTTACCTCATCTGTAAAATGAGGATTAAGACTGTGAGCCCCTTGTGGGACATGGACTGTGTCCAACCTGATTTCATTGTATTCACCCCAGCTCTTAGTCATAGTGCCTTGCACATAATAAGTGCTTAATAAATACCATAAAATTGTTATTATTAATTCTCACCTTGGTATTCTTTTCCAGCACCTAGTATGGTGTGGGCAGGGAATGAGTCTGTTTATTGTTGAATTGTAGTCTACCAAGTGGTCCAAGGAGCTTTCTGAACATCTGGTGTAGCTACAGAGAAACCACGTCCCTTCAGAGAGCAGTACTTTTGAGGGGGAGGACAAGGAAATCCCTTCATATATGAAACATTTTCTAATTGCTTATTTATTGTGTTCTGGGGTGTGGCTTAGTGAAGCAGCGTGGCTTTCTGGAAAGACCATGGGGTCGGGAGTCAGACGTCGTGGGTTCTAATCCCAGTTCTGCCACTTGTCTGCTGGGTGACTTTGGACAAGTCACTTAACTTCCCTATGCCTCAGTTACCTCAATCTGTAAAATAGGGATTAAGACTGTGAGCCCCACGTGGGACAACCTGATTACCTTCTATCTACCCAGAGTTTAGAACAGTGCTTGGCACATAGTAAATGCTTAACAAATGCCATTATTATTATTATTATTATAAGCTTTAATTGGGGACTTAAAGGAGGGACAGGATTTAAAACATCAAATCTCTCAGAGTTATAGTCCCTGGCTGGATTAACAGCATGAACATTGGTAGCTGTCCAGTAGATTTCCAACTGGTGGATTAGAAGGTGATACTGTTAATGTTGAGTTTTAATCCATATCTGAAATGTGGTTGATAAGATGGTAATTGAACATTAATTCCTTTCACTTCCTTTGCCAGGAAGGATTGTCCTTAGCTGCTTTGCATCTGTCCCATGCTCTTTTGGCCCTGTTTTGGTTTCTCCCTGTTAGTGATCTCAATCTCCCTGCAGCCTCTGCTATGAAAGGGTCACTCTGTCCTGGTTGTCCCAAATCAATCGGGTCCACCTGCCTCTACTGTCCACCAGTTGTCCACAGAATACATCTGTAAACTGTCAAATACGGCTGTCTCCAATTCACTTGCAAGCTATCTCTCCCAGCACTTCCCCCAGAGGAGGGGAAAAAGTTGTTATCTATTCCTTTTTGGCTAGCCAAGAAGGGAATTCCTTCTCCTCTCTACAAGGAGCGAAGGACTGGAATCTGGTTCATAATTAGAGAGACACGTTTTAACTGCATAAATGTGATAATTCAGCAACCAGCGCAATGTCCTGGGGAAAGTAGGTGCTCAAAGAAACACCAGTGTTGTTGTGGAAGGAAACACTAGTGTCCTTGTGGGTGGTGAAGGTGATGATTTTGCAAGGAATATCGTCAAGTTCAATGGCCAACTCTGGTCAGCTCAACTTCTAGAGACTCCTCTGAGTTCCAGATCCGGACTGGTCTTTCCCTATTCAGGAAGTAACTCTCAAATGTATTCTGCAGGACCTTGAAATTGGTGGGAGGGAGGAACAAGCACAGTACTTTCAGTGTCGATGATCCATCCATCCATCAGTGGCCTGTATTAAGTGCTTACTAGGTGCAGAGAACTGTACTAAATACTTGGGGTAGTACAGTACAACAGAGGTGGTAGACAATGCTAACCAGGTTTCTTCACATTAAATTCCCAAAAGGCAATGGGGTTCAATGGAAAGCCAGTTGTTGGGTAGGGATTGTCTCTATTTGTTGCTGAACTGTACTTTCCAAGCACTTAGTAGAGTGCTCTGCACACAGTAAGTGCTCAATATATACGATTGAATGAATGAACGGAAAGAGCATCAGTTCAGAAATCAGGAAACCTGGGTTCTAGTCCCAGCTTGGCCACTGGCATGCTGTGTGTGACCTGGACCAAGTACCTTCACATTTTTGAGCCTCAGTTTCCTCATCTATGAAATGGAGATAAGATGCTTCCTACTTAGACTGTGAGCCTCATTTGGGACATGGATTGTGTCTATCTGATTAACTTGTTTCTACCCTAGAACTTGATACAGTGCTAGGCATATAGTAAGCACTTTGAAAATACCACAGTTATTGTTATTTTACAGTAATAATGATCATCATCATAATAAGTGTCAACGTTACTATTGCAATCACTATAAGCAAGCTCTCTCAAACTCTTAGATGGAAAGCCCAAGGTTAGACAGGGACTATTTCCAAACAGATTATCTACCTCAGCACTCTTCAAACAATCAATCAATCGTATTTCTTGAGCACTTACTATGTGCAGAGCACTATAATTAGCCCTTGGGAGAGCACAGTACAGCAGAATTAGCAGACTTGTTCCCGGCCCTTAATGAGCTTACAGTTTAGAGGGGGGGACAGACATTAATGTGAATAAGTAATTTATGATGTATAATTAAAAGATATGTACATAGTGCTGTGGGTTTGGGGGTGGGGGGTGAATATCAAACAACCAAGGACATAGATGACACATAAGGGAGAGAAAGCCATCCTTTCATTAATTCAGTTCTATCTTTTAGACTGTGAGCCTTTTAGACTGTGAGACCGTTGTTGGACAGGGATTGTCTCTATCTGTTGCCAAACTGTACATTCCAAGTGCTTAGTACAGTGCTCTGTACACAGTAAGTGCTCAATAAATACGATTGAATGAATGTATTGAGCGTTTACTTTGTGCAAAGCACTGAACTAAGTGTTTGGGAAAGTACAAAGCAACAATAAACTGACACGTCCCCTGCCCACAAGGGAAAAGAACATTTAACTGGTTGTATGATAATGTTGTTAAGAGCCTACTGCAGGCTGAGCACAGCAGGCAAGAGGCAAAGTCAGGATTAGAACCCAGGTCCCCTGACTCCAAGGCCCAGGAGGATCTTAACTTTAGATTTGGGCTCTTGCTGGTCTGGGACACAAGACACTACCAACTTCCTGTTCAATCCGCTCAGTTGAATTTTATAAACTGCCTCTTGCTATGAGGTTCAATTACTTCACATTTTCTAGGTGATAAGCCCCTCTAGACTGTAAGCTCCTTGCAAGCAGGGAATGTGTCTACCAACTCGATAGTATGATACTCTTCAAAGCACTCAGTACAGTTCTATGCCCATAGGAAGCACGCAGTAAATACCACTGAACGATGGATTGATTTAGAAGCAGTGTGGTTCAGTGGAAAGAGCGCGGGCTTGGGAGTCAAAGGTCACGGGTTCTAATCCCGGCTCTGCCACTAGTCAGCTGTGTGACCTTGGGCAAGTCATTTAACTTCTCTGTGCCTCAGTTACCTCATCTGTCAAATGGGGATTAAAAAAACTGTGAGCCCCACGTGGGACAACCTGATCACCTTGTATCCCCCAGCGCTTAGAACAGTGCTTTGCACAGAGTAAGCGCTTAACAAATACCACAATTTATTAATCCTTAAATTCAAACTGGAAAGAACTGAAAGGAAGATTTTCTCCACTATAAGCGCATAAGACAGTGCTTTGCTCACATAATGAGCATTCAGTAAATATGATTGAATAAATAAGCGTTTCAGGGATCGGGACCAGAATGCCGGGGAAGTAGATGTTTGCAGTCAGAGCAATCACTCGCTCAGTATAACGATAAGGAGAGATTAACTTTGCGTTAAGTGGTCAATTCCACCAATTAAAAACGAGGACCAAATTAGGTTGTCAAATACTTAATAAAAACTGCCACAAATTCATTCAGGTCTGCCAAGATGATTTCAAAAGCAATGTGGCATAGTGTATCTATTTCAGAGTGATAAATGCATGTTCAACAGCTAATGTTTCTCTTCGAAATTCTTGCGTAGCTTCACTGAAGCTAATTTATAAGCCTTAACTACTGTAGCTAATTTCACTCGCTAATTTCAGTTGTAGTGTTGAATTAAAATCTGCATTTTATTGTATATCAGTTTGCTGTTGGCAACACTAATAATGCATTTTGTTAGTGTGGAGCTTCACACCCTTAAATTCCTTTTTATTCATGCTTCTAGAAGCTTTAAAGATTAATAGGTGTCTTTCCTACATGCTACCTACTATTATTGCATGTACGTATGCATGTGCGTATTACATGCCAAAGAAGCAAACTAGCAGGAGCTCATCTATGGGCAGGAAATGGCTTTGTTTATTGTTATCTTACTCTCCCAAGCGCTTAGTACAGTGCTTTGCAGAAAGTAAGCACTCAGTAAATATGATTGAATGACAAAGGCATGAGACCAGGCCTAAAAGAAACCAAAGAACACGTCTAAAAGAACAGTAATCGATTCTGTCTTTCTTCATGAAGGTTTCCAAGAGCATTTGTTTTTGTGAGGAATTCCAGATTGGTATAGAAAGACCCTTGGTAACTCTTAGACTACTCCTGTGATCAGAGGAAAAGGAACTGAAGTCTTCTAGACCGTGAGCCCGTTGTTGGGTAGGGATTGTCTCTATCTGTTGCCGAATTGTACTTTCCAAGCGCTTAGTACAGTGCTCTGCACACAGTAAATGCTCAATGAATATGACTGAATGAATGAATGAGTAGAGTTGGCTCTGGGAATGGCAGGCATGGTCGATACTTGGTTGGGGAAAATATTTGCCTACTTGAAGATAATTTTGACCCTCTCTTCATAGGTGATCCATGCACTTCTACACGCCCAGGCACAAGACCAAAATATTGACCTAGATTGAATATAATACCGTAGGTGTCCGCATGTTGTCTTCTGCAACTGGTGAAGCTGCCGTGTGTTACTTGTTAATAATGGTGCCCGGTTTGGGGAGAGCAAGGTAGTTCTTTTCTCTATCTCCCACTGTTGCTGATGCCTTTTCTATCATCTGATGTTCCTCACCTGCTTCCTATTTCCTCCCGAGGACTGTGGACCCTATCTGGGTGACAACCATCCAAGGACTGCCCTGAATTTACTCTACGGCTCTGGGGTTGAGTATTTCTTTGGCAACGTCGGAGAAGCAGTGTGGCTCGGTGGAAAGAGCCCGGGCTTGGGAGTCAGAGGTCATGGGTTGGTATCCCGGCTCCCCGCTTGTCAGCTGTGTGACCCTGGGCGAGTCACTTCACTTCTCTGTGCCTCAGTTCCCTCATCTGTAAAATGAGGATGAAGACTGTGAGCCCCACGTGGGACAACCTGATTACCTCGTATCTACCCCAGCACTTAGAACAGTGCTTGGAACATAGTAAGCGCTTAACAAATACCAACATTATTATTATTATTTGTTCAACTGGCCCGTACGAGGTCAGAATGGTGGCAGCAGGCAAGGCCTCAATCCCTTCCGATCTTCCCCCCGGCAATCAGGATTCCACCAGCTGTCAGGAGCAAACTCTGGCTCATGACTTCTGGGAGGGAAATGGCTTTCTAATTCACTCCACTAATTTATTCTTTCATTGGTATTTATTGAGCACTTACTGTGGGCAGAGCACTGTACTAAGCGCTTGGGAAGTACATTTCCACCATAAAGAGAGGCAATCCCTGCCCACACCGGGCTAATGCCAACCTACTCACTGTACCTTGATCTCGTCTATCAGGCCATCCACTTCTTGCCCATGTCTTTCTTACCTCTGGCCTGGAACGCCCTCCCTCTTCATGTCTGGCACTTCTTCTCCTCACCTTCAGTACCTTATTGAAGGCACATCTCCTCCTAAAGGTCTTCCCTGACTAAGCTCTCGTTTCCTCTTCTCCCACTCCCTCCTGCATCGCCCTTGCATGTGGATTTGCTCCTATCTTTACCCCTCCTTTAGCCCCACACCAATTATATACATATGCATAAATTCTCTATTTATATTACTGCCTCCTCCTCTAGATTGTAAGCTCACTGTGGGCAGGGAACGTGTCTACCAACTCTAATATATTGTACCAAGAGCTTAGTACAGTCCTTTGAACTCAGTAACGTGGCCTAGTGGAAATAACGTGGGCCTGGGAATCGGAGGACCTGGATTCTAATCCCAGTTCTACCACTCATCTGCTGTAAAACCTTGGGCAAGTCACTTAACGTCTCTGTGCCTCAGTTACCTCATCTGTAAAATGGGAACAAAGATTGTGAGCCCTATGTAGGACAGGGACTGTGTCTGATAATAATTTTTTAATAATGTTGGTATTTGTTAAGCGCTTACTAGGTGCCGAGCACTGTTCTAAGCGCTGGGGGAGATACAGGGTAATCAGGTTGTCCCACGTGGGGCTCACACACTTTTAATCCCCATTTTACAGATGAGGGAACTGAGGCACAGAGAAGTTAAGTGACTTGCCCACAGCCACATAGCTGACAAGTGGCAGAACCGGGAGTCGAACTCATGATCTCTGACTCCGAAGCCCAGACTCTTTCCACTGAGCCACGTCTGATTCTATTATCTTGTATCTACCCCAACACGTAGTGCAGTGTCTGTCATATGGAAGTGCTTAACAAACACCATTATTATTATTAATAATAAGTATGGCTGAGTGATTAAGGAGGACCTGTCCCTCTGGGTTATGGAGGAGTTGGAAATTTGGACCATAGAATTATTCTCCATGTGTGGTGACTAGTCTTTCCTTCCAGGGCTATTCCTCCTGGGCCTGGCAGATGAACCGACAAACTCTGTAGAACAACAGTCCAGCAAAGTTTAACAACAGGACAACCTGAATGACTGCCAGATATAACCTGATGGCTTCAGACTCGACAATTCACCAGATTAGAAGACAAAAGAGTGAGGATGCTAAATAGGATTGTCTTCCCAGGCATACAGTTAAACCTTCACTTTCAACCTCATTCCCCTGAAAGCCGCAGTTAAAGACTGTGAGCTTGTTTTGGGCAGGGGATGTGTCTACTCACTCTGTTATTTTGTACTCTTCTAAGTGCTGAGCACAGCACTTAGCATACTGTAAGTGCTCGATAAATACGATAGGTCGATTGATTGAAAATGGGGATTAAGGCTATGAGCCCTATATGGAACAGGTACTGTGTCCAACCTGCTGATTATCTTTCTTATCTTTCCTATCTTTTCTGACCCATAGTAAGCACTGAACAAATGTATATAAAATATATATCCATATATAGATAGATAGGTAGATATATAAAGCCTATGGAAATGCACAACAGCATCGTGCCAAGTTGTAGCCACCCAGAAAACCGAGTGGCTCAGCAAACCCATGCAGAGGGACAGTAACAGGGATGAACAAGTTGAATTTTTCGATGAATGTCCCCTAGTTCATCACTATTAACACCAAATACAAACTATTGAAAAGGGCCATAGACCCCTCTGGTCCTCTAAACCTCCAGCTTCCCCAAGGACTGAGTCTGTGTGCTCGAACCTAATTAAATTCTCTGCTATTGCAGGATGACAAAAAACTTCAGTTTTAAATCCTCACAGCCACTTTCACTGTTATCATTTGGCATTTGTTGCCCGTGACACTTACGGAGCACTCATAAGCACAGAGCTTTGGCCTGAGCCAAGTTACAACTATCTGGCCAGCCAAGTGTGAGAGGTTAATTCTTGTTGAGTGGAACAAATCGGTAGCCAGCCTGGAAACGGGACTCAGGAGTCCTGACTCCCAGTCTCCTGCACTCACCACTAGGCAAACCTCCATTTAATTCAAGAAGGAGCAGGAAGATCTATGTTCCACACTAGCCATGTCAAACCCAATGAAAGGGCCCATCTGCCAGTTGTCCTCGTGACTCTCCGCGGGAGATAATCCGTGAATTATTTTGCACATTTCTAGGTGATTCATTTACAGTATTTGTGCCTTTATTAGTTTTTATGGGGTGAAGGTCAGAAGAAAAAGGACTTGGGGGGAAAGTGATTTCTGTCTCAACTTCTGTTTCCTTAAGATCTCCAAGACACCTTGTAATTTATGAACCTCCCTACCGTTCTAAGAAATGCTTGCTATCGAATAGCAATGGGAGAGCTGGAATATGAATTCTATTTCACTAATGAAAAGGCAGAAAGAGCACACAACTTTATTTACAAGTCCCAGATGGAATTTGTCATGAGAAATTCTTCCTCTATCTCCTTGGGCAACCCCCGCCTTCCCACACCTCAAACATAGCCCTATTCCCTTCTTGCAAACGCAAAAGCAGAATCCTAGATTGCCCAACTGTTAAGGAATGAGCATGGAGATTTGTACACAGATTTTTATACTGCTTTGGAAACTCTTACAATATGTTTCTGAAATACGGAGGCTACTTGAGTTCTCATCCCCCTCTCCAACATGACTCCTGTGTCCTTGTGAACAGACTGTGCAGATAAGTCTCACAAAATTGTTTCAGTGGGGATTTTTACCTTGAACAACAATTTCCATTTTCTCCTTCACTCCCGTGTCAGTCCAAACTTTGAAAAGAATCGCTGAGGATGGGTCTCAGTAGTAACGAGCAAGAGTTTCTGCTGCTATCTACTCCAAGCAATGCTCCCAACTATCTGTAAAAAAATAATTTATTCAATAAAGAACCTGATTTCTTGGAAACTGTGAGAGTTAAAACACACACACACACATACACACACACACACACACACACATGTACACACACTCGTGCAGAAGATACACAGAAAGTCCTTTCTCACTTGGTGAGATGCAGGGGGATACAGGACTCATTCAAATTCACTTCAAAAAAATTGAGCAGCCTCTTAGTTCTTTGAGCTGGAGCTATTCAACACCGCAGGGAGAACCAGCAGGGTGGTGCATGGCTGCATAAAGGCCTGGAGATCATTACAGCTTTTAGCCATCGCTCTTTAAAAGTCAGGAGCAACAAGTTCAACTTCTGTTATCCCTAAGCAGGAAAAACAAAACCACTGCTAGACCCATCTCCTCTCATCAACTTCACTTCTGCAGAGCCCCTCTCCTTCTCTACCCACCCCAAAATCCCTCTCTCTATCTCCCTCTCTCTCATCACACATTCTCTCCCTCTTTAACTTCCCCCTTTTAATCTTTCCTTTGCTTTCCCCTTCCAGTTTTCTGTCTACTTCTCTCTGTCCTCCTCCCTCTCTGCCTGATTTCCTCTCTCTTATTAGAGTCTTTGTCCTCTTGCCAGAAGCCTACCTGCAGGCTACATCCAGTTTTCTAATAAAGCAGCCCCTTTGTCAATGACAGGAGTGATTACCTCTTACAGCTGCCCAGGGTGCTGCATTCTGTAACACAATTTGGCCTTCTTTGGCCTCAGTTAGTCCTATTTAACGTGCGGCAGGGGTTCGCTGTTTGATCTCTAATTGATATAATTGACTGGGAATAATCAGGGCAGCTTTATAGATTTTTATTGATAGCTAATTTTCCTTCATCCATTGTTTAATTCGATAAGAGTATAACCTAATTTATTGCCACTCCAATAGGGATCCATTACCCTTTTGATAAATGCTTCTGGGCCTACTTGTCAGTAACTGATTTCAAAGAGCTGTTAAGCCTACAGAGCCTATCATTAGTTAATGGCAGTTTAGAAAGCTAATGGCATTATAAATTAAGATCAATAAGTACATGGAAATTACAGTTGTTGAGCAAGATATCACTATATTATTAAACAAGCACAATCCCGTACCTTCGGTTAATATACAGGGCAGCCGCTTCGCAGTTCAAGTGATTAGCAGTGAAAGTCAGAGCTGGGGACTTAAATGGCAATGCTAATTCCTCAAGGATACACAGGGGAGTCGGGGGAGGAAAAGAGCTGCTTTGTTGTGCTAGAGAGGCAACCTGAGGTTTCTGCATTCACACACACATGCATTCATGCGCTCACACCTCCCTCAGCTTGGTTGAGTTGTTGAACAGATTCAACGTTTTCCGAGATGATTTCAACTTTACTTCCTCCAAACATCTGGATCAGACTGGGTGGCTTCCCAGACTAGAGAACTGCGTCGGTCACAGAGTTGTCTTTCCCTTTGAAGATAGTAAGCTCCTTGAAACAGGGATTATGTGCACTGTATCGCACACGGTAAGAGCTCAATACATACTACTGAATTGAAAGGATCTATTGGACTCCCCCAAGCACTGGGTACAGTGATTGCAAGATCTTTGAAGTAAGGGCTCATGTGTACCTTATTTTATGCTCAAAACTCTTCGTACAGAGCTCTGTGTAGAATATTCATTCTTTCATTCATTCAATAGTATTTACTGAGCGCTTACTATGTGCAGAGCACAGTACTAAGCGCTTGGAATGAACAAGTCGGCAACAGATAGAGACAGTCCCTGCCGTTTGATGGGCTTACGGTCTCATCGGGGGAGACAGGCAGACAAGAACAATGGCAATAAATAGAGTCAAGGGGAAGAACATCTCATAAAAACAATGGCAACTAAATAGAATCAGAGTGATGTACATCTCATTAAACAAAATAAAATAAATAGGGTGGTAAAGATATATACAGTCGAGCAGACGAGTACAGTGCTGAGGGGGTGGGATGGGAGAGGGGGAGGAGGAGAGGGAAAGGGGGAGAAGAGGGTTTAGCTGTGGAGAGGTGAAGGGGGGGGTAAAGGGAGCAATGGGAAAAATGGGGGAGCTCAGTCTGGGAAGGCCTCTTGGAGGAGGTGAGTTTTAAGTAGGGTTTTGAAGAGGGGAAGAGAATCAGTTTGGCGGAGATGAGGAGGGAGGGCATTCCAGGATCACGGGAGAACGTGGCCCAAGGGTCGACGGCGGGATAGGCGAGACCGAGGGACGGTGAGGAGGTGGGCAGCGGAGGAGCGGAGCGTGTGGGGTGGGCGGTAGAAAGAGAGAAGGGAGGAGAGGTAGGAAGGGGCAAGGTGATGGAGAGCCTCGAAGCCTAGAGTGAGGAGTTTTTGTTTGGAGTGGATGTTGATAGGCAACCGCTGGAGGTGTTTAAGAAGGGGAGTGATATGCCCAGAATAAACTCTCAAGAAAACATTGACTGATTGATTGAACTGTTTTTGCTCAGATTAAAAATAATTGATGCAGTGATTTCAGAACAGAATATTTCTAAAATCTCTACAATGACACTATAGCTGAATAGACTTTCAGCTAGGACTAAAGACTAATACCCCTGTCAGTATAACTTTCCCAAAGGATGTGCTGCTCTTCTGGATTCAATTTTCTGCTTCCTTTTCTGATAATAATAACGACAACAGAATCAAAGCACTTATTATGGGCAAAACGCTGCACTAATAGCTGGGGTAGATACGAGATAATCAGATTGGACTTGGTCCCTGACCCACATCGGGCTCACAGTCTAAGTGGCAGGGAGAACTGGTGTTTAATCCTCACTTCATAGATGAGGAAACTGAGGCACAGAGAAAGTAAGTGACTTACCCAAGTTCATATAAGAGGAAGGTAGTGGAGGTGGGAGTAGAACTCAGGTCCCATGACTCCCAGGCCCGAGATCTTTCTGATAGGACACACTGCTTCTCAATTGCAATGTTTCTATTAGACATTGGACCACTGTACTCTACAGGTAACAGAATTCACGGACGGCTTTCGATTCCCATGGTTGGGGGTGTTGTTTCATGTCACAGGCTGACACATCACTTCAGTTTTCTTCAGACTTACCTAAAGTCTGGAACTCTGGATGATTTGGCAAAGCGAAATCAGGGGTATTTATTGAATACATACAATGTGTAGCCTGCTGACCACAAGAGCTTAGAGTCCATGGGGCAAGGTATCCTCTTACGTGTAAAAAAAAAAAAAAAGCAAATGGTAGAAAAACCAAAGGCAGTTGTCCCTTAACAAAGTTAGCTCATCCAAAAAATACCAGGTAAAATAGCTCCTTTATAAAACTACTAAGTGAACGATTTTTGTGCATGGCATATTAAGAAGGCTTTGCAATGGCAACTGTTTGATCCCTGAATTTTCCACTATTAACGTTCCATCACATTAGATTTTTCACAAATATCAAGTGGCATATGACATTTTAGGCATGACTGTGTATATTCATATTTCCCACCAAAACAGATTGCCTAAAATCTCAGAGGCAGGATTATTTTCAACTTTTAAAGTCTGCTTCTTCTCTGTTTTGTAGGTCAAAACAAATTTAGGGATATTTGCATGAATTCCTCATTTATGTTTCTTAAAATTCACTCCTTCTGGGTTCTCTTCTTTTCCAAAAGCCTGACCTCTCCTCTGATGGAGCCTCACAGTCATTTTCACAGAAACCATTTGTAACCTAGCAAAAATGGATTATGATGTTAGGTAAGGGATAAACAGCAAAACAGATGAAATCTTCAAAACATAAATGCAATATGCAGTGCCCAGGCATGGACCATTAACAATGAGCCAGAGAAGAGAAATCCGAGTCACACAATAGGAGCTGTAGCTAAACAGATCATTTATCTGTATTCTGTCAGGCGCTGATGCTTTTCAACCTATCCCTCTCTGCTACTTTGTGCACGCAAAGAGGTGGTCCATCGTAGTGTGGCCATTCTCGGTGTTCTGGATGCATCGTTGAGACCTAGTCTCATTTGAAAAGAGTCATTTATTCCAAAAAGACAAAAAAAACGCTCCCACCCAAGAACAAATGAATACTTGCTACCCACTGGCTATAGTAGCCCTTGTGACTATAATGCAGCAGAGAGGGAGAATTTGTCTTTAAACTGCTTGTTTTGAAACTCCACGTGGAGAAAATGAATGGTACTGCATGTTTTGCCAATAAGGCAGTGAGCAAATAAAGCAAAGAATTAGATGGGATGGGCAGAAAAGAGAAAGAAGAAGGAAGGTGGACAGAGGAAGAGAGAAAGAGAGAGAGAGAGAGAGAGAGAGACCGAGCAGCCAGCATAACCCAAATAAAGCAGAAGAGATTACTAGGTCTATGTACAATTCTCCACGGTCCCTAAAGTCTCTAGCGAAAAGGTAGAAATGAACTAATTTATTAGTAAAATCACATCAGGGGCAGTAATTTCATGTTAGTGAATTTACATGTAATAACATTAGGTTCCCAACCTCCATATCATCGCAGCGAGGCCCTCTCGAATGATGAATGATCGGCCTAAAGAAAGATGATGGTTTGATTGTTTTCACAGCAAACAGATCAGCATTTTAATTTCTTGCCTCTGTGTTTATTGCTTATTTAGCCTCTTGCTCGGCTTGTAAAAACTTGGCTAAATGGAAATGAATAAATGTAATTACTGCGGGTGACAGTGGTAATCTGTGTGGGTTTTTCATATTGGCTTTGCCAGCGTTAATCTAATCACTGGAGAATATGTGTCACTGCACAGATGCACTGACAGAAAGCAGAGTCCTCATTCAGTGCCAGGCAGACACTGGCTGGTCAAAGCAGCTCTTGAGTGTGGTCTCTTACTCCCTGCCCCCACCGGCAAACCCCTCTGCAGCCTGAACCAGAGGGGACTGCGTTGAAAGGGCGGGAGGCGTGGTAGGTTTCCCTGAGACTGACGCAAACCAGAGGAAGAGGGCTGCATAGTTTCAAAATCCACTGAGGGTCTCCAAGATGCTGCACAATTAAAGACAACTTTAATCCGACAGACAATTACTCTCCCCAGTTTCCAAGCCTTACTGACTAAGAGACCTTCCCTGACTAAGCCCTCCTTTCCTCTCCTCCCTCTCCCTTCTGGGTCGCCCTGACTCGCTCCTTTTATTCATCCGCCCTCCCAACCCCAGAGCACTTGTGTACACTGTGAGCTCGCTGTGGGCAGGGATTGTGTCTATTACTGTGTAGCACTTTCCCAAGTGTTAGTACAGTGCTCTACACACAGTAAGTGCTCAATAAATATGACTGATTGAATGAATATCTGTATTTTCTTTATAATAATGGCCAACTCCTTTAGACTGTAAGCTCGCTCTGGGCAGGAAACGTTTATTGTTATATTGTACTCTCCCAAGTGCTTAGTACACTGCTCAGCACACGGTAAGCTCTAAATAAATGAGATTGAATGAATGAATGAACTTTAATGGGTTGAGTTTTCTTCCAAGAGGGCAGTGCTCTTCAGCGTGCAGTTAGAATCCGCTATTTATAACCTGTCTCCTTACCCTTCCTCGGGGTTCTGTTGTGGGCAGATGACTTCATCTCTCTGGGGACTCAGTTTTTCCGTCTGTAAAATGGGGATGATTACACTGGTCACTTGCCTGGGGGACAAGGACACGTTACTGTGTGGTGAGTTCAAAATTAGCACCCCCAATATCAATGCTATAATATGTCATTCTGTTCCTGTTAACTACACATTCACTCTGGGCCCTATTTTATGGGGTAAGAGAAAGTTTGACTAAAGTGAATAAACATTTCAGTGGTATATTTTTCTCAGAAATCAAACCTTGTGCGTGGAAACTTGTTGAGACACACAGCACTAAAATAAACGTGTGCTTCGTGTTCACACTGGTTAACACCACCGGGGGGTGTCAAGTATAAATTCTGCATAGGCGGGAATTTCCCTCAAGCTGGACCAGGAGAGGAGTTTATTGGACGTATGTACAGACAGGGGACATGTCAGTGAATATGAACTGCTGCTTGCAATCTGCAAAATGTTACAGATTAATACCCATCTGAAGAAGAATGTCATCGTTGTGTGTAAATCCAACACACGGTATAGGATGGCTATCATAATAATAATAATAATTTTGTTTTTTGTTAAGCACTTACTGTGTGCAGAGCATTGTTCTAAGTGCTGGGGTAGATACAGGGTAATCAGGTTGTCCCACGTGAGGCTCACAGTTAATCCCCATTTTATAGATGAGGTAACTGAGGCACAGAGAAGTGAAGTGACTTGCCCACAGTCACACAGCTGACAAGTGGCAGATCTGGGATTCGAATCCATGACCTCTGACTCCCAAGCCCGGGCTCTTTCCATGAATGCAGATTTTTAAGTCATATATGATAAATTATGAATGACTTATTTAGATCAATGTCTCTCTCCCCCTCTAGACTACAATGTTACTGGGTGTGGGGAATGTGTCTGCTAACTCTGTTGTATTGTCCTCTAATCCTGGCTCTGCCACTTGTTTGCTGTGTGACCTTGGACGAGACACATAACTTCCCTGTGCCTCGGCTTTCTGATCTGTAAAATGGGGATTGAGTAACTGTTCTCCCTCCCCATTAGTTCCACATGGGACTCAGTCCAACCTGATGATTTTCTTTCTGCCCCAGCGCTCAGTACAGTGCTTGGCACATAGTAAGTGCTTAATGAATACTATTATCATCATCAATGCATAATAATTATCTTCATGATAATAATGCATTATCATCAATGAATAATAATAACTGTCATACTTGTTAAGCACTTACTATATTCCAAGCATTGTTCTAAGCACTGGGGTAGATATAAGTTAATTAGGTTGGACAGAGTCCCTGTCCCACATGGGTCTCACAGACTAGGTAGGAGGGAGTAGGATTTAATCGCCATTTAATCACCACTGGGGTAGATACAAGGTAATCAGGTCAGACACAGACCCTGTCCCAGTCAGTCAGTCAGTCAATTGTATTTATTGAGCACATACTGCTTGCAGAGCACTGTACTAAGCGCTTGGAAGAGTAAACTATCGTAATATTATTTATTGACACATTCCCTAACCGCCACGAGCTTACAGCCTAGAGGAGAGCTGGGGCTCACAGTCTAAGTAGGAAAGAGGACAGGTATTTCAACCCGATTTTACATGAGGAAACTGAGACACAGAGAAGTTAAGTGATTTGTCCATGGTCACACAGTAGGCAAGTGACAGAGCAGTGATTAGAACTTAGGTCATCTGACACCCAGGCCTGTGCTCTATCCACTACTCCATTCTGCTTCCCAATAAACTCCAGACAAATAGCTGAGACAAGGGGTTTCTCTCACCCGGAATCCAAGCTCCCAGCCAGTGAGAAGAATTAAGGACCAAACAACAAAGACTGTGTTATCACTTTTAGAAAAAAATAAACAAAAGCGGGTTGAGAAAGTTTGTTTTATGTTTCAGGAAATTATTACATTTTGGTGAAGTGCTTAGAGGTATAGCATGTGCTAAATAGTCTTCACAGCATTTGATATAAGAAGTGTGGAGGGCTTCGCTATGACACATAATCAGTATTAAACCAACATTTATAAAATAAAAAACAAAATCAAGTTTCTTGCCGGGAAAATTGGTTTCCATTCAACAAGATGTCCTGCAGCATCCTTATAATATTTAAGCTTTAGTGCTCTGAACTCACTTTCCCTTAAGTGACGGTTCACAGACCACAGTGAGCCGCTCTTTGATTATCTCTGTTTAGGGAAGGAAGGCATCTCTGAGGTATGGAAAAATCAATCGCTCAATGAATTAGGTGATGGGATCCCCAGCCCTACACCAAGGGTGAGCCTTTGTTCTGTCCCCCGGTTCCTTGGAGAGGTTTTTTTGGACCCAAAGTCTGAGAACCAGTTCAGAGGCATTGGTTTAGTGCCAGTGGTTTTCGGACTGTCTTTTATACTCTTTTGAACTTACCGAGTGTCTTCCAATCAGGGCTGGGGGTACTACAGTTGAGTAAGCATGGAGCACAATTCCCAGGGCTTGCCAGACTCCATGTTTGCAGCTTAGGGTCAGGGCTGTAATATAACATCACAGACCAGGAGGCATTAGCTATCAATCCATCATATTTATTGAGCACTTACTGTGTGCAGAGCACAGTAATAAGCATTTGGGAGAGGACAATACAATAGCATTAGCAGACACATTCCCTGACCATAATGAGCTTACAGTCTAAAGGGGGAGTTAAATAGGAAGAAATAAGTCTTTTATAATATATAATTTAAAGATAGCTACAGAAGTGCCATGGAGTTGGGGTGGGGCTAATATCAAATGTCCAAAGGTCCCAGTTCGAAGTGCATAGGTGATGCAGAAGGGAAAGCAACCTGGGAAAAGAGGGCATAATTGGGGAAGATTGCTTGGAAAAGAGGTGACCCTAAACTGTGTTTTGAAGGTGCAAAGAGTGGTGGTTTGGTGTATGTGGATGGGGAGGGAGTTCCAGATTAGGGGAAGGATGTGGGAAAGGGGATGGTGGCAAGATAGATGAGATCGGGGCACAGAGAATAAACTGGCATTAGAGGAGTGGAGTGTGCAGGCTAGGTGTGGCAGGAGACTAATGAGGTGAGGTAGGATGGGACGAGCTGATTGAGTGCTTTGAAGTCAAGGGTAAGGAGTTTCTGTTTGGTGCTGAAGTGGATGGGCAGCCATTGGAGATTCCTGAAGAGTGGAGAGAAATAGACTGAACGTTTTGTTGATTAATTATTCATGCTGCAGTGTGAAGTATGAAGTGTGAAGTATGGATTGGAGTGGGGAGAGACAGGGGGCTCAGAGGTCAGCGAGGAGGAAGATGCGTAGTCAAGGCAGGATAGGATAAGTACTTGGATCAGCATGGTAGGAGAGGAAAGGGCAGCTTTTGGCCATGTCACAGGATTTGGTGACAGATTGAATATGTGGTTGGATTGAGAGAGGTGAGTCGAGGGTAATTCCAAGGTTATGGGTTCGGGAGATAGACAGGATAGTGGTGTTATCTACAGTGAGGGGAAAGTTGGGGTTGTGGTGGGGAAGGGGGACAGGGTTGGGGGGGAAGATAAGGAGATCACTTTTGGACATGTTTCATTTGAGATGGCGGAACATCCAAGCAGATATGTCTTGAAGGCAGGTAAAAATGTGAGATTGCAGGGAAGGCGAGACGTCAGGGCTGGAAATGTAGATTTGGGAATTATCTGCACAGAGATGGTAATTGAAGCCATTGAAGGGAATGAGTTCTCCAAAGGAGTGGGTGTAGAGGAGCATAGAGGGGGACCTAGAACTGAGCCTTGAGGGATCCCTACTGTCAGAGGTGGGAGGCAGAGGAGGAGCCAGTAAAAGAGACTGAGAAGAAGTGGTCAGAGAGATAGGAGGAGAACCAAGAGAGGACAGTGTCAGTGAATCCAAGGTTGGATAAAGTTTCAAGAAGAAGGGGGTGGTCTACAGTGTCGAAGGTGGCTGAGAAGTCTAGGAGGATTAGGATGGAGTAGAGGCCATCAGATCCGGTGAGAAGAAGGCCATTGTTTACCTTAGTGAGGGCTGTTTCTGTTGAGTGAAGGGGGAGGAAGCCAGACTCGGGGGGACCTAGGAGAGAAGTGGAGGATAGGAAGTGGTGACAGGGTAGAAACAACTCTTTCAAGAAGTGTGGAGAGAAATGGTAGAAGGGAGATGCAGTGATAACTGGAGGGAACCGAAGGGTCAAGGAGGGTATTTTTAGGATAAGGGATACATAAGCATGCTTAAAAGCAGTGGGGAAGAATCCATTAGGAAGTGAACCATTGAAGAGGGAAGTCAAGCAGGGGAGAAAGGAGAGGGAGAGTGTTCTAAAAAGCTATGAAGGGATGGGGTCAGAAACACAGGTGGAGGGCGTTGATTTAAAGAAGAGGCAAGAAATTTCATCCTGAGTTACTTCAAGGAATAGAGGGAGAGTGGAAAAGGGTGGTGGAGGAGTGGGGATGGGGATTGGAGAGGGGCAGGGGAAATTTCAGGGAGATCACACCTGACGGCTTCAATTTTGTGGCTGAAGTTTGTGGCCAGGTCATTAAGAGAAAGAGATGATGGGCCAGGGTGACTGGAGGTTTGAGAAAGAAGTTAAATGTTTGGAACATTGGGTGTGGAAGTGAATTAGGAAGGGGAAATGATGACATGAAGGGTAGCATATGCAGTAAGGAAGCATCTTTACATGCTGGCGGGTGGCAGGAATTATCGATCAATCAATTGAATTATCAATGTCAATCAATTAGTGGTATTTGTTGAGCACTTACTATGTTCAGAGTGCTGTACTAAGTGCTTGGGAGAGTACAGTACAACAGAACTGGCAGACACATTCTCTGCCTATAATGAACTTACAGTCTAGAGAGGGAGACAGATATTTATATGAATGAATAATTTATAACATATAATTTAAAGATATATGCGTAAGTTCTGTGTGACTGGGGATGGAGCTAATATCAGATATCCAAAGGTCGCAGATCCCAAGTGCAGAGATGACTCAGAAGGGAGAGTGAGTTAGGGGAAAGGGTGCTTAGTTGGGGAAGGCCTCTTGGAGGAGACGTGCACTTTAAAATGCTTGGATGGTGGAGAGAGTGGTGGTCCGACATATATGGAGAAGGAGGGAGTTCCAGACAAGGTGGAGGATGTGGGAAAGGAGTCAGTGGCAAGATAGATGAAACTGGGGGGGGGGGGACAATGATGAAGCTGGAGCTAGAAGGGCAGAGTAGTGCATGGGTTAGGCTGTAATAGATCAGTGAAATGAGGTAGGATGAGGTGAGCTGATTGAGAGCTTTAAAGTTACTGTAAGGAATTGTTGATAATGCATTAGTCTTCCAGCAATACTCACAGGAACTGATAAAATACCAACACAATCGCACTTTATTAAGGACTTGAAAGACCAGAGTTGGTCGACAAGTTCCCTGCCAACAAGGAGCCTACAGTTTAGAGGGGTAGACAGATGTAAAAATTAATTATGGCTGTGTACAGAAGTGCTGTGCGGCTGAGGGTGGCATGAATATCAAGGGCTTAAAGGCTACATATCCAAGTGCATACACAACATAATAGGGAGTGGGAGGAGGGGAAAAGAGAAATGAATCAGGGAAGGTCTCTTGAAGGAGGTGTGACCTTTAAGGCTTTGAAGGTGGGAGGAGTGGTGGACTGGTATATATGGAGGGAGATCCAGGCCAGAGGGAGAATGAGGGAAAAACATCGGTGTCAAGATAGACAAGACCACAAGAACCATCTTCCTCAAACCTGAAAGACAACTTTCTTTATATAATCTATAACATCAATCAATCAATCACATTTATTGAGTGCTCGCTCTGTGCAGGGTACTGGACTAAATGCTTCGGAGAGTACAATATACCAATTTTAGTCAACATGTTCCCTTCCTACAAGGAGCTTACAGTCTAGAGAGGGAGTCAGACACTAAAATGAATTACAGATATGTTTCTAAGTCCTTGGGGGATGAAGATGGCATTAATAAAAGGTACAAATTCAAGTGCAAAGGCAACACAAAAGAGGGGGAATAGGGGAAATGAGGGCTTTGTCAGGGAAGCCCTCTTGGAGGAGGTGTGATTTTAATAGAGATTTGAAAGTGGGGAGAGTGATGGTCTGTCTGATATGAAGGGGGAGGGAGTTCCAGGCTGAAGTCAGAGCATAGGTGAGGAGTCGGTGCTGAGATAGCTGAGATTGAGGTATAGAGAGTTTATTGGCAATAGAGAAGTGAGAGTGTAGAATGAATATTCAAATTACAACGAATTCATAGTCTATATTTCCCCATGGCTCTCCTATCAATCACTGCTATTTAATGAGCACTTATTGTGTGAAGAGCTCTGTACTAAAAAGGACAAAAGACTTCCAGATCCAAAATGCGTAAGGGAAGAATAGGGAATCAGTCATTAGGGCAATAAGAGCAAAATTCAGGAAAAAGCCAGACTGCAAGCAGAATGAAAACTGAATGCAGCAAGTGAAATACCAATGCCTGAAGTGCTCTGATGTGATCTCTGAATCAGTTTCTTTCATACGGAACGTTTTGGTGTGAAAACCGAATTCTGAGCGACATCATTTTTTCCTGGGAGCATCCTGCTGCTAGCTGTCAGAGTGTACCAGGACACTTAATTTCAAATTAGACATCGGGTCGAGGAAGAGGTGCTGTCAGATCCAGGTAGAGGTACACCAAGCTGTTTGTGAGAGATATGATTTCCAGTTGTCTATTTTCTTCTAAGTCTGTGAACTGACAACAGTTTTTCCCCTAGGGGAAGACAAGTAGTGAAAAAAAATGAAAGGAGAGGGGAAAAAGAAAGTGAAAGGAAGAAGAGGGCTGAGGGGAGAAGGGGAGAGAAACAGATATGGGAGGAACGGGAAAGTGATAGGAATGAACTCATGAAGTGTTGATCCGGTCTGGAAGGAGGGGCTTGAGTGCGTTTGCCAGGGGAGGAAAGTTCAGATGACAGTGCTTTTCCATACAAATTGTACTAAAAATGACTCGATGGGCTGTGGGAGTGGGTATTTGTCAGTGAGAGAATCTTAGAAGCAGAAGCCAAGACATGTGTTTTCAGACTCTTACAAGGAAAGGTATTTCAGAGCACCTGCAGAAAAAGGATGGATTATTCCTACCCTTTGTTTTCTACCTTTTACCTAGTTTTCTCTCCTTCACAGAAGATTCTTTTCATTAGTTAGGTGTGGGCAATATGACTGAAAAGTGAACATACATTTTAAGATCAATAAAATTTAGAGAAGCAGCGTGGCTTAGTGGAAAGAGCATGGGTTTAGGAGTCAGAGGTCATGGGTTTTAATCCCAGTTCTGCCACTTGTCAGCTGTGAGTCTTTGGGCAAGTCACTTCACTCCTCTGTGCCTCCATTACCTCATCTGTAAAATGGGGATTAAGATTGTGAGCCCCACATGGGACAACCTGATGACCTTGCACCTATCCCAGGGCTTAGAACAGTGCTCGGCACATAGTAAGCACTTAACAAATACCATAATTATTATTAGAAGGAATGGATGAAGTTGAATTGTTGACTTTCTAGAAGAAAATTAGAGGTGAACTGATTGATAACTGGGCATGGAAAATGCAAATCAAATCCATATCCTCCTTTATTTTTGAAAAAAAATCCAAAAGGGAGTGGAAGGGATGATATAAGGAATCTGTAACACAAAAAACTCATTCATTTCTCCATTCCCAGCCCCCTCTCTGGACAACTTTGACATTCATCCTTCAGAGATTTATTTGGTCCAATGATCCCAGGAAGACCAGACAAGGAGAGGAAAGAAGTGAGGATCTTTGGCTCTGTTGTCTAGACTAGAGCTTAAACTGATTAGTTCAGACAAATATAATGAAAGGGGAAATCGCCAAAGAAAACAGAATTAACAGTCATCGCAAAAGCTGCTTTCCCCATAATGTCCAAAGTAGGCTAAGAAGCTGCCTGGCTTGCTGGGACTTGAACCAATGCCGAGGACCGGCTAGAAGCGGGGTCAGTTTCTTCATAATAATTATGGTTCTTGTTAAACACTTACTATTTGCCAAGCATTGTTCTAAGCGCTGAGGTCTTGTCTTGTGCTGTCGAGTCGCCTCCAATACATAGCAAAGCCATAGACCCATCCTTCCCAGAACGCCCCACCTCCGTCTGCAATCGTTCCGGTAGTGAATCCATAGAGTTTTCTTGGTCAAAATAGGGAAGTGGTTTACCATTGTTTCCTTCCATGCAGTAAACCTGAGTCTCCGCCTTTGACTCTCTC
This sequence comes from Ornithorhynchus anatinus, assembly GCF_004115215.2. Classification (NCBI taxonomy): domain Eukaryota; kingdom Metazoa; phylum Chordata; class Mammalia; order Monotremata; family Ornithorhynchidae; genus Ornithorhynchus; species Ornithorhynchus anatinus. The sequence continues at coordinate 15,889,342 of NC_041749.1, forward strand.
CTGTGCCGCTGTTGCCCAGCACAGGGGAGTCTTGACTTGTAGCAAATGGCCTTCCACTCGCTAGCCACTGCCCAAGCTAGGAATGGAATGGATAGGCCTCTGCTTGACTGTCCCTCCCATAGTCGAGATTAGAGAAGCAGCGTGGTACAGTGGAAAGAGCACGGGCTTGGGAGTCAAAGTTCATGGGTTTGAATCCAGGCTCCGCCACTTGCCAGCTGTGTGACTTTGGGCAAGTCACTTAACTTCTCTGTGCCTCAGTTACCTCCTCTGTAAAATGTGGATTAAAACTGTCAGCCCCATGTGGGACAACCTGATTACCTTGTATCCCCCAGCGCTTAGAACAGTGCTTTGCACATATTAAGCGCTTAACAAATACCACCATTTTTATTTTTTTTATTTAGAGTACTGAAAACTCTCCAGGTGCCACCCTGAGAGCGGAGCGATGGTGCTGATACAAGTTAATCAGGTTGGACACAGTCCCTGTCCCACATGGGGCTCACAGGGTCAATCCCCATTTCACAGAGGAGGTAACAGGCCTGAGAAGTGAAGTGACATGATTCAGGCTGTAACAACAGACAAGTGGTGAAGCTGGGATTAGAACCCATGGCCTTCTGACTCCCAGGCCTGTGCTCTATCCACTCTGCCATGCTGCTTCATCTCAAATCAGTGAAATCCCCAGGGGGATTTGTTGTCTCATTTGCCAAAAAACAATCTAAGGGTCTGGGCTGATTGAGCTACCCTTAGTCCCTAGATAGAAAAAATGCTTATTGAACTTTCAAACTAAGGAAATTACGAAGCAAAGTCTGACCTTACTGGACACCACAGGTCACTTGAGCCTTTCCCAGTTTTCACCTAATTACTAATAATACTAATGATGGCATTTGTTAAGGGCTTACTACGTGCAAAGCACTAGGGGGTGATACAAGGTAATCAGGTTGTCCCACACGGGGCTCACAATCTTAATCCCCATTTTACAGAGGAGGTAACTGAGGCACAGAGAAGTGAAGTGACTTGCCCAAAGTAACACAGCTGACAAGCAGTGGAGGTGGGATTAGAACCCATGACCTCTGACTCCCAAGCCCGTGCTCTTTCCACTGAGCCACGCTGATTCTCTATGGGATCATCATCTTGACACACTGCTCAGCATGCATCGCTCACCTCCTCAAAAACTTCAGATGGCTACCAATATTTCACTGCATCTGATAGCAAAAGATAGGTGCTATCAGATATATGGAAGAAAAGAAGTAAGTTTCCAACAAATGTCAGAGGTTTATGTCTAAAGTCTACCTAGATGAACTGAAGGAGAAGAAAAAGTGTTTGAATGCTAGATAAAATAGAAAAACTAAATTAAATATACAAGGTTTTAGTCATCCCCTTCCCCTGTGGAAAGCCCTGTTATGTTGAGGTCATTTTGAGGGATGAAATGGTTCGGTGGGAACTGTTGATCACTGGAAATATGCTCGTATATCTCTGAATTACCTACTCTTTCTCTCAATTCTAAAGAGCCAGGAGCTGTCCATCCTTATAGTTGCCATGTCGCAAGGCTACCTGGGAGCTCCAGAAATTGACAGTGAAATTTACTAAATAATAATATTCCCTACTTAAGCTATAAGGCTCCAAATCTCTGGTCCATACTGTACATCCTTTTTCCAGGAAGTAGATTGAAAATTTGGGGCATTTCTCCCCTTACAACCTTCCTCTGCTCAGTAGAAGCACCGCAGTGCTCATTTCCAAAGCTGGAATATGCCCAGTCCCATACCAAAAAATAAGAGGGCTTATCTCTAAACGGCCGCATAGAAAATTGTATTCCATATGTGACAACTAGTATTAAAACAACAAAATCGTAGGTTCCATCTGCCTGTCGAGATGCACAGCACAGATCCTTTCCCCGCGATGTTAGACTTTATTGGGTTTGTCGGTAGCATATTCCATTTTAATATTTGATAAATAGATATAAAAGGGACTGCTTAAAACCACAATCCTGTACTGTTTCAGCTTTTCGCCTCCTTTCACAAACAAAGTATTCTCAAACGAATATCCCCCCAAAAAGAGAAATCAATTTAAAACGACAGGGAAAATGTGTTTGTTCTTCTACCCTGAGGATTGAAAAGCTAGGAATGATTAATAATAATTTGACTGGAAAGATAATGTGGGTTTATTTGGGTGGGGGGGAGGGGTATCGATTTAGCATCTTTAATTTTCATCAGGTTCAACGTTTTATCACGAAAACTGCATGACTAGAGGAGGGGAGATCAAAAATGAGAGTGAGGTGGTAATAGCTCCTATCTCTTAGGCAGTATTTCCTGTGTTTCAGATTTCTACATTGTCTGACCCCATTTCAGTCAATTTTCCATACCCCGCCTGTCTCATATCCGCCGAGGGAACACACTGGTGCTGTGTTTATGCTAATTTTATGCTCTCTGAGTTGTGTCTGTTATTCAAAGCAGTTGAAGCAGTTATTGCCAGTAATCTTATTTCTGCTGGAGCCCGGGGGCAGACTAGGCCTCAAAATCAGGCCTGCAGACCGAGTCAGCGCCATCATAGCCTGCTGGTAAATGGCAGCTCTTTCCCTCAGAATCTGATATCAGTTACTTCGCAAACACAGTAATAAAATGAAACAAATCAGATTTTCAAGTAAATAAACCAGACTTCAATGGTAAGAAACAATGGTCGGGACAACAGGAGTTTAATAAGTGATACTGTATACATAGGGAAAAATATATAAAAGAGTTCCATCTTCTTCCTCCCTTCTCATCACCCTACCAAAAAGAGGTCTTAACCATCAGAAGGATAAAAGAAACAAGATACAACTGCTATGGGCCCTCTACATAAGATCGTGAAAACGCTAACATAAGATCATGAAAAGGTTAAAAGGATTGTGAATATGGGAAAGCTCAGATTAGAACTGGCAAATAGAATTGCCATGTTTTGGTACTTTTCCCCTCAAACACTGCTTTGATCAATGTCACTTCTCTCCTCAGACACCTGAAAAGTCTCCCAACTGCCTCTCAAATCAAATGCAAAGCGATCTGAACCCTTGCCCTAACTAAGGTTCCCCATCTCCCTCTCACCACTGCTTCATGATCCTTAAGCCTGCACATCGTGATCCTCAAGGCTGTACATGAGTCACTTTTTACTGCCTCTGATTCATGCCATTCTTTCTCCTCCCCATCACTCATTCATTCAATCGTATTTATTGAGCGCTTACAGTGTGCAGAGCACTGTACTAAACGTTTGGAAAGCACAATTCGGCAACAGATAGAGACAATCCTTACCCAACAACGGGCTCACAGTCTCCCACCCTTCTTCTCTATCTTCCTCCTCCTATTTCACTTCCTTATATTCCTCACTGGAATGATTCCCCCTTCCTCTTCAAACCAAAACCATCACTCCATTTTTGTGCATCATACCTGGGAGTTACTGCCACCCTCAGAACTTCACACTACCTTAAGGCAGCATATGCAGGAGTTGCATCTCAACAGAGAAGCAACATGACATAGATTTGACAACATGGATAGAGCACGGGCCTAAAAGTCAGGGGTTGAAATCCCAGCTCTGCTACTTGTCTGCTGTGTGACCTTGGGCAAATCACTTCCCTTCTCTGCACCTCAGTTACCTCATCTGCAAAGTGGGGATTGAGACTGTGAGCCCCACATGGGACAGGGACTGTCCAACCTGATTTGCTTGTACCCACCACAGTGCTTAGTATAGTGCCTGGCACATAATAAGTGCTTAACAGATACCATAAAAAAAACCCAACTACAACAAAGAAAACCGGGCAGATTGGCAGATGTGTTCATGAATCAGATCCTTTCTGGGGAGCAAGTCAGAGGATGGTAACTCCCTTATATGATGGTTGTTCCAAAAAGCAATACTTTTAACTGCTAGATTACTATCAGAGAAAGTCAGTTTCTGGGTGACTATCAGAGAAAGTCAACAGGAAGCTATCATTTCTCTTAGAAAGGCAAATCTTCCCCCAAGCTTCACCTTCTCAGCTAGCCCGAAGTAATTCCAAATACATTATTGTCTCAATATTTAGTATTTGTGTTAAGCGTAGCTAGAATTGGTCATGACTATACATTTTTTATGTCGGTCAAATGGTTTAATATGTATCTATCTAAATACAAGAATAACCTGGGTTACAACCACCCTACGACACAACCATATATCAGACACAAACTCTGTTGTTTGATGCCTTAGCCTATGCTTCATTAGACTCTAGTTCCATTCCAGTCCTATTTACCAGGCAAGTAAATCCCTCACACCCCTTCCCCCACTTTTTCCACTGAGCTGAGATTAGGCAACTAATAAAGAATAGATCTTGGAGTTAATTCTGCCCTTAGTTTGTGTCAGATCTTCGACAAGTCAAAGAGAATCTTGACTAGAAAACCAAGGAAGTCGTTCAAGTGAAGGCACCTCAATTAGAAATGGATGATGCGGCTGTCAATCAGTTGTATCTCATTCAGAAGATATTGTCCAAAAAGTATCGCCTTGTTCTTTGGCAAAGAAATGCATCAATTCAAGAAGTTGAAACAAATGAAGATCAAATTATGGTATTTCTGCCACTGGATAAAAATCTTGGGATTTAAAAGTTTTGCTTCAGTTTTCAAGGATGCAGATAAACTTCTGCATAGGATTGAAGAAGAGATCCTAATCGAGGGAATGAAAAGTGCACAGACTGTTCAGCGTGAGATGGCCTATTTGAAGAAGAAGAAGAATGCCGCTGGTTCAAACTAAATGGGATAAATTCTTCATTAAAGTTGAAAAATTACTAAGACGGGAGAAAAAGCCTCTACTTCTGCTGCCTTTGCAAAGCCTCATGATCATTTTACAACCCTTCATTCATTTCCTATTGTGAGGCTATGTTTTGAATTACTTGAATAAAGATTAAACAATAGTTTTGTGACATTTAACATTACAGAATATAGCAGGGGAAAGGAATCTTAGATTATTTGTCCAAAGGCCCTGGAACAGAATGAATGATGGGAAAATGCACCCTATAATACAACCACATTTTTAAGGAGCTTAACCCAGTAGTACCATGAGATCTGTCCAAACTGACAATGTCTTGCAGATTCACACCACCCTAACTGTAGTGTTGTTTAGTGAAACCTTCATCCCGGGCCATAGAACAAGTCAAGAACCATGGGTCGAGGCTGGAGATACAAGAAGCTAGTCAGTCTGAAACCAAGATTTCCACACATTCTTGAAGGGACTATATAGACACGCAAACATTTCACCACTAAAAAGGAATTACTGACTAAAAGGAAATATTAAAGAGCAAGAAAAGTTTGATGACTACCTTACCCTCTAGATTGCAAACTCGTTGTGGGCAGGGAAAGTGTCTATTACATTGTTATATTGTACTCTCTCAAACACTTAATAACTTCTCAGGGTCGCACCTGGAGAGTTTCAGTACTTTATTAGTCTTGACTACAGGAGGAAGTCAAGCAGAGGTATACCCATTCCATTCCTGGCTTGACCAGTGGCTAGTGAGTGGAAGACCATCTGCTACAAGTCAGCAGCAGCAACATGGGAGAGTGTTGAGGAAGGAAGGAGGCAATAGTAAACCCCTGCCATATTTTTCCCAAGAAAACTCTGCGGATATGCTACCAGACGATTGTAGATGGACGTGGGGTGTTCTGGGAGAGATGTGTCCATGGCGTCGCTATGGGTCGGACACGACGCGACAGCATAAGACAAAAACAAGTGCTTAATACGGTGCTCTGCACACAGTAAGCGTTCAATAAATGTGATTGACTGACTGACCTAGTCCCCACTGGGCATGATGAACTACACAAAATGGCATACCTGTCAATATGTGAACTTCCTGGAAGACATCTCCGCTGCAGAAGGATCCACGAAGAATGGTAAAGCTCCTGGGTCTGATGGTATTTCAGCTTAAGTCTATAAGCAGAGAGCTGGGGCATTCTGCTTTATCAACTTCACAGATTCCCATGCTACCTACCTTAGTCTGAAAAGATGCTACAGGATTCCTGGAATCATCATCATTTCTTCCAGAAAAAAAGTAGAAAGATCTGACTGTCGAAACAATAATAGTATTTCAAGTTCCCCATGGCAGTTCAGATTTTAGCCAAAATTATCTTGCATGAACTACAAAAGAATGTCCTTAACTGTGCTCTTCTTCATTTATATCAAGTCTGTCTTCCCCTCTAGACGGTAAGCTCGTTATGGACAGGGAACATGTCTACCCACTTTATGTTGTACTCTGCCAAGTGCTTAGTACAGTGTTCTGCACACAGCAAGTGCTCCATATATATGACTGATTGATGCTTTCCCAGAATCACGCCTTGGGTTTAGACCTCAGTGAGACATGATCTTCGCTGCATTTCCACTAAAGGTAAAATGTATGGAATGACCTCAGATCCTTTGCCCAGTTTTTGTAGACCTTACTTTCTTAGTACTTGGAATACAAAGAAATAGATAATACTAAGATAGAAAGTTAGAAATAGATAATACTAATACTAATAGATAGTATTAAGAAATAGATCTGGTCTCTGTCAAGTACTAAGGAGTTCGGCTCCTACTACAGCCCACCCTACAAACCTCACTCCTTTAAGGTCCAGCTTGCTCACTGTGTCTCCGTTTTGTCCAATTCTTTTTTTATGCTTTTTGGTAAGCGCTTACTATGTGCTCTGCACTGTCCTAAGCACTGGGGAAGAGAAAAGCACATCAAGTTGGACAAAGTCCAGGTCCCATAAAGGAATCATGGTTTTAATCTCCATGTTGCAGATGAGGTAACTGAGGCACAGAGAAGTGAAGCGACTTGCTCAAGGTCACATGGAAGACAAGTGATTGGACTGGAATTAGAGCTCCCAGGCCCCTGCTCTGTCCACTAGGCCATGCTACTTCTCGCCACTGATCACTTTCCCACATCCTACCCCTTGCTTGAAACTCCCATTCTCTCTATATAGGCCAGACTACCACTCTCCCCCTCTTCAAAACCTTAATAAGGTCACATCTCCTTCAAGAGATCTTCCACAACTAAACCCTCTTTTCTCCAAATTCCTCTCCCTTCTGTGTTTATGGACTTGGATTTGGGACCCTTAAGCACTTGATATTCACCTCACCCTCATTCCCTTAGCAGTCCCGTACATAATCAGTCATAATGTATTTATTTCGACTAATTTCTGTCTTCCCATCTAGTCCGTAAGCTCGTTGTGGGCAAGGAACGTATCAGGCAACTCTGTACTGTATTCTCCCAAGTGCTTGGAGTAGTATAATAGTAATAGAGTATTATAATACTATAATGGTATAGTAAGCTCGCTGTGGGCAGGGAATGCGTCCGTTTCTTGTTGTATTGAACTCTCCCAAGTGTTTAGTACAGTGCTCCGTACAGTGAGTGCTCAATAAATACAATTAAATGAATACTAGCAGAAATAGTTGTTATAATAGTAGCTTGCTCTCGGATTTGCACCCTTTATTCACCCGTCCCTCAACAACACAGCACTTAGGTACGTAACCATAAATAAATTATAGCTATGTATTGGACTTCATTGTATTAATAATTTATTTATTTATATAGGTAAATTCGAATTCATAGACATATAGACTTTGTCGTGGGAAGGGAATGTGTCTACTAACTCTGTGGTGTTGTCCTTTCCCAAACAGTTAGTACAGTGGTCTGTACACAGTGGGCGCTCAATAAATCCAAGTGATTAACTGATTGATAGTAATACTAATAGTATTAGTAGTGGTAATGGTATTTATTGGGCTGATAGTAGTAATTGGGAGTAACAGTAGCCTGAGAACATTTCAACAATTTTTCTCGAGGTAAAATAATATTTTCAATCCCCCGGCCGAATAATAGGATCACGTTCAGAGGGGGCTGTTTGTCTCTCCCATTTCTCCAGTATATCAAGGCAGGGGTGCCAACTTCAGTGGGAGCCTCATGGGACATAGAGTGTGGGGGTAACCCAGTTGATCTTACACTTTCTTTTAATGGCATACGTTAAACGCTTACTATGTGTCAGGCAGCGTACTAAGCCCTGGGGTAGATATAAGCTAATCAGGTTGGACCCAGTCACTGTCCCACACTTGATTCATTCATTCTTTCATTCAATAGTATTTATTGAGTGCTTACTATGTGCAGAGCACTGTACTAAGCGCTTGGAATGTACAGTTCGGCAGTTATGCCATTCAGGAATCTTGAGTTCCTCTCAAGGTCAGAGCAGCTGTCAGAGATCTTGAAAAGCACCGAGATCCTGAAGAGGACCTGGAGAACCCACATGAAATCTGGAGACAAACTTTCTGTCAATCACTTTTCCCCAGTGGGTCAATATTATAGAGAGTTACCCATCAGACGAGCAGCTGTTGCTAGTCTAGCAGTCTCGGTAGTATTAAGCACGGCTCAGTGGAAAGAGCCTGGGCTTCGGAGTCAGAGGTCATGGGTTCGACTCCCGGCTCTGCCACTTGTCAGCTGTGTGACTGTGGGCAAGTCACTTCACTTCTCTGTGCCTCAGTTACCTCATCTGTAAAATGGGGATTAACTGTGAGCCTCACGTGGGTCAACTTGATTACCCTGTATCTACCCCAGCTCTTAGAACAGTGCTCTGCACATAGTAAGCGCTTAACAAATACCAACATTATTATTATTATTATTATTATTAGCTTCTAAGGTATTTCTGTGTTGATGATACACTTTAGCACTCCGCATGTTCTCCTCCTGTTACTCCCCTAGCTACCCTGTTTCCTGGATTTAAAAAAAAATGCAGATGGACACAGTGAGAGTCATTTCTGCTGGACAGTCTATTCAATTTTGGATCAAAAACACAAATTTTGACTGTGCTAAAGTTTGAGCCTATCTTGGTTAAATGTTTTTGGCTGCCTCTGGCTCTCTTTTTAAATGGCATTTCTTAAGCGCTTACTAGGTTCCAGGCATTGTACTAAGTGCTGCAGTAGATACAAGTTAATCAGGTTGGACACAGTCCCTGTCCCACACGGGGCTCACAGTCTTAGTCCCCATTTTACAGATGATAGAGAAGTGAAGTGACTTACCCAAGGTCACATGGCAGACAAGTGGAAGTGTCAGGATTAGAACTCAAGTCCTTCTCAGTCCCAAACCCGTGCTCTATCCACTAGGCCACGCTGCCTCTCACATTGCTCTGTGATCAATATCTCTTGCTTTATTCCATGGAAGCTTGACCCTCACTTCTGTGACAGCTTCCTCTACTAGCCCCACACCTGAAGGGGGTGTGGATGAGTGGAAAGAGCACTCTCCTGGGACTCTGAGGGTCTGGGTTCTAATCCAGATCTGCCACTTATCTGCTGTGAGACCTTGAGCAAGTCACTTCACTTCTCTGTCCCTCAGTTAGTTCATCTGTAAAATGAGGATTAAATACCTGCTCTCCCTTCTACTTAGACTGTGAACTCCATGTAGGATAATGACTGTGTCCAACTTGATTATCTTGCATCTAACCCCCAGTGCTTGATACATAGTAAGTGCTTAACAAATACTATTATTAATGATTACTCTTCAAAAAGAGAAAACTGACATACATTGGCTGCCCGTCACATCTCAGAACATCTGCTGGAACTCAGGATATTACAGAGGAGGATTGGCATAACTACTAGTGTTACTGGTATGTCTTTAAATATTAGAAATCTGTTATGATCCACAACTTCTGGTGGTTTGGGGAGGAGACAGAGTGTTTAGGACCCACGCCTATTGGTGAAACCTTACCACAGGGCACTTTGGGAGGAGAAGAACAATCTTCAACAAACCCCACCAACAAGTCCTCCGGAAGCAAGACGCATTAGCTGGACCCAGGATGCCTGCCACCCAGCCTGGGATGTTATCAGTAATGTATGGGGTTATCTTGAGGGGTAAATTCATTCATTCGTTCATATTTATTGAGCGCTTACTGTGTACAAAGCACCTTATTAAAATTCACATAAAACCTACCACACTGTGCCTATATCGTGTCTATTCATGTGGTACTGGACATGGGCTATGTGCTAGAATGGTACATTTCCTAAATGCAGGATTGTAACATTACTGGGAATTCTCAGCCCCAAATCCCAGCCACGGGGGCCCCCCAGGGTCACTTTAGGATTACCCAGACCCTGGTCAGCTGCCTCTGGGTCCTAAAGAAGCAGCATGGTGTTGTGGATAGAGCATGGTCCTGGGAGTCAGAAGGTCATGGGTTCTAATCCCTGTTCTGCTGCTTGTCCTACTGCATGACCTTGGGCAAATCCCTTCACTTCTCGGGGCCCCTGTTACCTCCTCCGCAAAATGGGCATTGTGACTGTGAGTTCCACATGGAACAGGAACTGCGTCCCACCCAGTTGGCTTTTATCCACCCCACTGCTCAGTACAGTGTCTGGCACAGAGTAAGCACTTAACGAATATATTTCTTATTAAAGCCCCCCATCTCTTGTTCTTCCCAAGCAGGTTGTGGACCTTTTCTTTTCAAAGATCCACAAATAGTTGCACTCCGATTCCTGCCATCACTCTGTGGCTGAAACCCGAAAGGTGTAGGAGTCGCTATTTCCCCTCCCCCAGGCTGGCTATGGGAAACTGGAAGAGAAAGCTCTCCCTTCGGCTTCCACAGCTCCTCAAGTCCGCATGTCTCTCTGGCTCCCAGAGCTCTCCCCCATTCTCTACCAGACACCAAGATCTGAAATCTCAACAATATTTAATGGTTTCTTAACAAGGCAATAATTTAAACAAACCCTGTTCAAACCGGCTTTCCCTGTATCTGCTACTTCTCCCCGCCCAGGATCCTCTGTACTTTCCTGCAGGTTTGCCAAGGCTCATGCTCCTCTGGTCCTTCCCCTGCTTCTCTAGGGGTGTCCCAGATTCCAATCTTACCCTCCGTTCAATTGCTGGATGTCCTAACTCCCCATGAGGGACAGGAGCCTCATTCTCTGGACCCTGAACCTCAAGGGCATTCAAACTCTAATCCTGGATCCTCTGTGTTCTGTGCCCTTTGAGCTTTCAAAACAAAAACTTTCTCCGTGACTTGCTCTCATACAGCTAACTACCCTTTCACCTCAAGAGAGCTGAGGGTCTTCCTTCCATCTAACTAACCCCTCTACTCATTGTGGGCAGGGAAAGTATCTGCTTCTTGTTATATTTTACTCTCCCAAGCACTTAGTACAGTGCACTGCACACAGAAAACATTCAATAAATACGATTGACTGACACTTCCTCAGCAATCCTTCTCTCTGCTTGGCTCAGCTAAGTCTTCACAATTCTCTTAGAGAGGCACGGCAAGGATTAAGTCTCCTACCCCTCAGTGGGGAAGTGAGGGTTCTGTAAGATCACAACCCCCCAGTTACAGGAAACCGTACTGTACCCTCTACCCTACAGGCACCACTGAGTGAACTGTGATGTGAACAGATTTCTTGATGAACGTACAAAGAGATTCCTGAGAGAAATCATAGGACCCAGGAAAAATTCTTAAATCATCAGAACTTCAACACAAAACCCTTTGATTCCATAAGGCGAAGAGGACAATTAGCTGGGAAAATCACAAATCACACAGACTAAGTCCTAAATACTTAAATCCCGATCATCTTATCAACAAGTTTCTCTGGGAGAACAAACAAGGGGTTATCAGCTTAGCAGGGTTCTAAAGAGGATTTACTCAGAGCACATGGAAAAATTTTTCCCCAGGAGTTAGGCACCAAGGTTCAAGGCGGATACATCAGCCAAAGGGAATAGAACCAGCTTCTCTTGACTTGGTAGGGGCTCAATCCCAAGGCTCCTGGGAATGCAAGGAATCCAAGGAATGAAAACCCTTCTGCCTTCTGGGAGATATAGTCCCCTAGAGAACCCTTCCCTAATTCTGCTTCCTTTTTAAAATAATAATAATTGTCATATTTTTAAGCTGCTTAGAATGTCCTAAGTACTCTGCTAAATGCTGGGGTAGATAGAAGAAGGTAATTTATGAGATGTTCATCCCCTTGATTCTATTTATTGCTATTGTTCTTGTCTGTCCGCCTCCCCTGATTAGACTGTAAACTCGTCAGAGGGCAAGGACTGTCTCTATCTGTTACCGATTTGTACATTCCAAGCGCTTAGTACAGTGCTCTGCACATAGTAAGCGCTCAATAAATACTATTGAATGAATGAATGAATGAATGAATGAATGAATGAATGAAATTAGCTTGGACTTGGTCCCCTTTCAGGTGAGACTCACTGTCTAAGAGGGAGAAAGAACAAGTATTTAATCCCCATTTCACTAATGTTTCCCTGTCCCTTATGTCCTTTATAACTGCCCATTTTTCATTGTGAGTGCAGCATCTAAAGTGGGGCAGCGTTTTTAGAAGGATAAGATCTCAAGAGCTTAGTACAGTGCTCTACACACAGTAAGCGCTCAATAAATATGATTGAATGAATGAATGGGAGAACACACGCTTCAACCCAACTATACAATAATACTCTGTTGTACTCTCCCAAGCAATTAGTACAGTGCTCTGCACAGAGTAAGCACTCAATAAATACCGTTGAATGACTGATTGATTTAAGGAGCTGATGGGTCAAGAAGCTACAGCTTTAGTCTTTTCAGCCAGCTCTCAGATCCTGGTAAAGACCAGGATGAGCCAGCAAGGGAATTTACCTCAGACTGTTGGAGATATCGTCCCCATCACTTCCACTGAGTAGGAACCTACAAGCTCCATCTCTAAAAAAGCAGCATGGCATAGTGGAAAGAGCATGGGCCTGGGAGTCAGAAGGTCATGGGTTCTAATCCCCACTTGGCCACTTATCTGCTGGGTGACCTTGGGCCAGTAATTTCACTTCTCTGGGCCGCTGTTACCTCGTCTGTAAAATGGGGATTGAGACTGTGAACCCTATGTGAGGCAGGGACTGTGTCCAACACGATTTGCTTGTATCCATCCCAGCGCTTAGTACAGTGCCTGGCATATAGTAAGCACTTAACAAATACCATAATTATTATCATTAAAATGTCTATGCATTCTGTTTTTTGAACCACAGCTTCCCCAAGATATCCAAATGATAGGATAGGTGTTAATTTACTGGGAAGTTAGAAAACAAATCTTGCCTATGAACTCTAATGCATGGTATTTAGTAGAGTTTTGCACTTAGCAAGTGCTCAATAAATACTATCGGTTGATTGGTTTGGCTTTGTCTCAAGTTGCTGGGTCACTTTGAACAGCTATCAAATAGGTTAGATATCTGCGGGTTCCTACTGTGGAAAAAGCTAAGCATTTTCCAATTTCCTTGTTCTAGTTCCAGGAGGATGAGCAAGTGAGTATCTGGAAGTTAGTCCCCTGTCCCTTGTTTTATTATGGTAATTATTAAGTGCTTACTATATGCCAGGTACCATAGTAAGCACTAGGACAGATACAAGCTAATTAGGTTGGATCCAGGCCATGTCCTACAGTATTAATCCCCATTTTGCAGATGAGGTAACTGAGTCACAGAGAAGTTAAGTTGCTTGTCCGAAGTCACACAGCAGACAGGTGGTGGGATTAGAACCCAGGTCCTTCTGACTCTCAGGCCCCTGTTCTATGCACTAGGCGATACTGCTTCTCAGTATCTTGAATAAGTTCATCTATTTTTTTCCCTTGAAAAATTGAAGCTTCTCATAGGAATTTCTAAATGCGGCTCACCCGATCACACAATGATAATAATGCTACAGATCACCCTCTTACGGGCGTATCTTCCTCCAAAGAGTGAAGTCTGAAAGCAAGCAAGTCTTTCCTCCTTCTCACATGCGATCAATTAATCCATCAATCAGCAGCATTTATTGAGCAATTACTATGGGCAGAGCACCGTACTGAACACTTGGGAGAAGCAGTGTGGCTTAGTGGAAAGAGCACAGGCTTGGGAGTCAGAGGTCATGGGTTCTAATCGCGGCTCTGCCACTCGTCAGCTGTGGGTCTTGGGCAAGTCACTTAATTTCTCTGTGCCTCAGTTACCTCATCTGTAAAATGGGGTTGAAGACTGTGAGCCCCACATGGGACAACCTGATTACCTTGTATCTACCCCAGCGCTTAGTACACTGCTCTGTACACAGTATGCACTCAATAAATATGATTGAATGAATGCTTGCCACATAGTAAGCACTTAACAAATACCAACATTATTACTATTATTATTACAGTGCAACACACACACACACCAAGAGAAAGAAAGCCAAGGAGAAATTTCAAAAGGGAGAGAGAGGTCGATTCGCATTTATAATTATCATCAGCAACTACAATGTACTGCTCTCTGGGTCAAAACCTGATAAAAGCCACTGTTAGGAAACGTTCAAACGCTTAAGGATATTCTCCATTTATTTTTCCTCTCAACTCACAGAAATTCCACAGGCCAGGACCTCTGAAGAACTTGAATGGCTTCTGGTCTCATGAGGAAAAATCTTGCTAACACATCTCTAGATTGCTGTGACCACTTTGAATTATGAGGTCTTCCACCTCTCTCAAAATATTAAGTCTGAATCCAAGAGATGCTAATTATTTTTTTAATCATGTAGGTTTCCTTCCTTATTATTGCACTTCTAAGCCAGAAGGTGCTATTTGTACCTTTCTTAGGATGTCATGGATGGATGACATTTTCTAGATGTTTGGAATACCATTAGGGAAAGCCCCCTGTTTCCCCCATTTCTCACCATGCAACAGGAATGCATATTTCTGGGTTACATGTGCCCCAGAGTACAATTCTCACTAACAGAGTGTCAGCAGGAAATGCTCTGTGCTTCTTATGAATGATTCTGGGCATTATGCTGAAACATGTTTCAATTCTCTTATTAAAAGAGCTAGGGCCACCCAATCAATGAAAACTGAAAATAAATTGATTTATTTTTATGGGGTGGGGGAAAGATGAGACGAAGATAGGTATTAAAGAGGGCGAGGAATTCATTTTCATTGAACCCCAAGGAAATTTTTGTTTCCTATTCAGAGGGAAAAAAAACCCAAAACACTTTGTTGGAAGCAGTCTGAGAAATGGTCTTGCTGAATTATTTCCTGCGCATCCTGTGGCTTTGTTCAGGATGAAACATCGTTACTGTTTTGTGGTTTAACCCTCCCATTCCAGCTAAACTATGCCAACCGCCTCTTTGGCCATAATGAGGCAGAAACATATAATATTGAATATTTTTTTTTCAAAGAGAAATCCCAAATATTGTGTTCAAATATTTTTCCTCTCACACAGGGACTTGGGTAGAATTTAGTGCTGAATAAATGCTGCCTCAAACCAGGCAAGATAAAACATAAATCAATGCATTAAAAACCTTTAACAAGTCTATCTGCTTTTGGAAATGACTGGGAGATGAAAGAGAGGAGTCTCATTTAAGAAGGCCCAGCGGATCAGTTCTGCATTTATATAGCTGTTATCAAAAGCAATTCATTTGGAGATCAAATAGACTGACAGATAGGACAAGCCAGGGATGACTCCTGCCTTCAGGCAGCCAAAAGCAAGGATGGTTTCCCAGTACCATCACTGATATTGGGTCTTCTCAATGCTCAAGTCTATTACCTCTTTCAGCTACAGCCAGCTGAATGTTAACTCGTATTCCTTCTACGGCCTGATCTGTAGTGAAATGAGGAATTAGAGTAGCTTTTCCCTCACTGGTTTGGATGGACATTATTTTTCTATTCCTTCTCTCTATGTCTCATTATTATTATTATTATTATCATTATTATTATTACCTTTGTCAAGTCCTTACTAAGTAGCAAGCACTGTTCTAAAGCACTGGGCTAAATAAAATTTTATCAGGCCAGATATCATCTCTGGAGCTCACATTTTAAGTAGGAGGGTTATTAGGCATTGGATGCCCATTTTAAAGAGGAGGAAACTGAAACACAGAGAAGTTAAGTGACTTGCTCAATGTCATCCAGCAAGTTACTGTCAGAGCCCTCTGACTGCGGGCACATTCATTCATTCAATCACATTTACCGAGCACTTCATTCAGAGCACTATACTAAGCACTTGGGAGCATACAATAATACAAGTCACATTCCCTGTCTATAACAAGCCACTAGGCCACCCTGCTTCTCTTGTCTGTCTGTCTCTCTCACCAAACTATGCAGTGATAATTCACTGACTCTCTTTACTATATCACACCCACCCCTACAGCCTCCGTGTACATATCCTTCCTCTTAGTGGCTTTCACCCCTTTATTTTAATGTCTGTTTCACCCATGAGACCGCAAACTTCTTGAGAGCAGGGATTTTGTCTACTCTATTGTTCTCTCCCAAGCACTTAGTATGGTGGTCCCCATAAAGAAAGTGCTCAATAAATATAATTGCTTGTTAATACAAGGATGCTATTCACTTCGACCAAAGGTATTAATGGAGGGGGCTTTTAAAAACATAGTTCAGGCACTGTACTAAATGCTGGGGTAGCTACAAGCTAATCAGATTGGACACAGTCCCTGTCCCACACAGGGCTCACAGTCTCAATTCTCATTTTTTGATTATTCTCTGAGGCCCAAAGAAGTGAAGTGACTTGCTCCAGGTCACACAGCAGACAAATAGGGGATCAGGGATTAGACCTCAGGTTCTTCTGACTCCCAGGCACGTGGTCGATCCACTAGACCATAATACTTCTCTACAACCTTAAAGGATCACACACTATGGTGCTGGATGCAGTTGTATTCCTTTAAAGGAGAATAACAACATATAAATTTTACATAAAAATGTATAATATATGCACCTAATCTTGCTTGGAAAACAAAAAGCATTTGATCATTTTTTTGGAGGAGAAGGACTCAAAGATGAGGCTGGAGGAATCTCTGTAAACAAAATTACATTAACATTAATCCAGGTTGAACAAAAAAAAAATATTAAATCAATTTTAAAATCTTGTATCAGTGCTTTTTTGCTGTTTCCTTCAGTCCTCAGGCTCAGCCTCCAAGCGGCCCTATAGATTAATCAATCAGTGGTTATTAATGAAGACTTACTGTGGGCTAAACATTGTAGTAAGCATTTAGGAGAGTACAGTAAAATGAATAGGTAGACACGATCCCTGCCCTGTAGGAGCTTACTGTCTACCACAGGTAAAGGACCGGAGCCATCCGAAAGGGGAAGTTGGAGTGTTTGAACCGATAATAATAATAATAATAATGATGGTATTGGTTAAGCACTCACTATGTGCCAGGCACTTAACTAAGTGCTGGGGTGGATAAAAGCAAATCGGGTTAGACACTGTTCCTGTCCAACATGGAGCTCCCAGACTCAATCCCCATTTTCAGATGAGGGAACTGAGGCCCAGAGAAGTCAGGTAATGTGCCCACGGTCACACAGCAGACAAGCGGTGGAGCCAGAATTAGAACCCATAACCTTCTTACTCCCAA
This sequence comes from Ornithorhynchus anatinus, assembly GCF_004115215.2. NCBI lineage: Eukaryota > Metazoa > Chordata > Mammalia > Monotremata > Ornithorhynchidae > Ornithorhynchus > Ornithorhynchus anatinus. The sequence goes on from NC_041749.1 coordinate 15,906,630, forward strand.
GCCCGTGCTTTATCCACCACACAATGCTGCTAGCCTTTCTTGCTCATCTCTGGACTCTTCAGACTAGATCAAATAGCCACGTGGGGCGATGCATCACATTTTTCAGTCCAAATTTATGACTTGATGGTTCAAACTCCTTCAGCCCCCAAGCCTGAGGAGTCTTTGTTGCCAGTGACAAAGCCTTGTCAGTCAGGTTATTTAAGACCCAAATGGTGAATATTATTCAAGATGACTTTGTCACAGAGAAACACTTCAGGCATTTCTTACAAAATTGAGACTATTCTGCCTGGAAACCCAAGCAAGTTTCCTCCTCCGTAATTGGGGTATTTTTTTCATACAGCTGGCATTATTAGGCAGAGCAAAATGCAATCAGTTCTACAGCGGAATAGTAAAGAACCCCAATGGCACTGGGAAGTGACTCATCTCTTGTATGGATGTATTTGGTTTTTTCTGAGTCAAAGCAGCTATTTGCCTTGAGGCACGGGAGAATTTAAGTTGTGGGTAAGGAAGGAGGACAAAGAGAAAGGAGAGGAAGAGAAATGGGCATATAGGAGGAGACACCTTGAGGGATGTGTCTGTGCCTCTCAACACGTCTAAAAAGTCTATTAATCCAAATGGGGTGAATGTGTTTATTGTTGTACTGTACTCTCCCAAGCGTTTAGTACAGTGCTCTGCACACAGTATGCACTCAATAAATACGACTGTGTGAATAGGAAATGTGACCAAACACGCAGCTTAAATAAAACTGTCCTCTTGAAGTCGGCTAAGCACATGCAGTATACCCAAAGAGGGTTAAGGGGATAGAAACTGGGACAGGAGGAAGGCTAGGGAAAGTCAATCAATCATATTTATTGAACCCTTACTGTGTGCAGAGTACAGTACTAAGCATTTGGGAGAGTACAATATAACAGAGTTGGCTTTATCATTATTATTATTTTATTATTTTTTGTATTTGTTAAGCCCTCACTATGTGCCAAGCACTGTTCTAAGTGCTGGAATAGATACAGGGTAATCATGTTGTCCCACGTGGGGCTCACGGGCTTCATCCCCATTTTACAGATGGGGAAACTGAGACGCAGAGAAGTTAAGTGACTTGCCCAAGATCACACAGCAGACAAGTGGCGGAGCCAGGATTAGAACCCACGACCTCTGACTCCCGAGCCCATGCTCTTTCCACTAAGCCACTTCTTCTGAATGCGGACACACTCCCTGCCCAAAATCTCATTTCTAATTCTCGGATACCCTTTGCTCCCAGCCCATGGGTCAGAAATGGAAGCTAGATGATCTTTGGGCCTCTTCAAAGAAGTGATACTGAAGCAGTGGTGGACGGAAGAGATGGTAATAGTAAAGGTAGTTCTTAAATGCTTACTGTGTGCGGCTCACTGTCCTGAGTGCTGGGAAAGACTACACAGATGGGAATTAGATATGATCCCTGTCACCAAGGGGGTGCATACAGGGGACAAGGAGGTGGAGGAGATGGACAAGGAAAAGGTGATGAAAGAAATGAAGAAGAAAGACAGAAGTGATACAGGAGCAGAGGGGTTGAAGCAGAAAAAAGACTATCAGAACGTCAGAAGAAAGGTGAGGGAAGAAGGGTGGGAAATGAGGAGGAGAGGGATGGTGTAAGTTGTGTTTATAATAATTGTAATAATAATAATTGTGGTATTTGTTAAGTGCTTACTGTGTATCAAGCACTGCACTAAGCACTGGGGTGGAGACAAGGAAATTGAGTTGGACACAGTCCCTGCCCCACGTGGAGCTCACAGTCTCAACCCCCATTTTATAGATGAGGTCGTTAAGGTCCAGAGAAGTGAAATGACTTGCCCACGGTCACACGTCAGACAAGTGGCAGAGAGTGGAAAGAGTAAAAGAGGAGGAACCAAGAGAAGTGAATTGGAAAGATTAGGACAAGTTCAGGAGAAAGGAGAGAGGACAAGAACAGAACAGAGAGGATCAGAAAATGTGTAGAAAGGTGGGAGGAAGCACTGACAAGTTGACAGAGATGGAGATATGACAAAAATCCCATAAATATTTCCAGGTTCCAGCTGAAGATGTCCTGCTCTTCCATGGATTCCAAAGGAATCCTAACTCTCCCTCCTACTTAGACTCTGAGCCCCCTACAGGACAGGGAATATATCCAACCTAATTGACATGTACCTACCCCAGTGCTTAGAAGAGTGTTTGTCACATATAAAGTGCTTAACAAATACCATAAAAAATCAATCATCGATCAAATTTATTGAGTACTTATTGTGTGCACAGCCCCCTGTACTGCTTATTTATTTATATTAATGTCTGTCTCCCCCGCTAAACCATAAGCTCATTATGGGCAGGGAATGTGTCTGTTTACTGTTATATTGTACTCTCCCAAGCGCCTAGTACAGTGATCTACACATAGTAAGCACTCAAGAAATACGATTGAATTAATGAATGAATACTAAGTGTTTGGGAGAGGACAGTAGCCAAAGTTGGTAAATGCATTCCCTGCCTACAATATAATACCGATAAATTGATTGCTATTGATGCCTGTCTATGCTACTGATGCCTGCCTGCTTGTTTTGTTTTGTTGTCTATCTCCCCCCTTCTAGACTGTGAGCCCGTTGTTGGGTAGGGATTGTCTCTGTTGCCAAATTGTACTTTCCAAGCACTTAGTACAGTGCACACAGTAAGCGCTCAATAAATACGATTGAATGAATGAATGAATAAGGTTGGTAGACACATTCTTTGGCCACAGTGAGAGTGCAGCCCACAGATTTTTGTAATGGAACCTTGGACCCTCAACTTTGGCAAACAGATCACTGAATTAACAGATCCAAGAATAGCAGTATGGGGAAACTGGACATTTGGAAATATGTGAGGAGATCCTCCCAAAAAGTCAGAGCACCTATTAAAACTGTCCACTTTAGAATCTAGCTCTGGTTGCTGTGAGGATCACATGACTGCTTCTTAGTTTTGTCTTTCAAAAGCCATCTGGAAGTAAAACTGGGATAGATACAAGGTTTTCCAACAACACTAAATATTCATGCACTCCTGAAAGGGGGATGCAGATAGGAATGAAGAAGATAAGCCGGAAATTGGGGATGTCTAGCTCCGTGCTGTGGGCTGCACTGACACAAACTTGACAGACTACTTAAAAAGGAAATATATGCTGCTCATTAATGGACATCCCCCTCCCTTGCAATGCGATGCAACTCTCATCCCTTATTTTTAACAGAAACATGGCTAAGGACAAAAAGAATGAGCTCATGTAACCTCTAAACACTGAAGGAGCAAGAGGGGGAGAGGTGAGAAAGAGAGAAATAAGTTATTGTGAGTTCAAAATATCAAGTATACTAATACACACCTGGGAAACCTGGCAGAGTGTGCTTGGTTGAAGTAGTGATGTCTCAAAGAGGAATTTGGTAGGGGCCTAGAACTCAAACCAATGTTTCTAGGGTAGTTCAGGAAGAATAATCTTAGTTTTCTTTTCCACTCTTTGAAATGTGCCTCTTTTTCTTGGAGCAGTACTATTCGGGTGGTTGATGCATTGTGAATGGTCTTCAAAAATTAAAAAAGAAGTGCATTTCAATCTCCTTCACAGATAAAATCCACTCATGCCCAAAAGCTTGGTCAACCAGTCAAACAATTATGGGTATTTATTGAGCACTTATGGGTGTGGTCTCCAGAATTTTGATCCTGTCTGATTATCTTGTTTCTACTCTAGTGGTTAGTAAAGTGCTTGACATATAACAAGCCCTTAATAAATGTCATATAAAATAAAAAATATTTTTAAATCCATTGACATGATCATGAATTTTTGGATCCTGAATAAAATGAACCTACATGGAGGGTAATAATAATAATGATAATTATGGTATTTCTTAAGCGCTTACTATGTGCCAAGCACTGTTCTAAGCATTGCGGTAGTTCCAAGGTAATCAGGTTGTCCCATGTGGGGCTTACAGTCTTAATCCCCATTTTACAGATGAGGTAACTGAGGCACAGAGAAGTGAAGCGACTTGCCCAAAATCACACAGCTTTAAGTGGCAGAGCCGGGATTAGAACCCAGGACTCCCAAGTCCCTGCTCTTCCCACTAAGCCACGCTGCTTCTCTGATGTAGGATGTAGGTTGCCCTATGTATCCAGTTGCTTGGGTACCACAGCAGTATGGTCTAGCAGAAAGAGCATGGGCCTGGAATTCAGAGGACCTGTGTTCTAATTGTAGCTATTCCATTTGACCGCTCTGTGATGTTGGGTAAATCCCAACTTCTCTGTGTTCCATTCCCTCATTTATGAAATGGGGAATCAATACCCATTCTCCCTCCTACTTAGACTGTGAGCCCCATGTGGAAGAGAGATTGTGTTGGGACTGAATATCTTATAATAATAATGTTGGTATTTGTTAAGTGCTTACTATGTGCAGAGCACTGTTCTAAGCGCTGGGGTAGACACAGGGGAATCAGGTTGTCCCACGTGGGGCTCACAGTCTTAATCCCCATTTTACAGATGAGGTAACTGAGGCCCAGAGAAGTTAAGTGACTTGCCCACAGTCACACAGCTGACAAGTGGCCGAGCGGGGATTCGAACCCATGACCTCTGACTCCAAAGCCCATGCTCTTATCTTGTCTCTTGTCTTGTCTCTATTCCAGCACAGTACAGTGCTTAGGACAGAGTAAGCGCTTAACAAATCCCTCAATTACTATCATCTTCCCTGGTGTAAAGGATTTAACTTGAATACCACAAACCCTCTAACCATATGATCACCCCTGGAGCAGTAAGACATTCAGTGATATCCTGTATGGCTCATAAAATGTTCTTCCCCATGACTCTATTTATTGCCATTGTTCTCATCTGTCCGTCTCCCCCGATTAGACCGTAAGCCCGTCAAACGGCAGGGACTGTCTCTATCTGTTGCCGACTTGTTCATTCCAAGCGCTTAGTACAGTGCTCTGCACATAGTAAGCGCTCAATAAATACTATTGAATGAATGAAAGGAGAGCTTATTTGCCTGGCAAAATCCTACTTACAGTCTGGTTAGACTTACAGGAGGGAAAAGGTCCAACGTGACCAGATAAAACCCCGGGGACAGTTTATCTTCCATTCAATCACCAATTTATTAATTTGTTAATTCATTTATTCCTTCAAAAATATTTATTGAGCACTTACTGTCTGCGGAGCACTGTATTGAGCGCTTGGGAGAGTACAATATAACAATAAACAGTCACATTCCCTTCTCACAACAGTCTAAATTCTTGGGGTCTCCTTGGAGATTTTACATCTCACCCTAAACTTGGACCAGTTCAGTTTTGTTATTAAAGCCCAAACTAAATTCCTTACTACATTTCAGGCCGAATGTACCAAACTACCTCCCTAGCTGATTCAGAGAATGTCACGTGGATATGTATTTTGATGAATGAGACTTTTAAAAGATTCCTCCACAGCCTTCGAACAAAGAAGCCAAGGGACAAGTAGATACAGTTCACTTCTCTGCTCCGCCACTTTCTCCTCTCTTTCTTTTGCTCTCTTTCTCTTTTCTCTCTTCCTCTTTCTTCCCTTTATTATTCATGTTCTCTTTCTTTTCTTTTTCCTCTCTCAAATGTTCATTTTGCAGACATACTTTTCCCCGGATTAAAACGGTTTGCGTTTTGAATTTTCATTTACCAAACAGAAAAATATTTTACTAGAAGGGAACGGTATTAAGGAGAAATGATTTTCCATGTGCCCTGAGGCCTGGCAAAGACAGGATTTGATTTGCTATGTTAGGCTGGAATCTGGATTGATACACAGAGATGAGAGGGGGTGTTTAATAAAATTTACATTTCATTTTCTCACTTGACACCAGTCTCCTGTCACTCATCGACTGATGGGAAGGTAGCAAATAACTTTTGTCAGCACCTTGCTGGGGAGTAAAGCTGGGGAAGGGAAAGAGAAGAAAAGAAAAAAAGAGAAAAAGAGAAGGGAGTAAGAGTTGTGTTATTTTTAGGATGTGCTTCAATGACAGGAATTCGACTTGTTCGCTGAGGGGCTCACAAGGAGAGTTTTTATATGGGGAAAATAATAATGATGGCATTTATTAAGTGCTTACTCTGTGTCAAGCACTGTTCTAAGCGCTGGGGTAGATGCAAGCTAATCAGGTTGGACACAGTCTTTGTCCCACATGGGGTTCATATTCAATCCCCATTTTACAGATAAAGTAACTGAGGCTCAGAGAAGTGAAGTGATTTGTGAACAAGGCACGTTGATAGGGCAAGATGAGCAAATCTATCTAAAATGTCCATCCTTCATTATGGAGATCAAATTGTCCACTCCATCAAAATGTCTGCTCTCCCCCAAATACTGCATCTCTGACTAGAAGGAGTAAGAAACATGATTTAAGTCAGAAAAGCTATTGACTGAACTGGATAAGAAGAGGATCTTCAAGTCCAGCTCAACTGTGGAGAAAAATGGCCCATCCACTTTAACCCCTGGTCCAGTGGTCCAGGCTATTCTTTTGGCCCTGGAATTTTACTCCATGTTTACCAGGGAGAACACACTCACTCACCTGATGAGATCAGCTGGGGCATGGCAGGTTACAGGGGAGAGACAGAACAGGGTAGGTACACCAGGTCCAGAACAGCTCAATTCCTCTTCACAACAGATACAAATGACCTGCAAGTCAGGCTGTGCTCTTATGTCCCTTCTCCAGACATGGAAATGCCAAGTGCTACCACATCCTCGACTCCTGACTGTTCACGTGCTGGGGACACCTGGAGCACTTGCTTTTGGGCACGTATGCCATTCCAACTCACCAACTGGGTAATCTAAAGGTCTGTGCTTCCAGCGCCAACCTTGAATTATTTGGTTTGGGGTGGATGAGTCACAAGTGGGTAGGCACACTCCCTGACCTCAAGGAACTTACAGTCTAATGAGGAAGACAAAGTCTTTGAGAGGAGACCAAGTTACGATTCCAAATCTTAAGGTTTGTCTGTTTGACAGCTTTCCTCCAAAGGTTTGATAACAAGGGTTAGATCCGCCTCCCAAATTTCTGCAAATCAACCATTTCAGAAAACAGGAACTATCCACGCAAATACTTAGAGACACTCATTTATGCCTAAAACAAAGGCCTGGCATCCTCTGATCCAAGAGTTCATCCCTATTTCCTGCCACAAACACCCAGCAGCTTTTGGAGGTCGCTAGGAAAGAACGACTGCAGATTAGTGATTCTCTGACATCATGTTTCTGTGTTTTTCCCTGCCTGGGGGACAAGTACTACTCTGGTGTGGATGTCCCCTCTTCTCTGCCACACCACAGGAGCACAGGCTACCTGGAGCTTCTAGGAGGAAAGTGTAGAGTCAACTCCCTCTCATCTCCTCAGGAGGGCACAGAACTGGCACAATCCTCTGGAGCAGGGAAGCATAAAGCTCTCATCTTACACTTACAGAGTGATATTCCTCAGAGATGTGCGTTCTTATTCACAACAAACTGGAACTGTGTAGAGGGATGGCCTATTCTGTCAAATGGACATATTGAACACTTTCCAAACCACGGAATTGTGTTGATCTTTTACCTTTCAGTGTGGTTTTGGAAAATTCTTTAGACTATTCGCAACATCAGCCTGCCCTGGAAATCATGTTACTTTCTTTAGGTTAATTTTGGTTTATTTTGTTTATTTTAAAGTCACTGTCCCAGCCGTTTGCTGAAGCCTGCTGCTATTCCATGTCAACCTGGTAGAAGTCATTTCCTTGCTATATGAGTTTCTCTCAGGTCTCTTTCCTGAAAAGTGGCACTCTATCAGCTCTCTGCCCCCTACTTATCCTAGCTCCTAGCTCACACACTTCACTTTTCCCAGGCCAGCCTACTCACTGTTTATCATTTTTGTCTCTCTTGCCATTCACCTCTTGCTCAAGTCCTCTCTCTTAGCAGAAGTTCCATTCCCCTTTTCATCTGGAAGAGAAGCAGCGTGGCTCAGTGGAAAGAGCACGGGCTTTGGAGTCAGAGGTCATGGGTTCGAATCCCCGCTCGGCCACTTGTCAGCTGTGTGACTTTGGGCAAATCACTTCACTTCTCGGTGCCTCAGTTACCTCATCTGTAAAATGGGGATTAAGACTGTGAGCCCCACGTGGGACAACCTGATTCTCCTGTGTCTACCCCACCGCTTAGAACAGTGCTCGGCACATAGTAAGCGCTTAACAAAATACCAACATTATCTGGAAGACCATGTTGGTAGACATGTTCCCTGCCCATAACGAGTTTACAGTCCAGAGGGGGAGACAAAGTAGTAATATAAATAAATAAATTATAGATATGTACAAAGGTGTCGTGGGGCTGGGAGTGAGGGAGGATGAATAAAGGGAGCAAGTCAGGGGGATGCAGAAGTGAGTGGGAGAAGAGGAAAAGAGGGCTTAGTCAGGGTACGTACCCTGGCCCCATAGCAGTTGTGTACATATCTTTAAACTCTGATGCTTCCCCACCTTGTGTAATTTCTTTCAGTACCTGTCTCCCCAGTTAGACTATAAGTATCATGCAAAGCCTTGTTGAAGACATATCTCCTCCAAGAGGCCTTCCCTGACTAAGATCTCATTTCCTCTTCTCCCACTCCCTTCTGTGTCACCCTTGCAGTCTTTTTTTATGGTATTTGTTAAGCGCTTAAAATATGCCAGGCACTGTTCTAAGCGCTGGGGCGTGGGTAGGTACTAGGTAATCTCGTTGGACTCAGTCCCTGTCCCATTTAATAATAATAATAATAATAAAAATTATGATATTTTTAAATGCTCTGTGCCAGGCACTGTACTAAGCCCTGGGGTGGATACAAGCAAATTGGGGTGGAAACAGTCCCTGTCCCAAATGGGCCTCCGAATCTCCACCCCCATTTTACAGGTGAGGTAACTGTGGTCCAGAGAAGTGAGATGACTGCTGCAGGTCACACTGCAGATGAGTGGCAGAGTCAGGATTTGAACCCAGTTCCTTCTGACTCCCAGGCCAATGCGCTATCCATTAGGTCGTGTTGCTTCCCTACAGTATATTCACCATGCTACAAATAATAATAATAATAATGTTGGTATTTGTTAAGCACTTACTATGTGCCGAGCACTGTTCTAAGCGGTGGGGTAGACACAAGGGGAATCAGGTTGTCCCACGTGGGGCTCACAGTCTTAATCCCCATTTTACAGATGAGGTAACTGAGGCCCCGAGAAGTTAAGTGACTTGCCCAAAGTCACACAGCTGACAAGTGGCCAAGCTGGGATTCGAACCCATGACCTCTGACTCCAAAGCCCATGCTCTTTCCACTGAGCCACGCTGCTTCTCTACAAATGCACATGGCTTCACACCCCTTTAATTCACCTCTCTCTCAGCCCCACAGCACTTGTGCATATATCCATAATTTAATTATTTACATCGAAGTCTGTAACCCCCTCTAGATCGTAAGCTCATTGTGGGCAAGGAACATGTCTACCAGCTGTTATATTGTGCTCTCCCAAGCTCTTCCAAGTACAGTGCTCTGAACACAGCAAGTGCTCAATAAATACGACTGATTGATTGGGATAGTGTGTACTAACTCTACTTTACTCTCCCTAATGCTTAGTACAATGTTCTGCACATAATGAATGCTCAGGGAATATTATTGATTGATTAATCCTGGGCTAGAGAATGATGTATGAAGTGAAAGAAAAAAAGATTAATTTTGCTTGCTTCCAGAGTTCTGAACGCCGAAGTAGCGTGGCGTAGTGAGATACGGCATGGCATAGTGGATAGACTATGAGCCCGAGAGTCAAACATTCATGGGGTCAAATCCTGACTCTGCCGGTTGTCTACTGTGTGACCTTGGGCAATCACTTCACTTCTCTGGGCCTTAATTACTTCATCTGTAAAATGGAGAATGAGACTCTGAGCCCCATGTGGGACAGGGACTATGTCCAATCTGATTTGCTTGTATCCACACTAGGACTTATTAAAGTGCCTGACACATAGTGGTACTTTACAAATACCACAATTTTATCATCATTATTATTTTTCAAAAACCTTGGTACCAAGGAGACACAAAGCTATGGAAACTCTGGAAGCTGCATAATGGAAAATGATTACGGTGTATTGCTTCAAACTCTTATTGGTTCTCAGTACGGGGCTCTTGTTACCACAGAAAGCTGTCCCGGAAGCAAACATCAATAGGTTCGAGAAGAGCCTTGAATAATTCTTTGATGTTAGGTCCACAGTGGATTATTCGGAGATGAAGCTAGGGATGTCAGAAGAAAACTGTTAGTACGTTGAAAAACTCAACAATAATTTACACAGATTCGTGGACAATAGGTCAATGACATATTATTATAGGGAGAAATTGGGAACGTCAGCTGGAACATCTGTAACCATGAGAATATATGTCCAGAAGGCAACCATCACAGGGCTCTGTCAAGCATCCTTCGGTGCCACTGCTGGAGACAGTGAAAGGACCACTTGTCTCATCCAATATGTCAGCTCTTACATTCTTAGCTTCTTTCTAAATCTAAACTACTCCAGCTTAACCTAAATGTTTTCTCCCCACATGCAAATTACTTTCAGTAAACATGGCTCATTTGCAGAGTATCATTTTCATTGATCACTGTTCTTTAGAGTGAACTAAGATCACCCCCTCTACAACTCGTCACAGCACAATTCCTTCTGCTTATATTTCTTGCAACAGTCACCTAAGATATGATATATCCACTAAAAAAAATGGAATGAATGCATGAATTTTTAATTAAAACATTAATTAAAACCTTCAGATGTGTGTGATTTTGTAGTTGTGTAATATTTGCATATGATTTACATGCACTACTCAGATCATGCTTTTGCATAGCATTTGCATATATTGTCACATAGAGTAATGACATATTTTCGCATACAGTCTGTTCATATGTGGTACCGACTCTTAAAATGAACAAATCCTTCAGGTGGTGTGGGATAGGAATCAAGACTCTCACTTCTCTACCATGATCCTTCCACCATGTCCAAGTCCATGCCTTTGGGAGAACAAGGATGTGGAAAAACGATTCCTGAGTGCTTGTGATTTTCAGGAATGGACCCTATGAAACCACACTGAGATGGGCAAATGTTTCCTTTTCTGTATTAATTTTATTTTATTTAATGGTATTTGTTAAGTGTCTACTTTGTGTAAGGCCCTGTTTTAAGCATTGGGGTACATAATCAAGTTGGACACAATTCATATCCCTTAGAGGGCTCAAAGTCTAAGTAGGATAGAGAAAAGGTATTGAATCTTCATTCTCAGGTGAGGGAACAGAGGCACAGAGAAGTCAGATGTCTTGCCCAAGGTCACATAGCAGACAAGTGGCAGAACATTAGAACCCAGGTCCTTCTGAATCAACAGCCTGTTCTCTAGCCACTAAGCCATGCTGTTTCTCCGTTGATGAAGTCTTCAATTTGCATATATTATGAAGAGTCATAAGCTAATTCTCAGTAAAAATAGTATGGCACACATTGCAGTTTGTCTTTTTCACATTTCCCATGGAAACAATCTTCATCTCATCCATAATGTCAGTCTGGGTGTTTACAGTGTGGTCTTGATAAATCAGTCAGTCGATCGATCAATTATTGGTATTTACTGAGTACTTACTGTTTTCAGAGCACCGAACTAAACGCTTGGGAAAGTACAGTATAATAGAGCTGGTAGACATGATCCCCGCCCACAAGGAGGTTACAGACAATGGGGGACTTAGAGAAGCATCATGGCTCAGTGGAAAAAGGAAGGGCTTGGGAGTCAGAGGATGTAGGTTCTAATCCAGGCTCCAGCACTTGTCTGCTGCACGATCTTGGGCAAGCCATTTAACTTCTCTGGCCCTCATCTGTAAAATGCGGATGAAGACTGTGAGCCCTACGTGGGACAACCTGATTACCTTGTATCTATCCCAGCAATTAGAACAGTGCTTGGCACATAGTAAGCACTTAACAAATTCCATAATTATTATCACTGCTATTAAAGAGGAAGATAGTTGTCTCTGGCAGAATCGGCTGGCATGGAAAAATTTGTCAGCCTGTTTGTGAAGCTGGGAAGCTGCAAGGTTCGGAACTGAGGCTGAGGTGGCTGGCATAAACTGGGTTATGTTGTTCAGGTCCCAGGGCTAGAGAATCACCCTTTTGTCAATCCTGATCACTGTGTCTGGTATAGAAGGTCTTATTTCCCTCAAAATGTATAATGAGATCAAGAGAGGGGAAAATGTAATCATCGCAAAGAGGCTGGAGTGAGAAATTGACCCTAGATCTTCTCCCCTCAATCACCATCAACTTCTATAGAATTTATTGAGTGTCTAAAATATGTAAGTCATTATACTAGGCTCTCAGGGAATAAAGCATAGAAGTTAAAGATCCAGTCTTTGCCCACTCTCCTGTCAGCCTCTCTGCCTTTCCAAGACTCTATGTAGTTTTCTCACGCTCGTAACCAACTTCCGCAGAAACAACCAATGGGAAACCACCTTTGCTCTGTGACCGATTCCCTCTCAAGGTTTGCAGTCTCTGCCTCTTCCCCCTCCCCCAAACCCTTGCCAAAGCTCCAGAGAATATCAATTTCCACACACAAATACTCACAAGGTGCAAACCTGATACTTTTGCACCGCTCTGGGCTGACGATAATGATTAAATTTTAACTGTGAAATAAAATCAGCTTGCGCAAAAACAGGAAGCAGCCTCGGGGTGGGTAAAGTAAGCTCTGGCAGACCAAAGATGGGGTCTTCTCCTGTCCTTCAAACATTCCTACGGGCTGCCCCGAGAGTCCACCGTAACCTCGGCAGGGTAATAATGACCAGGGCGACCTCTTCAAGAGGAACCTTTACCATCTGTGCCAAAGTTTTAGGGCAGTCATTAATTAGAGAGGCTAATCAGCAACACCCAGTAGTATGAATAGATATTACATCAGATTTCATCATGCATTAAATTCCCTCATTTAATCGTGTTTATTGAGTGCTAACTGTGTGCAGAGCACTGTACTAAGTGCTTGAGAGGGTCCAATAGAACAGTAATATGATAGAACAGTAAACAGACACGTTCCCTGCCCACGACGAGGTTACAGTCTTGAGGAAGTTAAATGTCCAGGGATGGAAGGCATGCAAGGGTGATGTTCTTTAACTACACTGATTTTGGAAAAGCTGGAAACGGAAGCCAGGAATCCTGGTCCTCCCTCGCAGGCTATTGTCACCAGCCTGTCCTTCTCTCTCCGGATCCCACAACAGAAAGAGCATCTCAAAGCTGTTCCCAAATAGGTCCAGCTGGCAGTGAGCTGTGGTGGACGGCCTTTGTGTTTACATGACAACATATCTCATCCCGGTGATGGCTGACCTCGCTATCTGACTTGCCTGCTGACCGCTGACCCCGCAGCGGCATCCTGTCTTGACTAAAGTTTGGGTGCAGCAGCAGGAGCAGATCTTTCTGCGCCACGTCTTCCAGGTCGTACCCAAAGGATCGCTCTCGGGCATCCCGCCAATCCCCGACCTCGCCGCCTCCCTGGGGGGCCAGAGGATGCAAGGGGGGAACAGGTCCATAGCCAGGTCCCGGAGCGAGATCCTCCATGCCTGGAGAACCTGCTTTTCTTTTGTCCGCTCTCTCATGGACAACACGGTTGGACGTCCGCCTCGATCCTCCATTCACAGTTGGTTGGCAAAATTGATCCAGCTTCCCAACAGTGGTCTTCATTTCTATATCTGGGGGAGACGGGGAGTAAGGGAAGAAGAAGATTGATTTTGACTGTCCCCATTGTATATTTAGTACACTCCCTCTGCATTCTGCACAATCACCACCACTTCCCTGTAGGGGTTTACTTTCTACAGGAGCTTCAGAGAAGCAGCGAGGCTTAGTGGAAAGAGCATGGGCTTGGGAGTCAGGGGAGATGGGTTCTAATTCTGGCTCTGACACTTGTCTGTTGTGTGACCTTGAGCAAGTCACTTAACTTCTCTATGCCTCAGTTACTTCATCTGTAAAATGGGTATTAAAATCGTGAGCCCCACGTGGGAAAACCTGATTACCCTGTATCTACCCCAGTGCTGAGAACAGTGCTTGGCACACAGTAAGTGCTTAACGAATACCATAATTATCATTATTATTCGCATATCACATATCTTTCCCACATTCTCGCTCTAGTTTTAATGAAATTCAAACAATATATTAACTTACTTTTCCATTTTATCTTTGGCTTCTTCTTCTCTTGTTTATAATGATTTAAGACTTTGACGCAGGCTTTTCCTCTTATCTACCTAATATGTCTACCCTTGTCTTTGGGTTCGGCTGGGGGCGAAAGGTCAGAAGTGCAAGGCACTTTCAGATTTAATAACTGTTGGAAATAACTGGATCGAGTTGGATTACAGGTGGAGAGAACGCCAATCAATCAATCAATCCATATTTGTTAAGGGCTTACCATTTGCAGAGCACTATAGTAAGCTCTTGGGAAATTATAGTATTACAGAGTGGTATAAATGTTCCCTGCCCACCACAAGCTTAAAGTCTTGAGGGGGAGACAGACATTAATATAAATGAATAATTTATAGATATTACATATATGCTACGGGGATGGGAGTGGGGCAAAAGGCATAAGGAGCTGGGGAAAAAGAGGGCTCGGTTGGGAAAGGCCTTTTGGAGGAGATATGACCTTAAAAATGTTTCCCTCCCTGTGCCTTGATTGGAGCTCTCTTTGAAGGAGAGATGGGTGCAGGAGGAATGGAGGCTGGCGGGAGAATCATAGTAATCAAGTAATTAGAGAAGCAGCATGGCATAATGGATAGAGCACAGGCCTGGGAGACAGAAGGTCATGGGTTCTAATCCTGGCTCCACCATTTGTCTGCTGTGTGACCTTGGACAAGTCACTTCACTTCTCTATACCTCGGTTACCTCATCTGTAAAATGGAGGTTGAGACTAGGAGCCCCACGTGGGACACGGACTGTATCCAACCCGATTTACTTGTATCCACCCCAGTGCTTAGCACAGAGTAAACACTTAACAAAAACCAGAATTATTAAGTGTCTACTCTGCGCAATGGACTGTAGTGATGGAAAAAAAAAAATACAAGGGTGAAAATTCGACTCCATCTCTCTCCCCCAAGGGGCTCCCAAGCGAAGAATAGGAGGGGGGCAGATGGGTTTGTGACAGATGAAACAAACACAAACATAAAAACAACATAAAAGACAAGGGCTGCGATCACTTGAGAAGTATACAATAGGCAATAAAAGGATTTTCCAGGGGATCTTATTTTCTTTCCTTTCCCGACTCTATCTGAAAGTCAAAATGTAACTGTACTGAGCTAACCCAAGTGCTTTACTCTACACCAACCCCGGACATTCAGCACAACTTCACAAGTCTGTTATGATCTTACTCTCCCCTGACACTACGAGTAGAAAAACAAGTTCTTTACTTAGCCTCATGCTGCCTGGGATCTATTAACAGTAGAAAGACAGAAAGGAAAATATCAGAAGCAAAATCCTAAAACAAGCGTGTTATAGGTTTCCCACTCCCTAAAGACAACATTATTTTAAATAGAAAGAATCTCACAAGCTACTCATGTTCAATTCCCAGAAAACACTATTATCCCAACTTGAGAGAGACGTCACCAGCAATCTTATTTATGAAAGATGTCTTCTTCACTTTGAGGGCAGCCCTTTCTAAAAAGACGAACACAGGGCTGGTTTCTCTTCGCAGACCAGAAAAGAAATTAAAACCCGTCCATGAATGATGTACATGGAGGCTCCAATCAGCAATGTACCTATCAGACTCCCCATCCCAAATGAAAGTTCACTATGTAAAGGGACTGAGGAAGGCTGGTAGTCTCCCACTGTGAGTTTATAGACAGAAGTAAGTCAGCACACATTATGTGTCAGAGCCAACAACACACGGAATCAGAGGCTTTGATCTCAGACCTCCACAGGAAGCTTAGATCTCAGACAAATTAGATAAAAAAATGAATTTATAGCAGATACGTATCCTAAGGCACACAGTTGAATGCTGGGGTTTGGGGGAAGGGGAGTAGCACAGATCTAATCAGGTGAATGGGCCCATTTGTCCTCCTCGGTCCCCCTCCTGCTGTTCCACTGCCTTGGTGCTCTGTGTTCATTTAGACAACGAGATGGGACATTAGCTAGCTCGCTCTTTCCCTGCCTCATGTGATTCCTGAAGAAAAAACAAAAATTAGCCCAGCAAAACCTATCAACAAAAATTGTGTACCAGTTCACGTTTAAAGGACAGAGTGAGAAAGGGAGAGATGCAGTTTGGCCTAGTGGAAAGAGCATGAGAGTCAGAAGGACCTGGGCTCTAATCCCGGCTCTGCCACCTGTCTCTTGTGTGACCTTAGGCACATCACTTCACTTCTCTAGGTCACAGTTACCTCACCTTTAAAATGGAGGTTAAGAGTGCAAGCCCCATGTGGGACAGGGACTGTGTCCAATCTGATTATCTTGTATCTACCCCAGTGATTAGTAAGCGCTTAATCACTTATTCTGCTCTGGGACAGGGTAAGGGTGGCCCCTTGCCATTACAAAAAAACAGTGGTTCCTACTGCTGAGCCTCCATTAGCCGTCATGTATGGGAGAACCACTTGGAAAATCTTTCCAAGCAGCCTAACCACTCTTCCCTCTGGCTGAGAATTTGGCAGCTGTCTTGGCTAAAAGCAATCTGTGTCTTCCTGGCAGTGCTGCTGAATATTAATGGCAATCTCTATTTCATTTTTCCTTTCCTAGCGTGCATCGTCTACTCGAAAGATCATGGAATATTGTGGTTTGGGACAAGCAGGAAGGGGGATCCTTTTTCGCTCATCTCTACTTTTGGTTCCAGGAAAGACCTGACCAAGAAAGATTAATGAGCCTAACAAGGAGGGGAGCCAGGAGATGTAAAACAAAAGATTTTCTCAACATGTGTCCGACCACCTCCACTCAGAAGCCTTCCCACAAATAGCCTTGGAGAGTGACCGAGCTGAAGGAGGGAGAAATGCCTTTAGATGCTCATAATAGTAATAATAATTATAATTATGGTACTTGTTAAGCACTGTTCCAAGCATTTGGGTAAATACACACTTATCAGGTTGGACACAGTCCCTGTATCCCATGTAGGGCTCACATTCTTAATCCCCATTTTACAGATGAGGGAACTGAGGCTCAGAGAAGTGAAGTGACTTACTTCAGAGCCAGGATTCAACTCAGGTCCTTCTGACTCCCAGGTGCCTGCTCTATCCACTATGCCACACGGCACCTCATGATTCCCTGGAACCTCAGGAAGCCTGCTACGGCAGGTAGGCCCTGCAGCGTCCTGTAAAGTGGTCTTGGTTGCTTCATCCCTCCCTGCTCAGACACAACCCAAGATGGTTTGGAGAGTTGGTAGGCAGTCAATAGGGGCATTCCACAGTGCTCACCGTCTAGATGTAGCATTTAGCTCAGTTTTTACATTCATTCATTAAATCGTATTTATTGAGCGCTTACTGTGTGCAGAGCACAGTACTAAGCGCTTGGAAAGTACAATTCGGCAACAGATAGAGACCATCAAGACCCACCAACAGGCTCAAAGTCTAGAAGATCTTCCTGCTGGGATCCAGAGCTGAGGTGGCAAAGTGGCCCTGGTGTCTGAACCCCTACAAACTGTAAAAGATCAACCAAGGCTGTTATTTCTTCCCTGGATGACTTCTCAAACAACCCTATAGCTTTAGGGCTTGACTATGGCTCTGGAGCCCCTTGATTAGGGTGACACATGCCAGGATAGCTGTAATTATAATCGATTATGGCATTTATTAAGCGCTTGCTTTGAGCTAAGTGCTGGGATAGATACAAGATTATGAGATCAGATGCAGTTCCTGTCCCACATGGGAAGGCCATCTATCTTACGCCCATTTTATGGTTGAGGAACTGAAAGTTCAGAGAGGTTAAGTGTTTTGCCCAGAATCTCACAGCAGACCAGTGGCAGAACTGGGACAAGAACCACAGCTTTCTGATCCCCAGTTCTATGCAGTTTCTCCTAGGCTACAAAAAAAAAAAGAAAAGATGATCCCAGATTGGGAACTGTCCCATCTAAACTAGTCTATCCCTACCACATCCACCCTGCTATCCGCTCCCGTTCATTTTGAATTCTTCCACTTCCACTGGAAGACTGAAACCCTCATTCATTGAGTGCCACAGAATCCTAGGGCTTTCCAAAGGTCATTCGCAGAATGCATGAGGATTTTAACTCCTTCTCCCCTGTCCCTTCCCTACTCTCAGAGTCCCCAGGAAGGAAGGGGGACGGTCACAAATTTGGGGTGTCCTGGGTCAGCCTACTGCAGAACCCTCTCCGTATTGCAATCTGCCCTGGTTCTGGCAGAAAGACGGGTTATAGTTTCCGGCGGCTACCGCCACACAGAAACCATTCCCTGCCCTCATGGCTGGCTCAGGGATTTGATTATTCTGTGACATCTTCTAGAGCTTGTAATAATTCCTCAAGTCTCGTTACTTCACTGGAAACTATGCTGCTAAGGTTGGAAAAAACTTGGAAAAAATAGGAAATATATTTTCTCCAGCTTCTTGGAGAAGGCTAGAATTACAAATCTCTTTTCTCAGTAATTCCCATGACTTTTGGTGAAACAGCCCAGTCGACACCCCTCTAGCCGACCGATCCCATGACTACCCTTGCCTCTTCCCTAATAATTTATTAATCAGCTTCCACATAAAAAATGCAGCTTAATAAAACACAAATGCATTGTTGAAGGGTTAACATAGTTAACTTAAGTGGCGTAGATAAGATTCATGTACATGGCCCAATTAGATTACCGGAGAGATTAGCATTACCCTAATGGTTAGCCTAAGACTGGGATAGGACATACTCTTCCTCATGCAGGCTGTGAGACCCTGTCAGGCCCCAAGACAGCTCCCACACTGAGTGAGTTATGCAGGAAGGAGACCAGAGCAAAACGAAAACAAAAACAGCTCCAGAAGTCCTACAAGCTGCCACCTAGAAGCTAATATCTAAAGCTACCACGGCCCAGATGGAGTAAAATCTTAAAGGAGTTCCAATTTTTCTCCTTTCATTTCCTTGGAAAATCCCAAACAACCAGAAGCAGCCACTAGAAAATGTCTCTTTATAGGGTACTGAAGGGTAATCCTGGCCTTTTTTAACCTTCCCAATTCTGCTACAAGGTGACTCATTATTTATCTCCAAATCCAAAGCTCAGGGTGGTTTACCTTTACTAAAATGGGGGAGCTCCTGAGAAGACTGAAGGACAATCTTGGCTTTATCAGGTGTTAGACTGTGAGGTGTGACGTTTGGAACAGGGGGACCCATTATGTTGTCTAGACTGGAGAATCTGGGAAAGAGTAATATGACTGGAGGCCCCTGCTATTGGGGCCAGGTTTCCTGTGCCTCTGAGGCCTTAGGCAGGCCTCTTTCCATGAACCTCTGAGTGTCCAGGACCAGCCCTCTCCCTGACCAGGCAATCCAACTTGGCCATCACAGTGCACAGTGGGGGAGGTAATAATAATAACAAGAAAAGTAGTTGTATCTATTAAGCCCTTACTATGTGCCAAGCCCTGTACTAAGTGCTGGGTTGGACACAAGCAAATAGGTTTGGACACAGCCCCTGCCCCACTTGGGGCTCCCCAGTCTCAATCCCCATTTTACGGAAGAAGGAACTGAGGCCCAGAGAAGTGAAGTGACTTGCCCAAGGTCACACGGCAGACAAGGGGCGGAGCTAGGATTAGAACTCATGATCTTCTGACTCCCGTTATCCACTAAGCCGCGCTGCTTCTCTACGCCATGTTGCCATGGGAGGGAAAGAGGAATGCAACCATATCATGGACAGCCTGCCATGGTTGGACTGCCAGCAGGGCTGGCTTCAGCCAGTAAGAGAGTTAGGCCTCAAGAAGTAATATCAAAGAGAGGAAGGGCCATGGGGTGGACATAAGATGGTTACGGTCAAAAATGATTTCCTCCCTTCATCTCAGACTGGGAAGCTAATGTGGGACCAGAGACCGTGTTCCACCTGATTATCTCCTATCTGCCCCAGCACTTAGTACAATGCTTGGCACACAGGAAACACTTGACAAATAGAGAAGCAGTGTGGCCTAGTGGAAATGGCATGGCCTGGGAGTCAGAAGTAGATGTGTTCTAATCCTGGCTCCACCACTTGCTGCCGCGTGACCATGGGCAAGTCACTTAACTTCTCTGGGCCTCAGTTGGCAAGTCATTTAACTTCTCTGGGCCTCAGTTACTTCAGCTGTAAAATGGTGATTAAGACTGTGAGACCCAGGTGGGACATGGTCTTTGTCCAACCTGATTAACTTGAATCTACTCCAGTGCTTAGTACGGTGGTTGGCAAATAGTAAGCACTTAACAAATACCATTAAAAAAACACAATCATTATTACTGCTCTGAAAAATGCTGGACTTTAGAGAAATCCAGTGCCATATTTTTATGGCCTAAGGGACAAGCCAGTTGAAAATCAGATTGGGAGAACAACATTTCTGCTTAGTGTAAAGCCAGAAGAATAATGATAATGATGGCATTCGTTAAGCACTTACTCTATACCA
Organism: Ornithorhynchus anatinus; assembly: GCF_004115215.2. Taxonomy (NCBI): domain Eukaryota; kingdom Metazoa; phylum Chordata; class Mammalia; order Monotremata; family Ornithorhynchidae; genus Ornithorhynchus; species Ornithorhynchus anatinus. The sequence continues at coordinate 15,927,096 of NC_041749.1, forward strand.
AGCACTGTAATAAGCACTGGGGTGGACATTAGCAATTCAAGTTGGACACACTCCCTGTCCCGTGTGGGGCCCACGGTCTCAATCCCCATTTTACAGATGAGGGAAGTGAGACACAGAAAAGTGAAGGGACTTGCCCAAGGTCAAGCAGCAGACAAATGGATTAGGATTAGAACCCAGGACCTTCTGACTCCCAGGCCCAAGCTCCTTCCACTAGGCCACGTGATTCAAGCAAGGTGAGGGCACGTGAGCAGGGAATGGAAAACCACACACCTGCACAATGAAAGGAGTACCCACATCGGTTTACTGTGCTTGTAAATAGAGTTAATTTATTACTCAACATTTTTTTTCTGTTTATTTTACCCTTATTGGTATTCCTAGAGTTTACAGAGCTGCCCAGCTAAAGAAATGGGAATGTGTCCCAGCTCCGTTGTTTGAGTGCTTAGCCCAGGGCTCGGCACACAGTAAGCACTCAACAAATACGAATCATGTTTATTGAGTGCTTACTGTGTGCAGAACACTGTACTGTGTGGAGAGTACAACATAACGGACACATTCCCTGCCTACAATGAGTTTACACTCTAGAGAGGAAGACAAATGACCAGTCCTCTTCCTGTAGGGTCAGAGGATAGATGAAAGAGGCCTGCAACTTCATAAAATCTACAATTTTTAGTTGGACAAGGGAGAAGGGAGCAGCATTTGCTTATTTGTTTACATGTTTTCTGGTTCATAGTCTCCCTGTCTTCCCACCTTTAGATTACAAGCATTTTGTGGGTCATCTTTAACTTTTCTTTGCAAATATCCTCAAGATGAACATGTGTTTTAAATGGTCACTAAATAGTGGTGTCGATGCCACTGAGATGACTTATATTTGGAGAAAGAAGGGTACAGTGTCCAGGAAAATAACCTCTAACTGTACTAACCTTTAACTTACCTTCTCTGATCATCCCATGGTCTTGTCTAGTTCTTTCCTGGGGCCTCTGGAGTCGGGTGGGATGCCTGGGTTGGAGGTGGGGATGCTCCATATTGCCACCACTCTGAAGTTCAGCAATCTGTCCATTCTTTGGTTCTGTGGTAAGAAAGCAAAACTATTGGTTTAGCCCTGGATTAGAAGTCAGGTATTCCTATGGATAAAATGAATTCCTATAATTACAACATCAGACCCGATCCCCTATTTTCCTCTACGCTTGCATAAGATGCAGAGAAGCAGTGGTGCCTAGTGGCTAGAGCCCGGGCCTGGGAGTCAAAAGGACCTGGATTCTAATCGTAGCTCTGTGGGACAACCTGACTATCTGGTATCCCCCCCCGGTGTTTAGAACAGTGCTTGGCACATAGTAAGCGCCTAACATATTATTATTATTATCTAGGCCAGTCCAGTCACGTTAATGGCCAGAATTAGCAGTGAATGTGAAACTCTTCATTCATTCCATCATATTTATTGAGCGCTTACTGCGTGCAGAGCACTGTACTAAAACTATTGCTTCCAAATCTACTAGTTTAGTTACTTCATAAAAAAGGTAACACTTTTTAATCCACTAGATAGATTTCTATTTAGGGGGTGTCAGAATCGCAGTGACTCACCACTTGGGTTAAAGGGAATATTGGATTAGCCCGTATGATCTCACTTAGAATATATTGCTGGTACATCAGTTGTTAGGAGGGGGATTGGTGCTTCAAAAAGCAGTTAAGCAGGTTGAGAGAGCGGCTATGGAGAGTTTGGGTTGGAACACACTTTGTTTTGCATAATGTGAGCTCAAGGTGGGCAGGGATCGTCTCTCTTTATTGCTGTATTGTACTTTCCCAAGCACTTAGTACACTGCTCTGCACACAGTAAGCACTCAATAAATACTATAGAATGAATGAAGGAGACTGACCATTTCCACTGAGTGAATCCAAGTTTCTTGGTTGAGATGTCTAGGGCTCCCACCCGCTTATTTCTGCGGCAAGATAGAGCTTCTAACTCATTCTAAAAAGTCTTCCCTGCCAGTTATAAAAGAGGGCCCTTGTTCTATGTCCCCTCAAACTCAGGATCTCCATTACCATGTAACTTGCAGATTAAGAAGCTAGTTCAGTATTTGCAGCACATGAAGATTTATAGAACTTTGTACATGGTGGAAGTTCTACTGCCATGAATCCTCTGCCTGACTGTAAAGAAGGAGAGCTCATTCTATTTTCTACCAGTTTCTCAGTCCTTGAAATAGCAGCCTTGTTTCAAGCTGCTTCTTCTTGTCATTATTTGATGGTCATAAAGAGCTGTAATTGAAAAGTGTAGCATGGTATAGTGGATAGAGTATGGACTTGGGAGTCAGAAGGTCATGGGTTCTAATTCTGGCTCCACCACTTGTCTGCTTGATGGCCTTGGGCAAGTCACTTAACTTTTTTGTGCCTCAATTACCTCATCTCTAAAATAGGGATTAAGATTGTAAACTCCGTGCAGGATAGGGACTGTTCCCAACCCAATCTGCTTGTATCCATGCCAGCTTTTGGATGCCATCTACATGCCAACCATGTACAGTGTTTGGCACATAATAAGCACTTAAATACCACAATTATTATTATTATATATAATTTTAAAGACCAAAATTGAAATTCCTCTGCCTCCAAGCAAGAGATGCAGTATGACTTAAAGGAAAGAGAACAGGCTTTGGAAATCAAATGATGATACATCTTGCTGGTCCCTACATCCGAGAACCTTACACGGACCCCTGAAAGTCACATCTGACCTTCACTCATTTAGCTTCATCTGACCAAGAGCCTTCCTTATCTCATTCTGTCTCTAACCATTGTGACAGGGTGCTTGGGAGGGTTGTTTGATGGCTGCCAACCCTGCCAATCCTTTCCGGTGGTTAGGGACATACCCTCTGACATCCCAAACTTTACCCTCTTCATCCCTTAACCATGCCGATTATGAATCGTTTACTAAATACCTCAGGATTCATGTAATCAAGTAATAGTCCTTTCAAAATAAACTCTGTTTTGAGGGTGTTTTTTTCAGTTCTCTTTGACTATTTAACTACCTACTTTTGGTTTGGCTTTTCTTGGACCAGCAGAACACAAGAAAGCACAGAGCAATCCAAGAGGCAGCTGAACACAGAATAGTAGCCATGATGATGGTAGAAGTGTGCCCCTCTTCCACGGGCAAGACCACAAATGGTCTGGATCTGGCTGTCAAGTTGGCACCTAAAGATAAAAACACAGGAGTAATCAGTATAAAAATGAAGGCAGTTAGACAAAAGCCTCGTTCCATAGAGGAGGGGAATCTCATCAAATTTACTGATGGGGGTTGTCAGTGTTGTTATTTGCACTTTAGGTGGAAAGCAACTCAAACTTGAGAAAATCAGCACCTTGTCTGAGAGCCTCAACCATAATAATTTGGGTAATTTAAACTGAAAACAAAACAAAATCAAAGAACAAAAACAACAAAAAACCCTGCTTTTGTCAGATGGACCCAGAAAATCCAGGTAAGAGTAAGGGGTTGGGGGGGTCGGGGGGGGGGTGGTGGGGTGTGTGTGTGTGTGTGTGTGTGTGTGTGTGTGTGTGTGTAATGCAGGGGGAGACTGGGTCAACAGCCTACTTTCATTTGTCTCCAGGATTGAAAATTTCTGATTCCAAGAGCCGTGCTTTCACTCAATATTAATCTGTTTCAAGTAGACGGCACTGAATTAATCTTGTACCAAACTAAACCTGTGCAATCATACCTAGATCTCGATGGAGAAGCCACCTGTTCCTTACCATTTACAAATTATTCTCCGTCACCTCTGAAATGCTTGCAGATAAATACAAATGTTTTTAACTCAAAAGAGAGATGGGTCCCCTGCACCTTGTTCAGCAGCATCCACTGTGCTGCAAAGTTACGGTTCCTAAATACTTTTGTTTCGGGCTCTAGATTTGCCGAGTGTGGTAACCAAGTCCATTGCAAGAACTCTTTTTAAAAATCAAATTTAATCTCTGGTGCTGTTTCCCTATGTGATTTAACCAGACCACCCAAGCTCTCTCGATTGCAGTTTTGTGATCTGCAAAAGAAGAAAAATAACACAGTTTCCTTCCCCCCAGGGTGAGCAAGGAGGAAGGGAAAGGAGAAACAGAATGGAAAAGAGGTAAGAAATGTTAAAGATGTAGAAGCTTCCAAAGGGCTAAACTATGATAAATTAAAGCAAAAACAGACCCACAAACAGCAGCATTGATTATTTTCTATTGTAACTGAAGTTTTTTAAAACCTCTTTGAAAGGAGAGATTAAATTATCCAACCTAAAAAATGTGAATATGAACTTGATAGTTTTACAAAATGATTCCTCTGGTTTATTTAGATACGTATATTGATATATTGGGAAACCAAGAGTATGATGAAACCTTGTTCCATTACTCAATGTGATGTCAATAGGGCCTGAGAGAAATTTAGGCATCTTGAAAAATATTTCACTTCTCTCACCATCCATCCATATTCCTTGCAGGTTTTTTCTCTCTGAAGTAATTCAGATGTAGTTTAACATCAATGTTTCTAAGTTATGAATTGTGATCTTGGGGAAAAAATATGGATGAGCATTTCAACTCTATTCTGCTAAGGGAATGTTTTGGAGAATGAATGGGAAGCCCGTGTTAAATAGGAATTAAGACAAGGCAGGTCCCAGGTTGATGTCAAGGCCATTTTTATTGGTGAGTTTCCATTTGCAAAGTGCTTTTACACACGTTTTACTAGCTGCTCCTCAAAATAGCACTCAAGGTGAGGCGTGGCTTCCAGAATGGTCAAGCCTTCTACCCCATGTCAGTTAGAAAAGAAAGGGCCATGTAGGATTCAAGTTTACACTTTTGGCCTTTCCAACTTTGTGAATCATTCTGTCTCTTGTGGTAGGGAGCTGTCAGGTTTGGAAATCTAAAGACAAAATCCAATGGGAAAATTGCTGTGACAAACAGCTGTGGTTGTCGAGAGAGGATACATCTTGGTTCTGAGCAAAGCCTGTCCCCTATACCTAGGGAGACTTACATGGGAAAGCTATATCTGACATGTCTACCAACTCTGCTATACTGTTACGTTGTAGTCTCCCAAGAGCTAAGTACAATGCTAGGCACACAGTAAGCGCTCCATAACTATGACTGATTTAATGATTGATCTGACCTTCTTCCCTCATTTAGCCTCATTTGATCAAGGCCCCTCCTTACGATATGTGAGCTTGGATGTTTAGTTTTACAGCACGGTGTCTGATGTGCTGAACCTTAGAATATTTATGAACTTTTCTGGTACCCCACATAGCCCTAGAGGGAAATGGAGTCATTTTAGACACCACCAGCTATGACTTTTTCTCAAGCTCATTAGAAAAATAAATCAACTTATGATCCATGTGCATGTGCAGTTTTCCAAATCTTAGTTCCTTAACCACTAGAATGTTTTTGCACCCAAAATATAGTCAAAGACTCAACTCTATTTTGGGGTCAAGGATCATTCTGAATGCTTAGCATGAAAATTAGCCAAGCCCTTGGGGAACATAGACTCAGAAACCCACTTGCATTGCTAGACAAGATCATTATAGTTTATTCAGTTGGCTTTTTTTTTGGCCTGCAGATGGAAACTTCTCTGGTTCATAATATAATGGATGAGATTGTCTTCAAATTATGTTTTTCAGGAGCCCAAATTCAGCTCCAAGTCAGAGTCCAATCGCTTTTTTTGAAGAGGATAGTACAGTCAGTTCTTGCCATAAATCAATACACAACAGGATTAGCTGCGGCTCCTGCTTCTAAAAGGCATGACCTTAACAGTCAGAATGAGGCCAGATAAGCAAGATACTTTGCATGGGCCTGGTTGGTCTTGATTTATAGCAAACTTGGTTTGTAGTTTAATTACCTCAGAATGACTGCTGAGCGTCAGTCCCAGTAACATAGAACTTGCCAACAGTGTAAGTGAAATGTGAAGGGGTGAGTTGTTTTTTTGTTTTTGTTTTTTGGGGTTTTTTTTCACTTCACTAAGAAACTTGGCAGTAGAAGAGATTGGGGTTTTCAGTGCACTTAAGCTCCATGGCTGCATAGGATGTGAATTTTCCTTATTCTGGGTCTGTGGTTTCCACCTTGGGAGGAACTCTAATTATGCTTGCTGCCGAGAAGTAAGCAATCTGTGAGCAAACCAACAGAAGTCCAGCCCAGTAAGGCTAGGGTGACAATCTCTGATCCAGAGGAGAACTCTGAAATGTCCTTTGAGCCTTCTTCATCAAAATAATTATCCTAATTCTCTAGGTAAGTGCTGGGCCCTTTCCCTCTAGATTGTAGGGCGTAGACATCTCTACTAACTCTACTGCATTGTACTCTCCCAAACATTTAGTACAGTACACAGTACATGCTCAATAAATACTGCTGATTGAATCCAATCTCTCTGCAAAACATTCCAGCTTCAGGGAAGGTGTAGAGTCTACACTAGGTAGACTAGGTAGAAGGTAGAAGGTAGAAGGCCTAGGTAGAAGGGCCTTAGGACCTTTGAGGAGGAGTCGACGTGACCTTTGAGGAGGAGTCGACATATTTCATCTGGCACCTTGCTCAACCTGGGTCTCTGAAAGGTTGACCCTTGATTTTAGCCAGACCTGTTTCCAGCCCCCAACTCAAATTCCAAGGAGTTTCCCTCAAGGATGCGCAGTGGGAGTCCTCTAGGCCTGGCCCACTTTATTTTCAGGAGGGATTTGTTTTACAGATAAGGGATCCCAAACATGAGACATCAAACACATTTAATAACCCCTTTACCTGGAGGGAATACCACATTGAAAACCAAGTGCCAGTTTGACCCAGAATTCAAGACTGCCAGATTGGTGAATCGCACCCATCCATCTTGAACTTCCAATCGGGGGCATCCTGCATAACCAAAAAAACAAATATTATTATTATTATTATCATTGTCTCAAGGAATGTAACAATGAGTGAGTCCATTTCCCTCCTTCACAAGTCCATATGAGGAAAACCCATTCTAATAGAGAAGCAACGTGGCCTAGTGGATAGAGCATGTGCTTGGGAGTGAGAAGGACCTGGGTTTTAATCCCAGACCTGCTGCTGATCTTGGGCAAGTCACTTCACTTCTCTGGGATTCAATGTGGGATAGGGACTCTGTCCATCCTGATTAACTTGTATCTTGTCTTATGCTGCCGAGTCCCCTCCGCCCCATAACGACACCATGGACACATCTCTCCCAGAACACCTCTCCTCCATCTGCAATCGTTTGGGTAGTGTATCCATAGGGTTTTCTTGGTAAAAATACGGAGGTGGTTTCTCCTTGCCTCCTTCCACACAGTAAACTTGAGCCTCCGCCCTTGAGTCTCTCCCATGCTGCTGCTGCTGCCCAGCACAGGTGAGTTTTGACTTGTAGCAGATGGTCTTCCACTCTCCAGTCACCGCCCAAGCTAGGAGTGGAATGGATATGCCTCTGCTTGACTCTCCCTCCTGTAGTCAAGACTGGTAAAGTACCAGAAACTCTCCAGGTGCGACCCTGAGAGGGGAAGTTGTATCTACCCCATTGCTTAGACAGTGTTTGGAAGATAGTAAGTGTTTAACAAGCTTTTTACCCTGCCCCAGCTAGTGGAAAGATAAACCCTATCTCTCTTCACCATCCCCCAAAACACCATCTCCAAATTCTACCCACCCCACTCTTTCATTTCCCCACTGCCAGTAGGGCCCTCACCCTATGTTCTTCTGAACCCACCCCTGCTCCATTCTTATCTTTGCTGTCCCCGACAATTTTTCCTTTGCTACTGCAGTTACCCCATAGCAGAGAGAATATTTTCCAACTCAAAAGCACAATCCCCTTGGAAAAATTCTGCCTTTCCTCATCAATTTTGCAGAGCTTCCACGAAGTTCCTCTTTAGGAATCATCTTTTACTTTAACTATCTCCTCAGAGTTGCAGGATAAATAAAATGCCCAGAAGAAAACAGAAATAAATAAACTCAGCCTCAAATAAATGATAGCCACAGAAGATAAATGTGCTTTACATTCTTTAAAACCTATATGCATCAAAATTATGGTCAATAAACTCTTGCAAACAATGAACCACAGAGTACAGATGTTCTACATGTAATCGCTTGTTGCAGTTTTTCCTTTGACAAACGTCCTTATTGCACTCATCTTTGGAGGAATACAAAGCAGCATTTAATCGAAATGTGTCCGTCAAGCACAGTGAGCCCGCCTCATAGAACAGCAGCTAAACTGCCTGATGGAAAGTACTTTAGTTGCAAATGGTTTTGTTTTTGCGTTAAATACCAGCCTGCCTCAGAGATCTCTGTGAAGATTCCCATATATATCTATGATATTCTCAGATTTGAAGCATATGTGCCCAAAAGCAGAGACAGTTGTTGCGAAGAAGTACAGTGCATTACTCCAGGGCTCATCATATCCTCAAAATGGCAATTATAAAATGTCCAAATGCAGGTGACAGACTCCTCTATAAAACTGGGGAACAGAGTGAGCTCAATGGGAAGGGGGAAAGAGAATCTTAGGACAGGTCAGAAAGGCTGGTTAGGAAGCAGAATCTTCCCACTCCTCGAAAAACTTCTACTGGTTGCTTCTTCTCATCAGTCACAAACTCCCGACCACTGACTTCAAAGCACTCAGTAAACTCTCTTCCTCCTACTTATCCACTCTTCTCCAACTCTACCCCAGCTCACACTCCTCACTTCCCTCAAGCTAAACTACTCACTGTGCATGGATCTAGTCTCTTTCCCCATGCCTGGAAACCCATCTTCCTTCATATCTGACCAGAGGTCTCCCCACTTTCAAAGCCCTCCTGAAACCACATCACTTCCAGGAGTCTTTTTTCCAATTAATTTCTTATTTTGCCCTTATATCACCCCAACTGCCACTTCAGCTCTCCCTTGGCATCTAAGCAGTTGAATACCCTCACAACACTTAGGTATATATATATATATATATATATATATCTTAAATACCCTACTGCTCTCTCTTCTATATTTTACTTTATTGTCTCTCTCTCCCCTTTGAGACTGTAAGCTCCTCGAGGACAGGAATACTGCATGTTCCCTCCCAATACTATGTTCCTGCCTCATAGAATAGACTCCAAAAATGTTATTGATTGAAGAACTTGTCCAAATTCTTCTGGAAGGGATTATTTCAAAATAGGCCTGTATACATTCTGCAAGACATGAGTCATTGCGAGGGAAACCTAGCTATGACAAGTATGGTTGGAATGACTATTTTATTAAGACAAGAAGAAATGAAAGCATACTTGAAATATAAAAACCAAATTTTTAGTAGAGTGCTCTGAATGCAGTAAGGGCTTCATAAATGTTATTAGTGTTATTTTGATTTACCCTGGCTAAATTGTAAGCTCCTTGAGGTCAGAGATCATGTCTTCTTACTCTAACACAGTCTCAAGTACTTAATATAGGGTTCTGCCCAGAGTAAATGCTTAATAAATACCTTGGATTTGACTGAACACATGGACGTGGCATTCTTTAGGATAGGCTGTATTCACCTGTATTTCTAGAATTACTTTCAGCCTGTTTTTGATGATTTAGCGTATGGATTCGGCCAGATGTACAGGGATAAAGCCAAAGATAAGAATCAGACCAAACTGTTAGCAATCCAGATTTGCAAATAAAATGAAAAATTCAGTCCACACATCTGAACCACTCTCCTCTGGGCTCCCGACATCAGACGAATCGTCAAGTTAAAGAAAGTAAATGTGGAAAGGGTTAGAGAAATGTGTCGGTTGTTAAAAAATGATATGGGTTGAATACGGCCTTACTAAACGGCTACAATTAGAGGGATTTTAAGTCTGCAGCATGATCAGCAAATCACGCTGTCTGGACGAGAGGAAATTCAAGAGGCCAGACAAGACATTTTCCCAGGTTCCATGGTGTGTTGTTTTTCTTTCCTGTGATTCTTCAAACAACAGTAGACCTAGAGTGGACAATTGGACATACTTCATGCATGAAATGAACTTCCTTGTTTTTTAACATAGAAAGAGAAATGTATGTTTATAATCTCTGGATTCAATCCAGGATCCTGCAGCAGGTTTTCGGTCTAAATTGCACCTGAATCAATATTTAGAAGGTTAGTCTATGCTGATGAATCATACAATTCTCATTCTTCAAGCCTGCGTGAACCCAGTGTTAGATCCAATCAGAATCACCTGCGACCAATCTGAATCTTGTAGAGAAAATAAAATCGTCGTCTGGTGATTTACTCCTTCCAACGTGTTTTTTTAAGAAAGAAACGTGGAAATATATGATATATTTGTGTGTGTATTTATAATTGAGTCAATCAATAATATTTTTGAACGCTTGCTGTGAGCAGAGTGCTGTACTAACTGCTTAGGAGAGTAAACTATAAGGGAGTTGGTAGACACATTCCCTGCCCACGAGGAGCTTACAGTCTAGGGGGGAGACAGACTTTAAAATAAATTACAAGTATATACCTAAGTGTTGTGGGGCTGAGAATGTGGTGAATAAAGGGTACAAGTCCAACTGCATCTTCTAAAGCATTTGGGAAGATGAAGCTGACGAGAAGAGTCCACTATTATATGTGTGGATAAAATGATCCCTGAGTGACCAACCCAATGTTTACTCTTAATAACAGTCTTAATGAATGTCTTAATATCTTAATGAATGTCTTTTCTCTAGACTCTAAATTTGTTTGGGGCAAAGAATCTACCTACCAACTCTGTTATAGTACACTCTGCCAAGTGTAGTTAGAGTACAATTAAATCATACACAGTCCTTGTCCCACATGAGGCTGACAGTTTAAGAGGGTAGGAACGAGAATGGTTTACCTCCATTTCACAGATGAGTTAACTGAAGCACAGAGAGAGACAGTGATTTGCCAAGGGTCATTCAGCAAACAAGTTGCAGAGTGGAGATAATAATAATAATAGTGATGGTATTTGTTAAGTACTTACCACACGCAAAGCACTGTTCTAAGCGCTGGGGAGGATACAAGGTGATCAGGTTGTCCCACATGGGGATCACAGTCTTAATGCCCATTTTACAGATAAGGTAACTGAGGCACAGAGAAGTGAAGTGACTTCCCCAAAGTCACACAGCTGACAAGCAGCTGACAGGATTTGAACCCACGACCTCTGATTCCCAAGCCAGGCTCTTTCCACTGAGCCACGCTGCTTCCCTCTTGTCGATTCTCGTCACAGGTCCCAGACGGAGATGCTATGTTGAGGGGATCATTTTCTCAATACTGGTGAGCTAACTGTTTGACAGCCCTGCATTGTTGGTAATTTTGACCTCCCATTTAATCGTGAATATAGCTTATAGTTGACGCAAGTGAAACTGTTTCAGAATGCAGGCTGCTCTCCTGAAACAAACAGAGGAAGCACTGTGGCTTCGTGGAAAGAACATGGGCCTGGGAGTCAGAGGACCTAGATTCTAATCCTGGCCCAACCATTTATCTACTGCACGACCTTAGGCAAGTTATTTAACTTCTCTGTGCCTCAGTTTCCTCATCTATAAAATGGGGATTAAATTCTACTCCTAGCCTACTTAGACTGTGAGCCCCTGGTGGGAAAAGGACTGTGTCCAGCCTGATTATATCTACCCCAGAGCTTAGGATAGAACTTGGTATGTAGTAAGCACTGAAGTTCCATGATGATAATTTATAATAATACAGAGGCCTGGACACCACAGTTGGATCCACCACTGATCTACTGTCAATCTTCCAAAAGTCATGTTTTTTATTTTCCATTTCTTTGTCCCTGTGTGTCGAGCAAAAGTGTACTTGGCTAGAAGAATTTGGTGATAGCTTTAAATTCTGTGCAGCCCATGAAAAGCCTGGGAAGTCTTTAGAGCTTCCTTGGTATAGGTTAGTACATAGACTCGATTTGCTTTGGGTTTAAATATATTAAATATATACCATGTTAAAAATTACCTGATCAATTCTCCTTTGTAATGGATTACGCAGTTTTACTTTCTGGTTCTTTGGTGCTTTTCTATGAAAGGAGAGACTTGGATGGGGGCAAGTTTGTATGCACTCAATCAACTCGCCCCCTCTTACCTTTCCTCACTGATCTCTTACTACAGTCTAGCCTGCACAGTTTGCTCTTCTAGCACCAGCTTACTCACTGTGCCCAAGCTCATTTATCTTACTGCCTACCCCTTTCCCGTGTCCGCTCTCTAGGATGAAACTCCCACCCTAATCCCTCCACATATGCCAGAATACCACTCTCCCCAACTTCGAAACTTTATTAAACTAAAGTTTCCTCTAACAGGCCTTTCCCAATTAAACCCTTCTTTCCCTGGATCCATCGCCATTCATTCATTCAGTGATATTTATTGAGTGCTTTTATGTGCAAAGCACTGTACTAGGCACTTGGAAGAGTATAATATAACAACAAACAGACACATTCCCTGCCCACAATGAGTTCACAGTCTCCTTTCTGTGTCCTCTATGCACTTAAATCTATGACATTTGGGCATTTGTTATTCACCCATCCTGAGGTCCACAGCACTTACATACTTGATTAAATCATATATTATAAATTATTTATTTATGTTAATGTCTGTCTCCCCCTCTAACCTGTAAGCTCATTGTGGGTAGGGAATGTGTCTACCAACTCTGTTGTACTCTCTCAAGTGCTCAGTACAGTGCTCTGCAAACAGTAAGCCCTCAATAAATACCAATGTAAGGTCCTCATCGTGTTGTCGCGACTGAAGAAGATCTTAACCTTGAACACTTGCTTTTCCTAAAGAAGACAATAATGGAGGCCCTTGTCTAGGTTTCTGCACCTAGACTTTCACTAAGCAGGATTGAACTTAGGGACTTTCGTGCTCTCAATCCAACAGGCCATATTGCCTATTCAGCAATGTACGTGTCTACAGGGAAAGCATTAATGACCTGATCTGGACTGCTAGTCAGAAGTGGAGTATTATGGGAGCATCTTATTGTTTTAGTCAGATTATTCAAGGGTTTAGCGTGATTTAGCCTAACAAACATGGTCACTCAGTTTTGATCATGAACTACCAAATATATCCACTCCAGGCTTACTGTATGCATTGACCAGAGCATGTGCTTTTACCACTTCTCACCTTGTAGCATCATTTCCGGTGCTCCTTCAAGAGAAGCTTGCACAATCCAAGGCTCCCAGGGAGGACCTAAGATTTCTACCCTTCGACCCTGAAAAGGAAACAATCAATTCATCAATCCATGGTATTTACTGTGCTCATATTGTGTGCAGAACACTCTACTAAATGCTCAGGAGAGCTCGGGAGAACATGCAATAGAGTTGGAAAACACATTCCCTGCCCACAAGCAGCTTTCAGCCCAGAGAGGGACACAGACATTAATAAAAATAAATTACAAATATATACATAAGTGAGGTAAGGCTGAGTGTGGGGGCGAATATCAAGTGCTTAAATAGAAAGACTGATGGAAGAAGATACTTTCTGGTGTCACTTTCTTTAGGAAATGGGAATTCTGAGGGTAGATTTTTAAAAGCAATTTAATGACCAAACAACTAGCCAGAATAGCATGAGAATACTTTAACCTATCAAGTACAACTCATAAATATTTGTGTTTTACATTGTTATCTATTTAAGCCTGGCTATCCCATATTTCCAAGTGTGTACAAATGTAAATAGATAGGGTTCTATGAAGCCAAGCTAAACATACACTGTCACCATAATATGGAAGAATTGGGTTTCACTGAAAGCAGTAAGGAAGGAGCCACTGGAAAGTGAGCATTTAAAGATGGTATCAGGTTGGGAAGAAGGGGGGAGGCAATATTTTTGACAAAGTGAGAAGGGATGGGGTCAAGAACATAGGTGGAGGGTGTAGAATTTGAGAGGATGCAGGAGATCTGCTCTTGGGATATTCAAGAGTACACTGCTGGAAAGGATGGCAAAGTCAAAGAGGGAACAGGAGAAAAGATTAAAGGAAAGCGGGGATAATTCAGGGTCACCACGTTTAAAGGTTTCAATTTTTTTGACAAACTGTATGACCAGATCATTATATCTTGTTCTTTACAATTGCAATAAACTTGTGCATCAGACATTTCTAATGATTTGATTTTCTTCTTATGAAAACAAGAAGTGCTAGGCCTGAAACCTTCCTTAATGTAAAAGGAACTGGCCCATGTGTCAGTGAGGGTAGACTCATGGTCGGCATAGAACAGTCTCCACATTGGCTCTGTCCATTCATATTCCTCTCTGGAAAAGTAATATAGATAGAAAAGGCAGGTGACCTGCTTCCTACCAATTCATTTTTTATTGGGTTTCCACAGGACTATCTGGGAAAACAAGAAATGTATGTATTTGCAATAGGCAAATGTTTGTCACTTATTCCCTATAAAAACCATTAGGATGAGATGGCAAGGTCTAAGAGAGGAAAGCATGGGACCAAGAGGAGTCCAGGAGAAGCAGCACAGCCTAGAGGAAAGAACACTGGACTGGGAGATGGAGGATCTGGGCTCTCCCAGCTCTGCCACTTGTCTGTTGTGTGACCTTGGACAAGTCACTACATTTTTTCTCTGGGCCTCAGTTTACTCATCTGTAAAATGAGGATTCAATATCTGCTCTCCTACTTTGACTATGAGCTCCCTGCAGAACCTGATTATCTTGTATTTACTCCAGTGCTTAGTACAGTGCTTCCCACACAGTAAGCTCTTAACAAATACTATAATGATTATTATTACTACTACTAACAGTAATCTCATGTGGGTCCAGTGAGCATTACTGATTACAAGACGTTTGAGAAGACTAAATGTTCTAGGGTGACTCACAAGTTGAATATTTTACCGCTTTGATTGGTAGGGAAATGACAGAACTGTGTCTGAACTAGAAGCTTATTTAAGAAAGAAAGGACTACCCATAATCTTCACAGTTGATATTTGAGATACAGATCCATTATGCTAGAGAAATCAAGGATACTATAGCTCTTAGAACAGAAAAAGAAAAGAGGCTTCCCCTTCCTCCTAGGCCCACCCTTTACAAAAAAGCTAAAAACAAGGTTTGGCTTGTTTGAATTTCTGTTTTCTTAGTTTTTGACTTATTGTGAAGAGGGAGGATGTGTCCTGAGTAGAAGAGAGACAGGGGAGTGGAGAAAACCTTCCCAGACTAACCTTTCATCTTTCTACCCTATTTTTCTCATCCCTACAGAGAAGACAATGATAGAGACAAAACCAGTGATGATGGTGACTTGGATGTACACATTACATGTGTCAGTGCATTAATGAAATGTAGTTATAACAGGCAGAGAAAGATTAGAGTTGACATGGTACCTTCTTATCCAAAATAACTAGATGTGGTTGCACTGGAAGCTCTTTCCCGACTTCTCCGTTGGATGGTTGGGTCTGGACAGAAAGGGTGTGAGGCTGTACATAGACCAAGTTTCCAGTATTAAGGCTCGCATTTCTTCCACATGCAAAAGAATAAAATTAGACACTATTTTTAGTTTACAAATGCCCCTCCTGTAACCATTTTCTTTCCGATGCAAATTCATGTTGTTCGCAATCATTTATCTATATATCCTGGGAGAGTAATAATTACGGACTACTGATTTTATTTATTTGTTATTACACATATGGGGTGCTTAGAATGAGCAAAAGTTGGGCTAGTAAGAATATGGTGGGTGGCAATATTTCTGATCTTGATGTTGATTGGTCAACCTAATTCTCTAGGAAATCAGAAAAACAAATTAAACAGGAATCTCTTAAGTGAGGAGAATTAGAAAACTAAACATCCCCTTTGGAAGTTTATCACTTGGTAAATGACATTAAATATCAGGATATCAAATGGATCTTGGAAAAGATAAAAATTGAATCACAGAGTATAATCTGCCTATTCTGATTCTCCTTCTTCTTAGGCTTCCCTCGTGTGTGTGTGTGTGTGTGTGTGTGTGTGTGTTTGTCTACAATTAAACATTCATTGTGTCTCCAAACTGCAAACTGGAAAACAGAGAGAGAAGAACCAGCTTCTAAAGAAGAAAGGGGATATCCAATATCTTTCATTTGATTTCTGAAGCATTTCATGATAGAAATTGCTCATGTCTCACTGGGCAGGAGACATGTCAGAACTAAATAGTGCCATTTGATGGGCATTAGGCAAGGACTTCTAATGAAAAAATACATATGTGTGTTTTATTTATGTATAGTTTAGGGCTTCGACATCTGTTTCCTGAAAAAATGCTGCTCTCTTCACCAATTCACTATTCATATTTTGCTTATTTTGTTTTATGGTACTTGTTAAATCTTTTCTATGTTCCAGATACCGTACTAAGCACTGGGGTAGATATAGGATAATCAGCTTGGACATATTCACAATATAAGTTGGCCTGAAGAGGATTTAATTCCCATTTAAAAGATAACTAAGGTACAGAGAAGTTAAGTGACTTGGCCAAGGTTACACAGCAGGCAAGTGGTAGAGCCAGGCTAAGAACTCAGGACCATGAACTCAGAACCCAGGACCATGAACCCAAGAACTCAGGATCATGCTCTTTCCACTGGGCCATGCTACTTCTTTTTGGTGGAAGTTTAAGGGAACTGTTGGAAAATCTGCCACTGGGAGAGTGATCACTGGAGATAAAATTAGCAACAGAGATGTGTTAGGTGTCACATCAACAATCTTGGTTGTGAATGTCAAGGGGGTAGAATGCTGGGCTGAATGAATCAGTAAGGGATCTATAAAGACACAGTAGTCACACAAATCCAACTGTGAGCTCAGATGACCAAGACACAGCTCCTTGTCTTCTCCATTTGTGCCTCATATTCTTAAATCCCCAAACCTACTCAGGTGGAGGGAACCTCGAAGTTAAATTTAAAGATCACGCTCTGTCCCAAGTCTAATTCTCATGTTGAGTAATTTGCATAAAGGATTTTCCACATTAGAAGTACGCTTAATTGTGAAGTGCAACTGCACAGCCATACTTCGTGGCCCTGACTTGGGGATAATTTTGAAAGAAACTATGACATCTTAGCTTAAAGGGTTTAAAAAGATTAGTTTTGGGGTGGTTGTTTTTTTGACAGACTGTCGTACAGGAGCTCTCAAATAAAGGATATCGGGTCCAATTTTGAGGCCAAATTGCACCCCATAAGCTTTATGTCACCAACTGGGGAGATTTATGAAGAAGCTTTTGTCTACTTTCATCTGATACCTGAGCTGGGTCCTGTGACAGAAACGTGGCCTCTAAGTTAATGATGATTCTACTGCAATGAGCCTCATACTAGATATAGGTCACCAGTCCAAAATTTGAACTACAGGTGAGAGGGTAAACAGTTGGATTCAAGGAACACCCAGACTCAAAGTACTTCACCGACCAGCACTCTGGGCCTCGGGGAATCGGAGCAACTTCCTGAATGCTTGCCCAGACCCTACCTTGTCACCCTCTTAAGTTTATTATGAGCAAACATCTCTTATTAAATGTAAACAGCATCTCTCAGGAGGTCAGAGAATTGCCGCTACTGTGTATCCCTAGGTAATACCGCTTTAAACTCCACATAAACTCTTAAGCCGTTTCTATCCTAAAACCAGACCGTAGGTGGTATGGTTTTTTACGATATGTTATAATAGTGCAATAAATCTGTTAGCTTAAAATCGAATCTCCGTGGCCTTTTAGAGAAATCATCATTAAATGCAGGGTCCCGTTAATGATGCCATCGAAGTGAAATTGTTTAATCTGCTCAGGGGGTGAAAGGTCACCAAATGAATTTTTTATAATACATCAACTTGACACGCAATAGGGAAAACTGTAATAGATAAAAGCAAAGAAAAGGGCACTGTCTTCTTCTGATAGGTCAATAGCAGCCAAGAGAGTCACTCATCCACTTTCCCTTCACTATGGTGCTTCTTTTCCATTTAATATGGACACCCAATTAATACCTCAGTGCCACAGACAACCTCATTTTAGATGACTTATAGCAATTTCTCCCCCTTCTCTGAAATGAAAGTGATCACAATACATCATAGCATTGTGCGAATTAACGTTAATTGATTCGAGTTACCAAGCAATGATGGGCCACTTATATAATCTAGGCCTTATTTGGCGCTGGAAGGGATGGAGGGAAGATTAGATTCCAGGGTCCGTTGCTGGGACGACGGGAGTCACCTGACGCCTTGTTAGACAGTTGTAAGCTTCTATTGCCGGCCCCAGTGGGGTCGTCTGTAAACTGGAGTGATGTCCAAACATCATTACACGCTGCTCCGATATTAAAGCAAAGGGATTAGCACCTTATTGCAAGCAACCTGGATTTGTCATTGGGCTGTCGTTATCCAATTTCCAACAGCTAATGTGACTTTGGCCTGCAGGCAGAAGGACCTGCAGCCAAACTGGAGAGAAAAAGAAAAAGCCCACCCACCCACTCAAATGTTAACTCCTCGCTCTACGACTTCAAATAACCAATCAGGTGGGTGACTTGTTTTTTCTGGTTTTTTGTTTCCTGAGCTGGGTCACGTGCTGCGAGGAACAAAAAATGAATTTTCCCCAAAGAGGAAGAATATTCCCAGGGTAAGGAGTGTGGGATCCCTTCTTTTTGGCCCCTCTAACCTGCCTGGTCTGTGGCAGAGTACTCAAGGAGTTCATCATCTTCGGTCCAATTCCGGTAAGCCTGTGTGTGCCGCCTGTACAATTGAGCCCCACTGAGAACTACTAATGAGACAAGGGAAAAAACATCAGGCACGAGAGCGAAAACTCCTCCTCCTTCTCTTTCCTCTTCTCTCCTAGTCTTCTCGCCTCCAGAGCTACTAAACTACATCACCTTAAAATAGATTAATGTCCTGAAGTTTTTTTCTCTCCATATTATTTTAAATAGGTCTGTTAGGTATATTAGGGACTCTTCAATTATAAAGGACTATGAAGATCACCAACGGTGGGAGAAGAAAGATGAATGCGCTAGTCCCCAGTGGGAGTCAATGTTTTCCCACTACCCAGATGAAACTGGACAGGACATGTGAGAAATATCCTCACCCATGGGACATCCTCATCATCGTAATATTTATTGCTTATTATGTGCAGAGCACTAAAGTGCTTGAAAGAGTTCAAAAGAGTTGACAGACGGGTTCTCTGACCACAACAAGCTTCCTATTCCAGAAGGGTACATCTCTCCCTGCCCTCAATTACTGTTATTATTATTATTATAATAACAAAGATAATAATGTTTGTGGTATTTGTTAAGCACTTACTATGTGCCAGGCACTATACTAAGCACTGGGGTAGATACAAGGTAATTGGGTTGGACACAGTCACTATCCCAAATTGGGCTCACAGTCTTCATCCCCATTTTACAGATGAGGGAAGAGTCACAGAGAAGTGAAGTGACTTTCCCAAGGTCACATAGCAGACAAATGGTAAAAGCAGGATTAGAACCCAAGTCCTCCTGAGTCCTAGGACCGTTGCAGAGATTCAAATTATAGCCTGGGTGCTCAGGCACCAACTAAAGCAAGACAAGCTTCATGACCAAAGTGTGAAAATCAGTGAAGGATATTGTAATAGTTCTTGTGATTCCATCAGAGTTTTCTTTCAGCAAAATGATGGCATGGCAGTGTAGCATCCTAGAACTGGCAACATTACAGGAACAGGAAAATAAAGACAGTTTGTGAACTCCTTTAGGGATTATCTAATGGGAAGGCCAAAATATTATCATGACTAGGGAGAACATTAGTAGTGATGATCCCTTAAGGTCATCAACATCCTCGGAACACTGGCTGGACCAAAATGAGTCATCCCACAGTGGTCGGCAATAGTGAGGCTCCATGAATTAAGCTTCCAAAGAGAAATTGGGAATAGATGCATTCTAGTTCTAGTTATATGACTCTTTATACTACATGAAGCTATGCTCTAGGGGAATAGATGTGCTCTAGTTCCAGTTTTATGACTCTTTATCCTATATGAAGCAGTGCTCTAGACTTTCCTTTTTGGACAGGGGTTAAGACAATCAGGTTTTCTGTAAACTCAAAATAGCCAAGAAATGCCCACAAATGTCTGTTGATTATGTTGGACTGTCCCATTAAAACAGTGGATGAGCCTCAGTATGTGTCTGGATCAAATTGATCTTTGGAGGGTTTGGGGAGAAGCCAAATTGTAAGGGCATGTATTCCTTCAGGAATAAACAAAATACCAGGCTCAGCCTGCCTAGGAAGTTTCTCATCCAATGTTGACAGATTAGTCCAGGAGGCCTCTAAATGAACATTTCCTCAAAAGCTACTGCCAGGGGACGAAGGCAGACTTCAGCAGAGGGAAGATGCTGAATGAGACTGAAAACAGGGACTTATATAACTTATTACCCTCGCCTGGCTTTCTTGCCCCTGCCTGCTTGATCTTGAGAGTAGAAAGGTTTGGTTATTTGGTTACCCTGAAGTGGTGAAAATATTTCTGCCCTCCTCCAGCTCCAGATGATGTCACATTACACTGTGTATATATGTTGTCACAGACTTAGTGCCATCGCATGCTCTTGGCACATAGAAAGTGCTTAACAAATACCGCACATTATTATTATCACTATTAGACACCAATGTTTTTTCAGCTTAGTGGACACTCCCAGTCCCACGTGACTACCAGACCTGCTACGACCATCTTTGAGAGGGGAAGAGCCCTTTCCTCTGCCATTTTGGAGAGAGGCTGTGACACTGCCCCACCATGAGATACCCTGAGCCAGTTTAACTCACTTGTCTGAAGCCAGCCCTGCTGGAAAGAATGACAGGATATCAACAAATTGGAACTGATTGGAACTAATCTCTCCCAGAGTTTAATTTCCTAGTTTACCTGCGGCCTCTGCTGAAAAGTGTAGTATTGTTGATTGCTATAATGGTTACTTGGTATTCACTAATATATATTTAGTTCCCATAGGATTTTTATTCCAAAGAGCTAGAAGCAGTTGGTATAGAGTACAGGATTCCTAACTAGCAAGCACGCGACGCATTACAATTCTATGATTTTATGATTAAATATTAAGTCCCAAAGGGAGCTCGGAACGACAGAGGAAAATTATTTTAGAAGGATCCCTTTGGCAAAATCAAAAGGGGATGTGAAAGAATGCCAAAAAGAAAGGAGATGTAGGGCCAAGAAGTGTTGAAGAAAATATTTGCTTTTATAGAGCTCAGCAGACTTTGGTTCTCTCAGGTTGGAATTCACTGGACCAAAGGGAAATTTCATCTATGCCTACACTATTACCTCCAGGGCCTTCCCGCTTCCCTCTACATCATGAGAAACTCCTTGACATTATCACCAACTACCTCTACCAAGTTTCTCCAATTTATATATTGATTCTCTACATATTGATTCTCAATCTATATATTGATTCTCTGTTGATTCTCTTTCTCCAAGTTCATCTTCTGGCTCCACCCTGTGCCCACCTGGAACTTTCTCCCCTTTCAACCCATTGGACATCACTTGCCCCCAACTTCAAATCCTTTTGAAACCTCACTTCCTCCAGGAAGCCTTCCAAGATTAATTCCCATCACCTCAAATCATTTCAATCCCACAGGCCCCCTTCGCACTTATGTATTTGATTATGCAAATAAGAAGGTGATGACAATATTGATGTGGTCTCCTGTTGAGATGATGGATGAGCCTCAGTCATGAGGTTTCAAAACTGAAAACTTTCATGAGGGAATTGATTACAGAGCTAGTCGTTTGCCCTGCTCACATTCTCTCGTCTCCCCCAGTGATGCTTCCAATGGGGTGAAGAATGAAATAAGCAAATAGGTCACTAGGGAATAAGTTAATATAGAGGGAAAAGTTAGGGACGTTGGAACATAAATGTAGATGACGAGGAGGGCAAATATGACAATTATTCCAAGGATCCTTTGAATATTGGCAGAGACAGATTATTTGGATGAATGGACTACTGATGTGATGGGGTAATAGCACTGCTTATATTTTATGTTCTTAAACTATGGTTTAGTGACGGAAACTGGTGTGAAAATATATTGAACATAGAAAAAAATTGCACCTTTGATTTTGGTATCTGTTCTCAGCACATAGCTGCATCTATATACATGTATATGCAAATATACACATAGAGAGATAGATAAGCTCAATATCCATTCACTGGCTGGTCTGTAAACTCCATGAAGGCAAGATACTCCCCCAAACACTTAGTAAAGTTCGATGCACACAGTAGGTATTCTGCCTAATATATTTCAGGATCAGAGCCTGAGGTCTACGGCTAGATAAGGAAAATGAGGATTTAAATACAGAACTTTATTTAGATTGTTGAGGTAGTGTTCCCTTTGGGAGTGTGCAAAGTGTTAAAATGTAATCTCTAATCCTCATGATTACACAAAGCAGACTTAAAACACTCTCCTCGTAAATTGACAATCAGTCAGTCAATCGTATTTATTGAGTGCTTACTGTGTGCAGAGCACTGTGCTAAGCTCTTGGGAGAGTACAACACAACAATCAACAGACACATTCCCTGTGGCTATAGGGCCAACAAGCTGAAGGTCTGAGAAGGACCATGGGAGAAACAGTACTAGTTTCATAGGGTTCATTCGACCCATACATGAAACTGGTCTTTCAGTGGGAACGACAATCCTTAGTAGCCAAGCTGAATTCAATAGGGCGGCAGTAAGGAAACATAGATTATGACCAGAACTTCAAGGATGTTGCCTTATGGGACAGGGGTTGTTTGGTCACATCATAAAGAGCTTGAAAACTCACTGGATTCCACCGGATGTTGGTATTACTCACTTACACTAATATTTATTCAGAGAAGTTATGAGACACTATTTTTGCCCAAGATCCTCTTCTTATTTTTTACAGTGCTTGGGTACGCTGTCTAGATTGTGTGAGAATGAAAGTGAGGATATTACAGGTCCCAACAGAAAATATGTGATATGGTTTTATAAGTTACTCTGGTTTTTATTACATCAAAAGTGTCAGAGCCAAAAGTTATTTCATAATGGCATTGACAGATGGTGGGTAATAAGCCAAAGTGATCTTCTCACTGAAGCCTACTCTTATTGAGTTGAGGCAATAATAAGCATTGTATTTAGATCCAAATTCATGCCATCTCCTCTATCTTTTCTATTTTTTTCTGCCCTGATGTCTCCCTCTCCCTCCATTTCTCTATTCACTTCTGTGCTGTGGTATTTGCTTTTTAGTTAAATAGAAATATACATATATATGTAAACATGTACTAAATACTCATCCTATCTTTCAATATTATTAAAAGCAATGATATCCCAAATGAAGCTTAGTATTAGAGTCATCATTTTTTTTCTTATCTAGCCAGAGACTCGGAGTTTCTTGACATTAAAGAAATTAGGCTGGATCAAACAGAAGTCAGGTTCAAGGGATGTAAGAAATTAACTACCATTTTAAAATATGACTGGGTGCTTGAACTTGGGTTTTTTGCCTCATAAAAGATATCATACTACATCAAATCAGTAGCCCATCCAGACCAGTAATCTGTCTCGCACAGTGGCCCAAAACATGCTTGAAGATGGGTTGGTCTCCTTATTCACCACTATCATTATGATTCCACCTTCTAACATCCCTAACTTTTCACTCTAATAACGCTTTTTGGACCTATAGCAGTAGATACCCCTTCATGCTGCTGTTATGAGAATGGGTGAATGACGCGTACACATTTGACCTATCCACGTTTCATGATTAAGCCTCCGGCCCCTGATTTTCACCCTCCTCCTCACACATTAATGTACATATCTAATTAATTCATTTACATTAACACTGGAATCCCCCTCTGGAATTACAGGTCCAATTCTTTATAGCCTCACCTAGTGGCAAGAACACGTGCTTGGGAGTCAGAGGATATGGGTTCTAATCCCGGATCCACCACTTGTCTGCTTGGTGACCTTAGGCAAGTCACTTCACTTCTCTGTGCCTCAGTTCCCTCATCTTTAAAATGGGGATGAAGACTGTGAGCCCCACATGGGACAATCTGATTACCTTGTATCCACCACAGCACTTAGCTCAGTATTTGGCACATAGTAAGCATTTAACAAATACCATCATTAATATCATTATTCTCCTAAATGCTTAGTGCAGTGCTCTGCACAAAGTAAATGCTCAGTAAAAATCAGTGACTGATTGATTGATTAGTAAATGGGGAATGGGCATTGAAGACTCAGGTTGGATAAATATTTGAGGCCTGATAACTGTTTTGCACATAAATCTTAGTTTTCCTACCAAATTTTCAAGAGATTCCAAGTCATCCAGCCTACAGTACAACTTCCTTATCCTCATCTCTCCCATCATCCCATAAAATAAGTTATATTCTGAATATTCATACAATATTAATTGCTTATCTTCCAATAGCCATATTGATGAGTAAAGGGACAATAGCAATCTGTTGAAAACATTATGCAAAAGGCATAACATAAATATCCCCAAAACTACTGGTAGTAGTGAACTTTGAGAGCTCCTCTCTCTCTCAGTGAGTGACTCCACCAGTGAATCTCAAAAGGCATAACATAAATATCCCCAAAACTACTGGTAGTAGTGAACTTTGAGAGCTCCTCTCTCTCTCAGTGAGTGACTCCATCAGTGAATCAGTACACTGACCTCAGAAGTCTAGTTTTTCTGTCCTTTTAGTGTTTTTCTGGCTGACCCAGAGGGATGGCCCATATTTAATCTTTACATGTGAAAGAGTGGGTGTGATAAGTGCTTTAATAAGGGATCCCCTCTAGACTGTAAGCTCTTTGTGGGCAGGGAATGTGTCTATCAACTCTTTTATTTTTGTACTCTCCCAAGTGCTTAGCTCAGTGTCCTGCACCTGCACACAGTAAGCACTTAATAACTAACGATTGCATGATTGATAACCAGCCCTATAGCTTCTTGGGTTTTAAATCCACTCCCCCACAGCCTCACCAAAAAATTTAGGAAGAAGTTTCCTTCTGACGTTTTATTGGAGAGAACTAGAGTGCTAAATCTTGGGGAGTAGAGAATATTGAAAATATTCTATGTAGCTCGTGCATTTTTATTTGTCCATTGCTATTCTCCCATTGAGGAAAATCAATCAATCATATTTATTGAGTGCTTCCTGTGTGCTGAACACAGTACTAAGAGCTTGGGAAAGGACAATATAACAGAGTAGGTAGGGATGTTCCCTGCCCACAGGAGCTTATACTCTACAAAGGAGCTCATAGTCTAGAGAGGACTTTAACCTCTAGAGAAGAGAATACAGTCTAGAGAAATTGAAATGGAACATAAGTTAACAGAGTTTTTTTTTAATTTGTCAAACACTTTTGTAAGCACTGGGGTAGATACAGTGAACTAGGTTAAACACAATCCCTATCCCACACGAGGCTCACAGTTTAAGAAGAAGGATGAATAGGAAAACTAAGGCACAGAGAATTTAAGCAACTTGCCCAAGGTCACATAGCAAGCATTTGGCAGAGGTAGGATTAGAACCCAGGTCCTCTCTAACTTCCAGACCTTTGCTCTTTCCACTAGGCCATGCTGCTTCTTGTGGCTTCATATTATTATTAGTGTCAGTGACCTACCACTCTGATGGAATTGGGGTTTGTGGACAAGAGATCCTTAATGGATTTTGAGAGGAAAAGTTTGGGTCATTGAATGACTGTCCTTTGCCATAAGGATGTAAGGAGACATCCCCATTACAGTCTTCCCATAAATACCCTTTAAAAGACCCAGTGCTAGAAGGACCAATGGGCTTGCCAGAGACCATGGCAGTTTTTGGTTCTGTTTTCATCTAGCAAGGGTCCCTCTTCATTTAAACTGGAACAAAATGGCATTTAAACAACCTATATTCCTCATTAATACACTTTGGCAGCTAACTAGGAAACAGTGTGGCCTTGAGGAATGTGAATGGAACTGAGCATCAAAAGTAGCTTTCTGAATTCCAAATTTTACTCTACAGTCACTAGTCTACAGTCATTTATACAAGCTGGAGTTGGAAGGTTAGCTTCTGTGGCCCTCTTATTCCCTTCAAGAAATAAGGGTGAAACTCCCCATTCCCACGTTTGTCACTGAAGCCTGTGCAAATGATTTTCAGCACCGTCCACACTCACCCAGATCCAATCGTTCCAGTCGGCTGTGTCACCAGTAAAGCCTCGACAGGCATATCCAGAGCTTTCTGCAACATCCCAGTCTGTTGAGCTGTGATAATCTGGTGGGTAAAACCCTGTAACATAGGCCTTGAGAGGGACGGAGATGACTCAGTTCTTCCTTGAGCAGGTGGATCACCAATTTCAATAATCATGACTGTGGAGGAGGTCGCAGTTTCGAAATGTGAGGGCCACATCCAGTCCACTGCCTTCTCTTCAAGGCTCCTCCGCTTGCTGGTCCTCTTCTGATATCCAGGGCAAGACGCTACGGGGGGGCAGTGACGTTTTCTCTTGGCCACGTTGTCAGCTATGCCCCTTAAGTTGTCTTCGTCACCGGGCATGGAATACACCACCCTGAGGTGGTCGCAGCTGACCTGTAAGAAATCGGCCAACTGTTGCTGGACCACCAGAACGTGGATCTCCTGGCTGATCACTTCTGCCACGGTGAAGGCCACGTAGACGGAAGAACCAGAGCACACTTCCACAGGATCATCCCCTTCGAGGATGATATAAAGAAGGTTGTCCTGAAAGCTAAAGTAATTGGAGCCTACGGTTCCCAGGGTCAGGAAAGAAGCTGACCCAACTGGAGAGGGTGGGATGAAGCTTTCTTGATAGAAAACCCGGGGGCTCTGGGGCTCATCGTAAAACACTGACAGGACCACCCTGGCGGCTCTTTCACTCCCAGTGAGGTAAAGCCGCATCACCGGAGGAGTCTTACCGCCAAAGCAGACGGTGGTAGGATGACTGGTTGGCAAAATGGAATAGAAAGCTGGCGTGGGCCCAGGTTCAGAACAGGAGTTTTGAACATCAACGCTGCTGAAAGCTTCCACGAAACTCTCAGTTACTGAAACCACCGAAGGTGGTTCCTTGTTCTCTTCAGATATCTCCAACTTGTCTAAGACCAGGATTGCATAGTCAGTCTGTTTGCATACATAGCTTCCCATGCCTGGCCTGAAGCTGCACTTTCTGTCTTCTCTAAAAGTACCTAAAATAGAAAAGGAAAGGAAAGGGGGTTGATCAGACATCATTTTCAAAGGATCCATATTCCTAAGCACGAATGCCCATATTTTCTGGCATTTTCCAGGTGGAAGGGAGGAAAATTAAATAGTACGGTATACACATAGTTTATAGTGATGGGGAAAGGACATACAGATTAAATCATCCCTCTCTTCCTCCCTGCCATCTGTTTTGAGCCCATTTCGGTTTTCCAGCATTTAGTACAGTGCTTGACAAACAGCATTATTTGGAATTAGGTTCCCTCTTGCTCTTTGACTCAGAGTGTTGATTTTTAAATAAAAAAGTCATCTATGTTTGATAAAAGATATCAATCAACTAATCATATTCATTGAGTGCTTCCAGAGTGCAGAGCACTGTACTAAGCACTTGGGAGAGTATAATATGACAGTTGGTAGACACATTCCCTCTGCTCAGGGGGCTTAAGGAAATACTCCATCTCTTCCTTGTACTCTCATAGGATCTATCTAGTCCACTCGAATAAGTGAGACACAGTGAAAAGCAAAGTCAAGTCAACTACATAGGCAGGTAAGTGAAATGAAACACTGGCCTTTGGAATCAACCTTCAAACCAAAGACAGGCTTGATTTTTCTCACCCAAATGTCAGATCCTCCCAGGTAAACATATTGTTCATCCAAGTAGGGTCATTATAATTATTATTATTATGGTATTTGTTAAGTGCTTACTATTTGCCAAGCGCTGTTCTAAGTGCCAGGGTAGATACAACGTAATCAGGTTGTCCCACATGGACCTCACCATCTTAATCCCCATTTTACAGATGAGGTAACTGAGGCATGGAGAGGTTAAGTGGCTTGCCCAAGGTCACACAGCAGACAAGTGGCAGAGCTGGGATTAGAACCCATGTCCTCTGACTCCCAAACCCGTGCTCTTTCCACTAAGCCATGCTGTGAAAGTCTCAGGAAAACTTCTTTAGATGCGTATACTATGAGTGAGTAGCTGGACCCCCAGATGTTAGAAAACAGATGTACTGAGGTAACACCTCCTCATCTCAAAAAAGACCGCTAAAAAGAAATGAGCTTAGGTATACCAAATCAACAAATTGTAATGAGTTATTATTAGTTATTATTATTATATTTGTGTTTACTATGTGTATTGCATATGAGAAAGGAACAGCAGATTGTTTCTACCTATTATTGATTGATATGTCATGAACATCACTTAAACAGCCCTTGCTGGATGTGGGAATCTGGGTGTGGGAATCTGAGACGGTCACTCTACCCAGCTTCAAAGCCTTATTAAAAGCACATCTCCTCCAAGAGGCCTTCCCAAACTAAGCCCTCTTTTCCTCTTCAAATCTTTTCTGAGTCACCCTTGCACTTGGGTTTGCACCCTCTATTCACCTCTCCCTCAAACCCAGAGCACTTATGTACCTATCTGTAATATATTTGTTTATCATCCTGTCTGTCTCCCCCTCAGACTGTAAGCTCATTGTGGGTAGGAAGTGTGTCTATCAACTCTGTTATATTGTACTCTCCCATAGTACTTTGCACAGTAAGTGCTCGGTAAACACAGTTGAAATGCTCTGTAAACAGAATTGACTGAATGGAATACCCCTCAAAATGTGTATCCAAAGTTTACCCCTCGCTCCCTATGTGCCCCTTTGACTCCAATCCAGCACTTCGAAAGTCTTTTGAAATAAAGCTTCTGAGAGTGGCATTATGGCATCCATAGGATTCAGTGGTTGGCAGGAAAAAAGATACTGATATAGGCATCAGTCTC
Organism: Ornithorhynchus anatinus; assembly: GCF_004115215.2. Taxonomy (NCBI): domain Eukaryota; kingdom Metazoa; phylum Chordata; class Mammalia; order Monotremata; family Ornithorhynchidae; genus Ornithorhynchus; species Ornithorhynchus anatinus. The sequence goes on from NC_041749.1 coordinate 15,955,794, forward strand.
TCCCCGCGGTTCCCTTTTCTGGGTTTCCCGTAGGGCCCCAATTTCATATGTAAAGCCTCTGATGGGATGTCAGATCAACTGGATGTGTTGAACTTAAACCAATACATTATTCCAAGGTCAAATGGCAAATTCAAAATCCATGTATTGACTGCCCTTTCTTATATAGCCACCAAACTGCTGCTTGTTACTGGTCACCAGTTTTTCCACAGAGAACTTCTGTGAACTATGACTTATAGCACATGCGCTCATCACACACATCCATAGCTGTTCCCTTCCACCCACAGGGCCTCTGACACAAATATCAAGACGTTGCTGGTTAGATTAACAAAATGACTGCCTATAAAGTACCTGCCATTTTCTGACCACATCTCCAAGTTTAGACAAAACAGACCCGGAGGGGTACATTGTCTTATGCAATTTTAGATAAATAGTTACCCCTGAAATTGGGACATCCTAGTTCAACCAGCCAAACTGCTTTTTCACCCTCTAAATGCTTGTATTTCCATGACCCTGAGGAGATCCCATGGCATTCTGGGATCTTGTAGTATGGATGTTACTGTATTCAATGTCACACATTCTCTGGCTTCTCCCATTCCCACTCCACGTGCCCAAGAAAAAAACAGCTAGTGTATAAACTTGGGAGGATGTCCAGCGTGGCTGAGTGGCAAGATCACAGGCTTGGGAGTCAGAGGATGTGGGTTATCTGATTATGGGTGTTGTATCTACCCCAGTGCTTAGAACAGTGCTTGGCACACAGTTTTTAGGCTGTGAGCCCGTTATTGGGCAGGGCTTGTCTCTATCTGTTAACTAATTGTACATTCTGAGTGATTAGTATAGTGCCCTGCACATAGTAAGCGCTCAGTAAATACTACTGAATGAATGAATAGTAAGCGCTTAACAAACATTATTATTATATTCCAGTAATTGACAAAAAAAGATACAGGAAACCTACGATTGGTTCATGTCAATCAATCAACAGTATTCACTGAACAGTTACTGTGTGCAGAACTAAGTGCTTGGGAGAGTACAATACAGTAGAATTGGTACATATGTTCTCTACCCAAAGGGCCTTGTGGTCTAGTGAGGCCCAGACACATTTTTCACCAGAATTTTAGCTAGTTCATTCCAAACATATCTTTATACTTAGATATCTTATTGATTAATATGCTCAAAGCCATTGTGTACCTATTGATATCATCAGTCTGCACAATATTCTTGGATAATGAATTTCACAGATTTTCCATCCCACCAGGAGTTCCTAAAATAGAAAAGGCACTATTTCTTTCCTTAGGTAATTTATACTCTCATTTTTTTAAGGGGAGGAGACATCAAACAGTCCCAGAAATAAACCACAAATGAATTTTTATTTCCACTAGGGCTTCGCCTGTAATCAACCATCTTATTGGCCAGGTCTCTAGGACCTTTGATCAGACACTATCTCTGGGCACATTATCACTTTCCCCTATTAACAAATAGAATAACTGACTTGCAAATTGTAGCTGAAGTGACAAAATACCATACTTAGATATAAGCTTCTTAACTCTTCCCGTGCCTCTGCTTAAAAAAAAATACAGTACAATGGTTAGCAAATCAACTAAAAATGGACTTTGTGTATTACTGGGATACAAATTTTGGCCACCAAGAGCTAGTGAACATGTAGTAAACACTTTGTAAAAGTGATGATCTCATAGTGAAGAAAGCTCTGTTGGCTCATCTTCACTAAGTGGCACATTCAGAGAGATGAGTTGCCATTTCTCATTATTATTGGGCAGTTTGAGTTTAGCGGAAATGGCAGGCTTCCTCTTTTGATTTGAATTTTCAATATTTGATGATGAAACCCAAAGAACAAATGGCAAACACATTTGATTTTCATCATCGATGCAATTTCCTAAGGGCCTTGTTCAGGGGTCATTGACAAATACGCTTATTTCTTTCTCACCTCAGTGACACCGTTCTGGAATTTAACTTAAAAAAGGGGCCTTCATTCATTCAATCGTATTTATTGAGAGCTTACTGTGTGCAGAGTACTACGCACTCGGGAAGTACAATTCAGCAACAAATTCAGTCTCCTTTACAAGGTACGACTGCTGCAGAAAAGACTTCGTCTGCTATTTTGAGCTCCTTAGCTCCCAGATTTCAGTTTTTCACCCCACTAATCAACACAAACATTTGACTAAGGTCAGGAAAAATAAATACAAGCTCCATTTACCTTCTACAGATATGGAAGCACAGCATGGAAGTCTATTCTATATCATGGAGAGATCAGGGAACCCCCATTGAGAGGCAGGCAATTCGGGAAGCCTAACAGAGCTCATAATTTGATCTCTCAGCGTCAACCATACAGGACCCCCAGTGACATTCAGAATATTTCAACTCTTCAATAACAGCAGGATTTTCTCTCCTCTTGTCCTCAACTATAGAGTGGTTATATGCTCCCTTTATGGTCTCTCTCTCCCTCTCCCCATTGCTCTTTCTCTCGTTCTCTCTCTCTCTTTACCTCTCTGTCCCTCTCTCTTCTTTTCTGTATCTCCCTTACTTTCTTCTCCCTCGCCACCTCTTGCACTCCCTCTCACTTCTTGTCGTTGCTTTTCTTTTCCAATTTCTCCAAATAGCTTTATCTGCCACTCACAATTTCAGTGCCCTGCAATTCTGATCACTTTTAAATGAAACCCATGCTGGCCTTAGTAATCATAATGCCATTTACAATTTACCACCAAACACGTTTATTCAGTTAGTAGCACACTGGAGAAAGAGAACTCCATATGAACTCACCGCTGAGGGCCTAATCTGATTATTTCCTCATGAAAATCCAGGCAGGGGTGCTTGTAAGAGGGGCCGAGAAAAGAAGGGAAAAGTGTGGTCTGGCCACAGCTGACTCTCATAATCAATGTGAATAGATAAGTGAAGGGGCCTGTCAGAGCTGTGGTCCCTCTGCCCTAGGGCTTTTTCCTTTCAAAAAGGCCGGGGTGGACAGGACTTAATAAATGCTGACTGACCACTGAATATTGAACTGACATATGCTATTTGCATTCAAGATGGACAATAACAGTGATAAAGTCCAGAAGACTTTTTTTTAAAAGGAGCAAATTAGATTAAACAGGTTCTATTTGTGTATGTATGGTGGGGGGAGAGAGAGAGAAAAAACACATGCACCTTGGTTTTGTGTATCTGTTTACTTATTCTCAGGTCCCTGTTGATTTACAGCAAAATTCTCCCTTCCCCAAATTTGAAACCAGGGAATGGAAGGTGATGGTGATGGAGTGTGTATGTGATTGTGTGTGTGTGTGTTTAAAATGCTCAGGTTGCTTCCAGGGTTCTGACAAATATTAACTTTGTGTCAATATTTGTCCTTCCTGTCGTGAAATGAGGATTTTCCACCTCATTTCACGTTTGAAAAGAAAATACGCCAAAGGGGTCCTCTTTGCCCAGGAAAAAAACAAAACAAAAAAAAAAACCCAAAAACAAAAAAACAACTCATATCCTTTATTTAGAAAAATGGATAGGGAGTAAAGAAAAAGAGTATGTTTAAAATAAATGTTGTGACTCAAAGGCACAGGGAATTCTTCCATCACTCCCTTACCACAAAAGAAAAAAGAAGTTATGTGTTTAAAATTGAATGAAATACATCAACATTAATGATTTTTTTTCCTTCGGGTTAATACTACCATTTCCCTCAATAATTTTTTTGTCCATTTCATGATAGTTTTCACAATTTTTGGTAAAGTACAATATATGAGATTTTGACAAAAACAAAATACATAACTCTCTCTTTTTCAAGAAAGGAAAATGAAATAAATCTTTCACAATTTCTTCTGTCATATCAGATTTACACCTCATTATTTCTGATTGAAGAAAAATAAATGACCATAAGATAAAATAAAGTCAGGACAGAATGAATTTAGCCATGTTTAAATATGTTGTCTTGTTGCCTAAGGCTGTTGGGAGTAAAAATTCATAATCTCAAATGGTGCTTCTTAAATTGTGATGGAAGGAGCTGAAAGCCCAAATAAAACTTCAAGAAAAACTTGCACGGCATTGCAGATAATTTGGGGAAAATGATTTTATAATAACCAGTAATGCTGTGGAGTTACCCCTGTTTCTGAAGTACAGGCTTTATCTCTAAATCGATTTGTAAATCTTTAAAATAATGTGTGGGCCCTAGGGAAATGCAAGACAAAGGAATTCCAAGTTATAAGTGAAGCTCTGTGGAAATGAGGAGACTGTGAGTGGATCAAAGAATGGATGAAAAATTCTCAATAATTTAGAGGCAAGTAACTGTAGGTTCTGAGGTTTGTCGAGTGCCATTCAATAATCAGAACTCAGCAAAATACGGTCTCAACAATGAAGTAACTTTCATTATAAGAGAGACCTCAGATTTCAACTTAGTCCCTCATAGTTACCCGATTTCCTTCCAGCACTTCCCCCCCCCCCTCAGAAAAAGTGTTTCCAGGCAGGCATTTAATGGGTAAATATTGTTTTGTGATCTTTCCTCTTTTTTGGTTAAAGGGAAAAAGAAGGGAGCTGTGGCAGGAAGAGAACAGTGAAAACCGAAAACTGAAAAGTATCACCCAACTGGTATCAATTCACACATGGTATCAATTCATTTTCCCCTTTGAGGATTACTTTGTTAGATTTTAAATTAGAGGATTTGATCACTGACTTACATGAATACCTTTTTTAATTTTCCTAGTATTCTCCTAATGCGACAGGGCACTTTTTATTTTTTTTAAAGTGATTCCCAGATTCTACTGCTTTTTTTCACACCCCCTGGGCGTTTGAAGTGTGTCCTCTCCTGATGGTCCAGAGTAAATTATACAGACTCTGAAATATTTCAGCTCTGGGGAGCAGAAAACTCGGGCGTCAAAATTTACTCATTAAAGACGAGAGCAGGAACGAAAGGAATAAAAACATTCAGGCACAGTCCTTCTATCTGCTAACAATAATGCCCCTGCAAAATTAATAGTGGGTTTTCCCTCCTATCTACCTTCAACTGCTCTTGTTTCCTCCCTGGGGTCCTCCTGCTGTGTGTAACCTTTATTTAAAACCACAAGCTTCTTTCTCATCCCTTCCTTCTCTTTTCCCTCTTCCTCTCTGCTAGTAAACCGAGTCTGCCCACTTTAAACAAAATGATGCTCGTGGCTTAATTTAAAGGCAGGGGCAGCAAATAGCATTTTTTATAAATAGAATCCTTGGCTCTCTCCCCACAGAATGATAAACCTACCACCTCACCAGCCCTCTGTTTGAAGCTGGAGTGGTAATTTTGTCGGATGCCAGCACTAAAATGAATGTGGTTGTGCCATGCCCTACTCTGAGCTGTGGATATAATGAGATTTGAATGGGAAGCCCCGGACACAATAAATCTACGCCATATGTGACCATTTCCTGTGTCAGTTCCTTTCTCATAACCGGAGAAGCCTTTTTTTTTTTTTTCCCTTTCATGACCCCACACCGTGACTCTGAAATCTTTCATGGCTGCTCATGGGCCTCGGGCTTTTCCACAGCAGTTGCATAAATAAATGAGTTTGACAGCAAACATCATAACAGTTAGCAGTAATGTGTGTTCACCACAAGTGCCTGCACTGCTCACTGGAGAAATGGGAGAGGAAAGGGCTTGTTTCGTTACCGTAAACCCAAGTATGTTCTTTTGACAAGTGGTGAAAGAATTAGTCAAACAAACTTGAAATCTATTAAGTCTGTTGTTGTCAGTTCTCACTGGATGTCAAAAAGTTCCCAACTCTTCTAGACCTCCTCAGCCTGCAGGTCTTTGTGAGACAGATCAGACTTCATCTTTAACACAAATAAAGTTCTTGAATAAAAATGAGGTCCAGAATGTGAAAACTGGATTTCATTTCTATTCATTTTATCTTGGTCTCCATTTTAAGGAGTAGTGACTTCATGGGAACCCACAGGAGCAGCGAGGTCTTGCGACAAGAGCACGGGTCTAGGCGTCAGAAGGACCTGGGTTCTAATCCTGACTCTGTCAATTGCTTGCTGTGTGACCTTCGACAAATCACTTAACTTCTCGGGGACTCAGTTTCCTCAACTGTTATATGGAGATTAAATACCAGGTGAGACAGGGACTGTGTGAACCTACCCCAGTGCTTAGAACGATGTTTGACATACTGTAAGCTCTTAACAAATATCGTTAAAAACCAAAAAAAACCCCCAAAAACCCAGAGAAGCCAGGATGGGTTTCTTAGAAAGACTACAGAAAACAAGCCACTAACCTTAGCGATATTTTCCTGGAAAAGAGAATTGCATCAACCCACAAGATGAAGTAAAACTTCAAGTTCTGATACATTTTCACAAGTGTTTTCTCTAAGGGAAATCTCTGCATCAAAAAGTGGCGGAAAGAATCAAAAAAGGATCTAAGATCAAGAATTACACTTATTGCAAAGACTTTGGAGAAAGAAAATGAGTTTCAGGCTGCCTACAACCAACCAAATCCATCTTGGAAACACAATGCATTTAAGCCTAAATGTGAAATACTGAATTCATTAGGCCTATTTTTCAGTTTAGTCATATGGGTTCAGTCACAGAAAGCCAATGGACACCACAGGAATAGTCAGTATGACCTAAAATGTAACCATGTGTCCCTCCTTGATGGAGAAAGTTTATGACTTATTTTGATTTAATTTTATTTTATTTGCTAAGCCTTTACCTATATGTCAGGCACTATACTAAGCACTGGGGTTGATATAAGATAATTGTGTTGGACTCTGTCCCAAATAGGGCTCACAGTCTTAATGCCCATTTTACAGATGAGGTAACTGAGGCACAGAGAAATTAAGTGATTAGTCCAAGGTCACACAACAGACAAATGGTAGAACAGGGATTAGCACTGAGATCCTCTTACTCCAAGGCCTATGTTCTTTCTACTAGGTCATGCTGTGGTTTCACAGGCATGTTGTGAAGACAAATTTTCTTTCAGGGTCTTTTCTTTCAGGGTATTGATTGAGTACCCTGTGTGCAGGGCATTTTACTGGGTGTGGAATTTAAATAAAATAATGTGAGAAGCAACGTGACCTAGTGGAAAGACCACGGGTCTGGGGGCCAGAAGGACTTGGGTTCTAATCCTACTCTGCCACTTGTCTGCTGTGTGACCTACGGCAAGTCACTTAACTTCCCTGTGCTTCAGTTACCTCGTGGGGATTAAGATTGTGAGCTCCATGAGGGACATGGATCTGTGTATAAGACGATTAGCTTGTATCTATCCCAGTGCTTAGCACAGTGCCAGGCATATAGGAAGCACTTAACAAATACCAGTAAAATTATAAAAACAGTGTGTACAGGAGTGCTTTGAATTTCTCTCAAGGGTGCCATTAATTAGTACTAGAATATCACCCACTCCCCTGAATCTCTTCTTCTGCTCACTCTGCTCTTCAGCCACGCACTCCCAGACACTAGCACACAGGCATTCTCATGGATATACACACATGAAATTTCCTCTATGTCTACAAAGCTCATTGCATCAATTTCAAAACAAACGTCCACAAAAATAGAGCCCAGAACTTTTGTGTCAAAAATTTATTTGGAGTTCCTGTACTTGATATCGAGCTCAGAGTAAACTCAATAGACGACTCGTGTCAGAGGAAAACCGAGCTGGAGAGAGATACCCTTGTGACTTTAGAGACACCTACAATAAAGAAACACTTTCGGTGGTAGCAGGGAATGGGCAATGATCTATATTTCTATGTGTCGATTTGAGAATTTTACAGAGACTAAGGGAATTCATTTGAATCCACTTGTACATAAGCTGGGTTTCAGTACAGCCCCATTTATAGTAAAATGGAATGAAAATCCCTACTTGTCTCCATAGATCACCGTGTACAAGCCGCAGTCCTGCACCAAAAGAACTTCTACTTGTAGAGGAATTGGTCTGTGAGAAAATGACTTCCCCCTGAGGCCATTTCACTGCTGTGGAATGTCATCTGACATACCGCCTCCCTCACCCCTTTCAAATCCCTCCCAAGATCTGTTCTTTTAGGCTGTCTGTCCCTAGTCCGCACCAAACCTCCTAAAATCATGGCTTCAGGTGGGCCAGCTATCTGGGGGGGGCCTTACCAGGTAACATTTCCAGATCAATCAGAAAAATGAGGAAGTCTCTCTGCTAGGCTATCAGACAAGAGATCTTTAGCTAAATGACCCAGTGCTACTCTTTGATCTGTAATTAATTAATGTTGGTATTTGTTAAGCGTACTGTTCTAAGTACTGGGGTAGACAGGGTAATCAGGTTGTCCCACGTGAGGCTCACAGTTAATCCCCATTTTAGAGATGAGGTAACTGAGGCACAGAGAAGTGAAGTGACTTGCCCACGGTCACACAGCTGACAAGTGGCAGAGCCGGAATTCGAACCCATGACCTCTGACTCCCAAGCCTGGGCTCTTTCCACTGAGCCACGCTGCTTCTCTCTATATTGCTTTTCCACCAGTAAGAAAATCAAAGCAGCGTTGCCTAGAAGATAGAGCATGCACCTGGGAGTCAGAAGGACCTGGGTTCTAAACCTGGCTCTGCCACTCATCTGCAGTCATCTTGGGCGAGTCAGCTCACTTCTCTGTGTCTCAGTTACCTCATCTGTAAAATGGGATTAAGAGTGTGATCCCCCTGTGGGACAGGGACTGTGTCCAACCTGATTAACCTGTTCCTACCTCAGTGCTTAGTAGAGTGCCTGGCACAGAGTAAGTGCTTAAAAATACCATAAAAACAAACAAAAAAGAAGGACTGGGAAAGTGAGACAAGACTCCTAACGCCACCCAAAGGCCACTGGGAGTCACCCTGCAGGGAAATTTCAGATAGCCTGTTTCCAAATGGAGTCCTGTAACTTGATTTTCTTTCATTCATTCATTCATTCATTCATTCATTCATTCATTCATATTTATTGAGCACTTACTATGTGCAGAGCACTGTACTAAGCGCTTGGGATGTACAACCAGTTTTCCCCATAATATTTTCTGTGAAATGTGTATGTGTTTGGGGCGGAGGTGGGGGTGGGGGGGCGGAGGGAGGAGCAGAGAGAGAGAGAGAGGAAAATTTTTTCATACAAACCAGTGAGAGAAAAACTACTCCTTAAACATTTATGTGTCTGAGAGAGACAGCCAGAGAGGGAGATGAGAGAAAGATCTTCCTACTGTTACTTACATTTCAACTCTTACAAGAAGATATCAAATTTTATGTCCTGAAACCTTGCCTGGAAACCTGGTATTACATTCGATAGACGCCATAGACGCCCACTCTGTGGAGACTTTGGGGCTGATAAGCCCCCAAGAACTTTTCATTGCTGGGGTGATGCCACTAGTTTCACCCCCATTACATTTGGGGTAGGAAGGGTTGGCACAGCTACCTCGCAAGTTTGAGCCTGAATGAGTTTGGGGGTGGGTTCAGCGTGGTGGTTCTATTCTCTGATTTCTGCTGGAAGGCAGGATGCAGCCTCTGGCTCAGCTAAGGGGCTTGGGAGAGACCCAGAACTTTTTTTTCACCCATTCATCCCTACCCCATTCAAGCCCTGCAACTTCAAAGCTCCTCAAATCCCCTCCTTCTCAAGTTCATCCACAAGGTCACAATGAAATGTGGTTACCCCTGATTATTTCTTCATCCCACCCTCTTTTATATATATATATGTGCCAGACACTATATTAAGCACTGGGGTAGATATGGCACTTATGTACATATCCATAATTAATTTATTTATACTAATGTCTGTCTCCCCCAGACTATAAATTGTCTAGACTACAAATTGTCTCTATCTGTTGCCGAGTTGTACGTTCCAAGTGCTTAGTACAGTTCTCTGCACGTAGTAAGTGCTCAATAAATATTATTGAATGAATGAATGAACTCTAAGCTCATTATGGACAGGGAACCTGTCTACCAACTCTATTATACTGTTCTCTTCCAGGTGCTTAGTACAGTATATTCATTCATTCAATTGTATTTACTGAGCGCTTACTGTGTGAAAAGCACTTAGTACTATGTTGTGCAAAGAGTAAGTGCTCAATACACTGATTGATTGATTGATGCAAGCTAATCAGTCAGTCAATCGTATTTATTGAGCACTTACTACGTGCAGAGCACTCTACCAAGTGCTGAGGAGAGTAATCAGATTGGACACAGTCCATGTCCCACATAGGCCTCATCATTTTAATCCCCATTTTACATATGAAGTAGCTGAGGCACAGAGAAGTGAAGTGACTTGACTTCCCCAAGGTCACACAGCAGATGTGGCAGAACTGGGATTAGAACCCAAGTCCTCTGACTCCCAGGCCTGTGCTCCTTCCACTAGGCTACGCTGCTTCTCAAATAAACAGCATTATTCTTGAATAATACCCAGGAAACCCTGGAAATCTACTACATTTGGGAACAGCCAAGTCTCAGCTTCTTAGTGGTCTTACCTTTTTAAATTTTTTTTTGAGAGGATATTACTATCAACACTGGTTTGAACCTGCATTCCTGCAATTTAGCTCCTGCTTTTTGAGCCCTGTATTCTCATTTGTTTTTGTGTTCCCAGTGATGTTGGTCAGATTTATCATCCCCTGTTCAAGAGAAACTGAAATGCAGAAAAAGTTTAAAAGACTTGCCTGAGGTCTCACAGCAAGTAAGCAGCAGCCCTGACAGGAAGACTTAAGAATGTTGGACCTTTCAGATGTGCCTTAATGTTCTCGGGCCAGCGACCCCTCTAAACAACTGTCCTCAGTCCCCTATTTTCCACTCCAGTGTTCTCCCTGAATTCAGATCACCGCAAGGCCACGGAGTAATAATGATGGAATAATAGGGAAGCATCATGGCCTAGTGGAAGGGGCAGGGCCTGGGAGTCAGGGGACCTGGGTTCTAATCCCAGATCTGCCAGTTGTCCTCTGTGTAAATTCTGTCTAGGCTGTGATCTCGCTTTGGGCAGGGAACATGTCTATCAGCTCTGTTACATTGTATTCTCTCAGTTGCTAAGTACAGTGCTTTGCACACAGTTAGTGCTCAATAGATATGAATGATTGATTATGTAATCTTGGGCAAGACACATAATTTATCCGAGCCTCAGTTTCCTCTTCTGTAAAATAGAGATTAAATGCTTGTTCTCCCTCTCCCTTAGTCTGTGAGTCCCACATGGGACAGACACTATGTCTAACCTGATTATTTTGTATCTTCCCCAGTGCTTAGTTCAGTGCTTGATACACAGAACTTAAGAAACACCACTATATTATTCTTATTTATAGTATTGTGGTATTATTAGTGGTGTCATGGTATTTAAGCAAAGGATTCCCCTCAAATCCAACCTTTCTGCAGTCTCCAACTCTGCAGTCTATTGATTCAATTCAAATCAGTCGCATTTATTGAGAGCTTACTGTGTGCAACTCTGATGCAACTTAGTTGAAACTTCATCATCAAATGGCAGGCTAAGGTCTGGTGAAGTAATTGGGACATTCTTCCCATTTGTCCTCTTTCCCAGGTTGATCTGAAGTCACCCTGAATAAGATGAGGTTTTGTATTCTGGCTTTGACATTTGTGTACGGGAAAGAAAAAAAACACAGAAAGCTGGCCCCATTTACTTGATTGGTTGTGTTCATATTTCTCCCTTTAAAAAATAAAATCAGAGCCAGGTCTTGGCAGGAGGAACACATTTCCCTTCTGCCCCACATAAGGATGAGTTCGCAAGCAGCCCAGTATCACTGTGGAAGCAAAGACGGAGTCAGGGAGAGTGGGAGGGCATAGAGATACTACAGGAATCTTGGGTTTTGCTTCTGAGGGATGGGGAGATTGGAAGGGGGAGACAGGGGAAGATAGAGACAGAGAGAGATAGAGAAAGTGAGAGAGAATGAACCATAGTAGAGACTTGGCAGAGAGAGATTCGGAGACCTAATAGACTTTGCAATTTGGATTTCCCTTCTTCTTACTGTATCGCTGTACAGTACAGGGGAATTTTAGGAGAGTTTTGAAGATGGGAAGATCTATAACCTGGGGAAGGCAGAGGGAGAGTTCCAGGAAGAGGGGATGGCATGAATCCGAATCTGAAGAGTCAAGAGAAAAGGTGAGTTTGAAATGGGTGAAGAGTGTGACCTGGTTGGGGTGAAGAAATCTGATAAATAGAGAAATCTAGGGCACAGCTGTGGGAAGGAATTTCTGCTTGATATGGAGTGTAAAGACTGCCATTTTTGCAGAGTGAAGGGATATGGAACAAATGATGTTTCTGGAAGATTATCTGGGCAGCTTCAATCAATTCATTAATCAATCAAAGGCATTTATTCAGAACTCATTCTGTGCAGAGCATTCTGTTGTGGAGTGGAAACATATCTACCAACTCTGTTGTACTCTCCCAAGTGCTCAGTACAGTGCTCTGCACACAGTCAGCACTCAGTAAATACCACTGATTATGATACAGTGTTTGAGACAGGACACAAACCTAAGTAGAGACAATCCTTGCTGTCTTGTGGGGGCGGGGGAGGAAGAGGGGTGACAGAACGAGGAGTGAAATTAGCAGTTTAGAAACAAGGGAGAAGAGTATTACCTCAGTCTAATTGTGAGATGGCAGGGGTTTAAACCAAGATGGACACCATCAGTTGAAAGGAAAGGGAAAATCCAGAAATTATTGTGGAGGAAGACTGCATTCTTACTCATCATTGAACAGTTTTTCATTTCACCACACTATGAAATATTATATGAGGCCATATACAAAAGTGCTTAGTACACAAGGTTTTCTGGGTCTGTAAACTCCTTGTGAGCATGGATCATCTAATCCTAATCTTTTTGAATTGTACTCTTCCAAGAGCCTATTACAGGGCTCTGCGCACAGTAAGCACTCAATAAATGCCATTGATTGATTGATCCCATTTAAGCTTTACCATTGATCTTTCTGGCATGGTTCCTTAAGTACAAATAGGCTACTTCCAGGAAAAAAATATGTCTCCCATAATGCACCTCACTCAAATTACAATACAAGCCAAGGTGGGAGGGATGATAGTGGAGGGAATTCCTTCCTGACCAATGAGGTGATCATTTTATGCCCCGAGGCCTCAGACTGCATTATCCTTATCTTAATGCACAATTACAAATGTTATTATTGGTCATACAATTGGCCAGGTTATTTTTTTCTCCTTTTCTCATTCAGCTCCATTGCTTGACTCCCTGACCTCTGGTGGTTGAGAATTCCACGGACCGATTATACACTAAGTGAAGAAGTATTTCCTTTCATTTGTTTTACATTTATCTGCGATAAATGTCATTCAGAGAGTACTTGTTCTCATAATTTGGGACCTTGTTGAGAAAGAAAAATTCAAGAAACTGATCAGTTTTCAGTAGTTCCTCTGCAGGTCTTACCCTCCCCAGTTACATCCCTCAACTCTTTCCACTCTCTGACAACCGATTTCTCCACTTCTCATTACAGAGTAACGCTACACTGTCGGGATCCATTTCTTTCTGCCTATCTCCCGCTGTTCTGCCTTTGATATGTATTCCAGAGGGGGACTAAGCCTCTTTCAATACAATAAGTGGAAAGGAGTTTAAACTGTAGCAAGCTGGAGTTGGACTGCACATCTAGGAGAACTCTCTAGTTGAAACTGGTTAACTGGTTAACTCTAGTGCTCTATGAGGCCAGTCTCAGAAGTCATCCTCTGAAGGCAGGGGATGGAATCAACTTCTTTTTGAAGTTTCCCAACCAGTCAACTAATAAATGGCACTTATTAAGCACTTACTGTGTGCAGAGCACTGCCAAAGAGTTTAGGACCATACCATGCAATAGACTGATAGGCACAATCCTTGCCCTCAAGGAACTTTCGTTCTAGAACTTTTTCACCTCATTCATGGGATATGTTTTTTGGTTGACATACACACCTCAACAGTGTGTGTATTTACTTATGTGTATTAAGTAGAAGATGCATGTTCATTTCTTGGTGATCCTTTATATGCAAAGCAGGCTGACACTGTAGCCTGCAGAGAGGAGGAGTAGCATAGTCACCTGTAGGCTGGTGAATTTTTTTGTCATTATTGGGAAGACTGCCACAGTGGTATCATTAAAAAGAGCAGTAGCTTTATTCAAACACTTCAGGTTGGTAGATGACTAGAGATTGCTCACCAATGATGGTCATTTCTTTTTCCATTTGTGGCTTATTCTGATGCCACGCCTGAGAGGTAGCGTGGCCTAATGGAGGGAGTCCAACCTGGGAGTCAAAGGACCTGGGTTCTAATCCCATCGCCACCTCTTTTCAGCTGTGTGAGCTTGGACAAATGATTTGCTCTCTGTAACTGAGAGGATGGGGCTTTAATACCTGTTTCCCTACTTAGACTGTGGGACCTGCTTATCTTGCATCTATTCTAGTGCTTAGTATAGAGCTTGGCATGTAGTATGCACTTAAGAAGTACCACATTGTTAACAATAACTATTATTATTATCATTATTATTTTTATCATCATCATTAACCCCCACACAGTTCAAACTTTTCCAAAACAGCACTGAAATAACTGTCTCAACAGCTCTCAATCAGAAGTGAATGGAGCGGGGAAGGAGAGGCACGTACGCATGTGTTTGGAGGTGGAAAGAAGTCTCTGATGCTTCTGAAAGAAGTTCGAATCTATAGCTTTCTTCCCCCTTCCTCCAGAAGCAGTTCTCCATCGACTAGTCTGGAGGGTTCAGTAGCTAAGAAGAAACTTTTACCGGGATTCATTTTTATTTTTGTTTTGTTTTGTTGGCTAGTTCATTTCCATTCAGGGTAAACTTGGACGGAAAGCCAGAATGCCATTCATTTCCTACTTCAGTTCCTCTAAACACGAGGAGAATGTAGGTTTGAAATCTTAGGAGAAATCTTTTTTTAAAAATTCTGTCCAAGTGGATTTGAGTATCAGGTTAACCACATGTCTTCAGGTATCAGATATGAACTTAAATTTGCTCAGATGTTCGTTTTTCCCTAGGGTTTGAGAAGAACTGATGTTTTTGGCATTCTGTAACCCCATTTCCAGAACATCAAGTTGTGTGCTGGAGAGGACCCTGACTGGAGATACTAGAAGCGGGAGCAGAGCGATGAGAAGGAAAGAGGGGCGGAGGAAGGAGGGAGAGAAGGGAGGAACAGATGGCAATATCTCCATTTCTCTAGCTCTATATAGCAGAACAGAATAAATCTTCAGACAGAGAGGTCATTCCTCTAGGTAACTGAATTTAATAAAGCTGTCTGGGAAAAGGGAGGGTGGAGGTGGGAAAGATTGCCAAGATAAGGCTATCTTGAGCTAGGGAACGGGACCACAACGGATCAGTAAACACTGTCTATCCTCCTCAGTTTCAGTGACCCCGACTGCAATATTGGAAAAATATGATGAGAAAACTAAAAGAAGATGAAAGAACCCAATATTGAGAAACATTCAAACTTCATTCCTAATGAAATGTCTCATTTGAAGATTAAACATCACTAGGTTGGATCCTCCCTTTTTATAAATCTCCCATCTCTACATGCAGGCACCCCACTTATAGTTTTTTCCAAATAATAATAACAATAATGATGATAATAACAATAATGGTATTTAAGTGATTACAATGTGTCGAGCAGTGTACTAAGCACGGGGGGTACATGCAAGATAATGAAGTCCACAAGGGACTCACAGTCCAAGTAGCAGGGAGAACAGATACTGAATCCTCACTTTACAGATGAGGGAACAGAGAAGTTAAATGACCTGACCAAGATCACACATAGCAGATAAGTGGTGAAGGCCGAATTAGAACCCACATCCTCTGACGTCCAGTCCTCTGCTCTTTCCACTAGGCCTTGCTGTTTCCCCCACAATCATTTTGATTAAGGAGATTGTAAGCCCATCAATGGGCAGGGATTGTCTCTATCTGCTGCCGAATTGTACATACCAAGCGCTTAATAGAGTGCTCTGCACATAGCAACCGCTCAATAAATACTATTGAATGAATGAATGGTTAGAAGACTTAGAGGTTACACTTCACTGTGTGCTCAACTCAGTTTCATATCCGTTTCCCTGCTCTACAATGATCGTAAGATCTTCCAACGGCTGTTAAACTTTGGGGTTGTGTACGTAGGGAGGGTAAGATCAGGGGAAAAGCTGAACATTAGTAACAACAGCTCCTTCAGGTAGGGATCATTTCTACCAGCTATCAATCGTATTTATTGAGCACTTATGCAACTATACTGTATTGTACTCTCCCAAGCACTTAGTACAGTGTTCAGCATCTAGTAAGCACTCAATAAATACCATCGACTAATTGATGTGCAATGTAGAGAAGAGGCCATGTATCTTCGTGACCTATGGAGGAGATGGTGCAATATTAATCTGTAAAGTCCTCTTATACCCTCCAGTGAAAGGTGCCTAGATTTGCTCTGAGAAATTACATTTGGGAAAATTAGAGCCCATGCATTCCAGGAAATTTCTGATTTGGCCTAAATTTTGTCTCAAATTTAGCAGGTCCAAAAGAGAACTCCTCATCTCTGCACGCAAATCTTGTCTTCTCCAAGATCCTCTCCTCCCCGTCACTGTAGGCAACACCATCACCACCACCATCACCATCACTCCTGTTTCACCAACATTCAACCTTGGCATTATCATCGACTTATCGCTCTCATTCAACCAACACATTCAGTCTGTCATCCAATTCTGCTGTTCTACCTTCACAACATCTCTAGAATGCTCCCTGTCCTCTCCAGACCAACTGGCACCATGCTGGTCTAAGCATTTGTCATATTCAGCTAGTGCTTTGCACATAGTAAGCACTTAACAAATACCATCATTATTATCAGCCTCCTTACCTCCAGCCTCTCCCCCTCCGGTCTATATTTCACACTGCTTCCCAGATCACTTTTCTAAAAAGTCATTCATACTTCTTCTCACTCCTCAAAAACCTCTAATCATTGCCTATCCATTTCCATATCAAACATAAGGCTCTCATCAGCAGCAAGAAGGTTCCCCCCACTCCTATTTACCCTCTAAAAACAACCCACTTACCATGCCTCTCTCTTGCCATCTAACCCTCGCTCAGGTCCCTTTTCCTTCATATCTGATGAACCACCACTCTCCCCATCTTCAAAGCCCTACAAAAATCATATCTCCTCCAGGAAGCCGTCCCTGACTAACCTTCCAGCCCCTCACCCTATTTTCTCTCCCCTCTGTGTTGTCTATGTACTTGGGACTATATCCCTTAAGGACCTTGATAACTAACTCCCTCCACTCACATCTCACAGCAATTATGTACAAATCCATATACTTTTCTGCTTTCCTATTCATAATTAACTTGTGCTCTGTCTTCCCCAACTAGACTGTAAGCTTCTAGCGGGTGGGGATCACGTCTAGCAAATTTATGTATCGTATCCTCCCAAGCAGTTAGCACTTACAGTAGGTGTGCACACAATAAATTCCACTGATTGACACCTACATGCATATATGGATATATCATACTTTATTGTCTTCACAGATATGCACAATTATCTGAAGCTGGTGCACGGTTGCAGTGGTGAATATATTTGTCATTATCAACTGAAGAGAAAGTATGCCAAATGAAAAGATTTCTAGACATACAGTATATACTATTTAGTTTGGGTACATTTGATTGTCTGATGGTAATCCCAATCGTATATATACAAACAGAGTCTTTGTGAAACTGCTTGGAGATACTATTGGAAACTTAAATCACCTCGCTCCTGGCATTTTCATTTTTTGTTCCACCGTCTCCAACTGACATGTGACCCATCTGTTTGACTAAACCTGCCTCCAATCAACTTGGATGCAAGAATGAATCATTTTCAAAAGGCAGATCTTTCCTGTCTTTAGGCTGGCCAGTTTGAATGTCTTCGGATGGAGGGAAGTAGTTTCAGTGTGAAGCTATGTGGTCTTTCAAGCCTCATCACAATTCTCAGATGGATTCATCATGGCAGACTAGCTGCCTGCCTGGTAGTTCAGTCAGGTAAAATAATGAGAAAGGATGAAAGCAAACTGCTCTTTCACTAAAACTGTTGTGGAAAGGGTGGACCAGAGCTGACCCTTGCACTGTCATTCCCTGGGCATTTAAGGGGCAGCTGGGAGGTGGCTGGAAGCTGGGTAATTAAAGCTGGAACTGCTTTGTGGAAATGGGAAATATGATTATGAAGAATACATCTGCCTAGCAGAAGATGCCTACATGAATGAGCGAGGTTTATTAAAAAACAAGAGGGCCATAATAGAATGACTTAGTCGCCAGAGAATGGGAGTCAGAAGGCCCAGGATTCTAATTCTGACTCCTCCACTTGTCTGCTGTGGACCATGGGCAAGTTACTTCACTTCTCTGTGCCTCAGTTACCTCATCTGTAAAATGGAGATTTAGACTATGTCTTACATGGGAAAGGGACTCTGTCCAACCTTATCTTGCATCTACCCCAGCGCTTAGTACAGTGACTTCTACATAGTAAGAGCTTAAGGAATACCATTAAAAATAAAGAACAAAACCCACTCAAAAACAACAAGAGTTCCAAGAGATCAATGGTTTCTAGATGAAGTTTAGGCAGCAATCACTCCCGTTCAAGCAAAAAGAATTAAAATAGACCATGTCCTCAAGGACACACAGATTGCATGCACCATCAGCTTAGTGGTTATAGGGAACTGTACAGCCTTAGAATTCACTGTTAGTCTAGAATAGCACTCTGCTGCCATCAATCAATCAGTGATATTTATTGAGTGATTGGGAAAGTATGATATACAGACTTGGTAGGCATATATTTCCTGCCTACTAGGAGCTTACAGTTTAGAGAGAGAGATAATTTAAAATACTTTATAGAGATGCAGCCAAGAGCTGTGGGGCTGAGGGTGAGGTGAATATCAAGTGCTTAAAGTGTCACAAATCCAAGTGCAAGGTCAAGGCAGAAGGGAGAGGGAGTAGGGGAAATGAGAGCTTAGTTGGGGAAGGGGTTTGGGAGGAGATGTGATTGTAATAGGTTTTGAATGTGGGAAGGGGGTGGCTTGTCATATATGAAAAGGGAGAGAGTTCCAGGCCAGAGGGAGTAAGAGGGCAAGGTGTGGGTGGCAAGATTGATGAGACTGAAATACAGTGAGTAGGTTGAAGTTGGAGATCCAAAGCATGTGGGCTGAGCTGTAGTAGAAAATCAGCAAGGTAAGTTGGGAGGGAGCAAAGTGATTGAGTGCTTTAAAGCCAATGGTAAGAAGTTTCTGTTTGACTCGGAGGTGAATGGGCAACCATCAGAGGTTCTTGAGAAGTGGAGAGACGTGTACTGAAAGTTATTTTAGAAAAATGATCTTGGTAGCAGAGTGAAGTATGGCCTGGAATGGGAAGAGAGAAGAGACAGGGAGGTCAGCGAGGTGGCTGAGGCAGTAGTGAAAGTGGGATGTAAGTACTTGGATCAGCAGAGTAGCACTTTGGATGGAATCGGGCAGATTTTAGCAATGTTCTGAGGACAGAACCGACAGGATTAGGTCACAGTGAATATGTGGGTTGAATGAGAGAAATGAGTTGAGAATAATGCCAAAGTAACACGAGGCCGGGAGGATAGTCGTGTTGTCTTTATTGATGGGAAAGAAAGGGCCCACAGGGTTTGGGTGAGAAGATGGGGAGTTCTGTCTTGGACATGTTAAGTTTGAGATGTCCACAGGATATCCAAGTACAGATGTCCTGAAGGCAGGAGGAAATACGAGACTGCAGTGAGAGGTCAGGGTTGGAAGTAGTCTGGGGAGTCATCTTCATAGAGATGGTAGATGAAGCCATGGGAGTGAATGAGTTCTCCAAGGGAGTGGGTGTTGATGGAGAATGGAAGGGAACCCAGAAATGAGACTCCCACAGTGAAGGGGTGGGAGGCAGAAGAGGACCCTGTGAAACAGTCTCATGTCTTTTTTCTCAATGAACTGATGCCTCTGGGGATAGCTCCAAGAGGAGACAACAGCCATGGCATCATGTCCAGCAAATATATTCACTACAAAGTGAAGTTCTGTGCTTTCTAAGATATAGAGTGTCATCACTTGATTACCCAGCGTTTAATCATCCAGGCCTCTCTCTCATCTCTTCCCTTGCTGACTGATGGGCATTTCCTATTCACTATCCCTTCTGCCCAAGGGGAAACAGAAACTGGATGGAGAAGAGCAATTTCAGTTGATAGTCATTGCCTCTCCATTAACCATTCTAATGAAAGGTTGGATGATGAGCAAGGTTGAAACTAAAAAATTCCATTTTTTAATGGCATTTGTTAAATTCCTTACTGTGTTCTAGGGCCTGTACTAAGCACTGGGATAGATGCAAGATGATCGGGTTGGACAAAGTCCCTGTTCCACATGGGGTTCACATTTTAAATAAGAGCGATTAGGATACAGTGTTCATTTGCCACACCAAGAATTGAGGCACAGAGAATTCAAGCAACTTGACCAAGGTCACAGCAGCAGACAGGAGGCAGGATTAGAATTCAAGTTATCTGACTACCAGGCCAGGGCTCTTTCCTCTAGGCCACTCTGCTTCCCTTTTTTGAGGTTATATGTGGATTTGTTTTATCTATTCTTCTTATCCCCCATTTAGCACGCAAAAGGGTTTCTAGACTGTCAGGCCATGCTTTGGCTGGGGTTAGATACAGAGAGCACTTTTGCCAGGGGGTGCATCCACTTAGATTAGCCCAGAAGAACTGTTAATTAATTTGACTTAAGCAGGAGCTGATGCCGGGCAATGTGACCTTTTCTCTATGCCACATGTCATCCAGATTCTCCCTTACATGACACTGTGCCATCAACTACCCTTCCCACCCAGCATGTCATGGATCACAGGAGGCTGTTAGGATGTGAGCTTGCAGTATAGGTTAATGATAGTAAATTGAATAATAATAATAATGATAAAATATCGGTATTTGCTAAGTTGTTATTATGTGCAAAACACTGTCCTAAGTCCTGGGTAGTTACAACACAAGCAGATCAGATACAATCTGAGCCCCACATGGAGCTCACAGTCTAAACGTGGTGGGCAGGGGGAGGGGAGAATGGAAATTCAATCCCCATTTTACAGATGAGAAAACTGAGGGACCAAGAAGCGACTTGCCCGAGGTCACAAAGTAGACAAGACCCAGGTTCCTCTGAATCCTTGTCCCACACTCTTTTCACTAGACCACACCACTTCCCAATCAATCTGCTAATCAATCAGAAGTGTTTATTAAGCAGCTGTGTGCAAAGCATTGCACTAATCACCTATACACTTGGGAGAGTCCCACTAAAAGAAAGAGACAGTAAAGTAAATTCAAAGATAGGAAAAAGGAGTAGAATAAAAAGATTTATACATCAATTCTACAGGGTTTGTGACCCAAATTTTAACTGGCCTGAAAGGACAGGTGTGCACTCTTTATTCATTCCATCGTATTTACTGAGAGCTTACTGTGTGCACAACACTCTAAGTGCTTGGGAAGTACAATTCAGCAACAAATAGAGACAATCTCTGCCCACAACGGGGTCACAGTCTAGAAGGGGGGAGACAGACATCAAAAGAAGTAAACAAGCATCATTATAAATAAAATTATAGATGTATACCCATCATTAATAAAACTAAATAGAATTATAATTATAAACATATACATATATACACAAGTGTTGTGGGATGGGGGTAGAGCAAAGGCAAAGGGTCAGGGCAATGGGGAGGAGAGGGGGAGCAGAGGAAAAGGGGGGCTTAGTCTTCATTCCACCTTCAGCCCACAGCACAAATCCATAGTTTATTCATATTTTCTTTCTTCCCCTCTAGACTGTAACTTGATTGTGGCCAAGGAACCTGTGCACCATCTCTGTTATATTATACTCTCCCAGTGCTTAATTGAAGTAGCAGTTGGTCTGAGGGAATATAAACTGGGGTGATAGAGTATTAAGTGAGGAACTTCCAGAGGACGTGATTTCAGGAGGGCTTCATAGGTTTGGAGAGCAGTGGTATATGTAGGTTGAAAGAGAGAGAAGAATCAAGTATAATGTCAAAGTTACAAGGCTCGAGAGATGTGGGGGATGATGCCGTTGCAAACTGTGATAGGAAAGTTATGTGGAGGAGAGGATTTAATAGGAAAAGCCGCATGGCCCAGTGGAGAGAACATGGGCCAGGAAGTCAGAAAGAACTGGTTTCTAACCCTGGCTTTGCCACTTCTCTGCTGTGTTATCTTGGGCAAGTCACTTAACTTCTCTGTACCTCAGTTCCTCATCTGTAAAATCGGGATTAAGACTTTGAGACCCATGTGGGACATGAACCGTGTCCAGTGTGATTATACTGTATCTGCCTCAGCTCTTAGTACAGTTTCTGACACATAGTAAGCACTTAACACCATTAAAAAAATTGAGAATTTTGGCTTTGGACATGCTGAACTTGAGATGATGGTGGGACAATGTACAAATGCCAATTTGTACATTCCAAGCGCTTAATACAGTGCTCTGCACATAGTAAGCACTCAATAAATACTATTGAATGAACGAATGAATTAATGAACATCCTTGTAGAAATGTCCCTGAGGCAGGAGGAAATATGATAGCGCCAAGCAGCAGAGAGATCAGGCTAGTAAGCTAGATTTGGGAAGCTTGATGAAGTAATATGTCAAAAGCTATGTTCTTTATGTATCAAGCCATATTCTCTAAAGCTCACAAATTCCCACTTAGCTACGGCAGTTTTTTTTAGAACCATCAGGGTATCACTTCACTGAATCCAGTTGTTTCTGGGACAGTCCTTGCTAGTGCTCAATAAATATTATTGATGATTGAGTTGACCCAAATATGCCCCATTTCCTTTTGGACCAAGGCTGACTTTGATATACACAGGAAGTCTTGGGAGCATACAAGTCTGTCCAATAATATCAAGGAAAACCCACAGCAAAACAAGCAGCCATTCTCTTCATAGAAAGCTGTTTCCCATCACCCCTCAAAGAAAATCATCATCATCATTGATAGCTTGGACGCTTGATTTATTAAACTCTTTCTGAGGGCAGAGCCCTGTACTAAGCACTTGGGAGAATACACTACAATAGAATTTGTAGACAAGTTCCCTGTCCACAATGACCTTACAGTCTAGAGGACTGTAAAGATGTTCTAAAGAAAGTCAGGATGATGGAGTTTTAAGAAAACTCCAAAGGAGTGCAAATTCCAAGAAACTGATGAAAGATGGAAATTGACCTGTTTCAAAGAAATATGAGACTTTGCTGCCCATAGATTCCCACTGATTTGGATGGGCAAAAATAATTTCTTCCTTCATGCATCCATGATCTCCTACCCCAAGATCCCTGGCCACACCCCCATATCTGGGATTCCCAGTTGAATGATCATTTTTACTCCCACATCTGAATTTCTGCTTTCAAACAGGGTCCCCCCTGAAAAAGAAGGCTGTCAATTTTGCACCCAATATATTCTCTGGCCTTGTTGTCTTCAGTTTCTGAACCCCATCTTTACCAGACATTTTTAAAAATCACAGAAAAACATTTTGACCTAGGGCCACTCACTGCCAAACCATTTTTTAAACTCCTTCCGGGACCTACCAAATCCACATGACCAGAATCCACGTGACCAGCCTGTGATAGCTGGCCAGTCATAGATCTTTCCATCTGGGCAACGACATTATTTATAACACTGAAGAGGAAGATTCTGAAGGGTTTCCCAGGACCTCGATTAAAATAGAAAGAACAAGGGAGAAACAACCCTTGTGATCTTCTCAACGTAAAGGGGATATGGGAAGAAATAAGAGATATTTGAACTTTTAAGAAAGTATTGTCCACAAATAAGGAGATAAAACTGTATTAAAATTCATTTGGCAGCACCCTTTTAAAATCCCTAGCATTTACAGAGCAGAACTTCTCCTTTTAAATTGCCTTCAATGAAATCCACATTTTAATCTCATAGAAAACACTCATTTCTTACTAAATAAACATTATCAGATGAACACGGGACTTCAATAAAATCCTCTCATATCTCATTATTCTGCAGTTTAGATTAGGGCTTTTAACTTGTCCTCATAACTCAACCACAGAATGAGTCCTGTCCCCTCCCCCAGATCTTTTCATCGCCCTAATATTATTTCTGTAATATGATGAACCCAAAAAAGAAAATGGAAAAACAAATACTTCCAAACATAAAGGCCCTAAATGAATGTTACCAGAATATTACTCAGTTTGAATCTAGCTTTCCCAGGACTGGATTTCTGTTGTTCTTCTACTGCAAATTTAAGCTAAGACACAGTTTCCCATTTGAAAGCAGATAGAAGTAGCATGAGTAAGCTCTTTTTAAAAAAATTATTCCAAGGAAGTAATACTTGTACCTAGGCTCCATCAACAGGCATGTTGGATTCATATCCATCACATGGTTTTTGAGATATTTTATTGGCCATCGGTCAGAACCGGTTGCCTAAACTCTCTCTCTGCTTTGACAGATGAGGAAATGGATGCAGGAAACTGGGCTGGCTTATCACGTGTACTTCAGTTCGTAGCATAGTGCTTTGGAACATAGTAAACACTTAATAAATACCATTTATTTACCCTGGGATACAGTCAATTTTTGGTACAGTCAGCCTTAGGAGATGAAATGAAAAACATTCTGCATTCTCCACAGTTTCCCCATCGCTTTTGACATTACAATCTTTCCTGTCTCCCAATCCGGCAACCTTGATATTATTCTGCACTCATTTCTCTCCTTATATGATGGCACTTGCAAAGTTCTTACTAAGTGTCAAGCACTGTTCTAAACACTGGGGCAGATACAAGCTAATGAGATTGGACATAGTCCTTGTCCCATATGGGGCTCTTGGTTTTAATCCCCACTTTACAGATGAGATAATTGAGGCACAGAGAAGTTGAGTGACTTGCCAAGTTCACCCAGCAGACAAGTGGCAGACCTGGGATTAGAACTGAGATCCTTCTGACTCCCAGGTCTGTGCTCTAGCCACTGTGTCATGCTGTTTCCTTCAACCCATATATTCAGTTACTAGACTATGAGCTCATTGTGTCTGTTAGTTGTTGCATTGAAGTCTCCCAAGTGCTTAGTACAGTGCTCTGCACACAGTAAGTGCTAAGGAAATACAACTGAATGAATGAATGTCTTGTCGAGTTTATTTCCACAACATCGTGAGAATTTGCTCCTTCTTCTTCATCCCAACTGACCCCATGCTGATTCAAGCACTTGCAATATCTCACTTTGACTACTGCATCAAGTCTTCTCACTGACCTTCCACCTCCAACCTCTCCCTTCTCCAGTCCATACTTCATTCTGCTGCCTGAATCATCTTTCTAAAAAATCATTCTGATTACATCTTCCCACTCCTCAAAAGCTTCCAATGTTTGCAATCTATCTCCACATTAAACAGAAACTCACCATAGGCATTCAAGTACTGTCAGCTCTCCCCCTTCTACCTAAATCCACTTCTCTCCCCCTACAAACAAACCAACACACTTCACTAACATTAATTTTTATTCACTGTCCTTCACTCTTACCTCCTCATATCGACCCTTGTTCACACCCTCTCTCCTTCCAGGAACTCCTTCACCCTACATATCTTATTAAAGAGTACTCTTCCTATCTTCAAAACCCTACTAAAATTGTATTTCTTTCATGGAAGCCTGCCCTGACTAATCACTCAGCTCTCCACCCTATTCTCTCTCCTTATTGCTTCACCCTTGTACTCAATCCCACCCCCGCCATACTTCTCCTGATTCTCGGTTGTTTATCTTTCCTGCATTTTTTTTATGGTATTTGGTAAGTTCTTACTAAGTGCCAGGCACTGTACTAAACTTGGGGTACATATAAGATAATCAGGAAGGACACCTGTCCCACCTAAGGTTTACAATCTTAATCCCCATTTTAAAGATGAGGCAACTGAAGCACAGAGAAGTTGTGACTTGCCCAAAGTCACACAGCAGCGGAAACAGGACTAAACCCAGATCCTTCTGACTCCCAGACCTGTGCTCTATCCACTAGACCATGCTGCTTCTTATTTTACTCTACTGTTTGCCTCACCCACTAAACTGTAAACTCCATGAGGGCAGGGATTATCGACCATCTCTATCGTACTGTCCCAAGGGATTATTACAGTCCTCTGCCCAGAGTACACATTCAATAATTACCACTGATTGATTATATTAGTGCGAAGATGGGGTCATCGCAGAGACCCCCTAAGGTTTAAAAATGCCACTGTCTATTGGGGGCAACTCAAAAGATAAACTGACCACTGAGCCAAGAGAGTGTTCACACTCAGCGTGGCTCAGTGGAAAGAGCACGGGCTTTGGAGTCAGGGCTCATGAGTTCGAATCCCAGCTCTGCCACTTGTCGGCTGTGTGACTGTGGGCAAGTCACTTAACTTCTCTGTGCCTCAGTTCCCTCATCTGTAAAATGGGGATTAAGACTGTGAGCCCCACGTGGGACAACCTGATTCCCCTATGTCTACCCCAGCGCTTAGAACAGTGCTCGGCACATAGTAAGCGCTTAACAAATACCAACATTATTATTAGCTCAAGATTCAAGCTATCAGTATAGCCTGAGCATCTAAAAGTAGCATCCAAATAATAAAGAAGGCTCTGAAAAATAAAGACACCAGCAAAGAGACCGGCCCTTTTGGAACAAGGAGCTCCAGGTACAAGTGGCGACGTGGACAGCAAATGGCACTATTCAGAGGCATCACTTGCCAGATGGCCCTCAAGACAGCGGAAATGGCAGAGAGACAAATTCAAGCCTGCCTTGAGAAAATATGACTCAGAGATGTTTAAAGCTACTTTGTAGGAAAGCCAGAAATGCTTCACCGACACCTTGGCAGGTCCTCATGATCAGAACATACTGGAGGCCTTCAAAAACCTGTGACATGAAATAAAGACCAAACTAAGAAACATGGTTGACTAATGGTGGGGCACCAAAGCTGAAGAGATCTAGGAATATGCTGACTCCACTGCTCTCTATCCAAACTGCTACCTTATTAAACCAAGCACTTGTCCTATCTCACCTTGATGACCTCCCTGCCTCTTCTCTCTCCCCACCTAAGTCCATACTTAGCTCTGCTGCCCAGATCATTTTTCTACAAAACCGTCGAGTCCATGTTTCCCCATGCCTTGAGAACCTCCGGTGGTTACCCTTCCTACCTTACTGCTGTCATTTCCTACTACAACCCATCCCCCCTCACTGTTTTAATGCTAACCTACTCACTGGACTTCAATCTCTTCTATCTCGCCACTGACCCCTCACCCCCATCCTGCCTCTGGCCTGGAACTTCCTCCCCCTTCATATCCGACAGATGATCACTTTCCCCACCATCAAAGCCTTATTAAAAGCTCATCTCCTCCAAGAGGCCTTCCCCGACTAAACCCTCATTTTCTCTGCTCCCACTCCCTTCGGCATTACCCTCATATTTAGATTCGCACTCTTTATTCGCACCCTCAGCCCCACCGCATGGCATATGCAGCCACCTTCTCTTTATATGAATGATGGTCTCCCCCTCTAGATTATAAGATTAGAGAAACAGCGTGGGTCAGTGGAAAGAGCCCGGGCTTGGGAGTCAGAGATCATGGGTTTATATCCCGACTCTGCCCCTTGTCAGCTGTGTGACTGTGGGCAAGTCACTTCACTTCTCTATGCCTCAGTTCCCTCATTTGTAAAATGGGGATGAAGACTGTGAGGCTCACGTGGGACAACCTCATTCTCCTGTATCTACCCCAGCACTTAGAACAGTGCTCTGCACGTAGTAAGCACTTAACAAATACCAATATTATTATCATTATTATTATTATAAGCTCCCCGTGAGTAGGGAACACGTCAACCAACACTGTTAAGTTGTATTCTCCCAAGCGCTTAGTACAGTGTTCTGCACATAGTAAGTGCTCAATCAATATGACTGATTGATTTGCTGGCTGATGAGGATTCAGAAGAGCACAATTTTTAATGGCCTAGGCCTTCAAAATATTCATAACAAGAAAAAAAAGGAAGATAGTGTATTACTTTATCATACTGTCTCGGGACCCAAATAATAATGATAATAATAATCAATCATATTTATTGAGTGCTTACTGTACTTACGTACTAAGTGCTTGGGAGAGTACAATATTACAAAGTGGTAGGCACATTCCCTGCCCAAAGTGAGTTTACATTCTAAACAGGAAGAGAGACATTAAGGTTAATCAATAAATTACAGATACGTACATAGGTGCTGGGTGACTGAAGGAGGGGTGAATAAATGAAATAGAAAAATAAATAAATGAATGTAACAACTATATGCATATATGCATGCAAATACAATTGCCCTTCGTATTTCATAAAACATTACCCTGAAGTTGTTCTCTTCGAAAATACTTAAAGATAACTTCTTGCCATATCACTCAATAATGTTTACTTAGTGCTTACTCTGAGCAGAGCACTGTACTGAGAACATGGGAAAGTACAATACAGCAGAGTTGGTAGATTTGATCCCTGCCCAGAAGCAACTGATGGACTAGGGAGACAGACATCGAATAGATTAAGGATAGAGAAAACTGTATGAGAATATTTACGTAAGTACTTGGGGATCGATGAGTATCAAAGTGTTTAAGGGGTACACAGTCAAGCACATAGTCGACACAAAAGGATATATATATATATGTATTTAAAAGAAACACCCTCACCCAGTTGGACAACGGATTGGGAGTCTCAGGACTGGTGAGTTATAATCCTTAATCAAGAGACTTTACTGAGGTCATGTCTCTATCAACACTTTTAAAGGAAAGAAAGTGTTTATAGAAAGCAGACGGGAAATCACTTTGGTTTAAGAGTACGCTCCAGGTACGGTTTTATTTTCCAATAAAGTGCTTTGTGTGAAGTGCTGTGGTGTCAACATTCCAAAGCATAAGAGGTGTCTGGTATTACTTCCTACCACCAAGACGTGCCGAAATGCTACTGTCAAAATACACCTCAGAATCTGCTTGAATCGCGTGCTCGATTCTTTAACATGCTTTCAGTGGAATGACAAAAAAAAATTAATTTGCTGGAAAGACCTATTAAAAAAAACAAGTATTATCCATAAATAACATAATTTCTCACTAAAGGAGATGCACCATTAAATATCCCCTTGGATATTTTCTTTGGGTCAGTTGGGGATAATGCAGAGAGAAGCTAATCAAAGAGATTCAATTAGCTATGCCTCCTAATTCTACTTCTTACTTATTAACCATTTCTGTATTGAGAGACTACTCATGGCGAAAACCTGATCTGGTTAGAGGAAGAGAGATAGTTCTGGATCATTGGATTTGTAGGAAGACTGAAGCAGTAAGCCCAAATGGAAAGAGGTTCGCATCCCAACCCCAACACATGCCTGCTGTGTGACCTTGGGCAAATTGCTTCACTTCTCTGTGTCTCGGTTCCCTCATCTGCAAAATGGGGATTCAATACCTCTTCTCTCTCCTTCTTAGACTTTGTGCCCTGTGTGGTTCCTGATTACCTTGCATCTACCCCGGCATTTAGTACAGTGGTTGACACATACTAAGCAGAAATATTAATGTACATTAACAAATAGTAGTAGTAGTAGATTATTCTATTCCCACTTGTCTTGCATCTTAAATTTTCCATAGCTCCTTTCCAAGTGCAGGTAATCCTCAAAAAAGAGCACACCATGCTAATTGCATATGAACTGAAAGCTTCCAATTTTGCAAGGAGTCAAATAATTTCCCAGGAGTCAAAGGAGGAACTTTGTAAGACATGAACAATAAGCGGGAATAATGAATCAGCAGATTGAACATAATCAGTTCATCCTAATTGATGGTGTACAGTTTTATTACATAACTGTTGGATTGAAACTTCTAGCCAATTAGCTTTTCAGACACAGCAGTTGAATTCTAAGCCGTGTTACCCCAACCCACTTTATAATGCAACCAGCTTTAACCAAAGAAGCAGAAAATGGTGCCGCATAAAAAATGAAAACACTCTCAGCATTTCTCTTGCCACTAAACACTGAGGTACTTAATACCGTGGTTATTGTTGATCGGGGAAGCAATGTTGCCTAATGGAAAGAGCATGGGCCTGGGACTTGGAGGACCTGGGTTCTAATCTTAGCTCTGCTACTTGTCTGCAATGTGATCTTGGGCAAATCACCTTCTCTCTTTTCAGTTTCCTTAGCTATAAAACTGATGACTACAGACTACCACCAAATATCCTGGATTTGGAAAGGAGAGGCATCCTACTCTAATGCTAACCCTATCTGTGATGAGCACTGCAAGATTCATAACAACCAATCAATTAATGGTAGTCATTGAGAAGCTTACTGCATGCAAAGCACTGTACTAAGCATTTGGAAGAATACAATATCGACAGAGTTGGTAGAAACATACCCTACCCACAAAGTGTTTACAATCTAGAGGGGGAAACATAACAATAATAATAACAATAATAATAATGTTGGTATTTGTTAAGCACTTACTATGTACACAGCACTGTTCTAAGCACTGGGGTAGACACAGCATAATCAGATTGTCCCACATGAGGCTCACAGTCTTAATCCCCATTTTACAGATGAGGGAACTGAGGCACAGAGAAGTTAAGTGACTTGCCCACAGTCACATAGCTGACAAGTAATAAATTATGGATAGGTACAGGCCTCCATAATGTCCACCCCACCCACCTAATACCCTCCCTTTGTCATGCACTGAAGCGAGTCTTCGAATGATTTTCCTGGAACAGAAACCAGCAACAGAAACAGCAAAAAAATACAAAAATGTTGAGGTTCCCATTAATCTGGTTGAAAGGAAAGTTCTCTCTCAGTTCCCCACACAGTTTGTAGAATTGGGACCAGAGTTAGAGTATGTCTATAGATTCAGGTGCAAATAGGTTGAAATAATTTCTTCTGAATCAATCTCACTTGAAGCTCCTTTCTACCTGGGAAATCTTTCATTTTTCCTCCTTGTTCTTCCTTGTCTCTCCTCTCTGCAGCACACATCCTCCTCTCTTAGCCACTCCGCTTTTCTCATTCCACCCTCTCTTCTGGTTCATAGTAGCTGGAACATATCCCATATCTTCCTGCCATCTCTGTTCCTTCTTTCTGTCCCTGACTGGGGCTGGTCCTGAGTCTGCAGGGAAGTGCAACTGACCAGGGACCATTTCTGACCCTGATATGGGCTTGAGAAGATCTGTCTAGACATCACCCTTGGTCCAGAAACAGGTCCCAGATTTCTCCTGTCCCCTTGTCCTCTCTGTTCTATCCCTGCTTAGACTCTCTGTTTCTATAAACACAAAACTATGGTGCTAGTTGGGATGGAAGGACAGCTTGTAGAATATGGAAAACAGGGATTAGAAATTCTGTTGTTCTAATTTTCATCTTCTATTGTAGCAATTATGATCCCCCCATTTCACACGTGGGAAATGTGAGGCCCAGGGAGGTGAAATGTGACAGGAGTGCCTAGACACCCCAGCATCCCAATTATAGGATTCCGGAGTTGGAGCTTTTTCTTCCTTGTTTCGTGTTATTTTGCTCTACTGAAAGAACAAATCCATTCATAGAGTGAACCTGAAATGTCTTTCCTAAAACTGTGAATTTCACAAATGAAATTTCAAAGGAAGCTCCACCAGTCAAAGAAATGCTAGGGGGATTGAGAATCAGTTCCTCAATCAATCTATCAAACAAACAAAAACGTTGCCCTCCCCCTGCAGCCTGTAAGCTCATTATGGGCAGGGAACATGTATGCTTGTTCTGCTGTATTATACCTTTCCAAGCACTTAGTACAGTGCTCTGCACACAGTAAGTGCTCATGAAATATGTTTGATGATGCCACTTACCCAATTTAAAAGCTACTGGGGAGATCTGAGATTAGCTTCTCAGTGAGCTCACGATGTTGTTGGTGAAAAGTACAGCAACATTCATAATTTTATATATAAGTTGTTTCTCCTAGACCCAGAGGCCTCAACAAAAAGCATGAAAAACTATTAAAATGGTAACATGGCCCAATAAATTCCCAAAAGCCAGAGGAAGAGAGGAATAAATGATCCAATCCTTTCTTTTCCTTCAACCCTACCCCCCTCCCGCCATGAGCAATAAACAGAACCACCCACCAACTACATAAACTCAAAAGGAAGCCATAAAGTCTCTTACCTCCATTTGGCAGGAGGCCAGAGATGAGTTGGGGAGGGAGAGAGGGAAGGAGGGATTGTGGCAGGAATCTTATTCCCTTAAAATGAGAACCCCATAGGACTGCTTCAGGCTAAATACTGTTGTTCCGTATTGGGCAGGATTTCTAGTTGCTCAACAGTTCTTTCTGATAATATAATATCTTATAAGCTCACACTAATTTGAATGCCTTGATGCATCATAGGTGACATTCACTAAATCAGCTTCATTTCCATCAGTCAGTCAGTGGCATTAAATGGGTGTTTACTGTGTGCCGAGTACAGTTTCCTCTACCCCGTCAAACGGCAGGGACTGTCTCTATCTGTTGCCGACTTGTTCATTCCAAGCGCTTAGTACAGTGCTCTGCACATAGTAAGCGCTCAATAAATACTATTGAATGAATAGACTGTAAGCTTGTTGTGGGCAGGGAAGGTATCTGTTATTTTGTGTTGAATATCCCAAGTCCTTAGTACAGTGCCCTGCAAACAGTAAGTGCTCAATAAATACGATTGATTGATTATATTGTACTCTCCCAAATGCTTAGTAAAGTGCTTTGCACACAGTACACGCTCAATAAATACGATTGAATGAATGAAGTAGAGATGATCCCATCCACAAGGAGTTTACAGACTATAGGGAGACCTAGACACTAAAATATATTACAGATGGATACGTACATCCATCACTCCAAGGTTAATGACATCATTTTCCTAAATCTCCCACTTCCCCAACCTCCCATTTTCCTCACCACCTCTTATAATTGTACTTATGGGATGATCACTGTGTGTCCCTATCATCCCAACTGATAAAAAGGCCAGAGTGCTGCGGGGTTGAACCAGCAGTCACCCTTGGCAAAATTGCTAACAGCCCTCTTTCCCCTTCCAGGGAAAGAATAGGGTTGGACTTCTTAGGCAAGGTCAAAATCCCCAGATCTTCGGAACTCCCTCTCCCGACTTCTCTCCTTCTCCTTCCAGGAGAAAGTGATCGCTTTGAGAAGTTCTGTGAACTCTTCGGAGCTGATTTTCGAGCTCCCCTAAAAAGCGATTTCCCTTCCTTGACGTTTCCCTCAACCTCCATCAGTTGTCAAAAGGGTCTGGAATCCTTGACTTCACCCACAGTCTCACTCCCCTACACAAAGTGTACACAAAACACTCTCAGCATTTCTCTTGCCACTAAACACTGAGGTACTTAATACCGTGGTTATTGTTGATCGGGGAAGCAATGTTGCCTAATGGAAAGAGCATGGGCCTGGGACTTGGAGGACCTGGGTTCTAATCTTAGCTCTGCTACTTGTCTGCAATGTGATCTTGGGCAAATCACCTTCTCTCTTTTCAGTTTCCTTAGCTATAAAACGGATGACTACAGACTGCAAGCTCCTTTGTGGGCAGGGAATGTGTCTACCAACTCTGTTGAACTGTAATCTTCCAAGAGTGCTCTGCACATTGTAAATAACCTAGATTAACTGAACTCTCTTCTACTCAGACTCTAATGAGTAGAACTCTCTCTTCTAATGAGAGAAAGGGACTGTGTCTGACCTGGTAATATTTGCATCTATTCCAGTGCTTATTATGGTGTCTGGAACTTAAATACCACCCCTATTATTATCTCATATGCTATGTGGTGATCTTTTATTCCCCTTCTCAAATGAATAGGAGTTTATCATCATTTCCCTGGACTGGAGAGATGCTTAGATGCCAGGTGGAATTTCAGTAAAAGACATTTTCACATCTCAGTGTTCTACTGTCCCAGTGTCCTAAGCACAAGTAAAGTTTACCCTCCTCTTCCCTGCTTCTTCCATCACTGTCCTGGCTTTATATCAGTACTATGAAAAAAATAAATTATTCTTTTCTCAAAAATCCACGGAGGAAATCCTCCATCTATGATGAGCCTGGCTTCTTCAATTTCCTGTTTGTAGACCAGCTCTCTGAGTCCGAAGGGTTCTCAGGGCCGTGTTGTGAATATTTGTCTACTTCTCCTGGAAGCCCTTCTGATTAGTCAGGCTCCTTGAGTTGGAAACATAAGGATTTATAATGAAAAAAAAATCTCACAGTGAAAACAGAAAGAATGAAAAGAAAACAAACCAATAAATGACCTATCCTATCATAACATTTGAGGTTCTGGTATTTGCTGGCTTTGGAGGGAGTTCAAAATAAATGAAGGAAATGTGTATTTTATTAAATGCTAATATTTCGAAGACATGAAAAAAATTGCTTCCAACTGAAGTTGCAAAGACACTGTACATGAAGAGCCTCTCACCAAAGAAAACACAGTTTCCATGGGCAGCTACCTCTTTGGAAAGGGTTGTTGGGAAGAGCGGACAGTAGTAAGATGTTTCCATGTACCTAACCCCTTGAGATGCACACACCTTGTTTCCTGCTTAAAACAGTGAAATAATGTGTTCTTCCAGGACAAGGTCTAACCATCTGTTCCACTTCCTCTCCAGGAAGAAACAATCACTCCTGACCTTTACCCAAGGCAGCCCACTTCATGACCCATTATGACTCTACAACATCTGCTCCGGTTAACACCGTCACTCTTTGTCCTGCAGAATAAACAGGCTCTAAAAATAGTTTGAAATCAAGAGCCCCTAATGATAAAAGTAGAGTTGACTCCTTTCCTTCCTCCTCAAATCCTTTCTTGCTCTCCTACCCCTGCCATATCTTTATTTTCTATTCCTCAACCAATCTCTCTCTTTTCCTCAACCAGGCTCACTAGACTGTAAGGTCACTGTGGGTAGGGAGTGTATGGTACTTTCCCAAGCACTTAGTACAGTACTCTGCACCCAGTAAGTGTTCCATAAATATGATTAAATGAATCAAAAAATTCTATGCAAACAAAATTGATAACTACTTGAAGGTTCTTGATGGCCCTTTCTTATTCCCTAATTCTGGGTCAACAACGATAAAGTAAATGGAGAGTTGGGTCCTTCTGCACATATTCTACACTTATGTCCTCACTTGAAAAGTAGTATAGCCTAGTGGAAAAAGCACAAGCCTGGGAGCCAGATGACCTGTGTTCTAATCTTGGCCCCATCACTTGCCTGCTATGTGACCATGAGTAAGTCACTTAGCTTATCTGTCTTAATTTCCTTATCTGTAAAATGGGGATTAAATTCCTGTTCTCCCTCCTGTTTAAACTGTGAACCCCTTGTGGGACAGGGACTGTATCCAACCTGATTATCTTATATCTACCCCAGTGCTTAGTACGGTTCTTGCCACATAGTAGGTGCTTAATAGATACCATTTTCATTATGTACTTACAGTGGAACACCTCTCCACATATAGATTTAGCTACCTTATTATTTAAGCATTAATGAACTTACTGAATACATTTATTGGATCAAATTACTGAATGGTGACACACCTGGCTCCAAAGCAAAGACAAAACTGTATTGAGCAACATACTCTGTAGCACTCAATCATATTTATCGAGTGCTTAATGTGTACAGAGCACTGTATTAAGCACTTTGGAAAGTACAATACAATAAACAGACACGTTCCCTGCTCATGATGATCTTAAAGTCTAGAAGTGGAGACAGAGATTAATGGGAATAAATTACAGATAAGTACTTAAGTGCTGTGGGGCTGGGAGAGGGGATAAATAAAGGGAGCAGGTCAGGACGATGCAGAAGGGAGTGGGAGATGAGGAAAGGAGGGCTTAGTCTGGGAAGGCTTCTTGGAGGAGATGTGCCTTCCATAAGGTTTTGAAGCAGGAGAGAGTAATTGTCAGATATGAGGAGGGAGATCATTCCAGGCTACATGATCCCTCTATACTAATCCCTTTATTTCCTCTCTAATCAATCAATCAATGATATTTATGGTGTACTTACTATGTACAGAGCACTGTACTAAGCTCTGGGGAGAGTACAATACAACAGAGTTGGCACACTTAATCCCTGCCCATCAAGAAATTACAGTCTAGAGTGGGAGATAGACATTTATATAAATAAAGCCCCCATCTAGACTGTAGGTTTGTTGTGGGGAGGGAACATGACTACCGACTCTGTTATAATGTACTCTAATAATAATAATAATAATGTTAGTATTTGTTAAGCGCTTACTATGTGCAGAGCACTGTTCTAAGCGCTGGAGTGTACAGGGTAATCAGGTTGTCCCACGTGAGGTTCACAATCTTAATCCCCATTTTACAGTTGAGGGAACTGAGGCATAGAGAAGTTACGTGACTTGCCCACAGTCACACAGCTGGCAAGCAGCAGAGCTGGAATTCGAACCCCTGACCTCTGACTCCCAAGCCCGGGCTCTTTCCACTGAGCCTCGCTGCAAATGGTGCTTAGTTCAGTGTTCTGACATAGTATGTTCTCAATAAATACGATTGATTGATTTCCCCTTTCTGCCCTCCCCTCTGCTTAGACTATGCACTTGACTTTGACCACTTAAGCATTTTGATACTTACCACAGCCCCACAGTGCTTAGGTAAATATTCTTATACTCCTCTATTTTTCCTGTCCCCAGTCTATTTTCCCCTGTAGACTGTAGGCCCCTTGTGGGTAAGGTTCATGTCTACTGACTGTTGTATTTTCTCAGGGCCTTATACACAGTTAACACTCAGTAAATGTCAATGATTGACTGATTTAATAATAATAGTAACAACGGTATTTTTAAGTGCTTACTATGTGCCAAACACTGTCCTAAAGGCTGGAGTAGATACAAGGTAAGCAGGGTGTCCCACGTGGGGCTCACAGTCTTAATCCCCATTTTACAAATGAGGGAACTGAGGCCCAGAGAAGTTAAGTGTCTTGCCCAAGGTCACACAGCAGACAAGTGGCAGAACTGGGATTAGAACCCATGACCTCTCACTCTCAAGCCCGGGCTCTTTCCACTAAGCCATGCAGCTTCCAGGGCTTTCCATAAAATGGACCTAACAATTCCTCATCAAACAGGATGTCTGTGAGTGATTGCCTGCCACTGTGTAGAATCTCCAATAGTTGGTGCTGCAATTCCAAGAACCCATTCCAAGTTAAATGGATGTCATTCCAGACCTAAACCTCTGAGGTAGAAAGAAAAATTGAGAAGGAATTTCCAACAAGGGCATGGTCCCTTATCCTACTGGGGTAACATGAAAGAATTCCATGGTTACTACGGTATGTAGTTTCCCCCTCTTCCTTGTCTTCCCACAGGGTGAAAGAACAAACCAAAATTAGCTGGCAAGCTAAATAAAAGAGTGGGAATTTTGGAACTGGAAAGGTAGGGACTGAAAGGGCATATGACTGAAGTTTATAAAATCACAGAGATGGCAATGTGATTGGTAGCCAACATCTTACGGTACGTGTACGTGCATATGTACACACACAAACAAACACATGCCCATACACAGTCTTTCTCTTGTGGTCACCCATAGAATTCATATTCTTTCCTACGATTCCCACTCACTTATTTTCTCATGCATTGGGCTCACACTAGCTCTGCTTACACCCACGAACTCTTCTCCATTTTCCTACTGACGGGTTTATCCTGGATGACAAAAAGATGCTTATAGAGCCCTCCCTTCTCATTTGCTCTCCATAAAAAATTAAGGCTTGTTAGAAATGAGTCTTTAATCATTTATTTACTTCCCTAATTACTTCACTCATTTCTTTTTTTTTAATTACATTTTATTAAAAGGCAGTAGGATCTGGTGAAAGCAGAACTGGACAGAGGTTCGTGAGACTTGAAGTCTAATCCCACATCGCACCCCATATTATTCTGGTGATTTTGCCAAATTACAGCTCCTCATGGGATTCTGGTAAACAAGGGAAATTGCAACTGGCCCCTCATCTTGGGTTCAGAGCAGTTGTGGAGAATAGAAGGAATCTGAATCCTAAATAATCTTGTTTGTTCATGTTCTTAAATATTTGAATCATCAAACAAATGCGTGGGCAGAGGAGTGTACTATGCACTCGGGAAGGTACATCTGAACAAGACACTTGCACATGGAGGGGGGATTAAGAGACATAGGACAATTCATGAAATATCCTGGCTGGCAAAATCAAAAGTATGGGAAGATACAGAGAGAGATAAACAAAAACTCCTCACCATCTGCTTTAAACTTCATCACCTTTGCCCCCTCCTACCTCTCCTCACTACTCTCCCACCACAACCAAGCCCACACACTTCCTTCCTCCTACGCTAGCCTTCTTGCTGTGCCTCCATCTCTCCTACTTTGCCATCGACCCCTTGCCTAAATCCTGCCTCTAGCCTGGAATCTTCTCCCTCCTCAAATCCAACGGACGGTTGTTCTCCACCCACCCCCCCCGTTCAAAGCCTTATCGAAGGCACATCTCCTCCAGGAGAACTTCCCTGACTATGCCCCCATTTTCCTCTTCTCCCACCCCCTTCTGTGTCACCCTGCCTTCCCCTCCCTTTGTTCTTCCCCCTTCCCAGCCCCACAGCTCTTATGTACATATCTGTAATCTATTTATTCATATTAATGTCTGTCTCCCTG
The DNA here is from genome assembly GCF_004115215.2 of Ornithorhynchus anatinus. Taxonomy (NCBI): domain Eukaryota; kingdom Metazoa; phylum Chordata; class Mammalia; order Monotremata; family Ornithorhynchidae; genus Ornithorhynchus; species Ornithorhynchus anatinus. The sequence goes on from NC_041749.1 coordinate 15,994,222, forward strand.
GCTCTAGACTGTAAGCTTGCTGTGGGCAGAGAATGTGCCTGTTTATTGTTGCATTGTACTCTCCCAAGTGCTTAGTACAGTGGTCTGGCACAAGTAATTGCTCAATAAATATGATTGAATGAATGAACAAACAAGTATGGTAATCCAAATCACAAATATACATAGGTGCTAAGGTGTAGGAATAAAAGGACTGAGGGAAGATGTTGGATGGAAGTGATCTGGGAAGGGGAACTTTAACTGGGGAGGGTTTCCTGGAGGAGGTGGGCTTTTAAGGGGTCATTAATAATTGGGAGAGCTGTGGCAGCTAAGTTCTTTGTAGATAGAGATTATGTCTACCAACTCTCTTGAACTGTATTTTCCCAAACATTTAGTACAGTAAATTTAGTATCCATTAAAAATAATAATGGTAATAGTGGTGATAATAAGTACTTATAATGTGCACTGTTCTAAGTGCTGGGGTAAGTACACGTTAATCAGGTCGAACAAAGTCCCTGTCCTACATGGGGCTCACACTCTTATCCCCATTTACAGATGAGGTAAATGAGGCACCGAGAAATGAAGCGATTTGCCCAAGGTCACACAGCAGACATGCGGCAGAGCGAGAATTAGAAACCAGGTCCCTCTGACTCCCAGGCCCTTGCTCAATCCACTATGGCACAGTGATTTTCTTACCAATAACTACCATTGATTGATTCTATCTAGGGAGTTGGGTTGCAGGCTCCAGCACTTCTAAAAAAAAAACCTCTACATTTCCAACTTGCAACTGTGTCTGTATGTTAAAGACTCCCTGCATCAATCTTCCAACTTTCAGGGGAGGATTGAAACGAGGCATGTCAAGAACCCAAGTGTAGAGAATATGACTGTTTCTGCCCTGATGGGTGAGAGCATAACGATAATAATAATGATGGTATTTGTTAAGCACTATGTGCCAAGCGCTGGGGTGGATACAAGCAAATCAGGTTAAACACAGTCCCTGTCCCTCATGGGGCTTACAGTCTTGATCCCCCTTTTACAGATGAGGTAACTGAGGTACAGAGAAGTGAGGTGACTGGCCCAAGATCACATAGCAGACAAGTGGTGGACTGGGATTAGAACTCATGACCTTCCGACTCCCAGGGCCATACTCTATCCACTCCCCCATGTTGCTTCTCTATGGATTTTGCTGTGGGCAGTAGCTCCCAACAGCATTCATAGCAATTTCCCACACAGTCGAAGTGGCAATCCATAACCCAAAAATACCTCTCCAGATTCCCTTCCTCGGGTTCCTTCTGAATGGGTTTCAGCTATTATAAGAGCCTCTGTTTTTCCTGGGAAGGCAAATGGAGTTTAGGAATGAAGAGATTAGAAATTTCTAATCTCCATTATTCCTCCCACGTCCAGACTTTGTTCCATTTCTTTATTCCACTCTCTTTGGCTAATGGCAAAAAAGGAGTTTTTAAACAGGTGACTCTTCCTTACTCCCTTGGGGAGCTCATCCGTTCCCAAGGCTTCAACTTCCACCTGTACATAGCTGACTTCCAAATCTACTCCAATAGCCCTGGCCTCTCTCCTTCTCTCCCATTTCATATCTCCTCGTGTCTGCAGGACACCTCTATCTGATTGTCCTTTTGGCCTCTCAAACTCAATATGTCCAAAGATGAATTCCACATCTTACCTCCCAAATCATCTCCTCTACCTAACTTTCCCATGGACACCACCACCATCCTCCCCATCTCTGAAGCACACGACCCTGGCATTATCCTTGAATCCACCCTCTCATCTTTTGAGACCTAAACATGGCTTCCTTTTAGAGAAATCTTGTTACAATGAGCAATCTACATAGTCGATCCCCTGCAGCATGTGTGTCAGTTAGTGAATCGGTTGGCTAGGAACTGGGCCCTTTCTGTTCATGCTCTTCATCGGAAGACAACTATAGTCGCTGACTCCATCATTGTGTCAGCATCTCTCCTTTCTATGCCGGTAATTCATAACACACTCATATTCTTTGTTAATTCTTTTTTTTTTTTTTACACCCATCTATGCTACTCAGTCAGTCACGCAAATTTCAGTAAGGGCAATCCGTATGTTTATTGAGCATCTATTGTGTGCAGACTTCCGTACTGTGTGTTTGGGATAGTTCAATAAAATTAGTAGATACCATCTCTGTCCTCATGGAGTTTACAGTCTAGTGGGGAAATAAATCCTAAAATAAATTATAAGAAGGAAAAGAGGATAAGTACATGAGAGTAGTGCTTAAATAATTGGGAATGTAAGATATGTCACTAAGTGCTACTGGTAGTTGAAAGTAATGAGAGGGTGAATGAATCAAAGCAAACCATGATTGGAAAGATAATCAAAGTGGGGTAACTACCAGGAAGGTGGAGCCTAGCCACGCTAAAGGACCCTGAAATCTGGCTTGAAACCAAGTCGAGTGGCATGGTCCTGACTGGTTGGCTGATAATAACTGTGGTATTTGTTAAGCACTTACTAAATGCAGGGCACTGTAGTAAGCACTAGGGTGGGTACAAGCAAATTGGGTTGGACAAAGTCCCTGCTCCATATGGGGCTAAAAGTCTCAATCCCCATTTTACAGAAGTGGTAACTGAGGCGCAGAGAAATGAAGTGACTGGCCTAAGGTCACTCGGCGGGCAAGGGGCGGAGTTGGGATTAGAACCCATGACCTTTAGACTTCCAAACTTATGCTCTATCCACTGCACCATGATGATGACAGCAAAACTCACAGGGCAGAGAGAAGACTGCATTTTGACACAAATCAAGGTCAAACAATCAATCGATGGTATTTATCGAGCACGTATGTGTGCAGCAAATTGTCTTAAGTGCTTCGGTGAATACAACAGAGTTGGTAGAGACGTTCCCTGCCCACAAAGAGCTTGAGTCCACAGGACATAATAATAATTGTAGCATTTTCAATGTGCTAACTATGTACCAGGTACTGTACTGAGAGCTGAACTGGTTACAAGCAAATTGTATCTTGTCTCTTAGGGTACTCACAGTCGTAGTCCCCATTTTACAGATGAGGAAACTGAGGCCCAGAGAAGTGAAGGGACTTACCCCAAGTCACACAGCAGATAAGTGGTAGAGCTGGGATTAGAACCCAGGTCCTTTTGATACCCGGGCCTGGGTCCTATCCATTAGGCCACCCTGCTTCTCTCTTGGTCAGAGAGGCAGCAGGTCACAGCACGTGAGGGACCTACAAATAGCAGCCACCACCTCAGAGGGTACCTGGTGCAGAAAGGGCGGCCAGGTCACCCGCCATCTCATCTGACCCTCTGGGACACACAGGAAGCAACACATTAGCAAAGTCATTTTGTTCCCAGGATCAAGGACACACGGGGTCGGGCTCACATGCCTGGTGGTGGCCTTTGGATTTATTTACTGCCCCCTAAGAGAAACAGCATGGAGAAGCAGCATGGCCTAATGGATAGAGCAAAGGCCTGGGAGGCAGAAGGTCATGGGTTCTAATCCCGGATCCACCACTCGTCTGCTGCATGACCTTGGGCAAGTCACTTCGCTTCTCTGGGCCTCAGTTTCCTCCTCTGTAAAATGGGGATTTGAGACTCTGAGCTCCACGTGGGACAGGATGACTGTGTCCAACCCGATTTGCTTGGGTCCACCCCAGTGCTTAGTACAGTGCCTGGCGCATAGTAAGTGCTTAATAAATATCATAATAATAATAATAATAATAATAACCATTTGTTGTTTTCCTTTCCAACACGGCCAATCACCATTCTTCCTTTTTTGGCTTTATATCTTTTCTTATGACATTTTTTTTTTAGCACTTACTATGGGACCGGCACTTTCGTAAGCGCTGGGGTAGACGCCAGCTAATCAAGTTGGATGCAGTCCATATCCCAGGGTGGGGGGGGGGGGGGCGTTCACAGTCCTTATCCCCATTTTACAGATAAAGTAACTGAGGCCCAGAGAAGTTAAGTGACTTGCCCGAGGTCACCCAGCAGACAGGTGGTGGAGGCAGAATTAGAACCCAGGTCCTTCCGACTCCCGGGTCTGGGCTCTATCCACGAGGCCGTGCTGCTTTGGTGGCAAAGAGGGAGCCAGTCAATTCATGGTATTTCCTGCAGAATCAGCCCGCTGCTCTGCATTGAAACTGGACACAGTGACAGCAGAAGCATCAAAAGTCTAACCACAGCCCCATCGAGTAGCCCCAGGTAGTTCTCGCGACATGTCCCTGGCATCCACGGTCAGAGGGCTTAGGAACAAGAGATGGGGGCCAGTCAGAGAGAGAAAGAGAGAGAGAAAGAGCGACCAACGGGTGCTTGTACATGGCTCTCTTTCATATGGAATTAATGGTGGTTTAATGGGGTATGAAGGGATGTTTTACTGGAAACAATGAGGAACAATTGTCTTGCTCACGTTTCATTTCACAGGTCATTATTGCATTAAGAAGTAAATCGACCAAGTCCGGTAAATAACAGTCTGTGTATTGCCGAGAGGTTCAAACAACAATCCTTGCCATCCTCAACTAATATCGCTGTCAGTTTAACCCTTGCAGGGTTGTGCTGGGGGCTAAACAATTACAGTCTGCACCCAGTCCTAGCAGGTGAACGTAATTCATCGCACCTCTCATCCCTTGCTGCGCAATCCCCACGAGGCCAGATTTTAGCATTGTTGTTTGGTTGATGAGCTGGCTTCAGCCAACTGCAGCTCTGGTGGCCTTGAAAAACAACCCCCATTTTAGCGAGCGCTGCGGGCGTCTTTAAACAGACTGCTTCCTCTGCAAAATTAATTGCTGCGAAATGCAGCGTTTCCCCTGTAAGCTTTTGCAAGCTTGCACTCAGCAATTTGGGTGGGCCGTCGATATGCCTGATAGATCCAGGGAAAAACAAGCTCGGCTATACTTCGAATAATTTTTGCCTTCGCATCCCCTTGCGTAACTGGAGACCTGAGGGTCTTTACTGTCTTGATGCTGTTCCCTTTTCACGACTGGCGGAGAGGAGTGAGCCGAGGCCTCCCACCAAAGCCTCACTGAAGGCACGTCCCCTCCAAAAGGCCTTCCGAAACTAAGCCCCACTTTTCCTCATCTCCCACTTCGTCTCCATCGCCCTGACTTGCTCCCTTTGCTCTTCCCCCCTCCCAGTCCCCCAGCACTTATGTACATATCTGTAATTTTATTTATTTGTACTGATATGTCTCCCTCTTTCTAGATTATAAGCTCGTGGTGGGCAGGGAATGTCACTGTTTATTATTGTATTGTACTTTCCCAAGCACTTACTACAGTGCTCTGCACACAGTAAGTGCTCAATAAATATGACTGAATGAAAGAATAAGTCAGAGTGAGGACCAAGAGGTCAAATGGGGACAGTCCTGGGAATAAGGAGGAGGGTGCATTTATGCTTTCTGAACTGATAGGAACCTTAATCTAAATACTCATGCATTTCTCTCTTTAATTGTTATTGATTTATACATTTGTGCTTATTATTTAAATCTACTCTCGCATCCTTTTACCTACTACGTTTTGCTCTCCACATCTGCTTGTTTTCCCCATGAATATAAGCTCCTTGAGGAGAGATGCTCTGCAGGCTCTATGCACGGAAGGTATTTAATCAATACTCTTGCTAAGGAATTCAATTCATTCCGCCTTCACTTCTGCCTAGAGAATGATTCTGCAAAGCAAACTAAAAGCAGACTTTTTTTTAATGAGTCAACGGAACTGATCCTTTATTCTTCTCCTGTAGACTGTAAGCTCATTATGAGCAGGGGTAATAATAATAAGAACAATAATAACTGTGGCATTTGCTAAGCTCTTACTATGTACCAGGCACTGTACTAAGCGGTGGGGTGGATACAAGCAAACTGGGTTGGGCACAATCCCTGTCCCACATGGGGTTCACAGTCTCAATCCCCATTTTACAGATAACTGAGGCACAGAGAAGTGAAGTGACTTTCCCAAGGCTGCACAGCAGACAAATGGCAGAGTCAGGATTAGAACCCATGACCTTCTGACTCCCAGGCTCTCTCCACTACGCCATGCTGCTTCCCACTGAACTGTACTGTCCCAAGCACTTAGTATCCCAACTCTGCCACTTGTCAGCTGGGTGACTGTGGGCAAGTCACTTAACTTCTCTGTGCCTCAGTTACCTCATCTGTCAAATGGGGATGAAGACTGTGAGCCTCACGTGGGACGACCTGATTACCCTGTATCTACCCCAGCGCTTAGAACAGTGCTCTGCACATAGTAAGCGCTTACAAATACCAACATTATCATTATTATGGCATTCTGTACACAGAAGGCATTCAGTAAATACCACTGACTGACTGACTGATTACCTGGAAACTGCTTCAACAGAGAATGTTATCTCCATATCAAAGCTTGAAAAGTCTTTATCATCTAAGGATCAAGGATTCTATCGCACTTCCTGGTTATTTCCTGACATCGAGTACGCTATAATTCTGTCATTCACATCTCCCCGACACAGAGCCAGCTTTCAGCACTGGTGAATTCTGGGCAAGAGTCCCAGGGACCTGCAGACTAAGGGAGAAGACCAGAGTGGGTTTGGGTGGAACTTCTGAAGATAATCGTGGTGGGTCCCTCGAGTCAGTTGGTCTTGGGAGCCGGCCATTTTGGCAACCTGATAAAGCCCCTTTCAACAGAGGAAGAAAATGACATACTTTTTTAACAGTACTTGTTGAGGGCTCACTGTGGCCAAGCACTGTACTTAGTGTTGGGATAGAGCCAAGATAATCAGGTTGGACATAGTCCCGGTCCCACAGTCTACGTCTGAGGAAATGGGATTTAATCCCCATTTTACAGATGATATAACCGAGACCCAGAAAAGACTTGCCAAAGGTCACCCAGCAGAGAAGTGGCAAAGCTGGGAGTGGAGCCCAGGTCCTTTGGTTCCCAGTCCTGTGCTGTCTTCACTAGGCCACCCTGCTTCTCATCCAACAAGCCAGTGGCAGGGATGGTACGGCTGGCTCCGTTTTTTGGTGATTATGCCTTTCTGGAGTGAGATCATGTCCAGAGAGGACGAGAGGTTAGTGTTTGTGATAGGTGTGGTTTATGCCCTGGTGAAGTTGAATATGGACTCAGAGACTGCCTCACTGAAACATTTGCTTGCCCTTTACACTTGAGTGCTTCCAGCAGTAGAATAAATCATTTCTGTGCTCTTTCTTTCATCACAGCCTCAAAATGAAGAACAAATGAGATAGACGCAAGCCTTCGTTGCGATGAAATTAAAGAGAGGTTGGTACAGAAATAAGCACATCATATGGGTCTTCCAACAATTTGCCCTATAGGTTGTAACCTCCGCCTGTAGAACGCAAGCTCGATGCGGCCGAATACTGTGTCTATCGTGTAGTGTTTACTTAGTTCAGTACTCTGCACACAGTAAGAACTCAATAGATTCCACTGATTTATTGATCAATTGTTTTAAAGCAGAATCTATATCCTAGAAATAAGGCCTGTCCATTTCACCCCTATTGCTGCCATTTTGAAAACACTTCCCTCCTGGTACCAGTCTAAGTCATCAAACATATTTCCCCATCTCAGGGTTCTGAATCTTGCACCCCTTCCTTACTTTCACATTAGACTTGATGGGCTTTCCCCAGTGGGAAGAGAAAATTGAATTCAGGTGCCCAGCTTTTGCGATTTTAGCTTCACCCCTTCTTTTTAGGCCCTTCTCTGCCAACTTTGAACCTCTTCACAGCCACCCCTCCTCTCCTGTGTACTCTAAAGGTACTGACTGTACCACCCTCATTCCTACTCAGGCTAATCTCTAAATCCCTTCTGAAAAATATATTTCCAGCACCACATGAAAACGTCGGTGGGAGGGACGGCATTTGGTCTTCCAAGCCACCACTTCATCCTTGGCCAGCGGGCAGAAACCAGCTATGATCAGCATGGAGTCTTCCCAATTGCTTGGATTTAAAGCCAGTAAGACCGCAAACATCACCTTCAATCTACCAAAAGGGTGAGTGCAAGGAACAGATGACCCAAAGTCATCTTCTTCCTGACACCCATGAAAGACCTGAAGTAATCCCGGCTCAGCCACTTGTCAGCTGTGTGACTTTGGGCAAGTCACTTAACTTCTCGGGGCCTCAGTTACCTCATCTGTAAAATGGGGATTAAGACTGTGAGCCCCACGTGGGACAACCTGATTCCCCCTGTGTCTACCCCAGCGCTTAGAACAGTGCTCGGCACATAGTAAGCGCTTAACAAATACCAACATTATTAATCCTCAGATCATAGAAAATAAGGCCCCCAAGAAGCCCGGATAGGAGACTAGGTATCTAATACCATCTGCTCTCTTGGCATGCTGTTGATTTTCTTCTTAAGAAAATATTTTTAAGGTACTTTCCAGGCAAGGCCAGGTCATTTTTCTCCACCCAAAGAATACGCCTCAGCAGCAGGAGCAGCTTGGAGGAGTGGATAGAACAGAGAAGGTCAGAGGTCATGGGTTCTAATCTTTGATCTGCCACTTGTCTGCTGTGTGACCTTGGGCAAGTCACTTCATTTTTCTGTGCCTCAGTTTCTTCAGCTGTAAAATAGGATTAAGATTGTGAACCCCATGTGGGGCAGGGACTGTGTCCAACCCGATTTGCTGGTATCCAACCCAGTGCTTAGTATAGTACCTGGCACATAATAAACACTTACTTAACATAGTTATCATTGCCTACATTTCCCAGTGATTCTCCTATCTGAGGCCCCTTCATCTTTTGCCTCGACATATCACCATACTGAGGGAATACAAGATTTTTCCTGCAACAAGTTCACTTAAAGTTCCCCCACAAACAGTGATTCCGTTACCACTTAACCAACCGGGAACACAGAGAAAAGACTCACTGCGGGCCTTCCATGATGCCCGGGGCACAGCTGGCTTCAGGAATGGGCATCTCTGGTTTGGAACCAACCGGGAATGCGATGAGCAGAAGTTTCCCATGGAAAGAGTTTCAGACATTTGAAGTTGAAGGAGACATCCAGAATGGACAAGCCTTAGGAAGAGCCTTAGGAGAGCTCTCTTGGCTCGTCTCTCCTTTCTGCTTCTCATCTCCAGGACTATGTAAGGGTTTCTTCAATCTGTGATGCCTTGAGCATCGCCGAACCTCGGATGAGGTTCTGGCTTTGGTTAAAGGGCAGGGCTGTGGGAGCTGGCTCCCACCCTCATGGAAGAGATTGTTAAGAACAGGGAACCCGCTGTCTCGATTGACCTTTGGGGAAGGGAGGACGGGAGGGATGGTTGCCAGAGCTCAGTTGGCTTGGCGGGGCTCTGCATTGGCACCTCTGGGTATAGTCCCAGAGCCGAAGGAACAATGCTGGGAGAGAATGTCTCCCAACTGCTTCCGCTCCCCAAGCCACTCCTCTAGCTCCAGTCTGCCACATCTGAGGCCACACTAGCGGGAGAACTCCCAGCACTTTCAGCTCCGGAACCTCTCCCGGTTGATTAAGCCGGGACAGGTCTTGCAAAGTTTGGCTAGAATTCAGTCCTAAGATACGTGGAAAAATCAGGAGATAATTTCATTTCAGTGAGCCCCCTCCCCACGGCCCTAACACAAAAGGGCTAATAATAATAACAATAATAATAATAATGGCTCTTGCTAAGCTCTATGTGTCAAGCACTTTTCTAAGCGCTGGGGCAGATACAGGTTAATCAAGTTGGACACAGTCCCTGTCCCACAGGGGGCTCAGATTCTTAATCCCCATTTTACAGATGAACTACCTGGGGCCCCGAGAAGTGAAGTGACTTGCCCAAGCTCACCCAGCAGACATGTGGCGGAGCTGGGAATAGAACTCAGGTCTTTCTGACTCCCAGGCCCGTGCTCTATCCACCAAGCCATACTGCTTCCCCCCAATAGTCAGTGGACAGTTCAATGTCCAGTCAGAGTAACGGACTGAACGTGGAGTACCATGCCTCTGCTCACTGCCTGTGGAAGACTGGTTCATTGTGTTGAGAAATACTGTCACTGAAGCCTGTCTTCTTCAGTCCTGTGGGGGTAAGCTATCTCTGAACAATGGATTCTGGCTGAGTATGAATAGGCCAGGGTGTTTTCAATTTCCAGAAACTGATTGGGTGGGTGTGTTCACCCTGTGGACTTTATTAAAGTCAAAGCAATTGGAATAAACCACCCTGATATAGGTGAAGAAAAGCATGGCAGCTAAGTCACACACCTTTTCCATCTTCCCCTTTCCAAAAAATCCAACATGCAAGCCATTCCAACTTGCAGAGAGGACTCTGTTTTTTTATGGTATTTGTTAAGCACTAACTACATGCCAGGCAATGATTAGCAGGTTGGGCACAGTCCGTGTTCCACATGAGGGGTTCAAAGTCTTAATCCCCGTTTTACAGAGGAGATAACTGGGGCACAGAGAAGTTAAGTAATTTGTCCAAAGTCACATAGCAGATGAGTGGTGGAACTAGGATTAAAACCCAGGTCCTCTGACTCCCAGGCCCAGGGTCTTTCTACTAGGCCATGCTGTTTCTCTTACTCTCTCACTCCAGATCCCATATTGTAGCAGTTCACTCCATCTGGTGTCAAGGCAAATCGAGGGTCAGGAGCAAAAACAAGGATTTGAAAAAATTATTTGTGAAAATTTTTCAAGAGACACTAAAAGCTTCATCTTTCTCCATTTGGATTAAAACCCCTTGAAGCCACAGATCCCAAAGATTCTAATATTTTCTGAGACTCCACTGTGCCTTTATATTTTAATACCCAGACATCTGGAATCCTAAAAGTCTAATGTTTAACCATAAATATCTGCTGAGATTAAAGAGCTATATACCAAGCTTCAATCTTTTGGACCTATAATTGCTTGGGAAAAGAGAATGGTATTTCTCCCTCTAGCTAGAAGAAAAAGGCCTCTGCAAACTCAGATATTGGCAGACAAATTCTCTGACAACCGCTTCTTCTCTCCATTTGCTTCCCTCCCTCCCTTTCTACTGTCGTTCTCAGGAAAAAAATGAGAACGGCACAGAGATGGCAAAGATGTTTTTTCGAGATCCAGCAGCTCAGAGCCAAGAAAATGCTAAGCACTCTCCCCTCGCTACACAACAGTCAGTATCTGCCCCTGTGATAATGGGGATTCCCATTTTTCAATATGACACTGTCCCACGCCATTTTGTCGGGTCTTGTGCTCACAAACTCCCTCTTTGCCTTCCTTCCTGTCACCCCCAATCTCTCCTGTTTATTGGATGATAAGTAAATGATAATAAATAGCACGGGGTCAGGTTTTGGCCAGGCAATACTTGGAAAGCAAGGGAATGCACCTCATCACTCTCGGGGCCCAGAAGAACGGAGGGAAGAGGGGAGTCGAGGCTGTGGCGGGGACGGAAACCTCCAAGATTTTTCTTATTAATTTGAAGTTGGCTCTCCACCTACGGAAGAAGCCCTGCGAAGCAAACTTCACTTTCCAAAAACATTCAATTACCACCCACCACCAGCCTCCTTCCTCTCCCCTTCTCCCTGGGCTCAAAGAGTCCAAGCTGCACGTGCCAGCCTGGAACGGTCAGGGGAAGGGCGGTTAGCGGTAGCCCCCTCATTGACCGGCCAAGGAGATGCTTATGACATTCGTCACAGAAGGCACAGGGGATAACGTGATACTCTCAGTGGTACCATTTTGCAGAAATAGGTGAATCTTGTGTAATATTAACAATAATTGTGGTATAATCATTTGTCGGGCTCTTACTACATTCCAAGAACTGTACTAAGCACTGGGGTAGATAGAAGATAATCAGGCCACAGACATGGGGTTTACAGTCTAAGTAGGGGGGGGAACAGGGATTGAATCTCCAATTCGCAGATAAGGGAACAGAGAAGGTCACACAGCAGATAAATGGAGGGCTGGGATTAGAAACCGGATCCTCTAACTGCCAGACCTACCCTCTTTCCACCAGGCCACACCACTTCTCAATCCTAGACTGTCTCTCTGGGGGAACCCCTGGATGTTTTATAGCATCCTAGATATCCTCCTAGATCTGTATGAGCTCTGCCACCTGAGCTGTGGAACTCAACGGCAGGAGCCACGGACAAGAGTGAACCACTAGTGAAAATGTTCAGTGACCTATCGCAACTGGGCGGTCAGGCCACCTGAAAAACAAACTCTCTGGTTCAAACTAAATCACTGACTACACTAGTCTAGGGAATCAGAGAAGAGAGCTGCTTCTAAAGCTCCCACATTTGACGGTAAGTAGCATTCTCGCCTGAGAAATCTTAAGGGGCGACAGGATTTGAGGAATGCCTCCCAAATTAAGATCGCAGGAATAGAAGGGACGATCTCACTTGGATGAATGCACAAGCCCACAGCACAGATATTTGGGACGAACATGAGTTGGGGTTCCAGTTGTCTCTAGTCTCATCTTTCTCCTGCTGCTACATTTAAGTGCCCTGTATCCAGGAGACGGAGATTCTGGTCAGATAGTAAGCGGACACAAAATGGACATAATTCTCTCGAGATTCAATTTGTGCCTCTCCCAGCCATCAGACCTCAGACAGGAACTGATGAGGGGAGAGAAGGGGATAAGAGGAGAGAAAAGGATGAAGCTAACAAGGAGCGAGAGAGAGAGGCAGAGAGAGACACACAGAAACAGAGAAAGAGAGAGAGAGTGTGTGGGAGCTGGGAAGGGAGGGAGACAGACCAGTAGACCAACCTGGGAGAGGAGATATCTAGACCAATTTTGGCACCATGAAGCATCCCAAATCGTTAGACTAGGCCGCAGGTTGCCCCGTGAAGACAAATTTATAGTAGTTTCACCATCATCAGAAGTATTTATTGAGTACTTGGTGCAGAGAACTGTACTAAGTGCTTGGGAAAGTAGATTTGTTCTCTGCCCTGGAATCAATCGATTGTATTTATCGACCTCTTACAGTGTGAATGGGTAGCTAAGGTAATGTTAAAACAATATAAAGCTTCAAAACATCTGGAGCTAAGGCAGATCCACGAACCTCCACACACAATGTGGCTCAGTGGAAAGAGCACGGGTTTGGGATTCGGGGGTCATGGGTTCGAATTCTGGCTCTTCCACTTGTCAGCTGTGTGACTGTGGGCAAGTCACTTAACTTCTCTGTGCCTCAGTTACCTCATCTGTAAAATGGGGATGAAGATTGTGAGCCTTACGTGGGACAACCTGATTACCCTGTATCTACCCCAGCGCTTAGAACAGTGCTCTGCACATACTAAGCGCTTAACAAATACCAACATTATTACAGGCCTACAATCCAGCAGTGGACACTGGGAAATTTACACTGCTCAGTGATTTAGAATTGGGGCAGAGAGGTGAGAAATAGACAACTAGGCCAACAACAAAGCTATGCTTCCATGAAAGCAAGGTACAGTCTGCACAGCAGATAGCTAGGAAGTGCATCTTCAAAGGAATGGTTTTAAATAGCCCATATTAAATATTATCACACAAGTTAATATTTTCATAAGTCCAATTATTTGTTCTTTTTTAATGGTTTTGTTAAGCATATACCAGCGTCAAGCACTGTTTTCATGCTGGTGTATTTAATCGGACAGGACGCAGTCGCCATCCCACCTGGGGCTCACAGTTTATACAGGCGGGAAAACAGGTATTGAATCCCCATTTTACAGTTGAGGAAACCGAGGAACAGAGATGTTTAATGATTTGCCCAAGGTTACACAGCAGGCAAGTGGCACAGCAAAGATTAGAATCCAAATCCTCTGAATCCCAGGTCTACGATTCGTCCACTAGGCCATGCTGCTTCCCATGATTCTTTCAATCACGCAGCAACGAGTTTTGGTTAGAACCCATTCCTCGGCTCTTCTGGCCTTGCCCACTAAGAGACCCAAGATGGCCTCAACATCAGCATATAGAACTGCAGGAAGAAAAGTTTCATACTGTACAGGAAGGATTTTATGTATCATCATGAGTGGATTTTCAAAACCAAGTGGTAAGAAGCTTTCTGATTAGAGAGAGAGAGAGAGAGGAGAGATTATCAATCAAGCAATGGTATTTGTTGAGCATTTAGTAGGTGCAGAGTGCTGTATTGATACAACATGGATTCAGGTAGGTGAACACAATATACTGTCTAACTAACCCTTAAAGTTCTGTGTTGCAAATTAAATTTTTGGATGTGAGAAGAGCTTCTTGACTGGGGATTGGTTCAGCACATCCATTTCCTTCAGCCGGTGAGGTAGGGGTTGTTGGTCTTCAGTGATCTTTTCAACAACCTTCGTAAACACCGACAGGCTACTCCCAACAGGAGTGACTTCTTCAAAAAAATTACAGGTGTGTGTATCTATGTACGTGTCGCCGATGGATGGAGAGTAATCAAGCAGCGTGGTCTAGTTGAAAGAGCTTAGGCCTACGAGTCAGAGAATCTGGTCTATAAACCCAGCTTCGCCGCATGTCTTCTGTGAGATCTCGGGCAAGTCACTTACCCTTTTTTGTACCTCAGTTACCTCATCCACAGAATGAGGATTTGCCTCCTATATAGATTGCGAGCCCCATGAGGGACCTGATCATCTTATCTCTGCCCCAGCACTTACTACTAGAGTATTTACAAATACCACAATTATTATTATAATTTTATCTGCCCCAGTGCTTAGTATAGTGCCTAGCATATTAAATGCGTCAACAAATTCTATTAAAAAAATCAGTGTTATTTATTGAGCGCTTACATGTGCAGGGCACTATTCGAAGTGCTTGGGAGAGTAGCTGCCAAAGAGCTGCATGAGTATTTAGAATTGGTAGCTATCTATTCTTAATTATTCTGAAGGTCAGTGATGGTCTTGGTGCACAAACAGAGTACTAATAATAAGAAGAAAAATGATAATGCTATTATAAAGTGCTTATTATTTACCAAACAATCAATAGTGTCTATTGAGCAATTACTTTATGCAGAGGGCTGAACTAAGCGCTTGGAAGATTACAGTTCAATAGAGTCTGTGACACAATCCCTGCCCTCAAGGAATTTACAGTCTAAATGATATAAGATTACCAGATTGGCAACAGACTTTGTCCCATATGGGGCTCTCAGTCTGAGAGGGAAGAAAAAAAAAACAAATTTTATTTCCATTTTACCGTGAGGATTTGGGTCGCACAGAGACTGAGTTGCCCAAGGTCACCCAGCAGACAAGTGACAGAGCTTAGGCTAGAGGCTGAGTCTCTACTCCCAGCCCTGTGTGATCTGTCCACTAGGCCATCCTGCCTCACATGTTGACAGTGGCTTGTTGATAGGCTTTTTTTTTAGGCATTTCCCCCTGGGAGACTTACCAACACCCAACATCCCCCCTGAAAAACAGTCATATCCATTTGACTGTCAGGATACTTTTATAGGAGAAGCAGCGTGGCTCAGTGGAAAGAGCCCGGGCTTGGGAGTCAAAGGTCGTGAGTTCAAATCCTTGCTCTGCCATTTGTCAGCTGTATGACTGTGGGTAAGTCACTTAACCTCTCTGTGCCTCAGTTACCTCATCTGTAAAATGGGGATTAATTGTGAGCCTCACATGGGACAACCTGATTACCCTGTATCTACCTCAGCTCTTAGAACAGTGCTCTGCACATAGTAAGCGCTTAACAAATACATTATTATTATAGTTCATCCAGTCATTCATTCAATAGTACTTATTGAGCGCTTACTATGTGCAGAGCACTGTACTAAGCGCTTGGAATGTACAAATCGGTAACAGATAGAGACAGTCCCTGCCCTCTGACGGGCGCACAGTCTAATCGGGGGAGACAGACAAGAACAATAGCAATAAATAGGATCAAGGGGATGAACATCTCATTAAAACAATAGCAAATAAATAGAATCAAGGTGATGTACATCTCATTAACAAAATAAATAGCGTAATGAAGATATATACAGTTGAGGGGATGAGTACAGTGCTGAGGGGATGGGAAAGGAGAGGGGGAGGAGCAGAGGGAAAGGGGGGAACAGAGGGTTTAGCTGAGGAGAGGTGAAGGTGGGGGGTAGAGGGAGCAGAGGGAAAAAGGGAGCTCAGTCTGGGAAGGCCTCTTGGAGGAGGTGAGCTTTAAGTAGGGTTTCGAAGAGGGGAAGAGAATCAGTTTGGCGGAGGTGAGGAGGGAGGGCGTTCCGGGACCGTGGGAGGACCTGGCCCGGGGGTCGACGGCGGGATGGGCGAGAACGGGGGACGGCGAGGAGGCGGGCGGCGGAGGAGCGGAGCGTGCGGGGTGGGCAGTGGAAAGAGATAAGGGAGGAGAGGTAGGAGGGGGCGAGGTGAGGGAGAGCCGCCTTGAAGCCTCTAGTTATAATCTGAGATTCAAGCTTTCGAGTTTGGATTCTCCAGTGATCCTCTGGGAGGCATGAATAAGTGTAACTGTAGCAGTTACCAGTAATTATGGACAAAACGATATTGCAAATATACCACAAGGTCATTATTTCTATCATTATACTTATTAAGTACCGAGTACGTTTCAAGCACTATTCTCAGAGCTGGTATAGATATAAAGTTAATCAGATTTGACGCAGTCCCTGCCTCACATGGGGCTCACAGTCTTAATCCCCATTTTACAGGTGAGGAAACTGAGGCCCAGAGAAGTTACATGACTTGCCCAAGGTCAAACAGCAGACAAGTGGTGGAGCTGGGATTAGAACCCAGGTCCTCCCGACTCCCAGGTCGGTGCTCTTTCAACTAGGCCACACTTCTCAGTTGAGGAAACTGAGGCACAGAGTAGTGAAGTGACTTGCCCAAGGTCACACAGAAGACCTTGGTCCCACATCCCCCAGATTCATGTTCTTCCACTAGGCCACGTTGCTTCTGACTTCTAAATTTTTTACACTAGCCTTTACAGAGTCATAAATATGCTTGCTAATAATGCTGTATTTCACGGTAGGTTATTTGTACCCTGACGTAA
This sequence comes from Ornithorhynchus anatinus, assembly GCF_004115215.2. Taxonomy (NCBI): domain Eukaryota; kingdom Metazoa; phylum Chordata; class Mammalia; order Monotremata; family Ornithorhynchidae; genus Ornithorhynchus; species Ornithorhynchus anatinus. Next base: position 16,011,009 of record NC_041749.1, read on the forward strand.
GGAGGGAGAGTGCTGTAGCAGAGAGGCAGTGTGGCTTAGTGGCAAGAGCACAGGCTTGAGAGTCAGAGGACGTGGGTTCGAGAAGCAGCGTGGCTCAGTGGAAAGCGCACGGGCTTTGGAGTCAGAGTTCATGGGTTCGAATCCCGGCTCGGCCACTTGTCAGCTGTGTGACTTTGGGCAAGTCACTTCACTTCTCTGTGCCTCAGTTACCTCATCTGTAAAATGGGGATTAAGACTGTGAGCCCCACGTGGGACAACCTGATACCCCTGTGTCTACCCCAGCGCTTAGAACAGTGCTCGGCATATAGTAAGCGCTTAACAAATACCAACGTTATTATTATTAATCCTGGCCCTGCCACTTGTCTGCTGTGTGACCTTGGGCAAGCCACTTAACTTCTCTGTGCCTCAACTCCCTCCTCTGTAAAATGGAGATTAAGACTGTAAGCCCCACGTGGGACCACCTGATTACCTCGCATCTACCCCAGTGCTTAGAACAATGCTCGGCAAATAGTAAGCGCTTAGCGGCGTGGCTCAGTGGAAAGAGCACGGGCTTTGGAGTCAGAGGTCATGAGTTCGAATCTCAGCTCGGCCACTTGTCAGCCGTGTGACAGTGGGCGAGTCACTTAACTTCTCTGTGCCTCGGTTACCTCATCTGTAAAATGGGGATTAAGACTGTGAGCCCCACGTGGGACAACCTGATTCCCCTGTATCTCCCCCAGCGCTTAGAACAGTGCTCTGCACATAGTAAGCGCTTAACAAATACAAACATTATTATTAACAAATACCATCCTCTTTATTATTATCATTAGCAGTCAGTCACATAGTAAGCACTCAATAAATACTACTGAATCAATAAATCGGGGGATGCATTCGGTTTCCGCTTTGCCTATGACTCAGGCAACGCCCTCACCCTCAAGTGATCCAAGGGTTAATAATTCTGGATCAGGCTAACTGCTCCCTGAACCAAAGGGATGAAGTTGGCCTAACCCTGAGATAAAGGCATGTTTTCTTCTTCTTTCTTTCTCTGCAAGAAGGACCAGATACTATAAAGTGAGAAGCGGCATGGCCTAGTTGAAAGAGCATGGCCCTGGGAATCAGAGGACCTGGGTTCTGATTCCAGCTCCGCCACCTTTCTGCTGTGTGACCTTGTGCAAGTCACTTCACTTTGCTGTGCCTCCGTTTTCTCAACTGTGCCCTGGGGATTTAATACCTGCTCTCCCTCCTACTTAGACTGTGAGCCCCAGGTGGGACAGGAACCGTGGCAAATCTGATTGACTTATCTACGCCAGCATTTATAATAATAATGCTGGTATTTGTTAAGCTCTTACTAGGTGCAGAGCACTGTTCTAAACGCTGGGGCAGATACAGGGTCATCAGATTGTCCCACGTGAGGCTCACAGTCTTCATCCCCATTTGACAGATGAGGTCACTGAGGCCCAGAGAAGTTAAGTGGCTCAGTGGAAAGAGCCCGGGCTTGGGAGGCAGATGTCATGGGTTCGACTCCTGGCTCTGCCACTTGTCATCTGTGTGACTGTGGGCAAGTCACTTCACTTCTCTGGGCCTCAGTGTCCTCATCTGTAAAACGGGGATTAAGACTGTGAGCCTCACATGGGACAACCTGATTACCCCGTATCTACCCCAGCGCTTAGAATAGTGCTCTGCACATAGTAAGCGCTTAACAAATACCAACGTTATTAAGTGACTTGCCCACAGTCACACAGCTGACTAGTGGCAGAGTCGGAATTCGAACCCATGACCTCTGACTCCCAAACCTGGACTCTTTCCACTGAGCCACGAGGGATTTGCACACAATAAGTGTTTAACAAATATCATAAAAAAAAAAGAACAAAAACACACTGGCAGGGTAAAGCTTATTTCTCTTTCTCTCTCTAACACGCACAGAGAGAGAGAGTCTCCCACACCTAAACATTTAACTGACCTGTGTTGAAGCAGGAATCGGTCCACTCAGACTCTGACTTGGGGAAAACAGAAACAGGTGGAGGCAATCTCAGAGCACTCCCATCCAGGTCCTCGAAGAGAAATTTTCTTGGGCTTTCACAGCCCCATTTCAGACAGTCCTCAGATCCCAAGTCCTCCCTATGGATGTAGAAGGAAGCCCATTGTCAAGGAAAATAAAGGACACTAACATCCACATCAATTGTACTTTCTTGAGTGCTTAGTACCATGCTTTGCACACAGTAATGGGCTCGATAAATACCACTGATCGATTGATTGATGGATCGGGGATCCGGTGTCCCATCCCTCTTCCCTCAGAGACACACAGCCCTTCATTCTGAAGAGGAAGTTGTCCCCAATACATAAATATATAAATTGTTTTACAGTAACAGAGTCAGGCTCCTCTCGGGGTCGCACCTAGAGAGCGTCAGGTACTCTACCAGTCTCGCCTACAAGAGGAAGAGTCAAGCAGAGACCTACCCTTTCCATTCTTAGCTCGGGCGCTGTCTGGCAAGTGGAAGGCAATCTGCTACAAGGCAAAACTCACCCATGCTGGGCAGCAGCAGCACGGGAGAGAGTCGAGGGCGGAGACTCGAGGTTCCCGAGCGGAAGGAGGCAATAGTTAACCACTTCCGGGTTTTTACCAGGAAAACTCTCTGGATCCACTACCAGAACGACTGCAGATGGAGAGCGGCAAGTTCTGGGAGAGATGTGTCTGTGTGCAGTTATGGGTCGGAGATGACTCGACGGCATAAGGCAAGGCAAGAACAGAGTCAGGATTCCCAATGTAACCCATTTCATGCCATCTGTACTCAAGAAGCGTGTGGCCTAGTGGCAAGAGCACAGGATTGGGGGTCAGAAGATGTGGGTTCTAATTCCAGCTTTGCCACTTTGCTGTGTGAACTTGGGGAAGTCCCTGTGCCTCAATTACCTCATCTGTAAAATGGGGATTAAGACTGTGAGCCCCATGTGGGAGAGAGAGGGCTGTGTCCAACCTGAATACCTGGGAACTACCGCAGAACTTAGAAAAGTGTGTGGCACACAGTAAGTGTTTAACATATATAATAATTATTATTATTAGGTTGGTGGGTGCTACATGAAAAAGGATGAAACTATGTTTTCAGTCAAGTGTGAAAGAGATTACCTAGGCGGGGAAGAATAGAAGTAAAATTTGCTCTGATCTTTCACATGTAGCATCTGAGTCTTCACCGCTGTTATTGGATGCATGATGCCAGTGCTACCCGGATTCGGCAGGATGCAGACATCGAGGTCATCGCTATAGCAACTCTTCACAAAGTTACAAAAGGTGACTTCTGAAATAAACAAAAAGAACTTTATCCCATGTGAACAACCAAGCTTAAGAGCAAATTATTTTAATATCAGTTACCGCACCGTATCAATTTTGCCATGCTCTTTTATCTCTTGGTTTCAACCTATTTCAATCTCCCCCGAATCCAGACCCCATCCACAATCGCTCCAGCCCTATCAGGCACGTTACATCAAACCTGACTTGTGATACCTTCAGCTGTTGAGTCAGAGATTGAACACTGGGCCAAAACTGAATCCGAGAATGATTACGAGAGAGGCTTTGAATAAACGTGATATTTGTTAAACCCTTACGAGGTGTCAGGCACTGTTCTGAGCACTGGAAAGGATACAGTTATCAGTTTGTACACTGTCCTTAACCCACATGGGGCTCAAGACTACGTAGGAGGAAGAATAAGTATTGGATCTACACTTTACAAACGGGGAAGCTGATTTGCTAAGATTAGAACCCATGTCCTTCTGACTCCTAGGTCCGCGTTCTACCTACTAGGCCGTGCTACTTTTCTATTTGCTCCTGCCTTCAAAATAGAGAAACTAAACCTGACGTGGGGCCCTAGCGCCAGCCTCCCCTGGAACCAGCCCAAATTTCAGACCAACCTTCCAGCTTCATGATCCCTACGATGGCCGGATCATTCCTCACTTTGTGCCACGGATCGCGAGGCCGCTGGTTCTGTCCCGAGGTGAATCCGGGCCACAGAACGCCAACCCGGCCCCCTTGAGGATTCAAGGGAGCTCGGTCCCTGACCGTCGCGTTGGCCGAGAGGGGTCGGATCCGGTCTCGGATGCAGTCGAAGGAGGAGCTGGTGGCCACGATGACGGAACTCCTCACGATGATCCGCTGCTTCCGCAAAGCCGGGGCCCGAGCAGGGGACCCATACGCCACGGGCAGAAGAGCAACACCATTGTCTATCAGAGTCACATTCTCCACCTCCACGGCACTTTCCAGGTGGAACATGACCCCGTAGTCAAAGTTTTTGTAGGACAGAAAGCCGGAGATCTTGGTACAATCGTGAAAGCCATCTCCCTTATACAAATGGAAGCCATGCAGATTTGAATGGGCCACGTTGTCGGCCCCAAGGCTCTCTGTCGGGGAGCACTTGTGACCCTGGATGTGAAACCCAATTCTCTCGGACCCGGCCACAGCATTCCTGAGGAGGGAGGTGCCATTCGCCCTGTTCACTTTGATTCCTGCCACCCAGTCAGGGCACCCTGCTGGTTGTTTTGTCAGAACCACCAGGTTCCTGGTGAGAGAATGGTCGTCGCCTTCCAAATCGATGCCGTGGCCTGCCGTGTTGAACACAATGTTGTCGTGAAGTGAGATGCCACGGCTCTTGGTGGCTCGAATGCCACCCCCACAGCTCTGGTGAATCACAGAAGAGTGGATCCAGGATCCCGGGGAGACTATGGAGAAGTCAATGGTCGGATGCTGTGGAGAGCCAAACTTCTGAATCTCCACATTTGAAAGCTGAAGGACACCTGCAAACAGAAGACATGATCTCAACCGAAGTCAGAAGACAGATGAGTCCATAATGTGGGGGTCGGTGAGTGAGTCCTGAACTGTGGGAGCATCATGGTTTAGTGGAAAAAACACGGGCTCGGGAGCCGCAGGTCGTGGGTTTTAATCCCAGCTCCACCACTTATCAGCTGGGTGACAAGTCACTTAACTTCTCTGGGCCTCAGTTACCTCATCTGTAAAATGGGGATGAAGACTGTGAGCCCACGTGGGACAACCTGATTACCTTGAATCTACCCCAGCACTTAGAACAGGGCTTGGCACATAGTCAGCACTTAACAAATACCATCACCATCATCATAAAACACATGGTCACAATGAATTTTAGAAAATGCAAACTAGGGAAGGTGCCTAGAAGATTTGGGAACTTCTTTAGAACAGTGCTTTGCACATAGTAAGCACGTAACAAATGCCATCATCATTATTATTATATAGGAGAAAGGCATTTGAAATTCCAAGTCTGCTCCTTCATCTGTCAATTTTGAAACAATGCAATCTCCTCAAGCCTCAGTTTCCCTGCTCACTTTCCCCACCCGAGAAAGGAAGTAATAATACCAGCACTCCTTCTAGTGATTGCAGTGGGGTACTCAGAGGACAAAATCTCTGAAACGCTCCCATAAGGTAGAAATACCTGAGACACACCACAGCTTAGGAGAGAAGCCCCGTGGCCTAGTGGATCGAGCCCAGGTCTGGGAGTAAGAAGGGCCTGGGTTCTAGTCCAGACTCTGCCACTTGTCTGCTATGTGACCTTGGGCAAATGACTTTGCCTCAATTACCTCTTCTGTAAAATGGGAATTAAGACTGTAAGCCCAATGTGGGACAGGGACCGTGTCCAACCTGATTAACTTGTGCTACCCCAGCACTTAGCACAGTGCCTGGCACCCAATAAGTGCTTAACAAATACCATCAAAAAGTGGCCATGGATCCTAAACACTGAAAAATATCTTACGAAGACTCTGCTTCTCTCTCCCTTTCTCTCTCTCATAAATTGTGGGCCTTATTATTTAAATTCTATGCTTTGAAAACCAATCCAGTCCCGTTGCCAATAATCTATACGGTATTTAAATCCTTGGCCTTTCTGACTCTGTTGGCTATTTTCCTCTCTCCATTTGGAGAGGGTATTCTTAAACCCACAGAGGGCCAAAATATGGCCCCATGTTGGACGATATTGAAAAACACAGGCACTGCCACAGGGCAAGAAAATGGCATATCCAAAATGCCAACATGCTATAATTTAAGGAAGAAGCAGAGGGAATGTCAACTAGGTGGCTGAAATCAGATTTTCCCCCAAAGAGAAGTGTAGGCTAAAGACCAAATTTCTCTTTCAAAGCAACAAATTTCACTTTAGTCAGAATGGAACAGGCTCAGCGTCCAGGAAGCAGGTAACCTTTAGTTCTTACCACTCAGTTTTTTGGGAGAACAATTACTTTCTCATCACTCCACAAACAGCAAGCAAAGACTGGGTCTACGGAAGGCAGTGTGAAGTTAATAATAATAACTGTGGTATTTGTTAAGCATTTATTACGGGCCAGGCACCTTACTAAGTGCTGGGGTGGATACGAGCAAATGGGTTTGGACACAGTCCGTGTCCCGTGTGGGGCTCACAGTCTCAGTCCGATTCATAGTATAGACAGTATGTTTACTTGCATTTCAACAGATGGCTGAAATAAATCGATGACCAAGTTAAGGAATTGAAGGGAGATTGAAGCATTGATTTTGCTCTCAGCCTCTTCCTTCTTCCTCTTGGGCAACTCCTGATGGAAACCCTCCTTTTGGCAAACATCAGAACAGAGAGAAGTCTCAAGCTGCAGGCTGCAAGCTTGAGAGAGGAGGGGGGAATTCTCTTGAGACGTAAGGATACCCAGTGGCAGAGCCTGGCCTAGGGCTGGGACACAAATCAATTATTTCCACTAGAAAAAGCTGAAGCTTGTGGCTGGACTCGTCTTTGTGTTGCTGCAGGCCCTGTTTCAATGAAGGACCCACCCCCAGTCCTGCCCACTTGTATCCAGACTGGTTGAGACACATTCAAACATATGGAGACCAAATCTTTCCGCTGAAAAGCCCAGCCACACCCCTCCCAAATGGACACGATGTCCCTGTTCACTTCCTGCTTAGAAAATTGACAGGTAAAATGTTTGCCCTCTTCTACAGGCATTCTGACAGTCAGTATCTCTCAGGGCTTAGACACAGGAGCTTTGAAATCTCATTTGTTTTGGCAGCAAGGGAAGGAAGAAGAGGAACAGCTTTAGAATGTCATGAAGAGAAAGCATATCTGGTCCTCTTTTTCTCCCTTCCACCAAAGCCTCGCTAATCCCCACCTCTAGAATGGCACATCAAACTCGCAAATCGGACCTGGCATTAGGGCATGCCCTCCACTTTCAGCCCATAACCCATTCCTTCCTTATGTACCCTCCGAATGAGATCAACCCACACCACATAACCCTCAACCTGTCCAGACTGCCTTTTTTAAAAAGATAACCGTATCCCTTCCAGAGTCACCTCTGTCCTCTTCCTCGTCAGGTGAATCCTTCTCAAACCCATCTCTCCCCTTCCTGGCACCCCTAAAGTCAGAGGGATTGGGAGGTGGAGGGAAGTGGTTGGCCTTGGAGTAGATAACTGTATATATCTTCATTACCCTATTTGTTTTGTTAATGAGATGTACATCACCCTGATTCTATTGATTTGCTGTTGTTTTAATGAGATGCTCTTCCCCTCGATTCTATTTATTGTCATTGTTCTCGTCTGTCCGTCTCCCCCGATTAGACTGTAAGCCCATCAAAGGGCAGGGACTGTCTCTGTTACCAATTTGTACATTCCAAGCGCTTAGTACAGTGCTCTGCATATAGTTAGCGCTCAATAAATACTACTTAATGAATGAATAACTGGACCCTGCTCCTGTACTCTGCCTGATTTTGAAAGTAACCCCTATGCTCATTAGCCCAGTGTTGGAAGCAGCAAAGCTAGGTCCAAATGATTAAGGGACCAACCAAGAAATAATTTTTTAATGATAATTGGGATAGTCATGTCTGTTATACTGTACTCTCCCGAGCACTTAGCACAATGCTCTGCACTGTGAGCGCTCGATATATACTAGTGATTGATCGGCAATGTTCTAAGCACTCTGGTAGATATAATGCTATGAAATCAGACAGAGCTACTGCCCAACATGGAGATCACAGTCTAAGGAGGAGGAGGAACAGGTATTTAATCCATAGATGAGGGGACTGAGCCCCAGAGAAGTTAAATGGCTTGCCCCAAATCACTCAGTTGGCATATGGCAGAGCCCCCGGCATTAGAACTCAGGACTCTTGACACCCAGTCTCGTGCTCTTTCTACTAGTTTATGCTGCTTCTCAAATTGAAATTCTAATCTAAAACACCATAATCAGAAATGGCATCCCTATGTCACGGGTATTAATTACCCATAGGTATTAATTTACGAAATGGCTGAAAAAATATTTGGTGCTGTCAGATACTTTGAACTTATATTAAGACACTAGTGTACTTAAATGACTTCTGGAATAAATATAACAGCAGCTGCTAACTGAATAGAAAGTAACCACATAATAGGTGCTCTCTCTGACACCGTAAAAATGTTCTTATTCATTCTCTCTGTAACATCGACTCACTGTAAAACTAAAAAACAGATCCTAAAATCCTATTTGAAAGTCCTGCATCGGAACGATTCACGAAGAGCATTTGCTGAGGGCCAGTGTGTAGAGCACTGTATGAGACACTTAGGAGCGTGCAATACTGTGAGCCTCACGGAGGACAACCTGATCACCCTGTATCTAACCCAGCGCTTAGAAACCGTGCTCTGCACATAGTAAGAGCTTAACAAATACCAACTTTATTATAGAGAAGCAGCGTGGCTCAGTGGAAAGAGCACGGGCTTGGGAGTCAGAGGTCATGGGTTCGAATCCCCACTCTGCCACTTGTCGGCTGCGTGACTGTGGGTAAGTCACCTCACTTCTCTGTGCCTCAGTTACCTCATCTGGAAAATGGGGATTAAGACTGTGAGCCTCATGTGGGACAACCTGATTACCCTGTATCTACCCCAGCGCTGAGAACAGTGCTCTGCACATAATAAGCGCTTAACAAATGCCAACATTATTATTATTAATACAATAGAGTTGGTAGGCATGATTCCGGCAAGAAAATTGCTGACCATCGTGATGACCTTTACCTGAAAATTCTTCTCCGCTGGGGAGCTGAACGGATCCCACAGTCAAGGTCCCAGTGCATGGTGTGTCAGACCGGATCTGTATATTTCGGGTCAAAAGGCCAACCTCAGCAGCCAGGGAAATAGACCTGCCATCCTCCAAGATGTGGGAACTTCCTGGAGCAAGACAAAGGGGATGGGAGGAAAAGGCTAAAATAAAATTAGAAAAAAAAAAAATCCAGAGGATTTCCAAAACCATCAGCTGGGGACCCAGTGAACCTGACAAATGAAAACCTTCTTCCCCCGTGAAAGTTGCTCTGACATGGAGGCTGACTTTTCCTGGGGCACTCTAGGCAAGCATCAGCCGAGAAATGAAAAGGCTGTCTCCTCGGCTCTCCTTGGGAGCAGGGTGAGTGGGTTTGAGCGAGAATTAGTTTCTTCTCATAAAAGTGGGGACTGGGTCTTGGTACCTGACTTCCAGAAACCAGGGTAAATCAAACCAGGTAGAAAGATCCCCATTCTCCTTCTCTTCAATATCCCACCCTGAGCTTTCCGAGCTTGGTTGTATAGAGTGGAAGTGATCTCTTTCCCAAACAAGCAGGCAGGTGATGTTGAGACAACAGCTTATTAAGTGTAAAAGAAAAATTGAATCAAAACTGTACAGACAGCAGAGTCCTCTCACCGCAAGGCGATTTTCCCCTCCAAAGCCATTGCACCCTAAGTAAAGGTTCTTACTAACCAGAATTGAAACAGTTTTCATTTAGTGTCACTCTGGACAGATTTTTATATCCCTGAAGAGCCTACCAGAGGTATTGTTAGTAATGCTTTTGTCTTGCCTCCTTTTTTGAACCATTTTGCCAACTGGGATTTAGAACTTTTAGAACATTTCAGGATTTGACTCTACTGGAAATAAGGAAATTTGATGTTAGACACTTTCCCTGGTTTTCTCTGAAATATTTTCCAAAGTATCACACATTAAAAGATATGTATTTTTATCCTGCCTTTACCATACTGATGCATCAGTTCTTAATTATATGTAGGCCTACCCAGTGAATGGGTTTATTATTGACTTGAACTTCCTTGCATTTTATTCCTCCATGATGAACATATTAATGCCCATTTCATTGAAACAGACCATTTACAGAGAGAATACTTTCCTAAACAAATATGTTGTATCTCGGGATGTAAAAACTAATTTGAAATCTTTATAGATTGGTTCCATATTGTACCTTAGATATGAGGGACTCAAGATGTCAGGGACTTTATTTATTTTATTTATTTATTTATTTTGAGATGGTGCCAGACCATTATTCTACATGACTCTTTGGTCTTTGGAAAGGTGATATACTACCCTATTTCTTTTTTGTTTCCTCATGTGGAAAAGACAAAGATCTGCCATGTACCTGTTAGGATCTCAATAAGGAATAAGTAATGAAATATAGCCGTAAAAGATTGGGTTTCATCAAAATTGTGCTCCAACCTCTGAAACAAGTTGTGACTATTATTCTGCTCTCATGAGAGTATTAGGAAAAAGAAAAAGGATTCAAGAGAAAAATGAACTAGATTGATCATATAACTCATTTGTGTTGGGACAGTCCTGTATTTTTAGTCTGTCCTAAGTGATTTCAGGAAAAAAAAAATATTTGGACACTGGCAATTAGGACTGTGCCAATGAAAGTGGTTGGTTCAACTGGTAGTGACACCATTCCCATTCCACGAAGCAGCGTGGCTCAGTGGAAAGAGCCTGGGCTTCGGAGTCAGAGGTCATGGGTTCGACTCCCAGCTCTGCCACTTGTCAGCTGTGCGACTGTGGGCAAGTCACTTAACTTCTCTGTGCCTCAGTTACCTCATCTGTAAAATGGGGATTAACTGTGAGCCTCACGTGGGACAACCTAATGACCCTGTATCTCCCCCAGCGCTTAGAACAGTGCTCTCCACGTAGTAAGCGCTTAACAAATACCAACATTATTATTGCCCTCACCCCAGGCTCCTGCTCACTTTATAAGCTTGGGCTTCCATAGCCAGAAGGGGCCATGCTTGGTGTTTCTTCAGTTTCAGCCCTATCATACTGCCGGACTCCTCTGATGGCTATCCCAGTGTGATGGGCGACTCGAACCTTCACCTTCTCCTCTTTCATGCTAGAAAGAAAGAGGACAGTGTGTAGGCTTGGGAGCATCTTAATGACCCAATTTTCAATAAAAAATGGAGGTCAGTCCACCGAGCACTAAACTGAAGTGCCTTCCGACGAGAGTCGTGAGAGATGTAATACGAAAACTGCAGCGTCTCCATGCCCAACTGGGAAAACAACCTACTGATCCACACAGTGAGGAAGGCCCAGCCACTTTGGTGAAGAACAAACCCCACGTCTTACCGACGTGCCGGTAGGTGAGGCGCTCATGGATTTGAAGGTGCTGGTCGTTGACCTCTTTGACCGTGAGGAGTTCAGCTTCGTGAGCTTCGTAGGAGGAGGAGCTGAGGATGATTCTTCCTTGAGGTTTCCAGTCCACGGCATCTTCGACTACAATCCTGTAGCAACGCAGAGAGGCGAGGTCACCCTTATTAGTGCATTTCAGATATTCTGAGCAACTTTAGGGAGGGAAAAACAGACAAGCAGGCTGAGAATTTGAGAGCTGAAAGGAAAAGAAATCACCTTACTAATCTGCTCTCTTCTCTCACTATAACCTAGCTCAAGCTAATGTACTCACCGTGCCTGATTCTGGTCTCTCTTGCACCTGACCCCTTGCCCGCGCTCTTCTTACTGCCTGGGGCTCCCTGCCCCTGACTCTCTTCCCCTTCCAATCCAACACACCACAACTCTCCTCTCTTCAAAGCCAGGAGGTTCCCATCCCATAGAGAAGCAGTGTGGCTCGGTGGAAAGAGCCCGGGCTTGGGAGTCAGAGGTCAGGGGTTCGAATGCCGGCTCTGCCACTTGTCAGCCGTGTGACCATGGGCAAGTCACTTAACTTCTCTGTGCCTCAGTTACCTCATCTGTAAAAAGGGGATTAACTGTGAGCCTCACGTGGGACAACCTGATTACCTTGTATCAACCCCAGAGCTTAGAACAGTGCTTTGCACATAGTAAGCACTTAACAAATACCAACATTATTATTACCTCCGCCAGGAGGCTTTCCCCGACTAAATGTTCTTCTCCCCAGTTATAGCTTCCCACTGGTGGGCACTTGCTAAAGATGTTAATCATGTAGGATATTCCTGGGGACTAGAGAAGCAGCATGGCATAGCGGTTAGAACACGGGCCTGGAAATCAGAAGGTCATGGGTTCTAATGCCGGCTCCATCACATGCTTGCTGTGTGACCTTGGGCAAGTCGCTTCACTTCTCTGTGTCTCAGGTACTTCATCTGTAAAAGGGGGGTTGAGACTGTGTGCCCCGGGTGGGACAGGGACTGCGTCCAACCCGATTTGCTTGTGTCCACCCCAGCCCTTAGGACAGTGGTTGGCACACAGTGAGCACTTAAATTCCATTATTATTATTGGGGGGAAACTTGAAGTACTGATCCAGCAATCATTCTGCCTAACCTCTAGTCTAAGGTCTGCCCCTGCCTTGCTATTGACTTTGCACAAGAGACCTCTCTCTGGGTCTCAGTTTTCCTGTCTGTGAAATGGGGATAGCATCGGCTGCCTCTTTTCTCTAAAAAAGTATTTTGTTGATTACTGGATTACAGATTTGGATCTGTACCCATTAAGCACTTGATATTCACACCACCCCCAGCACGTAAGCACTTACATAGAATTTAATTATTTTATATTGATGTCTGTCTCCCACTTCTGACTCTAAGCTCACTGTGGGCAGGGAATGTGTCTACCAACTCTCTTCTATTGTGTTGTCCCAAGTGTCTAACACTCTGCACAAAGTGCTCAATAAATACCAATGATTAATTGATTGATTAATAGCGCATTTTCCTTGCCTCCAGAGTGAATAGGTCAGCATAGGTCAACAAATATGTATATGGAGGGGGAAGAAGGGGGGGGGGCATTCCTGTCTCTTTCCTCTTGCGATCACATGTCTGTTTCCACTGAAGCTCCACCCATTAATTCTATCTACAAAAAAAATTTATTAGAGTGTTAAAACTTTTACAAATAATTCATTAGTCACAGTTTTATATAAGTGCAGTCCATGTTAGAATGAATGCAGCCCACCCAAAGGAATGAATTTCAATCAAATCAGTCACTGGAATTCATTGAGCGCTTTCACATGTAAGCTTTAAGGTGAAGGAAAAGCTGTCTTAGAGGAATCGGTCGTGTACAAAAGCAAAAGGATCCTGATCTCTCACCTCTCATTTCCAGGGGCAATATCAGTTCCAAGGTGTGTCCAGGATTTTCTTGGGTAGCCACTGTGAAGCTCTACCTTCCCATAAACTCCTGAGTAGAGAAGAAGATAGGAAAAAGCATTAAGACTAAGAAACAAGAAAAAGCAAGAAAGAATCAACTAGCAGTTATAGGGCAAAACTGAGAACACAAGGACAATTATGCAGGTGTTTTGAAGTTCCTCTATTATCTGAGAGGGAAAATGAGAGTGACCCAGGCATTATTACATCTGGCCTGGTATGTGCTCAGTTGTCAATAGAATTCTCTAATTCAATTTTAAAGAGGGCAGTAAAGACCCCCAAAACTCCATAGTTAAATTTGTGCAAAATACAAAAAAAATAAACCTTTAAAAATGTCAAAGCATCCCAAGTTTGAGGAACTGACCCCGAGATTAAAACTGTGAGCCCCATGTGGGACAACCTGATCACCTCAGAACAGCGCTTAGAACAGTGCTTTGCACATAGTAAGCGCTTAACAAATGCCATGATTATTATTATTAGTGAGGTTTTCTGATCTGAGAACCCCCTGGGCCATTTAGTGAAGTGGTACAGGTCAGCCGAAATCCTGACACAGCTGGCTGGCATGGGTGGCAAAGACCTGACTAGCTATTTAGCGGCGGTTGTTTCGGCAGTTCAGGTTTCACTGGACATTATCAGTACCTTCAGGACGGCTCTCCTTTCGGGGTTAAAGCAAATGTCCAAGTGCTAATTTTAATCCTATGTAACGGTTTAAGTGAAATGTTTAAATACCTACCAATCGTTCCGGGGTTAGTACTAACTCCAGCCAAGCGGTCACAGGAGACTCCCTCCGAGGCCCGCAGAAGGATCGAAATTCCTTGTCCGGTTTCTAAGGGGCTGAGAAAAGTGCCTGTGAAAAAGAGAGCCATTCTTGTTACAACCAACAGAGCCTGGGACTGACTCTCGTGAAGGTTGATGGGGATGCAAAGTAGTCTACAGGAATGGAAGAGCCACAGTTGAGAAACTGATCCATTCTGCATAGACTTGAATCCCCAAAAGGAAAAAAATGGGAAACACTTTAAGACCAAGAAACTTTTACAATCAACACAGTAAATGCGAAAGGAACTGACATGCTTAAGAACAGCAGACCTGATGGAAATTCATTCAGTTGTATTTCCTGAGCACTTACTGTGTGCAGAGCACTGTATTAAGCGCTTGGGACGTACAATTCATCAACAAATAGGGACAATCTCTGCCCACAACGGGTTCACAGTCTAGAAGGGGAGAGAGGGACATCAAAACAAGTAAACAGACATCAGTAGCATCATTATAAATAAATAGAATTATAGATATATACACATCATATAAATAGAATTATAATTATAATATGTACATATATGCACAAAGGCTGTGGGGCAGTAAGGGGGTAGAGCAAAGGGAGCGAGTCGGGGCGATGGGGAGGGAAGGGGAAGCATAGGAAGAGAGGGGCTTAGTCTGGGAAGGTCTCCTGGAGGAGGTTAGCTTTATGAGAAGCATGACTACCGTGACGGAAAGGCCAGGATGAATTTACAACTGGAACAGACAGGGACAAAAGATTCTCCTCAAAAATAAGCTTCCTGCTTCTGAATTAGGTACCACCATTTCAGGCAACTAAATTACATTAAGAGGTTCTAGACTGTAAGCTCCTAGTGGGCAGGAAATGGGTCTACTAATTCTGTAATACTGCACTCTCCCAAGAGCTTAGTTCCAGTGTTCTCTGCACACAGTAAGCGCTCAATAAATATGGCTGATGGATGGATTCTAGAGAATGGCAAATTCCCAGTATTGTGGCCAAGACTGGAATTGGCAATCGATAGTTATATTTTATATGTGGAACTCAAACAGCCAAGATATACCTTGAGTTTCCTTCTCTTTTTCTCTCACTGTCCCTTTTCCACAAAAAAATCATCTTCCTCAATGAACCCATCTCCTTGCCTGCTAGAGAGTTGTATGTACTTCGAAGTTATTCAGGCACAGTGATCTAATGCTAGAAGACGGAGTGGAGCACTAAAGATTGATCTTGGTGGGAATTCTAGGGAATCCACATTCTTGTCAGATTTTGGACAGGTATCTGTCAGTTCTTTTTTAACAAGGGAAGAGTAACAGTTATCATTTGAAAAGGCCATAACCTCTCAAATCTTCCCAAAGCGAAGCACATCATTCATTCAGTGTTGCTAATCTGGATTTCAAATGCTGTCTTGTGATTTCAATGGCAGGCAAATAGGTGCATACACCACATGGTTGGTTTGTTCAAAGTTGAAGATGATGTCTCCAAGACTTTCTGAAAGTGTCAGATCTACAAATTGGATATGGTTCATTATCTCGAGAATATATCAGTGTCTGGGTTCCTTAGTAAACAGCCAATGTCTTTATCTACTAGTAAAGAGCTGTATCAGTTAAATAATGTGTTTCTATCCATGTCTATCATTTAATCTTAGAATCCCACAGACCTACTTGAATAATATCTCTCCTTCACTTCCTGCCCCATAGGGCAATCTGCTAACTATTGAAAGTGTCCCCATTTTTTAGGTGGGAAGAATGAATCTAAATCCATGTCTCGCCTGCCAGAATTCTATTAAGAAACCACACTCCATCTGAACTCAGGAAGTTCATGCCACTCTAAAGGACTTTCTATACGCTGAAGAATTTTTCCCACCCTTGGTCCTAGAGAAAAAAAAAAAGTGTACCCAAAAGGAAAGTGATAGAAAGCAACTTGGGGCTACCATTGGGGCTAGAGAAGCAGCGTGGCTCAGTGGAAAGAGCACGGGTTTAGGAGTCAGAGATCATGGGTTTAGGAGTCAGAGATCATTTAGGAGTCAGAGATCATGGGTGTAGGAGTCAGAGATCATGGGTTCGAATCTCTGCTCTGCCACTTATCAGCTGTGTGACTTTGGGCAAGTCACTCAACTTCTCTGTGCCTCAGTTACCTCATCTGTAAAATGGGGATTAAGACTGTGAGCCCCACTTGGGACAAGCTGATTACCCTGTATCTACCCCAGTGTTTAGAACAGTGCTCTGCACATAGTAAGCGCTTAACAAATACCAACATTATCATTATTTATTTATTAAGTGAATCCAGTGCTTTATTCTCTCAGATTCTCAGAAATCTCACCGGGAAACTACTAACGTCCATCTTTCAGGAACAGAAACGCAGATCAGATTTCCAAACAGCAGGGACTCGGGAAGTTGAATGACTTACACAAATGGTGGCCATTTTTGAGCCTCACTTTCAAAGGAAAAGTAGGTGAGCAAATCTATGACTTGCAGCTGAGGCCTCACAAAAGATGAAAAGAGTCACAAACGCTACTGGCTGCTTAAGTAACCCAACTGGACTAACCATGTCACCTAAAACAACCAAAGTCAAATTGACTGAAAACAGAAATCCTCGATGGTTCAAGAAGTCAGTCGGCCTTTCTGAAAAACGGTCACTGTCATAAAGACATGGAAGATGCGGCAGAAAAATCTTATTTTTATCCTTTTTTTAGGATTGTTAAGAAAACTTGAATATGCTTTTTTAAAAGGATTTCACTTCAGTTGCTTTGGTTTTTTATGATTTATCACACAAATTTCATGCCCATATTTCTCAAAAAAGTGGCCTTGAAGAGGAGTAACTTTTCAATCATCATTTCACAGATAAGCTGGAGACTCAGAGAAGTTAAATGACTCGCCTAAGGTCACACAGCAAGCCAGGAGAAGATAGAGGATTAGAACTCACAGCCCATGAGTTTCCAGCTCACTAAAGCTAGGCTGCCCTCCTGCATGGATAACAGCATTTATGCTATCAGCAAACCACTAATGCTTTCTCTCAGCCAACATAAAGATGTTGCTAGAGCAGAAAGAGGGGGAATGGGGAGGAGGGGAACGTTAAAGTAGAGGCGGGTGCTGTGGCTCTTATCTTGTGGTGATAAGCCTGTACAGTAAAGTGTATTCCAACTGTGATTTCATTTATTTCACGGAGGGTAGTTTACAGACTTGGAAAAAAATGGCCTAGCACTAAACAGATACCAGGGAGGGAAAAGTGGGACAGTATTTGCCCTAGAGAAATGTATGCAGAGTCCAGCAAAAAGAGTTCAGCGTTCCTCTAAAATTAGAGATTAAATCAATTATGCAACACAAAACTGCAGCAGATGTGGAATTAAAGAAACGAGCCTGTGCAAAATTAGCCAGCCTGCCAAAATCTTTCAGTATAGGAAATGACCGTGGTCTTTCCCCCCACCCTCTTCTCTCCATTCCTTTGCACTTGGATCTGTGATCTGGGGCACATGATTTTCCCCCCACCCTCAATCCCACAGCACCTATGTATAAATCTATGAATTATGTATTATAAATTCTTTATATGCATTCATGTCCGTCTCCCCCCCCTAGACTGGGAGCTTGGTTTTTTGAGTTTTTTTATGATATTTAACAATGAATAATATTTGTATAATTGTGGTATTTGTTAATTGCTTACTATGTGCCAGGCACTGTTCTAAGCGTTGGGGTGAATTCAAGCGAATCGGGCTGGGCACGGTCCCTATACCACATGGGGGCTCACAATCTTAATCCCCATTTTAGATAACTGAGGCACAGAGAAGAGAAGTGACTTGCCCAAGGTACACAGCGGACACACGACAGAGCCGGGATTAGACCCCAGATCCTTCTGACTCCCGGGCCTGTGCTCTATCCACTAGGCCATGCTGTTCCACTTATTTCATCAAATGAGCACTGGGGTAGGTACAAATCAAATGGGTTGGACACAGGTCCTAACCCATATGGGGCTCACAAGTAGAAGTAGAAGGGAGAACGGGACAACTGAGAGCAGGAGAGCAGAGAGAAGTTAAGTGACTTGTCCAAAGTCACCCAGCAAGCATTGGGCAGAGCTGGGATTAGAACTCAGGTCCTCTGACTCCCAGGCCAGTGCTCTTTCCACTGGACCTTGCTGCTTCTCTAAGCTTTTCTAAATTCACTGTGGGCAGCGAATTTATCTGCTTACTCTATTGTACATTCCCAAGCATTTAGTACGGTGCTCTGCACACAATAATTGCTCCAAAAAATACCACTGTAATGATTCCTTCGTCCCACAGGTGCTTCATGGCTGGGGGAGGGGCAGGCGGGGAGGGGGGAATCAGTAAAGGGAGCAAGTCAGAGCGATGCAGAATGGAGTGGAAGAAGAGAAAAGGAAGACTTTATCCCTTCTGCCTGGAACCTTCTCCATCTCCATTCATGACTGATCCTCTCTGCATCTTAGAGGCCTACTAAAATCATATCCCCTCTAAGAAGCCTTTCCTAATTAACATCTCATTTCTCCAACCAATTCACCCTCCCTTCCGCATCACTTATGCACTGTACCCCTTATGCCCACCCCACCCCGCATAGAATCTATGCATGTATACTTAAAGAATGCTGCTTCCCCGATCTGTAACTTATATTAATGCCCAGCTTCCCCCATTAGTCTGTAAAGCTTCTTGAGGGCAAGGATCATGTCTACTGAACTCTACTGTACTCTCCCAAGTGCTTGGCACAGTGCTCAGCACACAGTGCGTACTCAATAAATATCCCGGCTGGATTATTGCGTCAGCCTCCTCTCGGATCTCCCTTCCTCCTGTCTCTCCCCGCTTCACTCTATTCTTCATCCCGCTGCCCGGATCATCTTACTTCAGAAACGCTCTGGGCCTGTCGCTCCCCTCCTCAAAAGCCTCCAGTGGTTGCCTATCAACCTCCGCTCAAAAGAAAAACTCCTCAGTCTTGGCTTCAAAGCTCTCCATCAACTTGTCCCCTCCTACCTCACCTCCCTTCTCTCTTTCTACTGCCCACCCCGTACACTCCGCTGCTCTGTCGCTCACCTCCTCACCGTCCCCCGTTCACGCCTGTCCCGCCGTCGACCCCTGGCCCACGTCCTACCGCTGTCCTGAAATGCCCTCCCTCCTCATGTCCGCCAAACTCTCTTCCCCTCTTCAAAACCCTACTTAGAGCTCACCTCCTCCAAGAGGCCTTCCCAGACTGAGCCCCCCTTTCCCTCTCCTCCCCCTCCTTCTACTCCCCCTTCCCACACCCTCTGCTCCTCCCCCTTCCCCTCCCCTTAGCCCTGTGCTCATTTGTATATATTTTTATTACCCTATTCATTTTGTTAACGAGGTGTACATCCCCTTGAGTCTATTCATCTTGATGATGTTCTCTTCTTTTGGTTTTGTTCTGTTTTGCTTTACTGTCTGACTCCCCCATTTAGACTGAGAGCCTGTCATTGGGCAGGGATTGTCTCTATCTGTTGCTGAATTGTACATTCCAAGTGCTTAGTACAGTGTTCTGCACATAGTAAGCGCTCAATAAATACTATTGAATGAATGAATGAATGAATTCAATTGATTGATGGATAGAGATATTGGCCCGATTTGGGCCCATTTTACTGATAGGACACTGAAGCTCAGACAGGTTTGGTAACTTGCAACAAAAAATGAGAAGCAGTGTGGTCTAGTGGATAGAGCACGGGACTGGGAGTCAGAAGGACCTGGGTTCTAATCCCAGCTCCGCCAATTGTCTGCTGGGAGACCTTGGGCAAGTCACTTCACTTCTCTGTGCCTCAGTTTCTTCATCTGTAAAATGGGATTAAGACTGTGAGCCCCATTTGGGTCAGAGAATGTAGCCATCCTGATTAGCTTGTATCTACCCCGGTGCTCAGTATAGTCTATGGTGCATCGTAAGGGCTTAACAGATACCACAACGATTAAGAAATACCATAAAAAAATTCTTTCATTGCACACATTCATTTTAATCTTTAAAATCCTTTCTAGGATATTTCTAAACACTCATCTTAACCAGTTGAAATGTTGTTTCTAAAAAGCAGTTTTCAGGTGGAGAATTCTGACTCTGCAGCAACTCCTGGTGTCCTAGCTTCGGCCCAGATTCGCGCTCATCTGTTCTGATCTCCAGTTTGTCAGCCCTCTCATTACTTAATCATCTAATGAATCTTGTGTAACTGCTAGTTTTGGAGCTTGTAAACTGAGAATGGATTTTTCTTTTTCTTTAGGGTGAAGAAAAAGACCCCAGTTGAAGAAGCTATTGCATGACAGCGATCACCCTGGCAGCAATGAAAGATACTTCCAAACATCTGGTACTTCATTTCCTGACAATCAAAATCAGGTGCTAATGATGACCTTAGGCTCCTGGCTACAAGACAGGGCTGACAAATATCCATCAATGGGCAGGCAAAACAATAGGTGACAAGTTCCCAACTGAAAAGCCAAAGTCTTCCGTTTAATTACTGAGTAGCTGGGCTAAGAGAAGAATTAAGTACAGCTGAGTCCTCCAAGAATCAGATGTATCTGGCAATAGCTAATACCATCTCTGGCTTGTGGGGTGATAAGTCACTGAATCAACAGTATTTATGATAAGAATGTGTGTAGAAGAGAGCACAGTAAGAAGAAGATTCATTCAATAGTATTTATTGAGCACTTACTATGTGCAGAGCACTGTACTAAGCGCTTGGAATGTACAATTCGGCAACAGATAGAGACAATCCCTGCCCAATGACGGGCTTACAGTCCGGTCTCTGCCCTCAGAAAACTCTCAGTCTAGGTGGGAAAACAGACCATGTCATAGCGGATAAAGCACGGGTCTGGGAGTCAGGTCATAGGTTCTAATCCCAGTCCTGCCACTTGCCTGCTGTGTCACCTTGGGCAAATCCCTTCACTTGTCTGTGCCTCAGTTACCTCATCCATAAAATGGGGATTAAGACAGTGAGCCCTACATGAGACCGGGACTGTATCCAACCCGATTTGCTTGTATCCACCCCCAGCACTTAGTACAGTGCCTGGCACATAGTGAGCACTCAATAAATACCACAGTTACTATTACTGGATGCTAAAATAACTGGGGGGGGGGGAGAAAATGAGTTGAAAGATGGATTTCTAAATGCTGTTATTAGCATTTATGGTCTTATTAGCAAAGTTAACACACTTTCTCATTCTTTTCTCATGCTCCTTGAGAAGCACTGCAATTGAAAATTCAAGTCATTGTCTTGAACAGATGAAGAAATCATCCCTATTCTTTCTCCTGGTTAAACTTTGCAGTCAGTAACATGGAAATTCAACTGGGAGCTAAATCAACACAGAAAATGCAATTGAGAACCATCAGTTGTATTTATTGAGTGCTTACAGCCGACAGAACACCCTACTAAGTACTTGGGAGAATACAATATATAAGATATCCTTGCCCTGAGTTGGCTGAAGCTTAGCTTGGATAAAAATAGGACAGGAAAAATGCTTAATTAGGTGAAGCCAAACTCTGAGGGTTAGAAAACAACTTCCCAACAGGAAGGAGTAGGACTGAAGCAGTCCATTTAGAATGAACTATCCACTCATGCCTCAATTATTGGTATTTATTGAGTGCTTAGCGTGTACCAAACACTGTACTAAGAATTTGAGAGAATACCATACAATAGAATTAGTAGAGCTGGCCCCTGCCTTCAAGGAGCTTATAGTCCTCCACTGGTAAAGGTCTGGAACTAACGGGAGGAAGAAGTTGGAAGATCTGGACAAGTTTAGCATCCCTCTCCCTCTTACACTGTGAGTCGTTCATTCAATTGTATTTATTGAGCACTTACTATGTTTACAGCACCGTACTAAGCGCTTGGGAAAGTACAATACAGCAACAAGGAGAGATGATCTCTCCCCACAACAAGCTCAAGGAACAGGGACTGTATCTCATCTGCTTATAGTGTACGTAGCCAGTGTTAGTAGAGTGTGTAACACACAGTAAGTGCTCAATAAATACCACTATTATTATTATAAACACTCTCAAGCTGCAATCCACTGCAGCAGACTTGGCAGTCGAGTGATTTATACTGAAGAACACAGAACCATATGAGGCCGGGACCTTCTCAAGTCAAGGAATCTATCAGGTGGTTTGATCTAAATATTCCTTCTCTCCCCCTCACACAATAAAGTGTACAATAAAGAGAGTCAGGGGAAGCGTTAAAGATAAAGTGAGGTGTGAATTTTGACTACTGATAACCAACTGGCCAATTGGGGCATTTGTTGTACATCACCTTGATTCTATTTATCTGCTATTGTTTTAATGAGATGTTCATCCCCTTGATTCGATTTATTGCTATTGTTCTTGTCTGTCCGTCTACAGATTAGACTGTAAGCCCGTTAAAGGGCAGGGACTGTTTTTATCTGTTACCGATTTGTACATTCCAAGCACTTAGTACAGTGCTCTGCACATAGTAAGCACTCAATAAATACTATTGAATGAATGAATGGTCTGGAAAATCTCCCTCCCTAAGGAAACAAAGGGTGAAATGTAAACAAGTTTATTTACTGCCAAATGGGCCCTTCATTTCACAGAAATATTAAATCAACAGTGGAGGCAGCATGGTTTAGTGGTAACAGCATGGGACTGGGACTCAGGAAATCCAGATTCTAGACCTTTCATTCATTCATTCAATAGTATTTACTGAGCGCTTACTATGTGCAGAGCACTGTACTAAGCGTTTGGAATGAACAAGTCGGCAACAGATAGAGACAGTCCCTGCCGTTTGACGGGCTTACAGACCTGACTCCACAGCCAGCCTGCTGTGTGACCTTGAGCAAATCACTTCATCTCTCTGTGGCAACTGCCCCATCTATAAAATGGGTATAAAGTACTTCTCTCCCCTTAGACTCTCAGCTCCATGTAAGACAGGAACCAAGTCTGATCTGATATCTGATGTTCATATCCGTAATTTATTGATTTATATTAATGTCTATCTCCCCTTCAGTCTTCAAGTTCATGGGCTGGGAGTATGACTGTTTATTGTTATATTGTACTCTCCCAAGTGCTTGGTTCAGTGCTCTGCACACAGTAAGTGCTCAATAAATGCAACTGAATGACTGATCCGATTATCGTGTCTCTTCCCCGGGATTTAGCGCTGTTTGGCTCATCACGAGCACTTAGTAAGCACCGTTTCTTTTAACATCCCCTTGGTAGAGTGCTTGCTATAAATGCAGTCATAGGAGCATTTGCTGGACTAGTGAAGTCCACGATAGGGCTCTTTAAATTTCACTTCCATATTCACTTTCCAGGCTTGCAAGACTAATACCCAATAAGATCCAATTAGCATTGGCACTTGGGAAGCGGACTTAGAGTTATAAGCTACTCTAGTTTAAGCCGAATGATGTCTTTTGCCCGAAAACCAGGACCACCAAGAAATCCAATTGCAGAATGTTGGGACTCGGATCAGATGGCATCAACTATTCCTTTGGCAATGCTCCTTGCCAATGTCCACATCTATTAAATTTGTTTACTAAACATGCTCATTATCTAGCTCATGTCAGGATTTCTTTAGGGCGTGGTGAATTTGGACAGATGGGTTGAAAAGCCTTCCTTCGGGCATGGCACACACAGGATTGGACAGATGGGTTCCAAGAAGTTACCTTTAGGCCTGGAACACATGGTCAGAAAGAGGATAAAGAACTACTCACTGTTTTCTGTGAATGAGTGAAAAGGCACAAGAGAATGTACTGGCCGGAGAATAGTCTCGGAACCCAGGTTCCAACTTCAGTAGGTCAAAATGGAGGAAAGAGGGGATTTCTGATACATAGCGTTATCTTAGGAATTTTCATCTCCCGTAGCTTGGCTGCCATCTTCCCCCCAGAGAAATACAATGGTGAAGCAATAGAGCATTCAAAGAAATTGGCACATGGGATATAGACTAGTCCTTCCAAAAATAGTATAATTTTCCATCTCCAAGTGTGATTTTGCTCCAATCTCTGAGTCCTTTGTGGAATTGATATCATTTACTCACCAACTTTCAGCTCCCCTCCTAAAATGACAATACAGGCCGCACATAAGACATTGCTTCGGTCTACGGGAAACTGTAGAGTGCCCAGCACATAGAAGCCCTTGAAACACGGGAGATCCACATCGACTAGGATGGTCCTGTCTGAGGAAGGCAGAAAACAGAAGTCACTTCGAGATCGGACGATAACCTAGGAAAAACCTTTCCTAATTTGAGGTAAAACAGAAACACATTCCCTCCCCTGAATATTCATAGTTTTTCTTTTTGCTCCCCTCCTCGCCAGATTCAGAAAAGGCACATTTGCAGATCACATCGAGGTTATTTTTGACTGACTGAAGGCCACTGTTGAAAAGAACCAGGAAAGGTTGCTCATTTTGAAATTGCTTCTCTGCTACACTACGTGGTAAAAGCTATTAAAGTCAAAGGGCTCTGATTTAATCCCAGTCCCTTCTGGATTTTCCAGTTACTCAGTGCTGTTTACTGAGGTCTTACTTTGTGCAGAGCACTTTACTAAGTACTTGAGTGAGTACAATAGATTGAGTAGACAAAATCCCTGCCCTCAAGGAATTTACCATCTTCCTATACCAGTCCCCTGCTTCCCTCCTTTTGTGGGCAGCCTCATACCTTGGCCTCTGCCCCCGGCACATTGGCCTTATACCCCCAGGAAATTTTCATCCTGCTTGAGTCTTTTCTCCTCTTTGATCCACGAGTCTCTTTTTCCATCTTCCCCACCTCCATCCCCCATTGCCTGAACACTTGTCCCTCTTGGGGACAGTGTGGCTTAGTGGAAAGAGCCCAGGCTTGGGAGTCAGAGGTCATGGGTTCTAATCCCAGATCCGCCACTTATGAGAAGCAGCGTGGCTCAGTGGAAAGAGCACGGGCTTTGGAGTCAGAGGTCATGGGTTCGAATCCCGGCTCGGCCACTTGGCAGCTGTGTGACTGTGGGCAAGTCACTTCACTTCTCTGTGCCTCAGTTACCTCATCTGTAAAATGGGGATGAAGACTGTGAGCCCCACGTGGGACAACCTGATTCCCCTGTGTCCACCCCAGCGCTTGGAACAGTGCTCTACACATAGTAAGCGCTTAACAAATACCAACATTATTATTACTTATCAGCCTTGTGAGTCTGGGCAAGTCACTTAACTTCTCTGTGCCTCAGTTACCTCATCTGTAAAATGGGGATTAAGACAGTGAGTCCCACGTGGGACAACCTTGTATCTACCCCAGTGCTGAGAACAGTGCTTGGCACCTAGTAAACGCTTAGCAAATATCATTATCATAATTATTCTTTTGATCTGAGATTTCTATTTTCCTTCGTCCCTCTCTCCTTCCCTCTCTTCACTCTGTATGAACAATCTTGGCTCCTAGACCACCTAATAATAATGACAATAATAATTACCGTACTCGTTAAGCGCTTACTATGCACCAAGCACTGCTCTAAGCGCTGGGGTAGATTCAAGTTAGTCAGGTTGGACACAGCCCCTGCCCACATGATGACTGCACCCTCTGCTGCTGTGGAACCACAGCGTGCTGGGACTGGTCACTGCCCCCATACCTGGCTCAGAGTCAGAAAGGGAATGGGATAAGCAGAAGGGGGATGATGATGGTATTTATTAAGCGCTTACTATGTGTCAAGCACTGTTCTACATCCTGAGGTAGTTACAAATTAATCACTTTGGATACAGTCCCTCTCCTATATGGGCTCACAGTCTTCATCCCTGTTTTACAGATGAGATAACCGAGGCACAGAGAAGTAAAATGATTTGCCCAAGGGTCTGAACGTCCATGGTTTAATCCATGCCCCCTACGGCTCTATTTTCGTCAGCCACAAGAGTTTTGCAAGAGGCCTCCACACAACTCAACATTTCCTAAACGGCTTTTGGGCCAAAATAGGTGCTCCCTGTAGCCCCCTAAAACACTCCTATACTACCCAGCAGTCTCAGCCATGGTGACAATCCATCTTTCCCAGCTCTGCTTCTCCTTTCTCCAGCGAAAACCCTCAAGTAGGATCTGGATCTTTCCTCACTCCTCTGCAAGCCAAGGACAGTCATAGGATGTTGGCAGGCGTGGCTGGGGAGGCCCCGTTGCCACCAGTCAGGGCCCGGGCTGGAATACTTACCTCTAGGGACCAATAACAAACTCCTAAGCATGCACTGCTCTACATGAGGAACACATGAAACACTGAAATATAGATGGACTAATTTTAGTTCCAATACATCTGCGGTCCTTTTTACTTGCATCTCTTGCTTCAAATCTGGGAGCTTTCACTTGGGAATCTGCAGTTCCCTTTATAGCTCATATGTAGCTTTAACTTTGGCTCTTCATTTTCTCTTTCATCTAAGCAGTCGGCCCGTGACTACGGCAGAACTTCTAGATATCGACTTTGTTTACAGTAAGTTACAGGCCAGCAGTCCATGAATAATGAATACTTTTCCAAAAACACCTAAATATTTTATAAACTCTAAAGCAGTTGGTGTATCTGCTACTAGTTGAAACTTAACTGTGATGGAACAGGAATACATGCATTGGATGAGGACTACTCACTGAAATAGGGCATTTTATACGCAATTGGAAAAACTTTTCCGCAATGATTACGTTGTCACAGTGCCTCCTGCCTACTTCCAATCAATCATATTTTTTGAGCGCTCTCTGTGTGCAGAACATTTTTTCTAAGCATTTAAGAGAGTAGGATATAACAGATTTGGTAGGCATCTTCCCTGCCCACGAGGAGAAGCCCAGCACTCGATAAAGTTTGAAAAGCCTTAAGTTAGAAATTGCTTTCTTCTAGATGAGAGAGTACTTCTGGCATTTTTCAACAGTGTGTCACAGTTTTCTCACTGAGCATTCTGGTCACTGCAGTCTGCCAAGAGGCCTAGGACAGGGTGGATGGGGTAGCAACAGTTTCTAGTGGGATTCATATTCATGAAATACATAATGGAAGATCTAAAACTGTGTAAAGTTAAATGCCATTTGGTGAGCAGTACAAATAGCCTATTATTAATCCTATTTGGGGGTGCTTACTGTGTGCAGAGCACAGTAGTAAGTGCTTGGGAGAGTACAATATATCAGGGTTGGTGCCCACAGGATGTTTATAGGCTAATGGAGAAGTTTACAGTCTGTAATAACCATGTTTTTCTTCTCATATCATTTGTAAATATTTTTCATTTGTCTCCTCCATAGCTTGAAAGCTCTAGATAAAGCACCGACCTGAGAGTCAGAAGGACGTGGGTTCTAATCTCAGGGCCACGACTTGTCTGCTGTGTGACCTTGGGTAAGTCACTTCGGTTTTCTGTGCCTCAATTATCTCATCTGAAAAATGGGGACTAAGACTCTGAGTCCCATGTGGGACATGGACTGTGTCCAAAATGATTAACTGGTATCTAACTCGGTGCCTAGTTCAGTGCCTAGAACATAGTAAGCACTTAATGCCATTAAAAAAAAGTCCCTTGATGATAATTATAGTGATTATGGTATTTGCTAAGCACTTACTATGTGTCAAGCACTGTTCTAAGTGCCGAGGTAGGTACAAGATAATCAAATCTGACACAGTCCCTCTCCCACATGAGGTTCAAGGTCTAAGTGAAAGGGAGAAAATGTACTGAATCCTCATTTCACATTTGAGGAAACTGAAGTACAGAGAAATTTTGTGCCTTATAGTCAAATAGTGAGCAAGTGGAAAAGCTGGGATTAAAACCCAGGTCCTCTGACACCCAGGCCCGTGCTCTTTCCGCTAGGCCATGCTGCTTCTGTGTGTCTGGCTTCTGTCGCATCCTCCCAAGTACTTAACGCAGTGCCTTGAACTAAGTAGGAGTTTAATAAACAGAATCATTGATTTGATTGATGGATTGAAATTTCCATAAATCTTCAATTCTGGTTTATGGTGTAAGGTGACTTTATATTTCAGATTTTTCAAGACACAGCATGCTGAGACTCCAGGCATGTGTTTGGGGGATTTTTAGTCCCAAAATAGATGCCTGAATCTCAAAGCCATGTTCAGAATAGAGTAAACGTGCACCTCTATTGTTAAACCATTTTGGGAGGCTGGAGGGTAAAGGGCTGGAGTTGGGATCAGGGGAATGTTTGACCTTTGGAGTTCAAAAACTATGGAAAATCCCTTCTCCTCCTCCCCACTCAGAGGAGATGAAGGGGTGCTTCAGAATCAAACGAATTTATGGATCACCTTCTGTGTGTGGACTGAACACTTGAGAGTGTACAACAGAGTTGACAGACACGTTCTCTGCCCACATGGAGCTTGCAGTCTGATTAATCAGAGGTCATTATTGAGAACTTGCTGAGTGCTGGACAGAATACAGTACAACAGAGATGAGAGACAGAATCCCTACCCACAGAGAGCCTGTGTCTTGAATGGGAGGCACCCATTAAAATAAATTTCAGAGAGGGGAAATGGAGAGATGAGGAAGAGTCAGCTGATGGCTCTGCCTCCTCACTCATTTCTTCATCAGCTGCTCCTATCAGCTCACAGGGGATGGTCAAACTGTGATTCAATAATGCTTATTGAGCACCTGCTGTAGGCAGAGCGCTGAATGTACCAACTGCTTGGGAGACTAATACTAATAATGATTGTGGTACCTGTTAAGCACTTAGTATGTGCCAGGCACTGTTCTAAGTTCTGGGCTGGATGCAAACAAATCGGGTTGGCCACAGTCCCTGTCCCACCTAGGGCTCACAGTCTTAATCCCCATTTTATAAAACTGAGGTTCCAGAGAACTGAAATGACCGGCTCAAGGTCACACAGCAGACAAGTGACGGAGCCTGGATTAGAACCCAGGTCCTTTTGACTCCCAGGCCCGTTCTCTATTCACTAGGCCATGCTGCTTCTCTAGTACAGTAGAACTGTAAAAGACAACCCCTCCCTCTTCTGCATTAACTCTATCCAAAGACAGAGAGCCAGTGAGTGGCCAGTGCATCAAACAGGACCAGAATTGCCTCCCGGTTCTCAGAAGCCAGCTTCCACCCATTCAGATCTGGCTCAGATGATCCCAACCTGCTTTCAAATGTTGGAGGTGAGCTGTCTGTTTCAGGGCCCCAGAGGGCAAACTAGATTTAAGAAAACACACAAGCTTTCTAATTAAGGCCATTTCTCTTCCAACTTCCGGAGAAAATAAAGACAGGTGCTTCCACACGATGTAAAATGAAACTAGGTAACCTCGGAAACGATTTCCCCTGCAAAAGGGAAGATCCAGCAAGCTGCTCAGGTGGGAAACCACAGGGAATTGTTAGCTGTAAACCACAGGAGGTTTATGAGCAGGGGAGGGGCTAGCCATTCCTCAGGTGCAAAGCCACAGGAGCTCAATGAGCCAGCTCAGGTGGGGAGGAGTGAGGCAACAAGCTGTTTGTGGTTTAGGTTTGAAGAAAAGTCCCCCCAGCTCACCAAGGAAGAAGGGAGACGATGACTCTATTGACAAGCTTGCACTGAGAAGCAGTGGGCTCTAGTGGAAAGAAGGGGTGGGGGGCTGGGAATCAGAGGATGCGGGTTCTAATTCCAGTAAGCTCCCTCAAGACTGTAAGCTCACTGTGATCAGGGAATAGGTCTGTTTATTGTTGTATTGTACCCTTCCAAGTGCTTAGTAGAGTGCTCCGCACACTGTAAGCGCTCAATAAATATGATTGAATCGAATGAAACATATTTGCCCCCTTCATGATTTGATTCGTCCTATAGGGTTCAGTTTCCTCATCTGTAAAATGGGGATTCGACACCTGTTCTCCCTCCTTTTAGACTGTGAGAGGGGGTAGGTTTAAATACCACAATGATGAGGTTGAAAAAGCTCAGCTTCTGGGAGAGCTTCCTCCATTCATAGAGGGAAGCAGTCCCCTGCTTGCTCTACAGTTCAGGAATTACAATTATCATTATTTCAGGCTGCCACTAGGGAGAACCATCTCCCCTCGCAGGCTTGTGCTTTTTCCACCAGATGCAAGATGAAAGCCCCTCTTTCAGGCTCCCATGCCTCTACCTCTGTATTTGATTCGGGGGTAAGAGGTGGTTTGAGGTATCCCAGTGTGACTAATAGAAGAGCACGGGCCCAGTCACAAAAACTTCAGGAACAAGAACCAAAGTGGAGGAATCCATCAGAGCACAGTTTAGTACTCTAATTGATTTCTTCCCCTTGGTTCTTGCACAGGGCCTCTTCCACATACTCTACCCTTCCAGTTGAATTCCTGCTGAGGCAATAATAATAATAATAATGTTGGTATTTGTTAAGCGCTTACTATGTGCCGAGCACTGTTCTAAGCGCTGGGGTGGACGCAGGGGAATCAGGTTGTCCCACGTGGGGCTCACAGTCTTCATCCCCATTTTACAGATGAGGTAACTGAGGCACAGAGAAGTGAAGTGACTTGCCCACAGTCACACAGCTGACAAGTGGCAGACCTGGCATTCGAACTCATGACCTCTGACTCCAAAGCCCATGCTCTTCCCACTGAGCCACGCTGCTTCTCTAATAGATGCTTGTAAGCAGGCAGACAGAGGAATAGTACATTGCAAAGTGTATGCAAGAATTTTATATTAATTTATCACCCAAATGACATCAGCAGAATGCCAATGCTTTGTCCTAGCGCCATAAAGCTATAGAGATCTGTACCCTTTCATCCCATCCTCAGTCCATCCACATTGGACTTCTACTTGGATCTGTTCTCTTTATACACTTGGTATTCACCCCTCTCTCAGCCCCACAGTATTTATGCACAGTCATAATTTACTCATTTATATTATCGTCTGTCTCCTACTCTAGATTGTAAACTCCTTGTGGGCAGGGAATGCCTCTACCAACTCTGTTGTATTGTACTTTCCCAAATGCTTAGTAGAGTGTTCCACACATAGTAAGTGATCAGGAAACACCCCTGATTGATTCACTAATAGTGTGTTGTTTCCTGTGGCGAAGAATGGGGTGCAGTGCTGGTGAATCAAAAGGATGCCCTTCTTCATTATCTGTCCACTGGATAATGACGATAGGATGACATAAGCTCCCTCTAAACTGTAAGCTCACTGTGGGTAGAGAATGTGTCTGCTTATTGTTGTATCCTATTGTCCCAAGCATTTAATACAGTGCTCTACACACAGTAAGTGCTCATCAATACGATTGAATGAATGAATGCTGCTTTCTCAGCCTCAGACTTCACACAAAGTGTCTGAACCACCCCGCCTCCGGAGGCTTTGAGGTAGGAATCTACGCACGTCTCCTCTGCTTAAGAAATCCAAGTACCCCATGCAGAAGGCAGGCCATTAAACCCAGGAGATGAAAACACAGCTCAATCTAGGTAAGATCAATGTTATTCATCCAGACACCAAATTACCATCAGGTGAAGTTATCATTTAAATAAACAGAAGGAAACAGATGGCTCTGGAGTAAATTCAAGGATTTCAGAGCAGCACTAGGATTATAAATGGAGAAAGCAAAAGGACAAGTCATTAGCAAGAGAAACAGGGCCCAGAAGTGAACAGCAGATTGCTAAATGAACCTCCAATTCTTAACAATGCATCCAAACCAAAGGAAATATTGGTTTCCTTTTCTTTTTTTTTTTTAAAGCCCTTGCCTGTTGCTGGATTTCTTTTTCAGGTATGCCCATGCACTCCACATAGGCTGTGCTTGCCAAATGATTTTCTATGAAACCTTTTCAATGTTATAAGTCACACACGCAGTTCTGCAATGTTCCCTGCGGCGCACCACCAGTGAACCTGCAGTTATCCCTCTGGGTCAGGGAAGACCACCCATTTCCTGAGAAGCAATGTGGCCTGAGTAAATAAAGCACAGTTCTGGGAGTCGGAAAGACCTGGGTTCTAATCCCAGTTCCACCACTTGTCTGCTGTGTGATCTTGGGCAAGTCACTTAACTTCCCTGTGACAGTTACCTCTTCTGTAAAATGGGGAATAAGGCTGTGAACCCCCTATGGGTCATGGACTATGACCAACTTGATTAGCTTGTATCCACCCCAGAGCTTAGTATCTGGCACAGAGAAAGCACATAATAAATACCATGAAAAGAAATTCCTCATCCTCACTAGTAATTTGCATTAAATGTCTGCCTAGCTTATGGTGTGGTGCTTATGAACGAGATTCTGCTATGAGAGGAATCAAGGATATTGTCAAGGTTATTGGCTTGGTGAGACAGGAAGGATGGTGGGGCTATCTGCAGTGACAGAAAAATCAGGAGGAAGGCAGGGTTTGGGTGGGAAGATAAGGAGTTCTGGTTTAGACAGGTTGAGTTTGTAGTGTCAGTGGGATATCCAAGGAGAGAAGTCTTGGAGGTCGGAGGAAATGTGAGACTGCAGAGACGGAGAGATACCAGGAATGGAAATGCAGATTTGGGAATCATCCACACAGAGACAATAGTTGTTCCAAGGTGAACTGTGGAATGGACCATCTCAAGGTCAAACGCTTCGCGTGATTGCCCGAGCTAGCAAAACCAACTTAGAAGCAAGGCAGGACACGTGGCTCAGTGGAAAAAGAGCCTGGGCTTCGGAGTCAGAGGTCATGAGTTCAACTCCCGACTCTGCCACTTGTCAGCTGTGTGACTGTGGGCAAGTCACTTAACTTCTCTGTGCCTCAGTTCCTTCATCTGTAAAATGGGGATTAACTGTGAGCCTCACGTGGGACAACCTGATGACCCTGTATCTCCCCCAGCGCTTAGAACGGTGCTCGGCACATAGTAAGCGCTTAACAAATACCAACATTATTGCTCCCACAGCCAAAACCGCTAGACATCCCAGGTCAGGAATACAGAAGTTATCCCTCTCCCCCGCCTCCTTATTGGCGGACGGGCCAACCAAATGAGGTGTGGAGGAGCAGGGTAGGGGGAGGCAGAGGTTGGACAAGCAGAAACAGGAAGCCTGAACAGCCTGGATGGACAAGTGATAAATCCCTGATGCCTCCAATGTTCTGGGCAGTGGATGGAGACTTGCAGCAGCCAGCTGCATGTCACCTCTGATGAGTTGAGGGGTGCCAATCTGCCCCAAGTGAGGAGCTGTGGGAGGGTGAGTATCCCGCTGAAAGCTTATGGGGCTGGAAGCTAGGGTGCATGGAACACATAAGTGGATTCTTCCCAAGAGGGAAGCGCTAGTGGGTGGGAACTGGACGCTTCACCACATGCAAGTAACTATAAGTGCATTCCTCTTGAGAGTAAAGTTCAATTCACTGGGTAGAATAAATTTTGCATTTCTCAACCTTTTTGAGAAAGGTTTCCATGCAGAGCCTCGAACCCCTCCTCACTTAACAGGTGACTAGTAGTTGAAGCCACGGCAGGGAATAAGTTCTCCAAAGGAGTGAGTATAGATGGATAAGTGAACTCAGAACTGAGCTTTGAGGGACTCCCATAGTTAGAGGATGGGAGGCAGAGGAGGAGCCCATGAAAGAGACAGAGAATGAGCAACCAGAGCGATAGGAGGAGAATAAGGAGAAGACAGTGTCCATGAAGCTTAGGGTGGATAATGTTTCCAGGAGAAGGGGTGGTTGACAGAGTCTAAGGCAGCTGAGGGGTTGAGGATTAGAACGGAGAAGAGGTCACTGGATTAGTAAGAAGGAGGTCATTTGTGACCTTCGAGAGGGCGGCTTCTGTGGAGTGAAGGGGACGGAAGCCAGATTGGAGGGGTCAAGGAGAGAATTGAAGGAGAGAAACTTGAGACAGCGGGTGCGGACGAGGAGTTTGGAGAGGAATAGTAGCCGGGAGATGAGATGATAGCTGGAGGGAGATGTGGGGTTAAGGGAGGGTTTTGTTTTTTTTTAGGATGGGGAAATATGAGCGAGTTTGAAAGCAGTGGGGAAGCAGCACTGGTGAGTGAATAGTTGAAGATGGCAGTCAGGGAGAGAAGAAGGGATGAGGCAATTGTTTAGATAAGGTCTCCCAAGCATTCATCTCTGCTCTGTCACAGGGTAGGGGGCTGGTCTTCACCAGCTCTGTAAAATACTGACTTGAAACTGGCTAATGATGCCAGTTCTGACATCAAATGGTTTTCTGATCAGCCTTACTATCAATGCCCTAGCTCATCACTGAATGAAAATCAGGAAACACAGAAGATCCATTATGTGAGATACAGTACTCTGACCTTCATCTCTTCAAACAGGAA
Organism: Ornithorhynchus anatinus; assembly: GCF_004115215.2. NCBI lineage: Eukaryota > Metazoa > Chordata > Mammalia > Monotremata > Ornithorhynchidae > Ornithorhynchus > Ornithorhynchus anatinus. Next base: position 16,045,118 of record NC_041749.1, read on the forward strand.
AAGTTCAAAGACAGACCAAAAATGAAAAGCAGAGCAGGGTTCCAACACTGAAAGGAAAAATGAAAAAAAAAAATTCGCCAGAGGCTACATGATATCATATCTGTACCCTTCGACACAAAATCCTGCTGCTTGGGATTGGAACACGTTTCATTCTAGGGAATCTGCACCATACCAAAGAAGGGCTCACTCTGATTCACTGGATCTCCCTGAATAAGGGGCAGAGGCAGTGGGTTGGGGGAGGGAATGGGAAAACCATCCCAACCTACCCCTCCTGAACCCATGTCTGAGACCCTAGCCTTAGGGATGCTCCCAAATGATTTCTTGAGAGGCCGGTTGCACGGAGACAACCTGCTGAGCCACAATCTCCCAACCTACGGACATCCAGACAGGCGATCCTACATGGAATCAGCAGCCTGGTCACCCCCAGTGCAAGAGAACTGGCTCACTAATCCTTACTACCTGCTATCTCAGTATGCTTGGTAATTAAATTAAAAATCAAACTTTGTTAGTCAAATATAAACTGATGATACTAACAGTTATAGTACTTGTTAAATGCTATGCGTCAAGCACTGTTCTAAGCACTGGAGTACAAGTTCATCACATTGGACTCAGTCCCTGTTCCACATGGGGCTCACACTTTTAATCACCATTTTACAGATGAGGTAACTGAGACAAAGAGAAGTGAAGTGACTTGACCAAGGTCACATAGCAATTGAGTGGTGGAGCTGCGATTAGAATCCAGGTCCTTCTGACTCCCAGGCCCATCCACTAAGCCACGCTGCTTCTCTAAATACCAGACCACGGGACTCCAAGAAATCTCAGCAGCAGTGCCCTGGAGGACCCTTCCCATCATGACAGAGAGCTCGATGCCCAGTAGCCAAGGAAGAGCCCTGGGATGACCGCAAGCCAACACTCTTACGTAGCCCATTGGGTATTTTTGCCAACCACGATAGCAAAGATGGCTTCCCCGACCCCTGCGGACTCCCGCACAAAACGTTCCAGAAGCAGAAGATTTTCTTGCTCTTTGGTTAGTGGGAGAGGGGGCTGAAAAGGTGGTAGTGGGGCTGTGGAGAAAGCAGCTTGCTTCGCAGGGGGAGCGTTCTGGCCCTGGAGCTGTTCCTTCGGACAGATTCATCAAAGAGCTGGCTGGGACTTGACAGAGATTTTATCCTTCCCAGATAGGAGCCACTCACAACCTTGTTTTCCAAAAAGTTATTTCCTCCCCAGATTGTTATGATTTGGGAGATAAACAACACATAAATTCAGAGTTGTCCATCCCTGTCTCTTCCTTTCCTCCCCTACCTTCACCACACCAACACACACATACACACTGCCTCTGAAGGGAATTTTCTGGTTCCTCCTCTAGTCCTCCAAGCCCCCCTTTCCTCTTCTTCCGATCCCTTCTGCATCACCCTGACTCCCTTTATATTCTTCCCCACTCCCAGCCCCACAGCACTTATGTACATATCTGTAATTCATTTATTCATATTAATTTCTGTTTTCCCCCCACTAAGCTTCCCCCCACTCTAGTGGAAGACAGAAATTAATATAAATTATGGTCAGGGAAAGTGTCTGTTTATTGTGGTATTGTACTCTGTCAAGCGCTTACTACAGTACTCTGCACACAGTAAATGCTCAATAAATACAATTCAATGATTGAGTGAATTATAAGCATAGCCATGTCTAGGACTGTTTCACTCCCAACAGTGTCTTTCCTCTTTCCAATCACTAAATCAATTCTGCAAATTGAGTACTTACTTTGTGCAAAGCAGTATCCTAAGGACTTGGGAGAGTCCACTAGCACAAAATTTGTAGACACATTCTCTCCAAATACCAACATTATTATTATTATTATTCTCTGACCATAACAAGCTTACGGTCTAGAAAGGGAGACAGACGTTAATAGAAATAAATTATGGATACATACATTAGTGCTGTGGGGCTGGGAGCAAAGAGGGAATAAAGGGTGCAAATCCAAGGCAAGGCTGACAGAAGGAAGAGGGAAAACATGAAATGAAGATTTAGTCAGCGAAGGCTTCTTGATGTGTTTTGGAAGGTGAGGAAAGTGATCGTCTGTCAGATACGAAGCAGAGGGCATCTTCTTCCTTTTCCCCTTGAAATCTGACGCTAATAATAATACTGGATATAGACTTCTCTTTTTCCAAACTAATCCAGAGTAAAAGTAAGCGTTACCCCATTTTATAGGTGAGGAAACAAGCATAGAAAAATAAAGGCACTCTCTCCAGGCCAGTGGCCAAGATGGAAGCAGAAACCAGGCTTCCGGACTCCAAGGCCTTTAGTCTTTCTGCCAGAAAACAGTGTTTCCCATGATCCTTCATTTCACAGATAATCAATCGTATTTATTGAGTACTTACTGAATGCAGAGAACTGTGCCAAGACCTTGGGAAAGGACAACAATGTAACAGACACATTCCCTGTCCTCAACGAGTTCACAGTCTAGAGGAATCCTTTTCTGTCATTTCATCTTTAATGGGGATTAAGACTGTGAGCCCTATGAGAGAGAGTGACTGTGTCCAACCCAATTAGCTTGTATCTACTCCAGAACCTAGTAGAGAGCCTGGCACTTAATAAACACCATAATTATCGCTATTCTTTTGACTTAAAGCACCTTCAGGGAAGCTGCCAGGGGTCAGCCCTGGAGACAGGTCCACTAGTTCTCAGTTACCTGGCCTGCCCTCACCGTCTCCTTCCTGCAGCTAAGCTTTTAGGTTGGTCTCCCCTTGTTAGCTCTTTTCCTGAGGTGTGGACAGAAGAAAGGAGAAGGGAATTAGGAGCTGATGTTGTGAGGAAGGAGAATGAAACTCTTGGCTTCTCAGCGTCTTGTATGAATTATCTTTGGTGATCACTCGTAAATCCGTCACTGGGCAGGGATTGTCTCTATCTGTTGCCGAATCGTACATTCCAAGCACTTAGTACAGTCCTCTGCACATAGTAAGCACTTAATAAATACTATCGAATGAATCACTGACCAAGGCTATTTGGTGTAGGTGGGGGAAGAAATGGCCATGCAGCTGATTGTCAAAGCTTCCACCATAAAGGAATGTTCTCTTCTAATCCCCCTCTCCACTCCCTTCTCACTGTCTCCTGCCTAACACTTCCTTCCTCCATTACTGTCCCTTTCTCCTCTCCTTAGAAAGCAGATGAAGACAGAGGTGGACACTGTACCAACTTACTTTTTTTCTCTAGGGCAGAAAGGGGTCACACAGAATGACGGGAGTCCCCCAAGGGGACGAGGGAGTGGGAGAGGAGTCGCGGATATGGTATGAAGATTCATGAGATCCGTTTCAAGAAATGAAATGGAGGTAATCTCCACTCAGAGCTGACTGTGGCTTCATATGTGTGCAGAAGGAAAGGTTCTTTACTTACTGGGTAAAATCAAGATGTCATCACCAGGAGATGGAAGGGTGTCGTTGTATCCGCCCCAGCCTTCCTTAACGCCTTGCCACGACTGGGGAAGGGACCATTTTAAAGTCGCCTCGGGTGCAGCAGAAGGAGCTAGAAGACGGAACATTGAAAGCACAGATTTATGACTGAGAATGGCTCACTGTGAGTGTTTCCTTGACAACCCCATATTGCTTTCAATTTGTCAGGTGTAGACATGCAGTCTTTATCATTTTCTGTTATTTGAGGTGGCTAATGCAGTTCTGAATATAAACTCCCTTAGGTTGTTAGCTATCGGAGGGCATGGACCAGTGATTTTATGGCTAAAAAAATGCCAGGGTTACCTTAGCTTAACTAGTAATAATTATTATGGCACTGGTTAAGTGTTTACTATATGCTAAACACTGTGCTAAGTGCTGGAGTATATACAACTTAATCAGGTTGAACAAAGTCCCCGTTCCACATGGAGCTCACCTCTAAGTGGGAGGGAGTAGGATTTAATCTCCATTATATAGATGAGGTAACTGAGACATAGAGAAGTTAAGTGACTAGCTCAAGGACACACAGCAGACACATGGAAGAACCGGAATTAGAACCCAGGTCCTCTGTCACCCAGGCTCTTTCCACTAGGCCACGCTGCTTCCCCGGTCGTTAATTGTGCAAGTCGGGAGGATGGGAAGGTACATTAAGATTCCTCAAAAATGATATCCTGGAGGCCGACCTGTTATTTGTGGAAGTGAGGCGGTGCATTTTCAAAACCCACCTCCCTAACTTATTATATTTAGTGGAGGTCTCGGGTCTCCTGGTGATAACTATTGATAACATCTACTCAGTGTTTACCCCCTCAGGCATTCACAGAGGAACAAAACTCAAACCCTGAGTCTTTCTACAGCAAGAAAACCCACGTGTCTTCTCAGTTTAATGCTAAAGCCTTACAGATTTTGCTCAATAAATGTTCGTCGGTGATACTAATGATAACCAACATCTTCCTCCTCCCCTCCTCTATTGTTCAATCATTTTACAGCCGGGATTTTCTACTCCAAGAGATCACCAGTCTGGGGAAAGAAGGTCAATCAATTTTCTACTCCAAGAGACTAAGCTGGGAAAGCGAAGATCAATCAAAAGATCAATTAATCAATGGTTTTTGATCAGATACTGTGTGCCAAGTTGTGTACTAAGTCCTAATAATAATAATAATGACGATGGTGGTATTTGTTAAGCGCTTACTATGTGCAAAGCACTGTTCTAAGCACTGAGGGGAGATACGAGGTGATCAGATTGTCCCACATGGGCTCACAGTCTTAATCCCCGTTTTACAGATGAGGTAACTGAGGCACAGAGAAGTGAAAAGACTTGCTCAAAGTCACATAGTGCCGGAGCTGGGATTAGAACCCATGACCTCTGATTCCCAAGCCCGTGCTCTTTCCACTGAGCCATGCTGCTTCTCCAGACTTCTAATCTGTGAGCCCACTGTTGGGTAGGGATTGTCTCTGTTGCCAAATTGTACTTTTCAAGTGCTTAGTACAGTGCTCTGCAAACAGTAAGCGCTCAATAAATGCAATTGAATGAATTTGGAGAGTGTGATAGTAAATAGATATGCTTCCTGCCCTCAAGGAGCTTACAACATGGCAGGAAACACGGATGCTGAAGTCATTTATAGATAGAAGAAAGAAGAAAAAGGGGATATGCAGATGAATTAGTTCTTAAGTTTTAAGGTATGTAAGCTGTGTTCCTAAATCCTGTGAGCATTTGTGATCACACCAATACTTCGGTGGTGCAGAAGGCCAAATTGGCAGTTGGGAGAGCTATAAAATTCAAGTCCAGTAACTTCAGTTATAGATTTAGTCCCGTATCTATCATAGTAGAAAACCACTGGGAGAATGTCCTGGATTTGGAATAACCAGAGGTTCTTTTGTCAAAGATAGAGCCCAACTTCACTGATGGCATTGCTTTTTAATGTGCTTTCAAATAATTTATACAAGTGTTGATTTATCTGGTGACAAATGCAAATTATTCAAAGCATTGTTTAAGAGGAATGTTTAATAAATGTGATGCTGTTTAATTTGCCTATTCTCTCAGTTATCTGTGGTTTGAGGCAAACTTTCTCTTCATTACCCTGAGGAGCTGACAGTTGGCCATCTAGATAAAGAAAACATAGCAGCTATAAAAGAGTTTATGCACTACAGACCTGCATAACTATCTATCCCTAGTGCCATGGAATGATTTTCACTATTTGGGAGCTCAGGAAAAGGAATCAGAAGAAAAGGTGGGCAATGCAAACGGATTTTCCCACGGCTTTCAACATCTGGGGTTTTGCTCGCCTGCACCTGGATTGCCATTATTCTGTTTGTGAGAGGCAAGAAATTAAAGGTGAGGTCACAGTGTGAGGTCAGGGAATGAGGAGACCTGCAGAAAACACACCATCCCAACAGGCCTGGTCACTCACCCAGTGTGGTCGGAGGGAGACTTTCCTTCACTTGGACCTTGATGTGGACTTGACCTTCCCCTGCAACTGAGCACAGAAAGCAAAACACCTGAGAATGCAGTAAAGTAACCCGAGAGTCAAAGCTGAATTACCAATTACTTTTTATTTTACCAATTACTTTTTATTCTTATATTGTACTCTCCCAAGCGCTGAGTACAATGCTCTGCACATAGTCAGCGCTCAATAAATATGCCTGAATGAGTGAACCCCACTACTTTCTCTACATTTAATTAAAAAGAAACGCCCGTAGTCTCTGGGTTTATGAGGGGCACCGTGGCCTAGTGGAAAGACCCTGGGCCTGAAAGTCAGAGGACCTGAGCTGTAATCCAGCCACTTGTCTGCTGTGTGACCTTGAGCAAGTCACTTAACGTCTCTGTTCTCGATTTGCTTAGGTGTAAAATGGGGATGTTCTCCATTGCCCTCTAGACTGTAAGCTCATTATGGGCAGGGAACGTGTCAGCTAATTCTGATGTATTGTACTCTCCCAAGCACTTAGTATAGTGCTCTGCACATAGTAAATGCTTTAATGCATACCATAGATTGACTGATTGATTACTTAGAATGAAAGCTCCATTTGGGAGAGGGACTGCATCCGACCTGATTATCTTGTATCTACTCCAGTGCTTAGAACATGTAGTAAGTGGTTAACAAGTACAGTAATAATAATAATAACAATAACACTAATAATGATCCAGTGATAGAATCGGGATGCTAACGGGAGGAGTAGCAGTGGGAATATTTCAATAAATCCTACATCAGATGTCCTTGGGGACACTAGCGGAGGACAGCAGGGGCATCCATCCCATCTACACCAATCGAAAGGCTCGATCTTTGAGCTCAATATATCATCTACCAATCAGAGCCAAGCTCAGAAGTCCCTCTACCTCTCACCCAACTGTCCTTCGTAATGACAGCTCTTCCTTTTCTCCCTCTCCATAGCCCAAGCACACATATAAGGCCCAGGGTTCATTAATTTTAAGTGTTCAATGAATTAGTGGAAAGAATCAAAAGGCCTGATTCTTTCTGATAATGGCAATTTGATGTCCGTGTAAAAACCACTAGATTAAGCTGGGAACATATGCTCCCTTGCCGAGTGAGACTGCTATAATTAAATAGTGCTCTCTTCAAGGTGCTCTCTCGCCTGATTAATTAGTAATCAGATGCTTGAACCCCAGCCTTGGGCAACACCTCGCCTCTTCCTGCTTAATTACTCCTCCAGTTGCCCCTAGCAAGTCCTCAAAAAAAGAGTCCTGAGCTCCATATTGAAAGAAAGGTGTTACCTCCTCCAAAAAGCTTGAGAAAAGAACACGAGCAATTTTTTTTTTTTTTAGGTTCTGGAAAACACAATCTGGAAGAAGCTATAAAGAACTAAGATTTCTCCTGGGTTGGGAGAGGGGAGATATGGCAAAATTATGACATTTTGCAGACATTCCAAAAGATATTTACAGTAGGATATGGCATTTGGAGTTATTTATGGCAGGAAGAGAGGCCTTGGTATTTATGGTAGGACACCTGGGCTCCCAGGGGCCCTGAGGGATTGACATCAGGCTGGCCACTGATGGCCCTAACAACCACTGGACAAGAAGATGTATAGGATGTCACATGCATTGTCAAGTATGAAGTTTAACATGATGGTATCACATTGGCCATTTTGTGGAAGGACACTGAGTCCACCCCATCCTAAAGTAGTTCTCCGGGTGTGGGGGAGGAGGTGGAGAACCCTGACTCCCCTACTTGCCTTAAAGTCTCTGAGTTCCCCTCCTAAGCCCATGAGAACTCCGATGTCACATCTAAGCCAAGAAATTCAGCCAAAGGGGTCATGACAGAGAGAGAGTACGTGCTGAAAATCAAAATAGAGACAAAAGGCTTCCTGTGCTGAATTTGTATCAGATAGGAGACAGTCCAGCTAATAACCGGGTGGTCAGGTATAAACCAGAACACAGCCACCTAATTTAAACATGGAGCAAAGAAGCTGAAGGAAAAGTGTGTGAGGGTAAAATCTGGGAAAACAGACACCTGTTAGCCATTTGAGAAGATGGGTGGAATCACCACCTGGGCAGGTTTTGAAGAACTGGCAGATCTGAGGAGATGTATTCATTTAATATTATTATGGAGGGTCCACAGCAGTGTAGAGAACTGAATGGAACAGAGGGTCCACACCGGTGTAGAGAACTGAATGGAACACTGTGGGGAAATTATATTGGAGGAAGTAAGATCCAGTTGGAGAAAGAAAATGCAGCCCCTAACCTCAAAGAGTATACAGTCTAATGAAAAAACAGACTTCACATTATGATCATTACTTCAGACATTTGATAAATAGCAAGTGTAGACAACTCACTCAAGGAGTTTGGAGAGGAATGATAGGAGGGAGATGGGGCAATAACCTAAGGGAGCCGTGGGGTCAAGGGAGGGTTTTTTAGGATAGGATAGATAGAACATCTACGATTTACTTCCAGGTGGAAAGACTAGAATCTCCTCAGTGACAGGATTTTATGAAGAGTTTTTCCTCACTTAGAGCACTTAAAAGACCAGCCAAGAAACAGGCTTATGAGAACAAAGTGAACCAGTACTACCGTGCATGCCCATTATACAGATGAAAAAGTGAAGGGGTCGCCTAGGGCCACCCAGATGGTCACTGTCAGAGCTGTAATTATAATAACAATTATGGTATTTGTTAAGTGCTTACTTTATGTCAAGCACTGCTGTAAATGCTAGAGCAGATACAATCTAATCAGATTGGACAGATTTCCTGTCCCACATGAGGCTCACAGTCTTAATCCCCATTTTACAGATGAGGGAACTGAGGCCCATAGAGGTTAAGTGACTTGCCCAAGGGACACATAGCAGACTCCCAGGCCCCAGCTCTATCCACTTGAGCCACACTGCTTATATGCTAGGCTTCCTGCCTAAAGACACTCCTATAAAAATTATCGTCTGCCTAAGGCAAGTCGAGCTGGAGAAGCAGTGGCTAATGAAAAAAACATGGGCCTGGGAGTCAGAGAACATAGACATTAATCTTGGCTCGAATAAGTATCTGCTGTGTGACCTTGGGCAAGTCTCTTAACTCTCTTTACCTCAGTTCCCTCCTATATAAAATGGGAATTCAGGGAGTCAGTTAATTGTATTTATTGAGTGCTTACTGTTTACAGAGTACTGTACTAAGCACTTGGGAGAGTACAATATAACAATATAACAGTCACATTCCCTGTCAATACCCGTCTTCCTTCCGACTTAGATTGTGAGCCCCATCTGAAACAGGGCTGATGTCTGTTCAAATTATCGTGTCTCTTCCCCAGCATTTCGTACAGTGCTTGGTACAAAGAAAGCACCTACATATTATTATTATTAACAACCCCAATGTAGTAAGAAAAGATTACTAAGTGAGCTTTGTTATATAGATCTGGCTAGATCCAAGTAGAGAGAGAACTAACTAGCCCTCCATTTTAGTTCCAAATGTCATTTCTGGAAGTCTCAAGGTCTGGAAGGGTCTGGAAGAATCTGGGTACTTGTTACAGGGCCACCTGTGTGATGTTATAAGACAGTAAAAGTCCTGACAGAATGACCCTCAAGGGACCAGCCACAACTGTACATAATCACAAAAGCTAGACACTGAATACCTAATTCTAACAGTCTAAGACAAAATCTTTAAAAAAAGATGCTTTAATACCTGATAAAGAGTAAAACACCTTTCAAACTGGCTAAAAAGCAATCCAGAGTTCTCAATCCCAAATCCCATCCGCCTGATCCGGAAACCCTAGATTGAAGACAGCTGGGCAGGAACCCTGTCTACTACTGTATTGCGTGAATTGCTCTGCACATAGTAACTGCCGAATAAATACCATTGATTGATGAAACCATCATCATAATTAATGGTATTTATTTAGCACTTTCTATATGCGGAGCACTGTACTGAGCACTTGGAAGAATACGATGGAGTTGGCAGACACATTCCTGCCCACAGTGAGCTCATAGTCTAGAGGAGCCAGCCTGTCATCCCCATGGCCTGTATCGGGTCAGGGTTGGAGTTGGCAAAAGAACCCCTCCAGTAACCCTCTATTTCCTCAGCTTAATAATAATAATAATAATAATAATGTTGGTATTTGTTAAGCGCTTACTATGTGCCAAGAACTGTTCTAAGCACTGGGGTAGACACAGGGGAGCCACTTGGGGCTCACAGTCTTAATCCCCATTTTACAGATGAGGTAACTGAGGTACCGAGAAGTTAAGTGACTTGCCCAAAGTCACGCAGCTGACAAGTGGCCGAGCCGACATTCGACCTCTGACTCCAAAGCCCGTGCTCTTTCCACTGAGCCACGCTGCTTCCAACTAATCCTGGATTTATTCCCCTGACTCTCCTTTCTCCAGAATATCAAATCTCTGTTGTAATAAAAACTGCTTTTGGAGAATATGCCTCATTCATGAAGCTTTGAACTCCTGAGAAACAATTAAAAAGAGAAAAAAATAGGAGAGCCAGCAAGAATAACTTCCCGGCATGCAATTTCTCCCCAGCAAGTAAATCCAGAACTCGGCTGGAAGTGAAACTCTGTGGAGGAAATAATGAGTGGAGTTTGGGATTTTGGAACTTTATCTTCAATTGTTTCTTATTCTGGAATTAGTTATCTGAACTGAGCTAGCAGGCTTTTTCTGGGAGAATAGTAAAATGTGTTCTGAAACGTATTGGCTAGCGGCTGAGGTGTTTGTTATAAAGGGAGTTTGTTGAATCTGGGGAGCAGCAGGGCCAGATTGTCCCGGAAACACTGGATATTTGCTCGAGGGCCTTCCAGGAAGGCCATCAGTCAAAGGTAATGGTGAGTATTTGAGCGCCTACTGAATGCAAAACACTAGACTAAGCACTCAGGGGAGTCCAGTAGAAGCAAGACGTCTTCCCCGCCCTCTAGGAGTTCAGACTCTAATCAGGAAGGTAGACAAAAGTTATTCACAAAAAGTTGGGGCAGGAAGAAAAAGAAGAATGTAGCACAAAGCAGTACAAATATGTCAGGATGAAATAGCTGAACACATAATCGACTACGCAAATAAATATACCTATGCGCACAGGTGCTGGGGTTAGAAATTATGGGCCTAGGAGTCAGAGGACCTCAATTCTAATACCGACTCTGGCACTCAACTGCTGTGTGGACCTTGGGCAAGCCACTCAACTTCTCAATGCCTCTGTTTCCTCATCTGTAAAATACAGAGCCATTTCCTGTTCTCCCTCCTACTTAAAACGTGAGCCCTGTGTGAGACAGGAACTGTGTCCAACCTGATTGTCCGGTACCTCTCCCAGATATTGTTCAGCTTCTGTTCAGCCATTTCATCCTGACATATTTGTAATGCTTCCTGCTAGATTCTCCTCCTTCCTCCCGCCCCAACTCTTTGTGAATAACTTTGGTTTGCCTCCCTGCTTAGACTGTGAACTCTTTGAGGGTGGGGAGGATGGCTTGCTTCTGCTGGACTCCCCCAAGTGCTTAGTTTAGTGCTTTCCACTCAGCAGGCACTCAATACATCTCACCAATGACCCCTCGCCCGTGTCTTCCCTCTGGGCTCGAACACCCTCCCTCCTCAAATCTGACAGTTATTTTCCCCGCCTTCAAATCCTTATTGAAGGCACATCTCCTCCAAGAGGCCTTCCCTGACTAAGCCCCCCTGCCTTTCCCTCTTCTCCCACTCCCTTCTGCATCACCCTGACTTGCTCCCTTTATTCACCCCCTTCTCCCAGACCCTCAGCACTATTTTACATATTTTTTATTTATATTAATGTCTGTCTCCCCCTCTAGACTATAAGCTCATTGTGGGCAAGGAATGTGCCTATTTAGTATTATATTGTACTCTCTCAAGTGCTTAGTACAGTGGTCTCAGTAAGTGCTCAATAAATACTCTTGAATGAATGAATGAAGATTGTTGGGCATATAGTAGATGCTTAAAAACCACAATCGCTATCATACCTATATGCCAAGTGTGACTGTTGGGTGGAAAGCCTCAACTCTTTTTCAGGAAGACTGGGGAGAAAAGGTGGATAGCTACAGCACCTCACAGCGTGGCTCAGTGGAAAGAGCCCGGGCTTTGGAGTCAGAGGTCATGAGTTTGAATCCCAGCTCTGCCACTTGTCAGCTGTGTGACTGTGGGCAAGTCACTTAACTTCTGTGTGCCTCAGTTACCTCATCTGTAAAATGGGGATTAAGACTGTGAGCCCCAGGTGGGACAACTTGATTCCCCAGGGCTTAAACAGTGCTCTGCACATAGTAAGCGCTTAACAAATACCAACATCATTATTATTACTCTCCCACCCAGAATGGCATCACCCAGGATTCCTGGAAGTGGCTCCCTGGGACTATCCGCTAGGAGGCTTGGCAGCCTGGGAATTTGTACAACCTGGTGATCAGAGGCAGCCCAACTCCAGGAATGATGGTGAGGCCTGTCCTGGGGTGTCTGGGGAATCCTAGAAAGGCTGTTTTCCTGGAAGTCTTGCTCTGCTGCCCAAACGGACAAGTAGCAGTGACAACAGAGGGGACAGTAGTCTCACAAGGAGTTGGAGGAAAGGGGCAGTTAATTTGGAGAGCAATACCCACCCCCACCATCGTTCAGCCCCGCCAGTCATCCCCCAGACCAGACCTGAAGCAGATGCCCCTGAGAAACCTGCCCCCAAGATCCGGCGTGAACTACGCAGGCATTTCAACTGTTCACGCATCAGTTAACGGTAAATGCTCAGGACCTAAGGGAGGTGGAGTGATTCAAAACCAACAACCACTTCCGATTCGCAATGAAGTCTAAGACAAATGAAAATCACTGGGGTCAGCGGGGGTCGTCTTGCGGAAGAGGTATGAAGAATCGGATATCTCTTTGTGCAGCAGAAACTGGCCTGTTTCCTTGGAGTTTGTGATTTCGAATTTTTTACCTGTAATGCGAGAGCCAATAACCTACCTTGTTTATAATCTCAGCCTCAACACACTTGATCCATCCCAGAGCTATTCCTCCAAACGAAAAGGAAATAGCCAGGCCAATTAACAACTTAATCACTCTTAGGAGCCCCTTATAACTTAAACTCAGGATAAACACACTCAGCGGGGAGAGGGAGCACCAGGAAACAGGGGGAGAGGAAGAGAGGGGGAAGGAGGGGCTCGTTCTCCAGCTTTGGTGTTTGACAGAATCACATGTAGAATGTGAACTGTCCTGATGGATCAATCCATCATATTTATTGAGTGCTTACTATGTGCAGAACACTGTATAAAGCGCTTGATAGAGTACAGTACAAAAGAATTAGCAGACACGTTCCCTGCCCAGAAAGAGCTTTAAAGTATAGAGGGGCAGAAGGGTCTGTGGCCAAGGACACTGGGGCTGAGAATCAGGAGACAAGGGTTTGAATCCTGGCTTTGTCACTTTGCAGCCTTGTGAAACCCACCCGCTCGGTCGGGTTGTGCCATCACCAACTTGATGGTTTATTGCTCAACAAACACTGAGCTGAAATCTACCTCGCCCAGGCTCTGGGAGAAACAGAGGGTAACATCTCCTGAACAAATATATTCCAGGGGCTGAGAGTAGCAAAAAGGGTTGGACTCAGATGTGGAAAAGGGTGCTGGTGTGGGGCCAGAAAATGTCACCTAGTACCCTCCCACCACTCCAGCGCTGCAGAACCATTTCCTGAGTGGCCAAAGAAGAGTTGTGCAGATTGAGAAACACACACACACTTTGTTTCAGGAGTAATACAACCCAAATGACAGGAGAGGGGATTGAAGAGCTGAAATGGTTATTCTCTAGCTGTGGATGTATGTTCAGAGGAATCCAGGCCCAAGAAAGATCAGGACAGCTCTTTTTCTCTATTTGATCCTTCTTAATGCAGGGCCAGGTGTTCAGCAAGGGGCCAAGTCCTCTTAAACCAGAATGGGTCAAGACCAGCCCCACCATTACTTCTACTTTATCATATGCGTCCACGCACTGAGATGTGTGTTCTTCCCACAGCAGGTAGTCAATAAACACTAATGCAAAGATGAAAATGTCCAAATCCATTCAGGATGAATATGAACCCATATATTAATTAGAATACTTTGGGGGCGCTTGTGAACCAAGCACTCTACTACGCACTTCGATGAGTACATTAAACAGTACATTAGACACGACCCCTGCCCTCAAAGAGCTTACAAACTAGTGGGGAAGACAGACATTAAAATAAATTGCAGATAAGGGAAGGAGCAGAGGAGAAGGATATGGACATAAGTGCTGTGTGGCTGGGGGTGAGGTGAGAAGTAACAAAAATCCGGAGAAAGAGTACTCTGTTTAAACTAAACTCTGAAACAGATATGGGATTTCAGAAAGGGATAAGCCATGGGTCCCTGGCTGAATCTGTTTCCCTGGGTGCTCTTCAAACAAGTGTCAACCTTTTGCTCCAGTCAATCAGTGATGTTTACTGAGCACTTAGTGTGAACAGAACATAGTACTAAGCACTTGGGAGAGTACAACAGAATGAGAGTACAATACAACCGATTTGGTACACGTGTGCCCTGCCCACAAGCTGTTAATGGTTAGAAGGTGAAACAGACATTAGAGGAAATTGAAGATACGTACGGAAGCGCTGTGGGACTGAGGATGGGGCAATATCAAGGGCTTAAAGAGTACAGATCCAAGGCATGGAGAGATGTCACCCTGCAGAGTCTATGCCTGATTCTTCTATTGTCCTCTCCCAAGCACTTGGTCCAGAGATGGGCACGCAGTTAGCACTCGATAAATACCATGGATTGATTGACTGAGCAGCTAAAACCTGACGATATGATGGCGGTACCTTGCTTTAGGAAGGAAAGCTACTCTAGACTGCAAGCTCACTGTGGGCAGGGAATGTGACCGTCAACTCTCCCAAGCGCCCAGAACAGTGCTCTGAATCTAGTAAGAGCTCACCAGAACCATCGATTGATTGATCGATTGATTACTCCCAACACTATTCTAGGTGGGTGTTGATAGGGCAGTTGAGGAGAAGATTGGGTCCTTTTCCCTAAACTTGGTCAAAGCAACACCTGGAAGGAATTTTAGATTTCTTGAGCACCCCAACTAGGGTAGGTGCTCTAGAGCTGCCTATAGGGAACAAAGGCATGGAATTTGACAGCCTAAAGAGACAAGATAGATGCCTTTGTTTGGTTATAAAGCTCCTGCTCTTTGGGCCCTATTTCTTTTTAGCATCAGGGGAACAGAGCAGCGGTTTGGGGATGATGTCATGGTGAGGCAGCCTCCTCCTTTCCATCTGATTGGTTAGGGCCACTCAAGGAGCAAGGGCTTTGGAGGCAAGTTTGGAATGTCGAGCTCTGGTGTCAACCCCCAGGTGTCTGAATCCTGAAAGAAATATCTGCTCAGGGAAGCAGCATAGAAAGACCATGGACTTGGGTTCTCATCTTGGCTCTACCAGTTCATTCAGTCGCATTTATTGAGCGCTTACTGTGTGCAGAGCACTGTAAGCGCTTGCCTGCTGTGTGACCTAGGACAAGTCTCTAACTTCTCTAGGCCTCAGCTCCCTCATCTCCAAAATGGGAATTCAATATCCTACTTGACTGTGAGCCCCATGTGAGCCATCCTACTTGGACTGTGAGCCCCATGTGAGACCTGATTATCTTGTACCTTCCCCAGCGTTTAGAAGAGTGCTCGGCACGTAGTAAATGCTTAACCAATACCAGTATTATTATTATTATCCCCTTTTGCCTCCTCCCTCCTGGGAAGTAAGTTTCTGCCACCAATCGTGATAAATCTCTCTCCAATATCCCACCTGGAAATACCTCCCGGAGATGAGATAATGGCATTTCAGTGGTCAGCCTTCTATGGGGGTCAAAATCCCTGGGGAATCTCTGAAGGATGAAGTGTGCTATATAAATGTAAATTAATTTAGTACTGAAACTAGAATATTATAGATTGCCTTAAGGGGATTTCCACTCCTCTTCTGTCCCCCAAATCCCTCCACAAAGTGGAGAACCGCTTCCCGGAAGGAGTTTAATCCCTGTGTGCTCTCCGTCTCCAAGGTCCTAAAAAGATTCCATTTCAAAGAGCTGCATGGAGTCTAGTTAACAGGATTAAGGCCAGAAGACAGCAATCCTCGCCTTAGTTAAGGGGGTTGGAGTCACACCAGCAGATCCTTTAAAAAGAGATCCAGAGGAAAGCTCGCCTCTGGTTTGGACCTAGGGCTCTCGATGGCTCGCTCCCCAGTTCGCCCCGAGTGAGGCAAGCCTTAGTTGTTCTCTGCAAGGGAGCCAGAAGGGCCGAAACCATCTGTCCCACCTTCCCGGTGCCCTTTGCCATCTCAGCCGCTCTGCCAGCGTCTCCCCCCTGCCCTCCCGCCTTTCCCGGGCGGTGGGGACCCGTGGAGATGAGCGCTGGCCCTGCTGACAAGATATTGTTCCTCTTCCCGGTTGGGTCAAGAGAGGGAGGGAGGGAGGGAGGTGCCCCGAGAGCATCTGAGCCTCGCCGGGGCCCACCGCAGCCGTCTCCGCCACCGCCTCCAAAGTGAAGCTGTTCAGCTGCCCGTCGCCTGCCGGACAGCACAATGTCCCGGCCCACCCGGGCCGGGGCCGGGGCGGAGGGAACTGTGTGAATTCGGGAGTTCGCCGGTGAATGGCCCCACATCTGATGTGCATTTATCACTGGGGGACGGTTGGGGAGAGTCGGGGGGGCGTGATGTGGGCAGGGGTGGAGGGTGTTTAATGCACCCCTGCCACTACCCAACAGTTTGCCCTAAAGAGCCTTTTACCGGCACAAAAGGATAGGGTCAAAAGTAAATTGACCCCTGACAGAATGTACAATTATTAGAAAGAGGCAGCACACGAGCAGCTGCTGGATCCCCACTGGCCCTGTACCGTCCCTCCGAGAGTTCGAATATGAATAATCAACCGGAGATTGTCTTCCCCACCTCTACCCCGGCCCCCCGCCCCCGTTCCCCCCTCCCCCCCCACCCGGTTTCGGGCAGGATCTATTACTTTTCTCCGGGAAGAATTATGGTCCTCCGGAGCAGCTGCCATAATTGTGTCCCTATTGTGATGAAGACCTCCTCTCCGCCACCCGGCCCCCGCCGCCCTCCCCACAAGTGGCCATTGTAGACAGGGAGTCCGGTCATTATATGTCCCAACTGATGCTTTCTGGACCCAGCTGCCTAACTGCTGACACCCGGAGAGTGAGGGAGGGAAAGATGGGGGGTAGGGGCGGGGGACGGGACACGGTGGGGGGCGGGGGAGAGCCCCGCGTCTGGGAGACGGGACTAGGACAAACCAGACCTTCTGCATAAGTCAAGCCGGGAACAAACAAGGCTTTATCAGTCCTGCCGAAGAGACGCCCATCTCTTTTTGAAGTGGCGGCTGGGGTCTGGGCAGGAATCGCTTTTCCTCCTTCGGCCCAGGCAAACATCCTTCTTTAGATATGCGACATGCTCATTATCTCTGCCCCATTTAATGATTTTTGATTGAAGGGTGGCGGCTGGGATGCCAAGAGGGCTAGTTAGGCAGGCTCCGCGCTGCTAGCCCTTCAAGAAAGGCTTCCCTTGTGCCGGCCGGCCTAAATTGGGAATTTCTTAACAGGGTCCGCTTGTTCTTAGAGGCGGATAAGGACCGAGCGTGAAATTCTTAATTATGCAATAAATAGAGAGTGGGGTGTCAGCAGATGTAGTCGGTAGCCATGGCGACTGAAGTCACATGCCCAAGAGAGCTGGGACTAAACGTGGGCCTCGGGCTCGGGCCTGAGTGACAGCTGAAGAATCCTACAAAGCTTGTAAACCAGATTAATTAGCTGACTAATTATTTCATAGCGTTAATGTAACTAAAAAATAAAAACACTCTCATCTCTCTCCCAAACGGAGACGCTCCTGCACGAAGGGGCAAGACAGCGAACGTGGAAAATGGGTCCCGTGCCTCCGTGACATCGGTTGGAGGGATGAAAACCTCGAGGGCCATCCCACGCCTGAGAAAATTCGATTAACTCTGAGACTTTGAAAACAACCCAGAGAACTTGGTTTCCACACATGCTCACTCCCCAGCCCAAAACAATTGAGTGTCCAACACACTCAGAAAAATGAAACATGTTCAGACAGCCCTTGGGCAGTGACCGTTCAACAGATCTTCCTCACAAACGAAGAGGAACAAATGCAATCAGTCCCCACCGTCAGACAACTTCAACATCACTCGCTAGGTCTTGCTTTGCTGATTTTCACCACTGAGGAAGATCCCAGAAGGATCTACCCGGAGATAATCCGATCCCAAGGCTACTCTCTGAGGGGCATCCTGAAAGGGCCTCACGGACTCATCAGGGAGTATTTAAAAATAAACCGAGCACTTGAATTCTAAGATGTTCTGGTCCTCTTTGCCAATGAAAAGGATTTCTGCCCAGTTCGAGCAAAGCGGCGCCACTGAGCGAATGCCTTGAGAAAAGGTCAGTCAGCGGTGGCCTCAAAATGCTGGGTGGAAGCTTAACATTCTTAGTGGAGGGTTAACATTCTTAGCTCCATTTTCCAGAAGAGGAAACCGAGGCAAAGAGAAATCCAAATAACTAACCGCAAGTCCCAGTGGAAACCATCAATGCAAGCTGTGAGTTCCCAAAATCAATCCCACCTGGATACTCTTTTTCCAATGCTCTGCATAAGTGTTCAGTAAATATCATCACTCCTACTGCTTGGACTGCCTTTTGCTTCTCAGAGCACCGCCAGTGCATGAGGAAATTAAGCCAAGGGAGGACTAAGTCTGCCCACTACTAGCAAATTCGGTGTGGCGTCCGCCGCCCCAGGCTACTGATTCTGACCGGAGCCCGTCTCTCCCACTACTGGTGGGGTGACCGAGGCTAGGGAGAGCCTTCTCCTTCTCTTGTCTTTTTGGAGGCGTCCATTCCATAACCTGGTAGGCAGCGCGCTCTAGTGGAGAGAGAGCTGGTCTGGGACCCCGGACACCTGGGTTCTTCCAGCCCCCAATGAGCCTCTAACTCTTCGGCTGCCCTTCAGCTGCCTCCCTCCCTCTTCCCCCTTCTCTCTGGGGACCCTGATGTGGACGGTATGAAAATAAAACACTTTTCAGAGGGCGGATGAGAAGAGCTAGGACAGACCATTTAGACCTCACCCGGTCGAATGGAAGGGGGTCAGTTTTAATAGGGGTCGCTCTGAACATACCAAGTCAGCCATGGAAATAAGCACGGACCCAGAGTCTGAAAGAAATCAAATCAAAGCAGCCAAAATAGGAAATCAGGCACAGGGCCTAAAAGAAATTTCATCTGTCTTCTTTCTTTCCTCTTTGAAGTTTGGTTTTTCACAGGAGACTGTGTTAGTGAGGGATCACTGGACAGGTGGGTGGATGAATGCGAATTTTAATAAAATCTGAAAATAAACTCATGTCCTGGCCACAGTATTCACAACTTTCTGCTCCACGTTCAGTAGGTGATGCTCTTTGAGGGCAGGGATCGTGTCTGCTTAATTTGTACTCTTCGAGTGTTTAGTACTGTGTTCTGCACACAGTAGGAGCTCAATAAATATCACTGATTGATGGTAACGATAGTGGGCTAGTGGACATTTCTTCAGCCTCACAATTTTTGAACCTTTTTACCGGAAAATCTTATTTATGCCAGAATTCAGACTGAGAGCTTCCAAAGCATTACTTTTCAGTAGTTTATTTGTTTTAGAAACTTATAATCACTCATGTGAGAGGACTGTCACATTGGTTATCATTTTCACTATAACACTATTTCACTATTAACACTTAACACTTCAGCACTTATTATGGGCTGAACTCTGTTCTAAGCGCTGGAGAGGATAGAAGTTCAACAGGTCGGCTATAGCACTAGACCCACATGGGGCTGAGGAAGAACAGGCATGGACTCCCTCCTTTTACAGATGAGGAAACTGAAGCATACAGAAGTGACTCGCCTAATGTCTCACAGCAGGCAGATGGTAGGGTCAGAATCAGAACCCAAGCCCGCCACTCCCGGGCCCATGCTCTTTCCACTAGGCCACGCTTCTCCTCCCGGTTGTCTATGCGCTTGGATCTGTGACCTATGGACACTTGACATTCACCCCACCCCCAACCCCACAGCACTTCTGTACATATCTTGAAATGATTTATTATAAATTACTTATTTAATCATATTAATGCCTGTCTCTCCCTCTAGACTGTAAGCTCATTACGGGCAGGGAACGTGTCCGCTTATTCTTTTGTATTGCACGCTCCCAAGTGTTTAGAACAGTGCTCCGCACGTAGTAAGTGTTCAATAAATACTACTGATTGATTGGTTGTGGGTATGGCCATCGGAGAGGCACGAGGCATCCATCAACTGGGGTCCTGGCAGCTAGGGCACAGGGGTCCCCCACCAGAGTCACCCTAGCTGGGCACAAGATGGAGAATCGAGCCCAGTCATCTATCCCTATTCTTCCATTCATTCGTTCGTATTTATTAAGCACTTACTGTGTGCAGAGCACTGTACTAAGCATTTAGGAAAGTACAATACTACAGTAAACAGTGACGGTCCCTGCACACAACAAGCTCGCAGTCTAGAGACGGGGGAGGCAGACATCAATACAAATAAATAAAATCACCGATATATACTTAAGTGCTGTGGGGCTGGAAGACGGGGGAGATGAGCAAAGGGAGTAAGACAGGACGATGCAGAAGAGAGAGAGGGAGACGAGGAAAAGTGGGGGTTAGTCTGGGAAGGCCTCTTGGAGGAGATGTGCCTTCAATAAGGCTTTGAAGGACCATTCCCAGGGTCGTGCCCTGCCTGTAGTCCAGTGTGCTGCAGGGATTCTTGCCATGTGGCTCCCAAGTGACTCTGCAGAGTAGACCATTATGCTCAAAATGTCCAAGTGACCCGGCCACCAGGAGCCACCCTCCCCTAGGACCAAAAAGCAAAAACCTGGAGGGACAGAGAGCTGATAGGACCTGCTATTCTCCTATTACAACCAGTCCACACTTCACTCCTCTAACTTTAACCTTCTCATTGTACTTCCATCTCCTCTATCTCAACAAAGACCTCTCACCCACTCACTGCCTCTGGCCTGGAACGCCCGCCTCTTCAAATCCGGCAGACAATTACTCTCCCCTCCTTCAAAGCCTTATTGAAGGCACACATGTCCTCCAAGAGGCCTTTCTTAGCTAAGTCCTCCTTTCCTCTTCTCCCTCTCCCTTCTGCATCACCCCGACTTGCTCCCCTCCCAGCCCCACAGCACTTACGTACATATCTGTAATTTATTTCTTCATATTAACGTTTTCTCCCCTTCTAGACCATAAGCTAATTGTAGGCAGGGAACGTGTCTGTTATTTGGTACTCTCCCAAGTGCTTAGTACAGTTCTCTGAGCACAGTAAGCGCTCAATAAATATGACTGACAGGTCAGACATGGTCACATGGGATAGGGTCGGTAAAGTGTTTAAAGGAGTTCCAGGCAGTCAACTTGAGTCTCCACCTTCTACTCTCTCCCATGCTGCTGCTGGCCGGCACAGGTGAGTTTTGATTTGTAGTAGCTGGCCTTCCACTCGCTAGCCACTGCCCAGCTAGGAATGGAATGGACAGGCCTCTTCCTGACTCTCCGTCTTGTAGTCGAGACTGGTAGAGTATTAGAAACTCTCCAGCTGTGACCCTGAGAGGGGGTGCCTCACTTACCTTGTCTGGAAAGTGGGGATTGAGACTCTGGGTCCCACAGAAAAGAGGGACTGTGCCCAACCAAATTATAATAACAATCACATTATTATTATTATCATTACAGAGCACAAAGAAAGCGCTCAATAAATAGGATTGATTGATGGATGCATTGATACCACACTTACCCAGAAAGGTGAGACGTCTCTCTGGGCTATTAAGAAACCAGTCACAGCCCTTGTCGTGACTGAGAGTTGGGAGAGACTGCAAGGGCCGGCCCCTCCTCTTCCCACAGGTGACCAGGACGTCAACGAAAGGTGGCAGGTCCGAGTGTACGACCAGCAGGTAATCTCCAGAGGTGAAGTGGTCAAATGTCGCTGAATACTATAGGAGAGATGGAGAGATGTCACCAAAATAATGTCTGGTTTTAATTATCTGGTATTCTTTTTTTAAAGGTACCTACTATTATTATTAATAACCATAATAATAATGATGAGAATGATGGTATTTGTTAAGTGCTTACCATGTGCCAGGCACTGTGTTAAGTGCTGGGGTGGATACAAGCAAATCGAGTTGGACCCAATCCATGTCCCATGTGGGGTTCATAATCTCAATCCCCACTTTACAAAGGCAGTAACTGAGGCACAGAGGAGTGAAATGACTTCCCCAAGGTCACGCAGCAGACAAGTGGCGGAGATGGAATTAGAACCCATGACCTTCTGATTCCCAGGTTCTGTGCTCTAATCATTCCAGCGTATTCATTGAATGCTTACTGTGTGCAGACCACTGTACTAACGCTTGGAAAGTACAATTCAGCAATAAAGAGAGACAATCCCTGCCCACAACGGGCTCACAGTCTAGAAGGGGGAAGACAGACATCAAAACAAGTAAACAGGCATCAATATCGCTTACTATGTGCCAAACTCTGTATTAAGCATTCGGGTAGATACAAGCTAATCAGGTTTGTTAACTTCTCTGTCCTACATGGGGCTCAGATTCCAAGTAGGAGGAAGCAGGATCCTTCAGAGGTAGATACAAGCTAACGAGGTGGGCCACAGCTCCTGTCCCACATGGGGCTTACAGTCTTATTCCCCAGATGAGAAAACGAAGTCCCGAGAAGTGAAGTGATTTGCCCAAGGCCACACAATGGACATGCGGTGGAGCCAGAATTAGAACCCAGGTCCTCTGACCCCCCCGGTCGTGCTCTGTTCATTCATTCAATAGTATTTATTGAGCGCTTACTATGTGCAGAGCACTGTACTAAGCGCTTGGAACGAACAAGTCGGCAACAGATAGAGACGGTCTCTGCCGTCTGACGGGCTGACGGTCTAATCGGGGGAGACGGACAGACGAGAACGATGGCGATAAATAGAGTCGAGGGGAAGAACATCTCGTAAAAACAATGGCGACTAAATAGAATCGAGGCGGTGTACATTTCATTAACAAAATAAATAGGGTAAAGAAAATATATACAGTTGAGCGGACGAGTACGGTGCTGAGGGGATGGGAAGGGAGAGGGGGAGGAGCGGAGGGAAATGGGGGACCACGCTGCTTCTTGAGGATGGTCAGGAATAAGTAAGATCTTCAGAGAAAAGCAATGAATTGACCACCGCTCCATCGCTACCCAGAGAAAGTTTAAAGGAAGTGAGGCGGTTGTGTCCAGAGGACTTCCTTTAGGCCTTCAGAGGGCTAGCTTGCCAAGACGGCTGACTAGATGCCCCTCTTTCACGAGGGCCAAACCAAAGGAAACTGGCTTGTAGCATGCATGGCCTAGTGGGAAGTGCAGAGGCCTGCAAGGCAGAGGACCTGGGTTCTAAGTCCAGCTCTGCCAGGTGTGACCTTGGGTAAGTCACTTCACTTCTCTCTGCCTCTATTTCCTCATCTGTAAAATGGGAATTCAACACCTGTTCTCCCTCCCCTATTGACTGTGAGCTCCATGTGAGACAAGGACTGAGTCTGACCTGATTATCTTGTTTCTACCCCAGGGCTCGTATGGTGCTTGATACTTAATATATAGCACAGCTACGATTATTAGATAGAGAAGGTTGGGATGATGGCTAGAACTGCACTGGATCAGCGCTTAGTACAGTGCCAGGCACAAAGTAAGCGCTTAACAAATACCATCATTGAATTAATTACATTAATGAGTTACCCAGGAAGCAGGGGAATGAATTTTCATGGCAAGAAAGAACAGATATTATCTCTCCTTGATGGTAGCAAACATTCACTTTCTTGGAAGTGGGACTGAACTAGATAAGGCTCTTTCCAGCTGGAGAGAGTCCCTGTGGGAAGGGAACGTGTCTACCGACTGTTTTACATTTTTAGGGAAGTAGCATGGCCTAGTGGATACAACACGGGCCCGGGAATCAGAAGGACCCTGGCTTCCAATCCCAGCTCTGCCACTTGTCTGCTGTGTGACCTTGGGCAAATCATTTCATTTCTCTGTACCTCTGTTACCTCTGTAAAATGGAGATTAAATCTAGGAGGCCCATGTGGGACAGCGACTTTTTCCAACCTATTTGCTTGTATCTACCCCGGCACTTAGAACAGTGTTTGACACATGGTAAGCATTTAACAATACCATCATTATTATTATCACTGTACTCTCCCAAGTGCTTAGTACAGTGTTCTGCACAAAGTAAGCACTCGGTGAATACCACTGCTTCTCTATCCCGTCTTTTTTCCTGCCTGCCCCAAATAGTACAATGGTAATAATAATAATAATAATAACTGTAGTATTTGTTCAATTTTTTTTTATTTTACTGAATTTATTAAGTGCCTACTATTTTCCAGGCAGTCCGCTAAATTATTAATGGTACTGTTAAGTGCTTATGATGTACCGAGCACTTCTGAGGTGCTAAACAGGTTGAACATAGCCCCTGTCCCACATTAATCTAGAGTCTTAATCCCCACTTTACAGTTGAAGTATCTGAGGCCCAGAGAAGTGAAGTGACTTGCCCACGGTCACCCAGTAGACAAGAGGGAGACTGTGAGCCCGTCACTGGGCAGGGATTGTCTCTAACTGTTGCTGAATTGTAAATTCCAAGCGCTTAGTATAGTGCTCTGCACATAGTAAGCACTCAATAAATACTACTGAATGAATGAACCCAGATCCTTTTGGTATGGTATTTGTTAAGTGCTTACTATGTGCAAAGCACTGTTCTAAGCGCTGGAGTAGGTACAAGGTAATCAGATTGCCCCACGTGGGGCTCACAGTCTTAATCCCCACTTTACAGATGAGGTAACTGAAGCACAGAAGTAAAGCGACTTGCCCAAGGTCACAGAGAAGACAAGCGGGGGAGTCAGAATTTGAACCTATGACCTTCTGACTCCCAGGCCTGTGCCCTATCCACTAGGCCACACTGATAACCCTACACGGCATTATAAATAAATAAATTGTGGTATTTGTTAAGCGCTTACTATGTGCCAAGCACTGTTCTAAGCACTGGGGGATACAAGGTGATCAGGTTGTCCCACGTGGGGCTCACAGTTTTTTTTTTTAATCCCCATTTGACAGATGAGGTAACTGAGGCACAGAGAAGTTAAGTGACTTGCCCAAGGTCACACAGCTGACTAGCGGCAGAGCCGGGATTAGAACCCGTGACCTCTGACTCCCAAGCCCGCGCTCTTTCCACTGAGCCACGCTGCTTCTAAGGTACAAGGTTATATCCACCCCAGCGCTTAAACAGTGCTTGGCACTCAGTAAGCACTTAACAAATATCATAATTATTCCCAATATTATGATCACCTTGTATTTATCCCAGAGCTTAATACAGTGCCTAGCACATAGTAATTACTTAGCAAATACCATAAAAAAATCCTCCAACTGCATGTAAGAGCTGTATGAAATATATAATTACACACTAAGTCTGCCTAATAAGTTCGGGAGTCTTCAGAGAGAGCAGAGCTGTTGAATTTCCTTTTCCCAGGGTAAAACTGAAGTACTTTTTGGGCAGACCCGACAGAGGTGAATATGTGCATTATTTCAGTCGTTCAACCATATTTAATGTGCGCTTCCCGTAAGCAGAACACTATTAAAGGCGTGGGAGAGTGCAATATGATGGAGTTGGTAGATACGTTCCCTGCCCACAGTGAACATTTTTGTACACATTTATTACTCTATTTTATTAATGATGAGTATATATCTATGATTCTATTTATCTAGTTTGATGGTATTTTTGCCTGTCTGCTTGTTTTGATTTGCTGTCTCTCTCCCCCTTCTAGACCGTGGGCCCGTTGTTGCTTAGGGCTTGTCTCTGTTGCCAAATTGTACTTTTCGAGTGCTTAGTACAGTGCCCTGCACATACTAAGCGCTCAATCAATACCACTGAATGGAGGGGTGAATATTAGAAAGAGAAAGGTTCAAAGGGAAAAGAGGAGACGTGCAAAGGTATTTTGGAAAGGGCCCAACATCCATTTTCGCTTCTGACCTCAGTTGCATTCTTCTGGGTGACCACGGGGTGGCACTGCAGCAAATCGGGAATCCCCGGGGAAAACCCATTCATTCATTCATTCATTCATTCATTCAATAGTATTTATTGAGCGCTTACTATGTGCAGAGCACTGTATTAAGCGCTTGCAATGTACAATTCGGCAACAGATAAAGACAATCCCTGCCCACTGACAGGCTTACAGTCTAATCGGGGGAGAGAGAGGAATATAAACAAGACAACTTGATCACAATAAATAGAATCAAGGGGCTGTACACCTCATTAACAAAATAAATAGGGTAATAAAAATATATACAAATGAGCACAGTGCTGAGGGGATGGGAAGGGAGAGGGGAAGGAGCAGAGGGAAAGGGGGGGAAGGGGGCTTAGCAGAGGGGAGGTGAAGTGGGGGCAGAGAGGGAGCAGAGGGAAAAGGGTTAGGGAATTCTCTGGCTATCATTGCTACCATGGCTAATTTGGCTACTGAGCTGGGCCTGCTGATGAAACCCATCAAGATCAGCTGAAAATACCTCCGACCTGTTCCTCGGGGAACTCCCCTTCATTTAAAACTCAACTCCAAAATGCTCCCAATGGTAAACTGAAGTTTGGACAGATTGGGAGGTTTTTATTAATAATAATAATAACACTAATAATAATAATTTTGGCATTTGTTAAGCACTTAACTATGTGCCAGGCACTGTACTAAGCGCTGGGGTAGATACAAGCAGACCGGGTTGGACACAGTCCCTGTCCCACGTGGGGCTCACAGTTTCAATCCTCATTTTACAGATGAGGTAACTGAGGCCCAGAGAAGTGAAGTGACTTGCCCAAAGTCACACAGCTGACAAGTGGTGGAGTCGGGATTAGAACCATGACCTCTGACTCCCAAGCCCGGGCTCCTTCCACCGAGCCACATTTAAAGCACAAAGCAAGTGTTGGCGGTGTGACCTTGGACAAAGTCATTCATTCAATCTTATTTATTGAGCAGAGCACTGTACTAAGCACTTGGAATGGACAATTCGGCAACAGATCGAGACATTCCCCGCAAATGACTTCCCTTCTCTGGGCCTCAGTTTCCTAATCTGCAAAATGGGGATTAAGGCTGCGAGGGACACGGACTGTGTCCGATCTGATTAGTTTGCATTTACTCCAGTGCTTAGTACAGTGCCTGGTATATAGCAAGAGCTAAACAGATACCATAAAAAAACCCCACCTTGATTCCTCCAGTGAAGGGGAGAGGTGCCAAGAGAGGAGAGCAGGATTTGAGGGAGCAGGACAAAGAGTGTCTTCCTGTCACTCTCTCCATCTTGCTAAATGTTTCCCCATCTGCCCTCCCTCACCCTCCTGGGATCTGATTCTTTTCCAGTGAAAAACAGCAAAATCTATTCAGTTCATGACCTGAATATCACACTGGGGCTTGGGCAGGGAATAGGCCTACCAACTCAACAGAGTTGCACTCTCCCCAGCGCTTAGTACAGTGCTCTACAAACGGTAAGCGCTCAATAAATACCATAGATTGATCCCAAGAAGTCGGTTCAAATTGGAGCCAAGCTTGGCTGGCCTCCTGTGGGGCAGGTGAGTTGGGGTGACCTCAGGGTACGTCGTGGAACTAGTAGCAAGCCTCTCTTCGAAGCATCTTAGTTATCACATTTATCTTCCCAACTCAAGTGAAAGGCATATGATCCCTATTTCACCGGTGAAGGACCTGAGACCCAAAGAGATTCAAAGCCATGCAGCAAGTATGCGATAGTGGATCAAGTGGATGGGGAAGGGAAAGGTGATCATTAATTTGTCTATCCTGTGACTAATGGACTCCTCCCCCCCTTGATTATTTTGCGGGCTCTTAGCCTCAATTGCTCTTCAATATGCTTGGCTAGGGAGAGTATCACAAGGGCTGGGGCTAGGTTGGAAATCAATTAATCAGTGAATTGTATTTATTGAGGACTAATGTGTGCAGAATACTTTACCAATAAAATCAGAAGACATGATCCCTCCTTTCAAGGAATTTGCAATCAGGCTGGCGAGACAGATATTAAAATAACTTAGACGTAGGGGACGCTACAGAGTATAAAGATAATAATAATAATAATTGTGATATTTGTTAAGCACTTACTGTGTGCCAGGCATTGAATGAAACACTGGGGTGGATACAATCAAATCCTGTTAACACAGTGCCTGTCCCATATGGTGCTCGCAGCCCCAATCCCCATTTGACAGATGAGGTAACTGAGGCCCAGAGAAGGAAGGGACTTACCCAAGGTCGCAGAGCAGACAAGAGGCGGAGCCGGGTGGGATTAGAACACATGACCTTCTGACTCTCAGCCCCGTGTACTATCCACTACACCACGTTGCTTCCCGATATGTACTTCCGTGTTGTGGAGATGGGAAAGCACTTAAAACCCAGGTTACCTGGAGACTTCTGTTGACACAAGGGGTGGCAAATCGCAGGGTGTAGGTCTCCTGCCCCTTCAACAGAGCCATCCAGCCATACAGGTTGGATAATGTGTCGGGCACATAATTGACAGTGGTGTTCCTGTGGCTGCTGTCCGTCACTGTTAAATCACACATCACATCTGGAGCTTTGTCTCTACAAAGAGGAGAAGGAAGTTTTTTTTGAATGGTATTTGTTACCCCCTTACTATATGCCAGGCCCTGTACTAAGCACTGGGGTAGATACAAGATAATCGGGTAGGTCAGAGTCCCTGTCCCACAAGGGCTCACAGTCTTACTCCCCATTTTAAAGATGAGGTAACTGGGGCACGGAGAAAATAAGTGACTTGCCTAAGGTCACACAGCAGAGAAGTGTTGGAGCTGGGATTAGAAACCGGGTCCTCTGACTCCCAGACCTGTGCTCTTTCCATTAGACCGTTGTCCTATCATGGGTTATTTGCCAGTCTTCCATCAGTCAATCAGTGGTATTTATCAAGTGCTTATTAAGTGCAGAGCACTGTTCTAAGTAGTTGGGAGAGTACAATATAACTGAATTGGTGGATATGTTCCCTACTGACAACAAGCTTGAAGTCTAGAGCTACTGTCTCCGTCCAGCCGTTTCAGAGTTTTCTCATTCTGGCTCCCCCAGCCCCCTCCTCTGTGAATTTCCATAATCACGACCCAGCTTGAACTTCTCCTTACTGCTGTTTCTTCTGTCAAGGTGATGGTGGTCACCCTCCCAGGTCTAAGGAAGTTCAGGGGATACCTCGTCTTAACGACCAATCATGCATTAACCCTGCCCCGACGGGTCCAAGTTGGGAACACTCTCTCGGCTTGTTCGCCACTAATAAATGTCACCTTAATGAGGTCATATGGGCCAGGGCTAGGTACTATTAATTAAACAAACGCCCGTGGCCACAGAACTGTGTCAGGCTAGCCGGGTCAGCTCCCGGAAACACATTAATACTGGTAATAAGGTATTCCTGCAGAGCAGTGATCGAAACTTGAGGTCTGACACAACTAGACTCTAAAGCGCAACTCGAGAATCTCGTGATTGAGTTCTCCACTCTGGGGAAAAACAAGAGACCAACTGGATCTCACCGGAACTTCCAAGACAGTGGAGATGCATTCTCTCTGCCCACCACTCTTAGTAGAGGAGCAGAGGATTTGCAGATCGACAAACAAGGCGACGGTGTCCCTCGTTGCCAAATTATCAGTGATCACTTCAAGTCGCTGCTCCCCATTTTTTTTATGGTATTCGTTTAGCACTTTCATGTGCCAGGCACCGTTCTAAGCGCTGGGGCAGATGCAAGGTAATCAGATGGAACACAGTTCCTGTCCCACATGGGGATCACAATATTAATCCGCATTTTAATCCTCATCTGTAAAACGGGGATTAAGACTGTGAGCCCCACGTGAGATAACCTGATTACCTTGTATCTATCCCAGCGCTTAGAACAGTGCTTGGCATATAGTAAGTGCTTAACAAATACCATAATTATTATGATTTTCCAGAAGAGGTAACTGAAGCACAGAAAAGTGAAGTGAGTTGCCCAAGGTCACACAGCAGACAAGTGGTGGAGCTGGGATTAAAACCCAGGTCCTTCTGACTCCCTGGCCTGTGCTGCTTCTCCCTGCCTGCTATTCTGTGAAGTTACATAGAGAGAGAAACTGAGGAACAGAGAATTGAAAGGACCAACTCATAATGATCCAGCTGAAGAATTTCAATTCCAATTCAAATTCTTCAATTTGCGACCAATCTTTCTCCTTTTATATGCACATAATATAAATAGCATTCTAACGGAGGATAATACTAGTAATAGTGAGTTCTATTCATAATAATAATAATTGTGGTATTTGTTAAGTACTTACTATGTGCCAGGCACCGTACTAAGCAATAGGGTGGATACAAGCCAATTGGGTTCGACACAGAGTCCTTGGCCAACATAGGGCTCCCAGTCTCGATCCCCATTTTACAGATGAGGAAATTGAGGCACAGAGAAACGAAGTGGCCCGCCCAAGGTCACACAGCAGACAAATGGGGATTAGAACTTGGATCCTTCTTACTCCCAGGCCCATACTCCATCCATTAGGCCACACTGCTTCTCTGTTCATGTTCCCGTTCAAGTGTAGCTAAAGAAATGTTTTCAAACCCACTCTGTGTGAACAGATAGAGTCATTTACTCTACTGATGGGCCGGTTATATTATAATCATTAATATAATATTATCATTATTATTCAAAGTAAAACAAAGCTACCAACCCCATGTCCTGGGTCTAAGAGGAATCAGTGTTGGCTTATTGGAAATCTGTCAGTAGTAATAGTATATATTAAGAGCTTACTGTGCTTACTGTGTACAGAGCACTGTACTAAATGCTGGGGAAAACACTGGGAACTACATAGGGTCCCTGTTCCTCATGGGGCTTGAAATCTAAAAAGTAAGGATAAAGGGATCCTGAAAGAATGGATCATTCTTGCTGCCCTTTTCCTTTTGTGCTTGTCCTTCTCTCTGCCTGATAGGAATGCCCCAAAGATGCTGTAAGTCATGGCTTATTGCCGCTCCCAGGAATGGGGAAAGGAGGAAAGTGGAAAGCGGGAGGGAAGAGTGAAAGGTATTAGGAGCAGGGTCACTGTGAATGTGCTGCTTTATACAGACTTTCCTTGAGCTTGGTGACTTCTCACTTCACCTGCACGATGCCCATCCCACCCTGCTGGGTATCAATCGATCAGTCACAGTCTTTAAACGCTTACTGTGTGCAGAGCACCGTACCGAGTGCTCGGGCCACTATAATAGAGCACAGTTGGTGGTCACGTTCCCTGCCCACAACGAGCTTGCAGTCTGGAGGACGAGTACCCCGAGCCCCTTACCTAGATTGTGATCCCCTTGAGAGCCACGGATGGTGTCCAACCCGATTATCCCAGGGCTTAGTATTGTGCTTGGAACCTAATAAGTGCTTAGCAAATACCACTACTATCATTAATGTCATCCCCAGAGCTTTTTCCCACATCAACCCAAAACAGGGGGAGCCGACTCTAAGAAAGGATAGGTAAAGGCCCCAAGTCTGATAAATATCCCGGAATGCACTGGTCAGAAATCCCCCTGCTTTGGGAAGACTCAGGCTCCAAATTCTCTCGGTAAAACCCTCTGTGTTCCACCCCCTAAAGAGATGAAAGGAGTAGAAAGAACTTAGGATGGTTGGAGACGAAATAAGAGACTTCCTGTCAGATTTTGTCTCCAACTGTAACTGAACCCTGGGGAAGTTTACAAAATAACTTGAAACTCCACTCCTTTCTGCCCTGCCTCTTTGCATTTTCCTTTCTTGGCTTCTGAGCTCCACTCCCGACTCTGTGAGCTCGAGGAGGACATCAAGCCAGACCAGGTACCTGAGTGTTATTCAGTGATATTTACTGAGCTCTTACTGTGCTAAGCACTTGGAAGAGTACAAAAGAAAAATAAAAAGACACATTCCCTGCCCACAGTGAGTTTAGAGTCTAGGGGATTCTCATCATCCTCTCCCCCAACCCCCTGGTCTGGAGAGTGAACCAGGACTGCTATGGCCCACCCATTGGTGGTGGAAATACTGCTCCTTCCCCCCTCAACCAGGGCACTGCTCACGACAGCCATCAGCAACAGTAGCAGTGCCCAGAGTGGGCAGGAGGTGGATCAGGCAGGAAAAGGAGAAGCAGCGTGGCTCAGTGGAAAGAGCACGGGCTTTGGAGTCAGGGCTCATGAGTTCGAATCCCAGCTCTGCCACTTGTCGGCTGTGTGACTGTGGGCAAGTCACTTAACTTCTCTGTGCCTCGGTTCCCTCATCTGTAAAATGGGGATTAAGATTGTGAGCCCCACGTGGGACAACCTGATTCCTCTATGTCTACCCCAGCGCTTAGAACAGTGCTCGGCACATAGTAAGCGCTTAACAAATACCAACGTTATTAAAAGGACCCCTCATCCCTGTCAGGTGCCAGAAAAGGGCAAGGCTCCTGGATACGAGCACACGGACAACTTCCAGCCCGGCCCAGAAGACAGACCAAATGAGAGGGAAGGGGAAGGAGCCATGCTGTCACTTCAAGCGTGGACTAGTGGATAGCAAAAGGACCTGGTAGTCGGAGGACCTTGGTTCTAATCCTGGCCCTACCTCTCGCCTGCTGTGTCGCCTTGGGTGAGTCACTTAACTTCTCGGTGCCTCAGTTTCCTCATCTGGAAAATAGGAATTAAATACTTGTTCTCCCTCATACTTAATGATTCTGGTATTTGTTAAGCGCTTACTGTGTGCCACACACTTTACTAAGCACTGGGGTACATACAGGCAAATCGGGTTGAACACAGTCCCTGCCTTACATGGGGCTCACAATCTTAATCCCCATTTTACAGATGAGGTGACTGAGGCACAGAGAAGTGAAGTGATTTGTTCAAGGTCACAACAGCAGGCACGTAATGGAGCCGGGATCAGATCTCAGGCTCTAACTACTAGGCTATGCTGCTTCCTAGACTGTGAGCCCCTTATGGGACAGAGACTGTGTCAGGCCTGATTATCGTGTATCTACCTGAGCCCTTAATTCAGTGCTAGAAATATAGTAAGAGCTGAACAAATACTATAATTCATCATTATCATCATGATAGAGTTACGCTGGGAAATATTTGGAGGTCTAGTCATGGTCAGCCCTCTGGATTCTCTATCATGATCAATGGCATGTACTGAGTGCTTACTGCTTGCAGAGCACTGTACTAAGCACTTGGGAGAATAAGGGTAGACACAATCCCTGCCTGCATTGAGCTTAAAGCCTATAGGGGAAGACAGACATTCATGTCAATAATTTATAATATAGAGTTCAAAGATACGTACAGAAGCATTGGCTGTCACAGGAGCAGATAACAAAATGACTAATTAGACCTTGCAGGAAGCTAAGAGGTTGACTCACTACCTTTGTAACAGGAAAGGACAAAGGCCTTAAAATTCTCTTGAGGGGAGAGGAGGGGGCACGGACACCAAAATCTGGCTCTTTCCTGGCTCTAGTACTGGCTCTGAGAATCAAGTTCCACATGGTAAGAAGTCTCTCTGTCACCTAAACTCATGGAACGGTAAGTCAGGTAAGTTGGGCATCGATGATCTGTTCTGGGATTTTCTTGCTTAATTCTTAAATTTGGAATTTTATTTCTCCATTCAAATTTCCTTTCTACATTCTTGGCAATTGTCTCTCCAATTTCAAAATGATTTGTTGGCATAGATGTTTAATCGGAGTTTAACAATTCCTCAAAAGATTCAGGCAGAGTTTCCTTTTGGATTCTGGCCAGATTTCCCATTTCCTTCATGATTTTTGAATGCCTGGATTCTCCCCCCCGGCCCCCTCCACTTCAAAGCCTTATTGAAGGTACGTGTCCTCCAAGAGGCCTTTCCTAAGCCCTCTTTCCTCTTCTCCCACTCCCTTCTGTGTTGTCCTGACTTGTTCCCTTTGTTCATCCCCTTTCCCAGCCCCACAGCACTTATATACGTATCTGTAAATAATTTATTTTGTCAATGTCTGTGTCCCCCACTCTAGACTGTAAGCTCTGAGGGCAGGGAACCTTTGTGTCTATTGTTTTATTGTACTCTCCCAAGCTCTTAGTACAGTGCTCTGCACACAGTAAGCACTCAAAAGATATGAATGAATGATGGGCTCCTCCTACTTCTCTTTAACAAGGAGGTTCAACTGTCAATATGAGTGAGTCTAACAATTTTCCCCAACATAGGGCATTTCTCCAGGGGGACACCTGATCTCTGATTTGCTCCAGCATTCTAGAGGAGATAGGAGAATCTGGTCCATCTCACTCTTTGGCTTCCCTGGGTGGCCTTTCACAAGAAATCAGACTAAGCCCATCTTCCCCAGGTCAAGGACATGGGTTGGTCAACTACACTTCTGGTTAGCATAATAATTGTGACATTTGTTATGCACTTACTATGTGCCAGGGGACTGTACTAAGTGCTGAGGTAGATACAAGTCGATTAATTCATTCATTCAATAGTATTTATTGAGCACTTACTATGTGCAGAACACTGTATTAAGCGCTTGGAATGTACAAATCGGCAACAGAGACAGCCCCTGCCCATTGACGGGCTTACAGTCTAATCGGGGGAGACAGACAAAAACAATAGCAATAAATAGAATCAAGTCAATCGGGTCGGACAGAGTCCCTATCCAAAATGGGGCTCACAGTCTTAATCTCATTCATTCATTCATTCAATAGTATTTATTGAGCGCTTACTATGTGCAGAGCACTGTACTAAGCGCTTGGGATGAACAAGTCGGCAACAGTTGGAGACAGTCCCTGCCGTTGACGGGCTTACAGTCTAATCTCCATTTTACAGATGAAGGAACTGAGGCACGGAGAAGTGAAGTGACTTGCCCGTGGTCATACAGCAGACAAGTAGCAGAGCTGAGATTAGAACCCAGGTCCTTCTGCCTTTCAAGCCTATCCATTCAACGATCCTGTTTCTCAACTAGGCAGGAGAAGGAGATTTGAGCCACAAGACCTTAAACTCCATTAGTCATAAACAGTGCTGCGGACTGATGGTTCTCCCCTCTGACAAAGATCAGCGCTTGTCCACTGAGGACAGGGTAGGCTGTTCGGTAACGTGTTGAAGGACAACAAGAGTGAAACCGCACTTCAGAGAACCCAAACATAATTAGTACACATTTTCGTTTGCCCCAAATAGACACCGATTTCACTGTGCCCTAAATAGTCACCAATCTACCTCTCTTTACTGTTAATGAAGCAGAGGAGCACAAAAGTATTTCTAATTTGGAGGAGCTGAGGGAGCCTCCATGGGCCATTAGCAGCAGACAGCTTCATTACTGGGGAAAGGAGCCTCTTCCAACATCCCCGGGTTTTATGGGCGAGAAATCAGGAGGCAACCAGTCTGTTGTGGAGAACAAATTCTCTGCCTGGCTTCATTAGCAGCTCTCGCACCCTGGAACAAGGGAGGCAAAATGAGGGTCTGCCATCCCTGCTTCTTTTCGTCAGGGGAGGAGTGGCTAGAAGAGGGTCTTCAACTACGGGACAATTTGCTAGAGAAATATGGCCCAGTGACTAGATGAAAGTGGGATGTTTAAGAGTCAATTTGCCAGACTGACGGTATAAACCGTTATGTCTTTTAGCTCAAGTGCACTGTGCCGAACTGTCGAACATCTACAACCCACAGAGGATTTACTAAAGCCATCGACAACACCAGCTAGAACAAATATTAACTCCTCGATTTATGTTTACCATTAGCTTACTTATCCTGAGGGTCCATATCTCCCTGTATTAAGACAAACAGGACATTTAGCTCAAAACGCTTTCTACTTAGTCCTATTGTGAAATAAGCCCGTTCTAATTATGCATCTCCTAAACCGGAGCCCAACATAATAGCTAGCCTCAAATGGCGCTGTAAGCATCTACTGGATAATAGCGCTTGCTGTCGCTGCTCTATTACCACACAAAGGGGGAAAGTTGAAAATTTTGAATGCAGCAAACTCTTAGTGGCCAGGCTCTGCCGGAGCTCGCTTTAAAAAGGCCCTGGTTTCCAGCAGTAATCCACGGGATTCAGGAATGATCGGACATCGTCTCTGCCGTCTCCCAGTCAACACTTGCCAGACTCAGACATCAATAATAAAAATAATAATGATGGTACTTGTTAAGCACTTACTACGTGCCAAGCACTCTTCTAAGCCCTGGGGTAGATACAAGGTAATCAGGTTGTCCCACAAGGGGCTCACAGTCTTAATCTCCATTTTAACAGGCGAGGTAACTGAGGCACAGAGAAGTTAAGTGGCTTGCCCAAGGTCACACAGTAGACAAGCGGTGGAGGGATTAGAACCCAATACTTGACCTTCTAGTTGATCCAGAAAAAAACTAGAAATAGAGTGGCGGAGGGAGGAGGAGAGTCAATGCAGCATGGTATAGTGGATGCAGCAGAGACCTGAGAGTCAGAAGGTCATGGGTTCTAATCCTGGCTCTGCCATGTGTCTGCTGTGTGACCTTGGGCAAGTCACTTAACTTTTCTGTGCCTCAGTTACCTCATCTGTAACGGGACGGTGACTGTGTCCAACTCGATTCGCTTGTATCCACCCCAGAGCTTAGTACTGTTCCTGACACATGGTAAGTGCTTAACAAATGCCACAATTAAATCAGATTAAATTAAATTAAAATTAATGCCCTCCAACCTTTGGCCAGAATCCTCCAATTATGGCCACGGCCGCTTCCGCCACCACTTCAACCACCCAACTCCGCTGCCCCAGATCCCAATCCCAGGTTCCCGGCTCATTTCATACCCAGACACCAGTCCTTCCGGGCTCAGCTCCAACTACAGTCCAGCTCCCACTCACACCCAGTCCTCCCATCCTGTCAGTCGCCCCCATCCAGAACGAGGATCTCAGATGTCACTCTGGGAATTGCCATCCAATCCGTTGCTTCTCATCTTTCCCTGCACCTACAGCCCTTTGATCTTCTTTCGGCATTTCCCATCTGCAGGAACCAGTCCCGCGGCCCTGTCCTCCGGTTCCGTGGATTTGAAGAATTACAAACACGCAACTTAAATGAATAACATTGTTACAAAAGTTCTCAACTTTGTCCGATCTCATTTTCCCTCACTTTCCCCAAGCTCTCGCAAAGTGGCGAATGCGCTCCAGGGAAGCAATTGCTGATGCCTCCTATTACTTGCCAACGTGCTTCCCTCTAATTCATTTTCCTTGTTAATTTCATGAACTATTGGATTCATATAATACATTTCCTATTAATACTGGAGCGAGCATTTTCTGGTTATGCAGCCCAATCCACCATTAAATCACTGGCCTTGCTGCTTATAATGCATAATGGGGCTGTTGCAGCTGCCCTGTTTAATTTACAGTCGATGATTGCCTTATGTCGAGGCTCCCGTCTTCTTACATGCTCCACAGGTAGATCTATCAAAAAATACTAGTATCCTAGAGCCGGAAGGGACTTCAAAAAAATTGCCTGGTCCAGCTCTCCTGTCTCCAGGTAAGAGAGTGACTAAAACACCTAGGATGTAGCGTAGTGGATAGAGAAGGCAGCCTGGCCCAGTGGATAGAGTACGGGCCTGGGGAATCAGAAGGTCATGGGTTCTAATCCCATCTCCACAACTTGTCTGCTGTGTGACCTCGGGCAGGTCACTTCATTTCTCTGGGCCTCAGTTACCTCACCTGGAAAATGGGGAGTGAAGCTGTGAGCCCCACATGGGACAGGGACTGTATCCAACCCGATTTGACTGTATCCACCCCAGAGCTTAGTAGAGTGTCTGGCACATGGTAAGTGCTTAACAAATACCACGATTATTATTATTATCATCCTGAAAGACCTCGGGATGTAGAGTTCACCTGCTCCCTTGGTAACTTGTTCCAGTGTTTTATTCCCACAGATGTCAAAGCAGTTATTCAACAGGCTGATCGGAATCTTCCCTCCCTCTGACAGAATAGAGCACATGAAATCTACCCTCTGTCTCCTAGAGTAACCAGGAAGATTCATGAAGGAGAGGCCCACAATGTAATTAGTGGGACATATTAGTAGTAGAAGGATCAAGAAGAGTGGAGTTAGATTCACCGTCAATTGACGGTCAATTGATTGGGCGGGTTTCTAGGGGAAATGTTAGGGATCCATAATCCATCAATAACCAGCGTTTAAGCATAATGGTTGAAACACCCTGAGGAAAATACATGGTCAGTGATGTAAACTCAGTCCTTGGCATACAAGGAAGTCATGTCCAATCAGGGAAAGGAGAGTCTCAAAGGGAAATAGTGGCAGGGAGGTTAAAATGCCCATTTCTAAACTTAAGGATGAGTACCAAAGAGAGACACTTAACTTCTCTGTGCCTCAGTTACCTCATTGGTAAAAGGGGGATTAATACTGTGAACCCCTGGGGGACATGCAATGTGTCCAACCTGATTAGTCTGTACCTATCCCAGCACTCGATGGTTCGGAGAAAGGGTGATTGATACGTACAAGCCAATAGACATGCGATGGAAGACGACACCTCCAAGGCAAACGCTGCCCTGGGCAGCCTGACTGAAGCTTATGTTCACCAGACAAGACGATCCCAGGGTCTCCACGGTTGGGAGGACAAGATTTCCCACTTGTCCTGACAAAGAACCATCCAGGTCTTCCAACATGGCTGCGTGGGGAAATGGAAAAGCCACCCGATTCGGGGAATTTGCAAACCTGAGCTGCTTGACCTTCACAGTAAATCCACCTGAAACAAGACCAATCCAAAGACAGACAGT
Source organism: Ornithorhynchus anatinus (assembly GCF_004115215.2). Classification (NCBI taxonomy): domain Eukaryota; kingdom Metazoa; phylum Chordata; class Mammalia; order Monotremata; family Ornithorhynchidae; genus Ornithorhynchus; species Ornithorhynchus anatinus. Next base: position 16,083,678 of record NC_041749.1, read on the forward strand.
CAAACAGCTGCAGGTCTCTGAAAGGAGAGTTGAGGGTCTCAGGACTCTTACTCAAAGGAAATTCTAGAACAAGGCCAAGAACCAGGAACTGTGAGTGAAAGGTGTGGAAGGAGTAGAAAGAAACAGGGTGGAAGCAACCTTAGGGAGTAATTCAAAGCCTAACAGTGACTTCCTTTTCTTTTAAGAGAGATACCAGATATCATGACTACTATTTATTCCACTCCTGCTTACTATCCTTTGACCTCTACTTCAGCACAGGTGACAGCTATTCCTCCCCCAGTCCCTGGGAAAGTCAGAGGAACAAATAGCCTCATTTGGCATTTGGAGAAATTGAGGCCCAGGAAAAGCCTATAATAGGCCCTGGAAGCAGCATGGCCTATGAAAAGAGCTTGATTTGGAAGGTCAGAGGAGCTGGGTTCAAATCCCTCTCTGACACTTGCCTGCTTTGCGACTTTGGGCAAGATACTTCACTTCTCTGGGCCTCAGGTCCCTCACTTGTGAAGTGGGGTTTTCACGTTAAAATCCTAATCCCTTTTTCTTAGAGTATGAGTCCAATTTGGGATAGGGACTGTGGCCAACCTTATTTTCTCACAATAGTGGGGTGGGCAGCGCTAACAGTAATTGACACATACTGAGCATTAATAAGCATTATAATTAGTAATAACAATATTAATAATAACAACACCTGTTCTTCCTCCCCCTTAAACTGAACGCTGTGTGGGACAGTCATGTACAAACTGATTATCTTCTATGTATCCCAGCTCTTAGTACAGTCCTTGGCACACAGTAAATAGTCAATGAACACCACCATCATTAAAAGGGACAGTGAGTTGATGATGGATTTAGGAATAGCGACAGCAGCTTTATTGACTAAGGGTCTTCCCTTCGGCAGCACGCTGCATCACACCTACACCTGGAGGGGTTTGATTTTCTTCAGTCCTCAAGCCTGACTGGAGGGGTCAAGGAAGTTGGCATGGGACAATTGCCCGAATGCACCAACTAGGCACTAAGCGGGCAACACCCACTGGTATCCATCCCTTCAAATTCAGGTATCTCAGGAGGAAAAACATACTTTGAGGACTAGCTCAATTCCTAACATCTTCATATCCCTTCTCACCCTGTCAGATAATGTGAATAACTCCTAACATCTTCATATCCCTTCTCACCCTGTCAGATAATGTGAATAATGAATGACACTCAATTTCACTCTTCAAAATAATAATCATTATAGCATTTGTTAAGTGCTTACTATGTGCCAGGCACTGTACTAAGTGCTGGGGTGAATACAAGCAAATCGGGTTGGACACACTCCCTGTCCCATGTGGGGGTCACAGTCTCGATCCCCATTTTACAGATGAGGTAACTTAGGCACAGAGAAGTTAAGTGATTTGCCCAAGATCACACAGCAGACTAGTGGCAGAGTTGGGATTAGAACCCATGACCCTCTGACTCCCAGGCCTGTGCTCTTTCCATGCTGCTTCCTCTGAGAGTGGCCCCACAGTAACAATAATATTAATTGGGCATTTGAATAGCGCTTACTACGTACCCTGCACTCTGGGGTGAATCGGACTATCCATTTCCTACATGGAGTCATGGTTTAAGTAGAAGGGAGAACAGGTATTTAAAACCCATTTGACAGGGGAGAAAACTGAGGTCCAGAGAAGAGAAGTGACTTGTCCAAGGTCATCCAGCAGGCAAAAGGAAGAATTGGGATTAGAACCCAGGTCCTCTTACTCCTAATCCCGAGCTTTTTCCACTAGGCCTCGAGGCTTAGTTTACTTGGGCACCTTTCTTGTCATCCCTCCCCATGGTTAGGAATGCACCATTTAGCATCCAGTTGCGGGAACCAATTACCAATTTATCATTCATGAATTTACCCAGTTCCTTTCTGAGTCTATTGATATTTTCAGTTTGCACAGCTTCCTGTTTAATGAATTTCATCTGCTTGCCATCCATGATATGCAAAATGTTCTCTTTTGTTTACTCTCCAGTTCTCTGACAGCTATGAACTAGAAGATTAAGCCTAAGATAATAGGGTTTAGCCTCTCTGCTGCAGGGTGGAAGGTGGGGAGGAGATGAAAATGAATTGGGAACATATTTAATGTCTATTCTGATTTGTCTGTAGCCACCTCAGCACTTAGAACAATGGCTGGCACACAGTAAGTGCTCAATAAATACCACAATTACTATTAATATTATGACACATTTTGATTAGCAGACTCCACCCATGTCTTCTTGGGATTGAAAAAGATCATGAGTACATCTCTGTGCTGTTCATTCTCTGCTGGATATTAGGCACTACCTAGCATGTGAATGAGAATGACTTACCCTGTCCTCGATAGCAGCCGGCACAGGTCCTGATGGCTATGCAATTGTTTCTATCAAAATTCACGAAGGTTGTGTTAGACACCACCAGATCCCATCTTTTAGGGGCTTGCAGCCCAGATGCCATGCAGAAACTCTCCTAGCATTGAAAGAAAATAAAGCAAAACTGCAGTTGTAAATTAACAACTGAAATCAAAAGCACTTAACCAAACTTCCCATTTCTTTTTTTGCTCTTGCTGCTCTTGGATATCAAAGTTGCCAGTGGCTAGTGAGAGGAAGGCAAGCTACTGCAAGTCATAACTCACCCATGCTGGGCAGCAGCGGCTTGGGAGAGAATCGAGGGCAGAGAGTCAAGTTTACTGCGCGGAAGGAGGCGACGGTAAACCACTTCTGTATTTTTTACCAAGGAAAGTCTATGGATACACTACCAGAATGACTGCAGGTGGAGAATGGGGCATTTGGGGAGAGATGTGTCCCTGGAGTCGCTAGGGGTCGGAGACAACTCGACAGCATAAGGCACGACAAGACAAGGAGAGAATAGAGGCCCCGGTTTCTGCATCCTCGTCATATCATGTGTGGCAGCTAAGAGCAGATGCTATCAACTTGTTCAGCGGATGAGGAAATCAAAATTAAATGAAGTCACCTGAATTTCCACAGGACCCCTAAGTAGTCAACCAAAGAACTGTGTAAAATTCACATCTCAATTGCCCATCCGGTTCCATCCTCCTCATGACACAGCTGAAGAAGGCTGAAGGGAGAAGCAGCTTGGCCTAGTGGATACAGCATGGGCCTGGGAGTCAGAAGGACTCAGAGCCACTTGACTGCCATGTGACCTTGGGCAAGTCACTTTGCTACTCTGTGCCCGAGTTACCTCATCTGTAAAATGGGGATTAAGACTGTCCCACTGTGTGGGATGGGGACTGTGTCCAACCCGATTAACTTGTATCTACCCCAGGTTTAGAAGAGTGCCTGGTGCATAAATCTCACAATAAATATTATTATTATAATACTCCCCAGATCTCAGCCCAACCTAAACCTGTCGGCTTGCTCCCCACCCTCCCACTTCCAAGTCTTTGGGCACAACTGGGAACACAGGTCATTTCATGCATCTGGGGGGCAATTATAAAGTCTCCTCTCTACCATCTCGTTTGAATGAATCTATCTGGACAACTGATTTCAACAAATTATGTGCTTAGCATCTCATCCTCCTCCTTCGTAAGTTCCAGCAGGCAGAGGCTCCACAGACCAAAACCGGAGAGTTTAGTTGAATGTTTGCACCAGAGAATTCAGATGACACATCAAGAGTTTAGAGACACTCCAGTGAAAGGCAACTGTTATTCATTCATTCAATAGTATTTATTGAGCGCTTACTATGTGCAGAGCACTGTACCAAGCGCTTGGAATGAACAAGTCGGCAACAGGTAGAGACAGTCCCTGCCCTTTGACGGGCTTACAGTCTAAACAATCTTATAGTTATGATCCCTGCCCTCCAGGGATGTGATGATCTCTGATGACATCATGATGCAAAACCCCTTGTCATCATTTACATCTGAATTTCAGTCATTCTTCCATTAATAATGAGATCTACTTAACGCCATTTAAAACACTGCCCCATTAACTGAACAGAAAGTTTGGGTCTCAGCTTGGGGACTTTTTTTCCTTTGTTAAGATGACAGAGATCATTACTTCTGAGAATACTAGGGAAATAAGGATAATAATGATTATAATCATTGTGATAAGTGTTAAGCTCTTACTATGTGCCAAACACTGTAGAAAGTGCTGGGATAGGTAGAAAGAAATCAACTCCTTGTGGGGAACAGGGATTGAATCCCCATTTTGCAGCCGAGGGAACTGAGGCCCAGAGAAGGTAAGTGACTTGTCCAAGGTCACACAAGAGATTAGTGGCAGAGCCAGGACCAGAACCCAGGTCCCCAGACTCCCAGGTCTGTGGTCTTTCCACTATGCCACCCCCTCTCAGTCCCTTGGCATTTAAAACATTTGGGGAAATTTTTCTGACCTGCATCCTCTCTTGAAATGATGTCATTCTGATCTAAGCAATATCTCTGAGGTAGAAAATTTATCTGGGGAGAGGAAAAGATTGGTTTTGATTTTCCTCTAGAAAGGATGGTCCGAAAGAGGCTTAACTAAGCATAACAGGATGGAACTGAGCACAGGAAAATTTAGGCTTAATAAGAAGTGGTTTAAAAAAATCCTAATAGGGATGCCTATTAGACTGTGAAATAGTCTCTCAGGGGAAGCTGAAGAAATGGCAGGAGGAGTCGCTTACATTGCAGCTGGACAAAGCAGGGGGGATTTTGCTATGAGATATAGTACCCTCTGGTTTTCCATCCCTCTTACAAGAACCCAGTGTGAATTCACACCAAGAGCCCCGCCCAATCCCCCTCAATCTCTCATCCCTGCCGGCCGTGTCCCCACTGGGACACGGAGTACAATCAGTGAGTAGGCGGGCACAGTGCAGCACATCGTGAAGCACACACAAAGGTGATCTGATGTGTGTGGAATCCATTTCCAGCTGAAGTGAGATCAGTGGAATGCCAGTGAATGCCAGTGGCATTTCAGACCCGCCCCTTGACCCAGGAGCTGGTTGCCTTGAGGCCCATATTAGCCATTTTCTCTTCTGGATCCCTGCCAGGCCCTGTCCAGCTCCCAGAATGGCCTCAATGGCTCTTTAATAATGTTGGTATTTGTTAAGCTCTTACTATGTGCAGGGCACTGTTCTAAGCGCTAGGGTAGATCCAGGGTAATCAGGTTGTCCCATGTGAGGCTCACAGTCTTAATCCCCATTTTACAGATGAGGTAACTGAGGCACAGAGAAGTGAAGTGACTTGCCCACAATCACACAGCTGACAAGTGGCAGAGCCAGAATTAGAACCCAGGTCCTCTGACTCCCAAGCCTGTGCTCTTTCCACTGAGCCACTCTGCTTCTCTTTACACAGAGACCTTCACTCCTCGTGGAAGAGGTCACCCAACTTCCAGCTGTTTCACCCTGCAGTGAGTGGGTCGGACTTGTCCCACGATACAAGCTCTTAATAAGTGCTTGTGATGATGATGACATTGCTATAAGCACTTACCTTTTGAGTAAAATGGCCAAGTAATAAACTGTCAGTAACAGAAGCATTTTCATCACTTTCCAAGGTATCAATTCCAAAATCTTTGCATGAATAAACTTGGAAATTTTGGAGTTGCAGGTTGCTACTTCTAAAAATCTACAAAACAATCAGAGACATTGTGGCTTGATTTATTTCCCTTTGATAATACTCTAACATGCTTTTTTATTGAGTGAAAACAAACAGAGAGTCTTTGACCGCACGTAACAGGACCATCGTCCCCATGTTGCTCGGCAGTCCACCTTCAACTGTCTCCCCTGACAATCACTCCCACCTCTCTTTCTGCTCAGGACAACTGACAGAGTAAGGACTGTGGGACTATTTCACCATCTGTCCGAAGGCATTCTGAGATGCAACTTTGTAGTTGCTGATATGCCTTCTGCCAATGAGGAAAATTCAAATGCTCCCATAAATACCTGAATGTTGGACTCTAGGTTGCTTGCCCAACTAACGTTTTTGTAGTATTACAATCATGAAACAGTGAAACAAGAGGAAATATACTTTGCTTGTCAGCACCTTCATTAGAACATCCTTGATTAATTAGCACAAATTTATTAATAAGAATGATATACTGTATTGTAACTTTGTCCAAAGAGCCAAATGAGTTTTTATAGCAATTAGCTAATTCATTCTCACCAATTACCGAAAGGTAATTACTATCCATTAGAAGGATCAGGGAATGTGTCCACCAGCTCAGGTGTATTGTTTCTCCCAAGTGCTTAGTACAGTGTTCTGCACATAATAAGTGCTCACTAAATACTACTGATAATGATGACCAAAACTGCTACCTTTTTGGACCGTTCCCTAGTGGAGCACCCTTTACACAAAAGGCTCTCAGTGATGCTAATGAACGAATGAATTGAAAGAGTGAAGAGTAAGAGACACCTACACTTGCCTTGGATGGCAAAAAAAGTCATGAATTGGACTTTACCTGAATTCCACCTTGATTTCCCCAGGTTGTGAAGTTCTGAAACAGATATGGGCTGCTGCCATTAACTTGGAAAGGATGGTACCGGGGATACACAAGCAGACCAAACCTGGACACAAAATGATTCGAGGTGGTGAGTGACATTGGCTCAGTGGGAAGAGCGCGGGCTTGGGAGTCAGAGGTCATGGGTTCTAATCCCTGCTCTGCCGCTAGTCAGCTGTGTGACCTTGGGCAAGTCACTTCACTTCTCTGTGCCTCAGTTACCTCATCTGTCAAATGGGGATTAACAATGAGCCTCACGTGGGACGACCTGATGACCCTGTATCCCCCAGCGCTTACAGCAGTGCTTTGCACATAGTAAGCGCTTGAAAAATACCACAATTTATCTATTTATTATTTATCATCACCCAATTATAGTACCCCAAAATCAAAGGAATGTAGAAAACACAGGACTAAGGCATCCCTGTCATTCCATCTGGGGAACTCTGACAGAATTGAGTTTTTTCTTTTTTTTAAAATGGCATTTGTTAAATGCTTACTATGAAGCAGGCTTTGTACTAAGCGCTGGGGTTGATATAAGATAATCAGGTTGGTCAGAGTCTATCTCCCACATGGGGCTCACAGTCTTAGTCCCCATTTAACAGGTGATGTAACTGAGGCACAGAGAAGTTAAGTGACTTGCCCAAGGTCACACAACATACAAGTGGCAGGGCCAATATTAGAACCCAGGTCCTGACTCCCAAACAGGTGCTCTATCCGCTAAGCAACACTGCTTTTCCAAGTGATTCTCTCCTATTCATCACAGGCTACGTCATCTGACTGCTCTGCTTCCACATTACCATCTGCAGGCTCGTCTAGCAAGAGTAAAGAGCAGTACCTGTTTCTAAGGTAAAGTGCTCAACAGCTGGATGATTTCCCCAGAATAACTGGCAATAATCAAATTCATTAGCAATATCAAATGCAGTTACCCTTCAATTGTGAAAATGATAATGAGATTATCAATGTGCTGGATAAATACTGATCATAAGGATATGGGATTGTGATTAGAGTATCTCTGACATAATATTTGGGTCTAACTGAAGTGGTTTTACATGTGAACTTCGTAGAAAAATGGATACAGTGGTAGGTTCTGGCCAGTCAGTCTAATTGATGAACAAATCAATATTAATGTGCCTATCAACTGCACTGTATTATACATTCCCAAGTGCATAGTAAAGTGCTCTACATAGAGTAAGTGCTCAGAAAATAATCACTGATTGATTTGAGAATGAAGATGCCTACATGGAAATGTTGTAACATTTAACCAAACTCGTTTTGTGGAAATAAGAACAAGCTCTGAAATATGCTTGTGGTGAAAAGCAAAGGCTGATAAGATAAAATGTGATATAAGAATACCTCCTCACCCTCTTCTTAGACTGTTACCTCCAAGGGGGACAGGGACTGTGTTCAACCTGTTTATCTTGTACCTTGTATATAAGCGCTTGGAATTTAGCACTTTACAAATGATCTGATTATTATGAGAATCAACTGAAACCATGGACTAAGATAATCCTTGAACATGTATGGAGCTGTATTCACCAACATACACCTTTGAAGAGTATGACTTGACCCTAATTAGGTGAGGAGGGAGTGAAAACAATGACCACAACACTTTGACACTCTAATGGTAATAATAATAATAATTATTGTCCTATGTGACAAGCACTATATTAAGCACTGGGACAGATATCAAATAATCAGATCCACAATGGGACTAACAGTCTAAGTGGGAGATAGATCAGCTATTGAATCTCCATTTTGCAAATGAGGGAACTGAGGCACAGAGATGTGAAGTGTCTCACCCAAGTTCACAGAGGAGGAAGTGACAAGGCTGGGATTAGAACCCAGGCTATCTGCCTCCCAGGCCCGTGCTCTTTCCACTAGCCTATGCTGCTTCTCACATCTTTCAACAGGGTGATAGTTTTCAGTGAATGGTAACACCATAACTTCCTCTCTCCAACATTTAATGAATTACCTGATGTAGCTAGTGCCATGAGGAATGGCAAAGTGCCCAGATTGGAGAGAGCTGTTCTGTGATGAGAGAGAGGATGACATTGCTCAGCTATAACCAAGCGTTTCTTCCAACATAAGCAGGAAATGCCACGGTATCAGAGTCTTTAAAAGAGAAAGTCAGAGTGCGGACTGACTATTAAGACTATTATGGGCTTCCGCTCTTTTCCAATGCCAAAAAGATCCTAGGCAGTTTTCCTCAATCAACATCCACTGGGTTACCTAGAAAACACACTACCAGGGTAGAGTTCCTGCACCTACAGCATTAAGGATCAGCATCCGCTGAGGAGCAGCATGGCCTAGTGGATAGAGCACAGTCCTGAGAGTCAGACGGACCTGAGTTCTACTCCCTACCCCACCACATGTCTGCTGTGTGACCTCGGTCAAGTCACTTAACTAATCTGTGCCTTAGTTACCTCCTGTGTAAAATGGGGATTAAGACTGGGAGCCCCACAAGGGAGATGGACTGTGTCCAACTTGATTAGCTTGTATTTACCCTACTGTTTAGTAAGTGCCTGGCACATAGCAAGCACTTAAAAAACACCCTTTAGCTGACACCATCCAAAGAAGTTTCCCACATTGCTGGTGTTAAATTTAAGTCACCTGAGAGAAACCTGATGTTTCAAAAGGGACTGGCAGTAGGATCTATGCCACTTTCCCAAGGACCGTTAATGCTTTGCTATGTTACGAGCCCCCTTGAGTCATTAGCCGTCATTAGTGGCCCTGCTCCCAGGGCAGATTTGGAGGGTAATTGGGATTGTGATGTCTTGTCCGGGAAAACAGAGTGGTTGCCTGACTGATCCTACTGATTAAAACTCAAAAAACCATTGAGATGCTCATGGAAAGCTGCCAAGGCAAATCAGCCAGCCAGCGCTCAAGCTACATCTAAGAGGATAAGTGGATCGAGCCATTATTGCCCAATGGAGTGATGGCACAAGAGTTACAGTTGCGCATATAAAACAGACCAATTTCTCAGAGTACCTTGTGCAAGAGTGTGCGACGTTCTGAGAGAAGGACAGGAGGGGAGCTCGGGACGTCTCATTGGTCAAGAGATGAAAGAAATATCCGTACCCAGCAGAGCACACCGTGTTCCCCTGCAGGGAGTAATGCGATGGTTAGAAAGCTTTCCCAGATTTGCTAAGATTGCTGGAACAAACTCCGTTTTAATAGTGCCGTTCTTTCCTTCCTTCTTCCTCTTCATCTCCTTCTTTCCAATAGCCACTAGCAATGTTTCCCGATTCTAAATCCCAGGATTCATCAATTAATCAATCAATCATATTTACTGAGCACTTAACTGTGCGCAGAACACTGTACTAAGCACTTGGGAAAGTACAATATAGCAGAGTTGGTAGACAAGTTCCCTGCCCACGATGTTAAGCTGCTCTTCTTTGTTGCCCTTCTTCCAGGAAATCTTGCAGGAGGAGTTGGTAGCTTGAAAGTATCAGCAACTATCCAAATAATTCATTCTCCAAAACCTGCTCTTAAAGGGGGCATTTGGTTTGAATACTCCAGATTGGACTCCTACATTAATTCCTTAAATAATTATTTGAGTCTCCCCTTCATTTTACTATTTTATCTAGTTATTCCTCATACTCAAAGACAGTATTACTGACGGTTAATTCTCACTATGGGAGAAAAGTGTGACAAAAAAACCGATCTCTTCACTACTGCACACAGAGAAAGACAGCATCAAAAGAGAAGCAGTGTGGCTTAGTGGATAGAGCAAGGGCCAGGGAGTAAGAGGACCTGGGCTCTAATCCTGGCTCCATTTGTCTGTTGTGTGACCTTGGGGGAGTTGCTTAACTTCTCTGTGCCTCAGTTACCACATCTGTAAAATGGGGATTAAGACTGCGAGCCCCATGTGGGAGAATGACTTGTGTCCAACCTGATTATCTTGTATCTACCCTAGCACTTAGTAAGTACAGTGCTGACTCACAGTAAGTGTTTAACAAATACCAGTTTTAAAGATGGCATTTGAATACTTACGGTGTGCAGATTACTAAACTAAGCACTTGGGAAAGTATGATAGAGAAGGCAGACATGATCCCTGCCTTTAAAGAGCTTCTAGTAAGGGAGATATTAAATTTAATTATTCATTCATCCATTCAATAGTATTTATTGAGCGCTTACTATGTGCAGAGCACTGTACTAAGCGCTTGGAATGTACAAATCGGTAACAGATAGAGACAGTCCCTGCCCTTTGACGGGCTTACGGTCTAATCGGGGGAGACGGACAGACGAGAACAATGGCAATCAATAGAATTGAGGGGAAGAGCATCTCATTAAAACAACAGCAAATAAATAGAATCAGGGAGATGTACATCTCATTAACAAAACAAATAGGGTAATGAAGATATATACAGTTGAGCGGAAGAGTACAGTGCTGAGGCGATGGGACGGGAGAGGGGGAGAAGAGGGAAAGGGGGGAGAAGAGGGTTTAGCTGCGGAGAGGTGAAGGGGGGGTAGAGGGAGCAGAGGGAAAAGGGGAGCTCAGTCTGGGAAGGCCTCTTGGAGGAGGTGAGCTTAGGGGGAAGCCACAGAATATAAAGGGAAGGAATGAGTCTGTTTACTGTTGTATTGTACTCTCAAACGCTTAGTACAGCGCTCTGCACACAGTAAGCACTCAATAAATACGACTGAATGAATGAACACGGATGCTGTGTGGGGTGTGAGTATGAAAGTGCATAAGTGATGCAGAAGAAAGGGTGAGGAGTTGAGAGAATTGTGAGGGCAGGCTTCCTGGAAGGGATTATGATTCTAAAAGGGGTTTGCAGATGGGAACAGTGGTTCTGTTGTCAGATATGAAGGGAAAGGGAGTACCAGGCAAGAGAGAGGGTGTGAGAAAGGAAAATATTTTATATGTGCTTTGTCTCAAAATTCCTTATGTGTCTATCTTCTGTTTCCTCTCCCAACCCTTATTCTTAGATTGTTGTCCCCTTGAAGGACAGATATTATGTCTAATTTTTACCTTCTTCCTAGCACTAAGTAGAGTGCTTTGCATGAGGTAAGCACTTACTAAATAATAATAATAATGACGATATTTCTTAAGCGCTTACTACGTGCCAAGCACTGTTCTAAGTGCTGGGCACTGTTATCATTGTTACATCCAGTACTAGGGCTCACAGTTCGAGTGGTAGTTTTTTAATAAAAGCTTCCTAGGAGAGGTCCATCCCCATTCCTAGTCTGTGTCTATCAACCAATACTTTCAATCAATCAATCAATCGACCGTTTACTAAGTTCAGAGCACAGTACTAAGTCCTTGGGAGAGTATAATTCAACAGAATTAGTCAGAAAGCTATTGCTCAGAGACAATGCAAATCCATCCTCCTGCTTACCTATTTATCGTGATAACGCTGTCTTGTTTTCGTTTCATTCTGTTTTGCTCTGCCATCTGTCTCCCCCGATTAGACTGTGAGCCCATCACTGGGCAGGGATTGTCTCTATCTGTTGCCGAATTGTACATTCCAAGTGCTTAGTACGGTACTCTGCGCATAGTAAGCGCTCAATAAATACTATTGAATAAATGAATGTTTAACCCAGTTATTGTGGATGTATCTTCTAGACTGTAAGATCCTCGTGTCTACACGCTCTATTGTATTGTGCCTTCCCAAGTGATAAGTACTGTTCTCTGCACACAGAAAGCATTGAATAAATACCATGGATTGATAGCTCTCCTCAGTAAGGATTCACAACTTGTAATGACACCCTTCAAAATCTCCTGTCTTTGTTTCCAACCCAACTCTGGAATTGAAATATAGAACAAACAATCCCATCTATGGATCACTGTCATCATCAATGGAGTTCAAAGATGACATAGCTGTGGTGAGATTGTACCGATGTCTCTGTGGAAAGGATTGTCTTCCTCAACAACCCTCACTCTGCCCACAAAAAGCAGGCGAGGCCACCTTTTCGCATCTTTTGCCATTTGTCTGAGCAGCCACTTTCCTTCTAGTATCCCGCTGTGGACCTCTCACCCTTGAATTTATTCAAACCCTTCCAATATTTTTGGTCCGCACCACTTTCTATGGTCACGGATCGCACATCCTTCCAGCCTGCTGGGGGAAGGCATGACTCCTTTCATTTGCTCGGAATCTAGTGCCCTTGAGCTTCAACTGACATCCCCTTCATCACCTCCAATCAGCATTCGCCCCAAACCTGGTGAACGACCACTGAACCCACCCTGCCCAAGCCCTCGATGATTTTACGAATTTCAATCATGTCTCCTCCCAGTCTTCATCTTCCCGGACTGAGAGCCCCTAATCTTTACAATCTGTTCTAGCCACCTTTCTTTCAATGAGACGTGATTTGGCTCTCCCTTCCTAGAAAGGTACTCTTGCTTTGGCAGGCTGTTCTGTGTCCTGGAGCTCTTTACTCTCCACTCCGATTGTGTATGCTGCAGATGAGTCACAAGGCCAAAAAAAAAAAAAAAGAAAGAAAGAAAAAACCCCCATATTTATGCAGGCCGTGGTGGCTCGCGGGGAGAGGTTTAAGGCAAGTAGGGAATTTTGTGTGGAAATCAATTCTTTGCGGAAGTCAATGTATTACGGACGTTCAAGCAAGCAAAATTCCAGAGAGAAATTAGCTGTCCGTGTATGCCAGATACCTTGAGGTGTGTATCTATAGTCATTTCAATAAAGCAGGTTAACCCTTAAGGCGCGACTCAATATACATTGCCGGCAGACTGATCGGTGAGGATAATTAAAGACAGCCCGCTGGTTCTTTAAACGCGCATTTCCTTTCATAGAGTTGCATGGCAGATTCACCCAACCCTCGCATTCTAACATGTGCCCCAAGAGCCAGTCTGTAGGGTCTCCTGGGGTTTTCCCAGCAGGGCCCCAAAAGTGAGATAGGCACCTTCCACTACATATAACTGATGGAAACTAATGGAAAGAGCACGGGTCTTGGAGTCAGAGGACCTGGGTTCTAGTTCCATTTCTACCACTTGCTTGCTGTGTGACCTTGGGCAATTCACTTAGCTTCTCTGTGCCTCCATTTCCTCACCTGTAAAATGGAGATTCGCTACCTGTTCTCTCTCCTACTTAGACTGTGGGACAGGGACTGTGTCTGACCTGAAGAACTTGTATCTATCCCAGTATTTAGCATTTGACACAAAGTACTTAACAAGTATGATGGTGATGATAATGATAATAATAACAATGCAGGGCAGGAAATCTCTGGGATTAGGCTGAGGGAAGGGAACATGTCTACCAACTCTGTCCTCAAGCACTGAGGACAGTGCTCTGCACACAGTAAGTACTCAGTAAATAGGACTGATTGACTAGATTTGGGCCAGCCAGCTGGAGAGTCAGCCTGGGTATCGTGGAAAGTTGCAGCCATCTTCAGGGGCCTGAGGAAAACCAAGTGGAGCCCTTCTTCCTGGGCACTGGGGAAAGAAGACTGGTCATACTGACACAGACAGTCTGAGTCCACAGAGTCAGGGAGGGTTGGAGGTGAGGGCTATTAAGACCCACCAGGGGCCATTTTCCTTCCTAAGGGAAGCGGCCCCGAGCTTCCATCATCTGAAGCACTGGCAGCGAGGCGGGAGGAGAGTCTGCTGCTATGAAAAAAGTAATTTCACAACTGAAATGCCCGAATAATGTGCGGGGCTCTGAAGGTGAGCAAACTGTAAAGGTGACTGACTGAACACTGGGGAAAGCTATGCATACTGTGACCAAATGTTTGGTCACAGGCTCCGGGCCATGGTGTAATGAGCCGCCCCAAATCAATGTTGAGACAACTCCGAGTGTCTCCTCTTTCTTTCCTGTTGCCTGCCAGGCCGGGGAGGGGTAGGCGGGCAAGGTCAGGCAGGCTCAGGAATCTGGCCCCCAGAGTTGAATTCCTGACACCCAAAGCTAGATGAGTTCCTCTACACCACACTACAGAAACCAGGTGCCAAAAGTCTCCAATCATCTGTTTTGGACCACAAGAATAAGTGGCGACCCATGTGACCACAGACTAAGAGACCCCAAGTGTGAGCCAAAGAAAAAATCAAGCAGAGGGTAAAAAAAGCCTCTCCTTCCTCTGCCTTGAGCTCCTACCTTTGTTTTTTTGTTTTTTTATCATGGAAACCATGCCTATGGAGAAGCTCTGCTTTTGACACAGGATAACGTCCTGAATGGGTGATACTGGGAGAAGAGAATATCCGATCCAAGTTGAACTGGTGTCCAGTGGACGATGAGAGTGCACATCAAGGGTGGGACTAGTTTATCAAAGACAGGCTTGCCAGGAGGCAACGGCTGCGACCCTGCAATTTAAAGTGAACCCCGGGGCCCGGAATCCCAAGGGCATCCAGGAAATCCACTAAGGGACACTTAAATGCTGCTCTATTTAGACCTCCAAGTCTGTCTGCTTACAATTGCATGCAGCCTTTTGCCGGCTAACAGGCTTGAAGTAATCCCAGGTGTTCTGGGCTGGCAAGTTTAAACTTCCTAAAATCCATGCCCGTTCTGCCCGCTTTCCTCACTAGCCCATTAGACACCCCCAGTAGGCCCCTAAAATGGTATCTAAGTGCTGAATTTGGAGTAAGAGTCATTAAGAGCCTGGAGGAGAATTAAAGAGATAACTGCAACTTTTATTAAGAGTTGATCAACTGAGAGTAATGGTAAACTCGTGATCAGAGGGACAGACAGAGAGGTGAGTTCTCTCGTGTGGCTCAGAAACCCTCTCCCATG
Organism: Ornithorhynchus anatinus; assembly: GCF_004115215.2. Classification (NCBI taxonomy): domain Eukaryota; kingdom Metazoa; phylum Chordata; class Mammalia; order Monotremata; family Ornithorhynchidae; genus Ornithorhynchus; species Ornithorhynchus anatinus. The sequence continues at coordinate 16,098,779 of NC_041749.1, forward strand.
AATACATACTGGCAGAATAAGAACCACCCAGGGTCTGAAAGTCTGCTATACTGCTTTTTGTTTGTTTGTTTTTGCTTCTTCACGGCATTTGTTAAGTGCTTACTTTGTGCCAGACATTGTACTAAACACTAGAGTAAACACAAGTTAATCAGGTTAGACACAGTCTTAATCTCCACTTTATAGAGGTAACTGAATTGCAGAGAAGTCAAGTGACTTGCCCAAGGTCGCACAAAAGACAAGTTGTGGAGGCGACATTAGAACACAGGTCCTTTGACTATTGTTCCCTCTCAATCCAACTAGGCAACTGTCATAAGGAGCACACTCCACCCAAACTTTTCAGGAAGAAAGTCAAGAGAGAGGGGCAAGCTAGGCTCACTGGGCTAAGCAGCAGACTTACCCTGCCACTAACCTGCTGTGTCACCCTGCACAAATCATTCACCCTCTCTTGGTCCTAATTACAATATTAATGACCCAGATCTCTCCTAGAGATTCCCGTGATGGAGAAACAAAGAAATGATCTCTTCACCTACAAAGGGTGATTCATAATCACACACCGCTCTCTGACGATGAAAATTCTAATTCCACTTCTGTGATTATTCTCTTCCAAACTAGCTCTAAAAATTAAAACTCTTATCTTATCTCCTTCCAAGGCCTCACTTTCCTCTTTGATTGGTGCTGATGCTTCTATCCCCTTCCTTACCTCTAGAACATTCACTGGGGACAGGATGTAGACACCCGCTGGGGAAAACTTCTCGACATTGGAGAGTCCTTCAGTTCCTGAAACACCAATCACTGCGTTGCTTCTTATTCGATTTCCCTGATCTGACCAGTCTCCTTTAAAACAAAAAAAAATCGGAGCCAAAGGTTCCACAGAAATAATTCAACACCTACACAGGTCCCACACTGAATTCTATGAATAGGCCCTGTGTTTCACAGACTGCATTATGTATTCATAGTCAAAAAGTATACATGCTCTGTTCAGCATATTTAAGACATTACATATTATGCCCATTGGCCTTCTCGGTAAAATAAATGACAACTTAAATGTATTATAATATATTTAAAACACATTCATTTATTTACCATTTTCTCTCCAGGGGACAGACTCCCAAGAGAGGTGTCTCATTTCCATGTGTGTCCCTAGGGACAAAAGCCATTCAGTGTTACTGGAGCACATTTCATGCCATCCTGGATGGCAAAACAATGAATTTACCATCTGAGTTTCTCTTCCTTGCTTTCTTTTGTAATGAGGTCTGTGGATGGGGTGGGGGTAACTGAGGTAAAAACAGACTGCCCTGAGGTTCTAGGGTCCATAATCACTGAAGTGAAATTCAGAAGGAAACACAAAAAGAGCGTTCACTCACTCAGGCTCTCTCTCTCCTACTCTCTCTCCCACTCTCTCTCATTTTCCAACTAGATAAATCCCCAAACACTGCATATAGCAAACACAATAGCTCTGTGATTCTTTTTTGTGGTCCAATCTCCTTTAAACACCCTCTCTTGTTCCTCCTGCTGGAGAGACTCATTGCGAAGGTGAAGGGCTGAAGAAGCAGCATGGCATAGTGGATAGAGCACAGGCCTGAGAGGCAGAAGGCCATGGGTTCTAATCCCGCCGTTTCCACTTGTCTACTGTGTGACCTGGAGCAAGTGACTTCACTTCTCTGGGTCTCAGTTGCCCCATCCTTAATATGGGGATTGAGACTGTGAGCCCCTTGTGAGACAGGGAATGTGTCCAACCCCACTTGCTTGTATCCACCCCAGTGCTCAGTACAGTGCCTGGCACACAGTAAGCACTTAATAAATACCACAATCATTATTATTAGCAGCCCAACCTAGAGGGTGAAAACATCATCCCATGAGAACTAGCAGGGATAGAGTCTTGAACTCCCAACTCCTAGGGTTTCCTTCTGAGCAGTGGGCAAAATATGAATTCTACAAGGGAGGATAGGCAGAGGGGCCCTCAAGACAGGATTTATCCTCTGAATCCTGAAAGGTAAATCCCATTTTGCCGTAAATATAGTCTTCTCACATCGAGAAATATTAGTTTCCAAAACCATTTTCATCTCCGTTTCCCAAACCTTGTGTCTCCTCCTGCAACCCAATCAATTGATTTAATTTACTGAGAACTTATTGTGTGCAGAGAACTGTACAAAGTCCTTGGGCAGGTACAAATACAGCAATAAAATAGAGTTGGTAGAAACATTCCCTGGCCCCAACAAACTTACAGTCCCTTTAACAAGACCCCTTGCTCCACTCAAGAATGTCGAGAGAGAGCCAGCAGGCTCCCCCGACTTACCCACAAGCAGTCCATGGCCTAAAATGTTGTGAAACACATTTCTGTCCACTCTGAGGCCTGAAGTCCTCAACAGACTGAGGCCTCTGTTGAAGGAATCCCACACGGAGCAGTCTCGGATGTATGAATCTGAAAGGGGAAGAAAAGGTTTAGCCTAGAGAGTGGACGGACAGCACACAACCCTTCTAGAGAAGCTCAAATCATGCCTCTTCAAGTATCATTCACTTAGAGCTTTAGTACAGGGCACTGCACACAGTAACCGCTCAATAAATACGACTGATTGATCAATTAGATGTGACACATAATCTAACTGCAGGGTTAAGGAGATAGAGGGATTAATAAAAGAAAAAAGAGCCACTGGGCCAGTGAAGTGACTGCTGAAAATCAAAGCCCTCTAAGGTGCTAGTACTGCCGACATAAAATGAAGATGGAGATGGTTGTGAAAGCCATATGTCCAAAAAAAAAAAAGAAATATGATACAGAGTATGGGCCCTGCCAAGTGCTTAGTATAGTGTTCTGCACACAGTAAGGAATCAATAGATACTATTGATTGATTGATGGAACCTCTGAAATTCATGACCAGTCAAAGGACCTGGCAGGCAAGGTCAAGGGGACATCTAGAAGATAACAGAGGTGAGCTGACTTACCCACTATATTTTTGGAATATAACAGCTGATCTGGAGAGGTGGGGACAGGTGCTTTGAGGGGCAGTGGACTGATGGTATTTGAGTACTTTGCAGTGTGCAGAGCACTGTACTAAATGCTTGGGAAAGTACAATACAATAGGAAGGATAGTCATGATCTCGCGTCAAAAGTTGCTTACAGGCTACCAGGGGAGACAGACATTGAAATAAATTACAGAGAGGAAATGGTAAAGTGTTGTGGGGCTGGGTTGAGCATCGAGGGCCTTAAAACGTACACAGGCAAATGTGTAGTTAATGCAGCGGGGAGGGTGGAGAGGGAAAATGAGGGCTTAGTCAGGGAAGGCCTCTTGAAGGAGGTGTGATTTTAGGAGGATTTTGAAGGTTGGGAAAGTGGTGAACTCTCGACTATGTCAGGAGAAGGAGATCCAGGATGTGAACAAGGGCTTTCACTGTGCTGCACCTAAGTTCCCAGGATGGGATTAATGACCCGAACTCAGGTCAATCTTGGGATAGCTGTCATGGGTGAACGGAAATTCTAAAATGAGACCGAGATTTTCAGCCATCAATGGCTGACCTCCTGCCCTCAGTGACCCAAGAACCAGACAGAGGGTCCCAGAGGGGAGAGTCCTTGTTACATATCAGGCCTCCTTCTCGACCCACTCACCTCCCATGGGCCCAGCCAGAGTCAACGCACTCTGGTGTTTCTGAAACGCTTGACCCATGTGCTGGAACTGCACTCCCTGCAGATGGACGCGGCTCGGCTCTCCCTGGAAGGACTGTACGATGACCACGGCCCCCATGTCCCTGGAGCCCAGCTTCCTTTCACTCCGCTCGTAAAGGCAGGGCTGAGAGGCATCTGAAAAAACATGGGAAGTTGGCACTTGGCCCATGAACTATTTTCCTGTCATCGTCTCTGCCCACCAGCCGGGAATAGCGGTATGATGGGTGCCTGCCTGCCACATAATCAATGAATTTGTCTGACAGTTAACGCTGATAACATTAAAATGTTCAAAGGATAGATTTATCTGAGAAATTAAAAAGTAACAGCAGCAATGAGCACTTAACCCTGGAATCCCACCAGCTTCCTCCTTTGAAGGAGCTCAAATCTGCTCGAAGGCAACTATTGCATTGCCTCTTTTTCCTGCTTTTATGAGCAGATGGAGAAACTGAGGTCAGACTCCTGGTTGAATAAATTACCGTCACTGAGCTCGGTTCTCTCGGATAAGTACTCAATAATCTGAACTTCTTTCAACGACTCCAGATGGCCTCTACTGGCTAAGCAGTTATTCAGAGAATTGAGTGTGAGGACACAGGTTTCCTCCTGTATCTATGAAGTAGCAATGAGCCTAGTGGAAAGACCTCAGGACTGGGAATCCCAAGACCTGCGTTCTAATTCTGGCTCTTCCACTTTGCTGTTGTGCGATATATGGTCAAGTCACTTGGCTTCTCTTCATCTCAGCTTCCTCATCTAAAAACTGGAGATTGAATACTTAATGTTGGTATTTGTTATGCGCTTACTATGTGCCGAGCACTGTTCTAAGCGCTGGGGTAGATACAAGGGAATCAGGTTGTCCCACGTGGGGCTCACAGTCTTAATCCCCATTTTACAGATGAGGTAACTGAGGCACAGAGAAGTTAAGTGACTTGCCCACAGTCACACAGCTGACAAGTCACACAGCTGACAAATCATTCATTCAATAGCATTTATTGAGCGCTTACTATGTGCAGAGCACTGTACTAAGCGCTTGGAATGTACAAATCGGTAACAGATAAAGTCCCTGCCCTTTGACAGGCTTACAGTCTCCCCCCTTTCCCTTACACTGTGAGCCTCATGTATTCTCCTACCCCATTGCTTAGCACAGTACTTGGTACATCCAGCTTAAAATTACCGCAATTAATATTATTATTCTTGGCCAGGGAACAGTGTGACTCAGCACCTCATACTACAGACCCACCGGGACTTCTGCCTCCCAGTCCTCCCAGCTCAACCCTGCACTGACGCCTAACCCTCTTCATCCCGGCTGAAATGGTCCCTGTCAGTTGGAGAGGACATGCTAGATCTTCTGATTAGAAAGGTAATTCATTTATTGATATTCATGTCTGTCTCCCTCTCTAGACTGTAAGCTCTTTGTGGGGAGGGAATGTGTCTGTTCATTGTTATAATGTACTCTCCCAAGTGCTCAACAGAGTGCTCTGCAGACAGTAAGTGCTCATTAAATACGATTGACTAAGTGTTTTCTGAACAAGATTCAACTATCATAATCTAACCTAGTAAACCCTTCCTTTTAATTTGCAGCCCTTTAAGCATATTCCTGAAAAAGCTGAGAACAAGTAGACTGTAAGCTCATTATGGGCAGGGAACTTGCCTGCCAACTTCGTTATTGTGTACTCTCCTAAGCACTCAGTACAGTGCTCTGCACACAGTAAGGGCTCAAAATATACGACTGATTGATTTTGATGCTACTTCATTCTATTATTCAGGGAAACCCAGGCCTTAATTTACTGTCACAATGAGGCAGACTATCACCGGCAACCCCAAGCTAAATAGAAGTTTGTTTTAATCCTCCCTAAAATCCTCTTCCGAATAAAGTGACCTTATCATGGATGATCCCAGGAAGGAAGATCACTTGGAGAGTTGAATTGATTTGCAGCAGTTTTTATTTGGAAGATATCGAGCATGCTCTCCCCTCCGGGTTTTTTAAAGACCAAATTTTCTGTTGTGAGTGGTGGAGTGAAAAATGACACCCACAATTTTTATTATCATCATCATCATTAATAATGCTAATAATTATAATAGTGGAATTTTTTAAGCAGTTACTATGTGACAAGCACTGTTTTAAGCTCTGGGGTAGATGATATACAATAAGTAAGAGACAGTTCCTGTTCCCCAAGGAGCTCACAATGACAGGGGGAGGGAGAACAGGCATTTAATCCCCATTTTATATATGAGCAAACTGAGGTGCAGAAGTTTAACAATTTATCCAAAATTTAACAGCCGGTAAGTGGCAGAGTCAGGATTAGAATTCAGATCTCCTTACCCTTAGTTCTGTGCTCTTTCCACTAGGCCACACTGCTTCTCCAAGAGGAGAAGCCTGCATTGACTCCAGATGTAAGTCTGGGGTGCATATATAAGTGCTTAAGGGGTACACAGTCTAAGCCCATTTGGGCAGGGAATGTGTCTGCTTATTGTTGTATTGTACTTCCCCAAGCACTTAGCACAGTGCTCTGCACACAGTAAGCACTCGGTAAATATGACTGATTGACAACCAAGTTCATAGGCAACACAGAGGGGAGGGTGTTGGGAGGAAATGAAGGCTTAGTCATTATTCCTAAATGTCCATACATTTGGGATATTTGCCATAATAATCTGACAGTTTATCTAACAGGGTCTACGGGTATCCTGCCGTGCAGATCGGAGGAGGACTCAGCATCAGTACTTGGTCATTATCCGATCACAGCAGAGGTAGGGACCCAATTTATTGAGAAAGTAACAAAAGGCTGGCTGCATGATGGATTGGGCTTGTGTAATCTTGGTCTATATTTGATGATAACAATGAATAATTATGATATTTGTTAAGCGCTTACTATATACCAAGCACTATTCTAAGTGCTAGGGTAGATACAAGGTAATCAGGTTGTCCCACGTGGGGCTCACAGTTTTAATCCCTATTTTACAGATGAGGTATCTGAGGCACAGAGAAGTTAAATGGCTTGCCCAAGGTCACACAGCAGACAAGTGGGAAACCGGGTGCCCTTGGGGAACCACAACGAATCCATGGTATTTACTGAGCACTCACTGCATGTACAGCACCGTACTAAGCGCTTGGGAAAGAACAATACAACAGAGCTGGTAGACACGTTCCCTGCCCACAGCAAGCTTAAAGTCTAGAAGGGGAGAGTTTAGAGTCTAATCAAATGGTTTTTCCTCTGCAAATTCAATGTGGGTAGGACTAGAGTAACCCTGAAGGAAGAACCTGAAGAGTGGATTCAAGCTCCATGATCCCTACCCCCATTTTCCATGGAAGGAGGTGAGAAGACAGAGGGTTCCTCTCTTGGTACACTGTGTCTTCCCAGTGTAAAATGGCAGGACCAGGTAGTTCCTAATCATCAGCAGCTTCTTGAGAACCTGCTAATTTGATGCATCACATTAGATGCTTGGAGTCTTCCTGGGGTGGCTTCAAGTCAATCGAAAGTATTCATCTGAAGGAAATTCAGTTCAACTACCAAAACTTCATACTTCAATGTCAAAAGTTATCTGGAAAAAATGAATTCAATTTCCTGCAGCAGTTGTGCTTCAGGGTTACTCTATTTAGAGCCACGCCCACCCATCAATATGATGTACATGGCTTAGTGGAAAGAACACGGGCCTGGAGGTCAGAGGAAGTAGGTTCTAATCCCTGCTCTTCCACATTTCTGCTGTGTGACCTTGGACAAGTCACTTAACTTCTCTGTGCTTCAGATACTGATGAAACATCAGTAAAATGAGGATTAAGACTTCGAGTCCCATGTGGGACAGGGACTGTGTCCCACCCGATAAACTTGTATCTACCCCAGTGCTTAATACAGTGCTTAATAAGTACCATAATTATCTTTATCCTCTAGACTCTGAGCTCGTTGTGGGCAGGGAATGTGTCTATGTATTGTTGCATTGTACTCTCCCAACTGTTTCATACACTGCTCTGCACACAGTAAGCACTTAATAAATACGACTGAATGAATTTCAAAGCGATGTAGCTGACTGTATTTGTTCTTGGTCGCCTACCCGATTCGGGGATTTCCCACCAGAACTCCCCTCACCTATGGTAAGACCAGCTTCAGCACACAGTCCAAGATGAGCCATCCTCTCTCCCGTGAGATTTCCCCGGATTACGATGTTTCTGCTGAGTAGAGCCACCGTTGCCCTCAGGACGAGGCGTCTCCCTGCTACCCGCTGCTCCACGAAGCCATGAGAATACCTATGACACAAACCCAGACACGCTTTAACCCACTGTGGCCCGCAATTTGTAAGAAATATCTCAGGGCACGACTGACCGTTTTTCCTCATTCACAGGACTCACGGTTGGTATGAATTTCTTAGGTAGACTCACGGTTGGTATGAACTTCTTAGGTACAGGACATGGGAATAACTAACCTTCCTACTCTACCTCACTCTCAAACTCCCCGACTCTGTCCCCTCATTTAAATTGTCCTACTCCCTTTCTCTCTCTCTACAAATTTCATAGACCGCAGTTTTCTCTGCATTTAAAACCCTTTTAAAATCCCACTTCCTCTAGCAAGCTTTCCCCATTGAATTCTCAACACTCTATAAACCCATCACCTAATTCCAGCATTTATGAACTTTCTTACATCCTCACATTCAACAATTTTTATATATGTGTGTTCATTCAATGGCTGGGTGAATGTCAAGTGTTTAAGGAGTACAGCCCCTCTCAGGGTCACACCTGGAGAGTTTCCAGTACTCTATCACTCTAAGAGCCAAGCAGAGGCCTACTCATTCCATTCCTAACTTGGACAGTGGCTAGCGAGTGGAAGGCAATCGGCTACAAATCAAAACTCACCCGTGCTGGACAGCAGCGGCACGCGAGACAGTTAAGGGCAGAAATTCAAGTTTTCTGCATGGAAGGCGGCAGCGGTAAACCACTTCCATATTTTTACCAAGAAAATTCTCTGGATCCACTACCAGAATGACTGCAGATGGAGAGTGGGGCGTTCTGGGAGAGATGTGTCCATGGTGTCGTTACGGGTCAGAAATGACCTGATGGCATAAGACAAGGAGTACAGATCCAAGGGCAGAGGCACCACAGAAAAGAGGGTAAATAGGGCAAATGAGGGCTTAGTCTGTGAAGGTCTCTTAGAGGAGACGTGATTTTAGTAGGGCTTTAAAAGTGGAGAGGGTGGAGTCTGGCCAATCAATGGTATTTTTGAGCATTGATTGTGTGCAAAGGATTGTATCAAGTGCTTGGTAGACTAAAAAAAAAATGGTGGTATTTGTTAAGTGCTAAGCACTGTTTTAAGCACTGGGGGGGATACAGGGTGATCAGATTGTCCCACATGGGGCTCACAGTTTAAATCCCCATTTTACAGATGAGGTAACTGAGGCACAGAGAAGTTAAGTGACTTGCCCAAAGTCACACAGCTGGCAAGTGGCAGAGCCGGGATTAGAACCCATGACCTCTGACTCCCAAGCGCAGGCTCTTTACATTGAGTCACAGTACAATAAAGTGGGTAGACACAGTTCCCGCCCACAAGGAGTTTACAGTTAGTCTAGAGGAGGAGACAATGAAATAAAAACAGATAAGGACAAGGCAGGGTATAAGGACGGAAAAGAGGAGGGAGGAAGTGGGCCAGGAATCCGCAACAAGAGAGATTGATATTGAGGTACAGTTTATAGGTTGGAATTAGAGAAGGGAAGTGGATGGGTTGGGCTGTAGTAGGAGATCAGTGAGGTTTTAAAGTAGGATGATTGAGTGCCTTAGAGCCGATGATAAGGAGTTTCTGTTTAATTCCAAATGGCCCTAAGTTTCTAAAGAGACTAGTTTTATCAGTTAATAATAATAATAATAATAATAATGGCATTCGTTAAGTGCTTACTATGTGCCAAGCACTGTTCTAAACGCTGGATAGATACAAGCTAATCAGGTTGTCTCACCTAGGGCTCTCAGTCTTAATCCCCATTTTGAAGATGAGGTAACTGAGGCACAGAGAAGTTAAGCAACTTGCCCAAGGTCCCACAGCAGACAAGTGGAGGAGCCGGGATTAGATCCTATGTCCTCTGACTCCCAAGCTCTTTCCACTGAGCCACGCTGCCTCAGTTGATGGTTTCTGCTCTGACTCATTCCGAAGAGATTCGCATTCCTGACCCTCGGAAACTCGATGTTGCTAGTTTTATAAAAGTGAAAGTGTCATTCTCTTTCTTCAGTACAATATTTTTCTTTAATGTAACATAAGCCTTCTCTAACAGTTTCTAAAGATCAGTTATACTCAAGAGTGCAGAGAGTTTGGAGTTTTGAATACTCGGAAATTAGAGCCCTTGTCCTCCCACAGTTTCTCAGTCAGTCAGAGAGAGTTGTCCCCACTTCCCTCCAACCTTCCATAACTGAGGAGCAATCTAACTACACAGAGAAAATCATGCCACAGGGATTCTGGGACCTATGTTCCCTTTGAAGAGGCAGATGCATGCCATGACTGCCTTGATATTTTTGACCAAACTGATAGAAGGGAATTGGGAGTGTTTCAAATCTAAAGTCAGAATAGACTTTAGAGATAAGCTCAAATCACTGATCCAGTTAGAAAAACCCTCAGCATACTGAAGGGATGAAGGATCGCAAGCCTTCTAGACTATAAGCTCATTTTGGGAGGGAATGTGTCCTCTAATTCTGTTGCATTGTACTCTCCTAAGCATTTAGTACAGTGCTCTGCACATAGTACAGACATAGTGCTCAATAAATACCAATGATTGATTGAGTGACTGAAGGATTGAAGCAGCATGGCCTAGTGTGAAAAGTATGGGCCTGGGAATCAGAGGACTTGAGTTCTAATCCCAATCTCTGCCACTCGCCTGCTACGTGATCTTGGGCAAATCACTCAATTTCTCTGTGCCTTAGTTTCCTCATCTGGAAAATGGAAATATAATACCTGTTCTTACTCCTACTTAGATTGTGAGCCCCATTTGATTATCTTGTGTACCCTAGTGCTTAGTACAGAGCTTAGCACATAGCAAGTGCTCAACAAAACCCAGTTGTTATACGGGCTGGTGAGGGGCTGGGATAGATAAGAGGGATTAATCCGAGATTCGGGAAACCCAAAGAGAAAGCTAGAGAAGCAGTTCCTTGCTGAATGTCTTCAGACTTCAGAATTTCCTCCTTCTAACCCTCAACATTAGTTGTTTGTTCTTCCACACGATGTCTCCTGTTGCCCGACCCCAATATCCTGGATTTGGGTATGTTTAAGCCAAATGCACTTAGAAACTTTTCAAGTCACTGTTGTGACTGTCAAGCTCAGGGTTTGAACACATAGCAAGGTCTTTGCCGCCCTCTAAAGAGGTAAGTGTAAATCTGTGACGGGTTTGAGGTTTTTAAACAAATCTGGAAGGTGAGAATTTGGGATGAGATCAGGTTTATTATGCCATTCAGGGTGCCTCATTCTTAATAGTTCTTTGATCCAAAATCTAGGTTCAGAATCCATCTATGAAGAGCTGCCTGTCCCTCCTGATTTAATCAATATATTCCCAGACTGTGGACTGTTCTGGACAATTTTAGAAAATTTCCTCATATTGAGACTCTCCCAAACTGTCGAGTCTACAGTGCACTGATCCCCAGGATTTCTATTTATGAACAACAATAATAATAATGAGAATAATAATAGTGTTTTTTACTAAGCGTTTACAAAGTGCCAAGCCCTGGTCTATATACTAGATAACCGAGTTGGACACCATCCCTATCCCACATGGGGCTCAGAGTATATGGGGGAAGGAGAACAGTCCTCATTTTGCAGATCCCCAAACTGAGGCACAGAGAAGCTAAATGACTTGCCCAAGGTCACCCAGCTGGCAAGTGGCGGAACCGGGATTAGAACCCAGGTCCCCTGATTCCCAGACACGTGCTCTTTCAACTAGGCTACACTGCTTCTCTGAGTATACCCTCAGTTGCGTCCCACAACATTCTGCAAGTTATAGAAGAGATCTTCCTAATGCTAGGTGACTTCAAGCCTACTTTCCAGCCCTCTCCTCTCACAGGCATCGAGGGGGAAGGGCAAGACATGAAAGCTTTCAATGGTGACCCGAAGTCCCAGTTTTCAACCAAAAACCTCCCTGGGAAGAGCAGGGAAGCCGATGCTTAAATCCTGATATATTTCTGAGGTTTTATTTTTTCACTTCTTTAGAAACCAAGTCAGGCCAAGGACTACATACCTCAGAGGTGACTGAAGATGGAGGTCTGCATCCAGCACGGTTGCTATGGTGATGATCTCATCCTGCTGAGAAGAGCCTTCCAGGCCCAGTCCGCTGACAACGGCTTTATCCCCCGGTTGCCAGTCCACAGGCTCCTCTAAGGCTAACTTTGTGTCATTAGCCTGGGCTGCTGCCCGCAGGTAAGTGATGCTCACTCTTGGCACTCGACCTGAAACCACCCAGGAAGAGAAGACAAAACAAAATCTGCCTGGAAAATAATGAAAATGGTGGCCAGTTCCGCTGGAGGATGTGAGGTCAGAATATTTTGACAGACAGGGTCTGAGAAAGAGGAGTCTCAAGTAACTCTCTAACTTGGCTTAAGCCAGTGAAGGAGGGGAAACAGGCCTTAGTTTTGCCAGCTAGTTGTAACTTTTATGAAAAATGAGGGGCAAAGACACTGTAGAATGCCATGTTTCACAAAAGTCACAACCTGCAGGCCAAGCCAGGGCCTAGGTCCCCACCTCCACTTGATCTTTACCCTTTTCCTTTCCCAGCAGGAAGCAAGACTACGTTTCCCAGGAAAAAACAGAGCACAGAGTAACATAGGAGAACTCATGGCTAAAACTTCCCCACTGCAAAAAAATTTCTGGCTTACTTTGCCATAGATCGTAATGTACCTTTAGCCCACAGCAAGATACTGTCTGTCCTTGCTGCACTTATGAAAAGTAATAAACACTGGACTTACTAACTACAAAGTATACTTCCAATATATCATTTTCAAATTATTTTAAACTTTCCTCTTCATTTATGTCTGGGTCTTTACCAACAATTCTTGTCCTGTGGTTAAAAGGTCTTGTTGTTTTTACATAGATTAGTGGTTGCGCTTTTGCAGTTAACTTGTGTGATAATTTCATTTTTTTTTTTAATACATCATCCAAACTTCCTAATTATGGGTCAGGCACAAATGAAGACATAAATCATCCTATTAAAGAATAAGTTTTCTTCTCTTCGCTGAGTGTTTTTCTTTAACTTTTGGGTAAAGTAAAACTGAATCAGGGGCTAATATTTTCTCTTCATGCTACATTGGTTGACTGCATGGGGCTCAGCCCCGTTAAGCTTAGAAATATTCGTGCATTCAATCGTATTTATTAAGAGCTTACTGTGTGCAAAGCACTGTACTAAGTGCTTGAACATTTTAATCAAAGGCCAACCACAGCTCCTCTTTGGCTTCTTCCATTCAATTCAAGAATTTCTTCACTGGGCATCACCAGGAAGTCAGATCCAGGCAACTTTCAATTAATTAATCGGGAATCATCTCACCAATGGAAGCCCACAAATGATCTGAAATAGTGCTTTAGGACAAGGATTGCATCTACCAACACAACTGTTTTGTATCTCCCAAGCACCTCGCACAAGGCTCTGCACAGAGTAAGCATTCGATAAATATCACTGAGTGACCCAGTGGTTTCACTCTTCATCCCTTCCCAGAGATTCCAACATTTCATTTTGTGACCCCCAAGAGTCAGGTACTTTATCACTGACTATGTGCTCCACATCAGAGAAACTCCTCACCATTGGTTTTAAAGCAGTCAATCACCTTGCCCCCTCCCACCTCACCTCACCGCTCTCCTACTCCAACCCAGCCCGCACAATTCGCTCCTCTAATGCTAACCTTCTCACTGTACTTCGATCTCACTGCCGACCTCTCGCCCACATCCCGCCTCTGCCTGGAATGCCTTCCCTATTCATATCCGATGGACAATTACTCTCCCCACTTTCAAAGCCTTATTGAAGGCACATTTTTTCCAAGAGGCCTTCCTTGACTTAGCCCTCCTTTCCTCTTCTCCCACTCCCTTCTGCATCACCCTGACTTGCTCCCCTTATTCATCCCCCTCCCAGCCCAGCCCCACAGCACTTAGGTGCATATCTGTAATTTACTGATGTATATTAATATCCATCTCCTCCTCTAGGATGTAAGCTCTCAGTGGGCAGGGAAATGTCATTTCCCTGCTGTTGATTGTTATATTGTTCTCTCCCAAGTACTTAGTACAGTGCTCTGCACACAATAAGTGTTCAATAAATACAACTGACTACATCTAAGAATTTGAGGAGCTGACAGACATTCACCCACCTGGGCCCATGTGATCCTGGTTTACTACCCCCAAAACTGGCAGGGTGGTCTAGCTGATTGTGCTTTTGCCTCAGAGCTAGAAGCATCTGTCCTACCTAGGGCTCTACCACACACACTGTCCACAAAGAAGACAGGCGTCATTTCCAAAAGGAGTTACTTTTCAGTAGGAAATTCCATCTAACTGCCCAATAAACCCGCTGTTGGTGCCAAGCTAGGGTTAGATAATAATAATAATAATAATAATTGTATTTGTTAAGCACTTACTCTGTTCCAGACATGGTTCTAAGTGTTGGGATGGATAAAAGCAAATCGAGTTGGACACGATCCCTGTTGAGGGAGGAGAATGGGGACACATGGGATGTGGGGAGAGGTCTAGGGTGTAAGAGAAAGAAAGCCCTGGTTCCTCTAGCCCATCTCTAGCAAATTTTCCAGCCCCTCTTCCTACATCCAACATGCAAAGCAAGGTTGAGAAATGTGGCCCTGGCCAGCAAGTTCCAAGTATCTCCCAAAATCTTTTTTTTTTCTCCGACACATCTGCTCTTCCACGTGCTCCTTTATTCTCCTCCTTCCTCCTGGGCTCCAAGCTTTCTTTCTCAGCACCGATGTCCACCTTTGCTCATTTTGGCTTCACTGCATTGATCTTCTCCCTTCTCCCCACTTCCCCCTTTCCCCCAACCCCTGGGCCTCTTCAGGTTTCTGCATCGTCCAAACTTAACTGAGACCACAGGAGATGAATCAGAGGCTTAAAAGAGTGTTTTTCAACAGAGGCTAAGAACTGATATGAGCACATAGTCACAAAATCCCCATTAGAGAAGGAGATACAGCTTGGCAATAAATGATTATTTTAGCACTTCCCCAGGTGGGTGTGGAGGCCTTCCAATTCTATTCAGGGAGAGAGAGCATCCCACTGGTCCGAAACCAAGCAGTCAGTGCTCGATGACTACCCAACTCAGCCCGTCTCAATGTTCCCAACCTAAAGGGAAGCCTTTCCTTGCCCCCCAACAGGCCTAATATTATCCCTGGAAATGTCACTGAAAACACCCGATCAGTGAACCTGCTCATGAGGGAGGAGGGTCCGTTCTCAACCAGTAATTTAATACATAATGTAACCACTTTAGGTTTTCAGTGTTGACCCGTTAGCCAACCAACTGCTCATTTACTTCTCGATTATAACTTCTGGTATTTCCTACAAATTATTGCTCACACATACTGTCATTCATCTATAATTACGTGGTCCCAGAGAGACACAGAACAGGCACTAGGAGAAAAAAATGCTACACTGAACGTCAATACTTTTAATTGCTTCAGTGTTCCCTGACCAGAGCGGACACCCATCCACACTCGGCTTTCAAAATCAATTGGCCACTCATCTCACTCCATCTCGGGTTGAAGTCCCACAGAAGAAATAACCTTTACTTCGAGTGAAGAGGTGCCAAACCTTTCAAAATAATCTAGAAAAACACATTCCGAATGGGTCACTCATGTGTGAAAGCATTTGTCATAAAAGCAAAATGTCAGGATTCTTTGAGCTTGTGCTTATCACGATTTACATCATCTTTCCTCGGCTGCCTATTGGCCAACTGTTTTGTATTTTTCTGAAAAATGGCTTCAGGAGGAGGCAACCAACCATTACCCCTTTTCCTTGACTAAAGACTGCATTTTCAGAACCCTATAGGTTTCGTGTGACTCATAAGGTATGACTGTCAGATAGGAAGTCTAATACTACTGTAAAGCAATGTGGAAGGGCACTGGGCTGGGAGCCAGGAAACCTGGGCTCTAACCCCAGCTCGTCCACTTGCCTGCTGCATGACCTTGGAAAACACATTTCTCTATGCCTCAGTTTCCTCATCTGTAAAATGGGGATTAAATGCCTGTTCTTCCTCCACCTCAGGCTGTGACCCCCCCGTGGGACAGGGTACGTGTCCAATCTGATACTCTTGTATCTATCCCAGAGTTTAGCACACTCTAAAAGTGCTTAAAAAGTACCACAATTAATATCACAATTACTAGTGTGTCTATTATGTGCCTATTATTACAAATACGATTCTTATTATGAGTTAACCTTCATGAGGAAACACAATGTTAACTGGGTTAATATCCAAATTGTAGGCAATAGCTGAGAGAGAGAGGGAGGTGCCCATAGGGTCCCAGAAGGTAGAATTTGAGCAGAATAGAGAATGTAAATTAACTCAGTGATGAGTTTTCAACCCTCACTTTCTGTTAATAAAACTCCTCCCTAGTTTCAGAAAGAATTTTTATTTTGTCCAGTATCACCCAAGCACTTCCTTATGTTCCCATTAATTCCTTCTACATTACATCCCCAAATCCCTTATGGCATCAGACAGGGCATGAATATCACAGCACTAGTTTTCATTAACGATTAATCATATTCATTGAACGCTTACTGTGTGCAAAGCATTGTACTAAACACTTGGGAGGGTACAATATAACAAAGCTGACAGACACGTTCCCGTCCCACTGTGAGCTTCATGGGGTGCTAGATGAACTGATCTCTCACTAGGTCTTCCTTTTGTGGGAAAAACTAATTGGTACTTCCCTCAAGGAAGCCTATTCAGTCCAGCTAGTCTCAGGGGCGGCCTCTGGCAAACACATCAGGCCTCATGCCAAGGTCACATAGCAGATAAATGGCGAGGCTGGGATTAGAACCCATGTCCTTCTGACTCCCAGGCCCGTACTCTATCCATTAGGCAATGCTGTTTCAATCACAGCTGTTGATGGTTTGGCAACACTACCCATAGAAATATGCCACAACAGTCAGCTTGATGGGAGTTAAATGCCAAGATATTTCATTCTGGAACAGCAGCAGTTGTTCGGTTCTTAGGAGGACCTTTCGGTATCTGCTTAGAATTATTTCTGGGCCACCTGAATATGCTTTAGATGCTTTTTCACAGCACTATTTATTTTTTAGCTCATCGGAATGTGAATTTGCTTTCTTTAATGCTTACTCAGGTCAAAATGCCCCAGGATTTACTATTTGTAGTGAACTTGATCCACGAGGTTTTACTCCTTCTTTGGAGTTGGCTTGGGGGGCAAGGAGACATGGACAAGGGAAGTAGGGAGGTGTCTCCCTTTCTATGCACAAGCACATCAACATACATGTCTCTGTTCAATTTGGGATTATCCCAGCTGCGGAGGCCTGATTCTTCCCTACTTCCAAACCCAAGCCCAGCAATGCAGTGAACGGGGCAGAGGGACTTTTCCCCTCCGCATACAGTAGGCTGTGCTTCTAGTGTGGCCATTCTACACACACGCTCGTGCATGATTCACACTTTATTTTAATTGATGATGATGACATTTGCCTAATGAAAGTACTCCTTAAGCGCTGAATGTGACATTCACAGGAACATTACAATGACCGATAGGCAAGAGAATTGGTATTTAGTCTTTAAGGTGCCATTTCCCCTGGCCACAGAGACCCAGTAGTTCTCCAACCTCTCTAAGTGTTAGCAGAAGCTCAGCCCCCCAGATCCTGAAGGAGCCCAGTGCCATCCCCCTGTAGCTGACACCTTCATTACTGCATCTAATCCCAAGACTCCTGAGGGGAGAAAGGAAAGGAGGGTACACGGGAAAGAAAAGGCAGACTTGGTAACATTGGAAAGAGCACAGACCTGGATTCTAATCCTGGCTTTTCCCCTTTCCTGCTGGGTGACCTTGGGCAAATCACTTAACTTCACTGTGCCTCGATTTCCTCATATCTAAAATGAGGGCTCAAAACCTGTTCTCCCTCCTACTTTTAGATTGCGAGCCTCATGTAAGGTAGGGGACTGGGACTGCCCTGATTATCTTATATCGACCCCAGTGCTTAGTACTATGTTTGGCCCACAGCAAATGCTTAACAAATACCATGATTATTAATATACATATTACATGGCTTCATCCACAGCTAATGCTGGAAACTTCCAGCACTAGAATGAAAGGGAAGGCCAACCTAGGCATTTTCACATAGCCAAGAACTGAAATATTTGTTGTCTTCTGACACTGAGGGGCTAGAGCAGACCTAAGCCAAGTAACCCCAACTCCTAAAGAAAGCCTTCACTGAGAATCCTAGGAGCCCTCTAGATATACTAGAGTCACATAAAAATTAGTCTAACAGTAAGGTGAGAAGGAGCAAAAAGAAAAAAAAAAAAAGAAGGAGAAGGATGAGGAAGATAAGAAGGCACTTGAGACTTCAGGCTCTTCTATTGCGTCAAGATTTAGAGACAAGCTGAATTAGGGAAGTAGAAGGCAAAGAAGAGCTGGAGAGACACCAAGGTGGCTCACTTTGGGAACAAGATTGCACAGAAAAGACTGTTGCCTGCAGGAAGGTAAGACAGTACCCTTTCCAACTCCCCTTCTGATTCATCATCATCATCATCTCTCACACGCAAACACCTCACGGTGCAAATGCTTCTTTTCCCTCCAATCAGTGGTATTTACTGAGTGCTTACTGAGTGCAGAGCACTGTCCTTAGTGCTTAGGAGCCTACAATCTAACAGAGTTGGTAGATGCCGATTCTCAGCACAGCTATATCAAAAGCCACCAGTTAGTTCCACTGAGCCAGCGAGCTGATTTCAGGCACTGACCAAACCAGACAAAGAACAGAGGACTCCCCTTCCAAACTGTAGCCCCCAAATCTAGGAAGCACTAAAGATGTTCACCCCACCCTCGGCCCCACAAGATTTATGTCCATATCCATAATTTATTTTAGTCAGTAAGTCGCATTTATTGAGCGCTTACTGGGTGTAGAACCCTGTACTAAGCGCTTGGAAGAGTATGATATAACAATAAAACAGACACATTTCCTGCCCACAACAAGCTTACAGTCTGGAGAGAATGACAGACACTAATATAAATAAATTACTTATGTACATAAGTGCTGGGAGGGGGGATTTCAATGTCTCTATCAGCCAATGGCCCTGTGAGGGACTTGGCATTGGATGAGGGTATCTATCAGACCTCTCTACCCTAGGAATAAACTTGTGATTTAAATACAGAGAGCTGGTGACTTTAACTGGACAGTAGGAGAATAACCCGCATACATTACCCCAATCGATCCCAAGTAATTTCCCCTTTCCCCAGTCGTGCCTCATCATCTGATACAAAATTATTTTTTCAGAATCTTTTATTTGGTTCCAATTCAAATTTCCTCAAAAGGACAAAGACCCTCCCTTCAGTCAAGGCTGCAAAGCTGGTTTCCTCCTGGAAGCTGTCAGCCAAATTTCCCAGGGAGGCACTGGGAATGCAGCAAGAGACATTGATAAATTTCCCTTCTGAACAATCAATAAAACGCCCTCCGTTCTGCTCAGA
Organism: Ornithorhynchus anatinus; assembly: GCF_004115215.2. Taxonomy (NCBI): domain Eukaryota; kingdom Metazoa; phylum Chordata; class Mammalia; order Monotremata; family Ornithorhynchidae; genus Ornithorhynchus; species Ornithorhynchus anatinus. The sequence goes on from NC_041749.1 coordinate 16,118,041, forward strand.
CTCCCACTGTGGAAGCCGGGACCATAATTACCTTGTCAAATATCCCAGTCACCCCAGCTGACAGTGAGCCCCCTCCCCTTTAAAAAGGGACAGGGTGATTGGCAGGTGGTTTATGGGTGGCATACCCTGATTGGCAGTCCAGCTGGCTAAGGCCAAAGGCAACAAGAAAAATTCCCCATTGACAACGACCACCCGAGCACCAGACAGCCACTCACGGGGAATTCTGGGAGCCCTTAGTCATATTACCCTATCAAAGGGAGCAATTGACAGAACTTACTAAGCAATCTGAACTCAACCATAGCTGAATAACACTTTCTGCCCCAACCCCGGGAAAAAAATAATAAAACCCTGTCCTATTTTCGCAAAGAAAGAAATTGAAATTTCAGTCAACTCCAACTTCTCTGAGACAGCTGGACATTCAAAACCGGTTTGCTTACAGATTTTGATCTACTATATCAACGAGAGTGATGGAGGCACAGAGGAGGAAGGGGCAAAGTGGAGGAAACCATGGCATATACCTGTTCCACCTCATTCTCCACAAAGCAGCCAAAGATGGGGCTAAACTAGAAAGCACCAGATTGATTTCCACTGGAACTGAGGGCTCTGATGGCAGGAAGGATTGCACCTGTTTCCATAGTACCCTACTCCGGGTTAATCCTGGGCCAGACAAAATGGATGGGTGCCTTAATGTCAGCCCAGTAAGATAGTGACATGTACTGTAGGGCTGGAAACACACTGAGCTGCATTTTTGATCTCTCCTCCCAGTCATGTCTTAAAAAATTTCCTTGAAACATTCCCGTCACTTGGATGCAGTGAACAGACAGTGGCAACCTAGCAAGGAGGTCGAGGATGACTTTCTCTATGGCTATTATCTCTTAAATCTCACTTCCGTAGATTTTTCCCCAGTCCCAATTTGATTCTCAAGGGTTTTCCTTGCAGGGTGGTGATTCTGTGGGAAAAAAAAAATTCCCGAGAATTAAGAATTGACAAGTACATCAAATGAATCCCATCTTCTCTATCCAGCGCCCTCTTTAAGTTTACTACCACCCTTCTCCCCTGATCTCCCCACAGCCCAAACTTCATCAGGCATCCATCCCAGAAGCTCCAGACTTCCAGTTCTCCAGAACTCAGGCTGAGGGAAATTACGAGATGCTTCAGTCTCTGGTTTCTCTTGAGAGAATACAGGGTGAGAGACTCTTGCCAGGTCTCAAACCACTCAAGATTTTCTCAATATCTCCCTAAGGCTGAGTCTTCATCAGCAAATTGAATCAATGAGTTGATCGCTTATCTGGCATATATGGTGCTTGTGGGCAGCTAAACTAGATAATCCAGGAGAAAGAAAAGATTTCCTCAATAGCAACTTTTTTCACTAGTGTATTGATAAGAATAAACCCTCCGGGGCTTTCTTCCCTTTGTCAATATAGAACCAGCCTGAAACTGCTCATTCTTTCAATGGGGGAGAGAAAGAAGGGGAAAAGGGGGTTAAGAGGAGAGAGAGTCTGGGTTTGGATAAGGGAGGAGAACCTTACAGGTTAAGGGAGAGACGAAGCGTCCACTCCCAGGATCATTCTCTGAGAATCCCTCTTGCCCTCATAGAGCACAGAGCAGCTGATGGCATTTGCCCCCTTCATCTGAACACCAGAGAATAAAGTCAGACCAACGGAGACAAAAGTTCTCCCTCTGTACGGCTCCAAGCGGTCAATCCAGTCCACGGCATCACAGTCTTAGTATCACAGGAGTTTTCTCCCTAGCTCTGCTCATTGTCCTGAGGCTCCCGCCAGATATGACAGAAAATAAGGAGGGTAGAGGAGGTGCCCATGACAAATCAATAACTATGACCTGATGCTGGGCCACAGGGGAAATCTCTTTCTGAACTCAGGTGGTGATCTACTTATAACTTGAAGTGTGAGGATTGATAGCATGGCTGTTTTTGTTGCTGAGGGTACTGTTATTCAGTCAGACAGGGGAACCTTTTCTCCATATTCCCACAGCGATTTCCTCAGCATCACCCCTCGGAGGGAACAGAGCAGGGGAAGGAAGCAGCATGGCCTAGTAGATAGAGTAAGAACCTGGGAGTCAGAAGGACCTGAGTTCTAATTCCACCACTCATCTGCTGTGACCCTGGGCAATTCACTTGATTTCTCTGTGCCTCAGTTACCTCAGCTGTAAAATGGAAATTAAGACTGTGAACCCCATGTAGGACAGAGATTGTGTCCACAATGATTAGCTTGAATCCACCCCAACGTTTAGAACAGTGCCTGGCACGTAGTAAGCCCTTAACTGATACCATCAAAAAATTCCTTGTTAAATGGGACTGTAACTGAAAATCAATCACTTCCACTTCTGTTTAAATTTAGCCACAGGGGGAAGTAGGAGCGTTCAACTGTATGTTCTGCCATCCCGAAACTTCAGCCCAGCTCCCAGAGCTATGCAGCTGGGGTTGCTGGGGGAGATGGGGGTGGGTGAACTGGACATTAACCCCTGGTTCCAGCTGCCAAAGTTGTCACTGGGGTTTTCAGAAATGTGAGCTCTAGTTGTAAATTATATTATTGTTTAAATGGCAGATGGGAGGACCTATGTAGGTCTATCACTAAGAGGACTTTTTTGTTTCATTGTTTTCTGGGTTTTTAATGGTATTTGTTCAGTGCTTACTTTGTGCCAGGCACCATACAAAGGGCTGGGGTAAATACAAGCTAATCAGTCCAATAAACAGTACTGCTTGATTCTGATTCTGCTGGGTTGGAGATGGGGTTCTTAGTTCTCACACAATTCCTGCCCAACATGGGGCTCCCAGTCTTAAATCTCCATTTTTACAAATGAGGTAACTGTGACATGGAGACCTGAAGTGACTTACCCAAGATCACATCTCAGACAAAGATTGCAGCTGGGATTAGAAACTAAGTCTTTCAGATTTCCAGGCCTGTGCCCTAGCCATAAGGCCACACTGCTTCTACTTCCCACTGGTTCTCTAGTCCCATTTCTGTCACTGGCCTGCTGTGTGACTTTGGACAAGTTACTAAATCTCTCTGGGTCTCAGTATTTTCCTCTGTAAAATGGGGATAAAATAGACTGTGAACCCTAAGTGGGACAGGAACTGTATCAGATCTAAGAACCGCATATCCACCCCAGGGCTTAGCAATCAAAAAAGGGTATTTACTGAATGCTTACTGGGTGCAGAGCTAAATGGTTGGGAGAGCACAATACAGTAGAGTTGGTATGTAGCTTAGCATATAGTAAGCATTTAATAAATGTCATAATTATTACGTGTCCTGCTTTATTGTTGATTAGAAGCATATTATCAGGGACTCTCTCTTTGTTAATGAGAACTGTGAAAGCACAATAATCTGTGGAATTGTTCATCCAAATAAGGAAATATCTCAGTCAATCAATCAATTATATTTATTGAGCACTTACTGTGTGCAGAGCATTGTACTGTTTGAGAGAGTGCAACATAACAATATTATAGACACGTTCTCTGCCCACAACCAGTTCACAGTCTAGCTAATGGAAAACAACCCAGGTGCTTACTCCTTTGAGATCACCAGAAGGTACTTCCTCATGGAACACAAGGACCATTCAGGCAGAGAAAGCAATGTATAACTCCCGAGGCAAAGAGCAAGCCTGGATCTCTGAATCAGAGGACTGGTTTAAATAGGGCTCCAATAATCTTCTGCCGCTGAAGGACTTTACATCAGTCCTGATCTGTTTCCCGTCAATCAGTACTCGGTGCCTTTAGCAAGTGGAACTCTTACTGTGAAGCACTGTGGCCTAGTGGAAAGAGCCTGGGAGTCAGAGAACCTGGGTTCTAATCCTGGCTCCTCCACACATCTGCTGTGTGACCTTAAGTGAGTTACTTAGCTTCTCTTTTCTGTGGTTACCTCATCTGTAAAATGGGGGTTAAAACAATGAGCCCCCTCTGGGTCAGGGACTGTGTCCAGACTGATTTCCTTGTATTTACCTCAACAATTAGAACACTGCTTGACACTATAAAAAGTGCTTAACAAATACCATAATAATAATGACTATTATTATTACTGTCAAAGGACAAAGAGAGCCTAGCCTAGCAAGCTATTGCCAGTGTGTTTGGCAGCTAGGGCTTAGCAAGTGGGAAATTATCACCATTGTTATCTGACTGCTATTCCACTCAGAGAACAATTACATAAAAGCATAAGACCATGAGCAATACTAACCCAGAACTGATCCTTGACCCATAAAGCTCACTCTGCCCTCTCTCCGACACTGACAGTCAGCAGAGAAAGCTTGGAGGAGCACTGAGACAAGTTAGCCTCCGAAGAATATCCATCTTCCTGGCTTGGGATGCCCCATTCAGAATCTTTAACTCGCAGTGCTCAAGTCAATCAGTCAATTGTATTTATTGAGCACTTACTGCGTGCAGAACACTGTACTAAGAGCTTGGGAAAGTACAATATAACAATATAACAGACACATTCCCTACCCACAACGATCTTACAGTCTAGAGGACCTTGGCATTGTACAGTGTTTTGATTACCAAAGCGCTCTCATATGAATTAGTTCATTTCGACCCTCACAACAACCCTGTGAAGTAGGGAGAGACGGCAGGTAAGCACTTATTAAGTACCACAATTATTATTATTAACTTTTCCCTCTAATGACCCACCCTAGGCCTGTCCTCCATAAATCTACACATACATGAACATGTACATGAATCAGCAGGTACAACTCCTGGTGGAAACAAATTCCATCGGCTAACTCGCTTTATCCAACTGGCACGGCAGCCAATGGACCAACCGACATTCGAGCCTTCCTGGCCTTAGCGAAATCATTCCAGTTGACTCACCATGCAGGGAGAGCGTCCCGTTCCTCACTGCCAGGAATTTGGCTCCATATGGAAAGAAGGTGTTGGAATGAGAACTCCCGTAGAGTTGGATCTGAGCTGTGCCAGGAAAAGGCTCTTCTGGGGATCCTATCCGGAGCTCTCCACCATCAGTCACCAGAATGTGGTGGGCACGGAGTTTGATGGGTCCTGGGCCAACAAAAATCAGCTTGCCGCCTAATCATCAGAAAGCAAGATTGCAGAATTTTAGGATTAGCAGGACTCTTCAGATGTCCCTAGTCCACCCCATTTTCCATCACATCACACCAAATATATTCCAAATATGTGCCTCTCCAACGCTATCAGTCAATAGTATTTATTGAGAGCTTACTGTGTGCAGAGTAATAATAATAATATTGGTATTTGTTAATCGCTTACTATGTGCACAGCACTGTTCTAAGCGCTGGGATAGATACAGGGTAATCAGGTTGTCCCACGTGAGGCTCACAGTTAATCCCCAATTTACAGATGAGTTAACTGAGGCACAGAGAGTTAAGTGACTTGCCCACAGTCACACAGCTGACAAATGGCAGATCCAGGATTCGAACTCACGACCTCTGACTCCCAAGCCCGGGTTCTTTCCGCTGAGCCACGTGGGAGAATATAATAAAACAGAGTTCATTCAATCGTATAGACTTGGTACATGTTTCCTGCCCACAAGGAGCTTACAATCAATCAGTGGCATTTATTGGTATATTTTGAGTGCTTAGTATGTGCAGAGCACTGTTCTGAGCAGTTGGGAGAGTACAATACAAAGAAATTAGCACATTCCCTGTCCATAATGAGCTTAGAGTCTAGAGCGGCTTGCAGAGTAAAGATCTACAAGAAATGCAGTCAATCAATCAGTAGTGATTATTGAGCTCTTTCTGTGTGCAGAGCACTCTACTAAACATTTGGGAAGGCCCAACAGAATTGGTCAACAAAACTCCTGACTTCAAGGACCTTATAGTATAGACGGGCAGATGGATCCTAAAATAAATTGCCGGTAAGAGGAAAAGGGGACAAGCAGCAAACCCTCCCCCACCTCAAAGCCTTCCTGAAGGCCCATCTCGTCCAAGAGGCCTTCCCAGACTAAGCCCCACTTTTCCTCATCTCCCACTCCCTTCTGTGTCTCCATGATTTGCTGTCTTTGCTCTTCCTCCTGTCTCTCAGCCCCACAGCATCTGTATTGATCTGCAATTTCATTTATTTGTAATGTCTGTCTCCCCCACTCTAAACTGTGAGTTCGTTGTGGGCAGGGACTGTCACTCTTTACTGTTGTATTGTACTTTCCCAAGTGCTTAGTACAGTGCTCTGAACACAGTAAGTGCTTAATAAATACTACTGAAGTGAAGAGTGACCAAGCATATTTTTCTGGATATACCTTAAATCGCTTGTATTTTTCTCCAAAGCTAAAGCTATTTCTGAGCTAAAAAAGAGGGAGATTAATTGTTGGGTTAAGAAAGAGATGGTCTCAAAAGAATTACTCTTCTGTCCCTTTTCCCCTGCCCCCACCATTTCTCCTTAAAGGAAGAAGGGAGGAGACAAAGAGGAGGAGGAGAAATTCATTCAATCATAATTTGAGCGCTCAGTGTGTGCAAAGCACTGTATTAAGCACTCGGGAAGTACAATTCAGCAACAGCGACAATCCCTGCCCATAGCGGGCTCACAGTCTAGAAGTGGGGAGACAGACATCAAAACAAGTAAACAGGCATCAACAGCATCAATATAAACAGAATTATACATACACATCGTTAATAATATAGATAGAATTATAAATATGTACAGATACACACACAAGTGCTGTGGGGTGGAGAGAGGGATAGAACAGAGGGAGTGGGCGCGATGAGGAGTGGCGGGGAGCAGAGGAAAAGGAGGGCTTAGTCTGGGAAGGCCTCCTGGAGGAGGTGAGCTTTCAATAGGGCTATACTGTGAGCCCTTTTTGAGGGGGAAAGTGTGCTAGTTTGGCAGATTTGAGAAGGGAGGGTGTTCCAGGCCGGAGGTAGGACGTGGGCCAGGGGTCGACGGCGGGACAGGCAAGAACGAGGCCCAGTGAGAAGGTTAGCACCAGAGGAGCAGAGTGTAGGGACTGGGCTATAGAAAGAGAGAAGGGAGGTGAGGTAGGAGGGGCAAGGTGATGGACAGCTTTGAAGCCACTAGTGAGGAGGTTTTTACTTGATAGTGCTTTGAACTTCCTAGATAAATGGTGCATTTGGGTAATTTTATAAAAATCAACTAATTATTTGGGGTTCCCCACCAAAGAAATACAATTTAATGAGTAATCAGCTCACTCCAGGACCAAGCAGGCGAAGTGTTGAGGGGGATCCAGGGAGGCAAAATGTGAAAGTCTGCCAGGTGCTAGAACTCTATCATTTCACTCATCGCTGTTTGGTGCCGGTTTGGGCTTTAAAAATGCAATTTAAAATTTCATCCTATGCTACTTCGACTGTCGGTGTTTACAGGGGAAATTGTGGGACGGAAGGTGTGTGGAGGGGTGAGGAAAAGGTGTTGGGGAGGGGAGGGTGTGTGTTTGTAGGAATCCTTGTATGCTATTAATTGATTCATGAAAAGATGGAATCTGAAGGCTGGGAGCTAGCCTTCTTCTCTCCTACATGAGAAGCATGTGAAATATAACTTCCTGAAGGACTGGGATGGGATCCCATTCAACTTGTGGTAGGAAAAGAAAGAGGAGACAAAAAGAGGGTGAGGAAAAGGAGAAAGATACTAAGAGCCCTGAGGGAAGGGGTCATGTTAACCAAGTGTATTGCACTCTCCCAAGCGCTTAATACAGTCCTCTTCTTACAGTAAGTGCTCAATAAATACCACTGATTTATTGATTAAAGAGGAGAAGGAAAAGGAAAGGAAGAGGAAAAATAGGAGGAAGAGAATAAAAAGAGGGAAAACTAAAAGAAAAAAGTGGCGTTATTTGATCTAATATAAATGATGGCCAATGAACCCTTATATCAACCCAAGAAAAAATTTATATAACCCCTTTCCTGCCAAAGTTCAAAACCTCTCCTTTCTGCATTTCACTAGTTTAAAATAAATATACAGTTGCTGCTTTACAAGACATAGGTTAAGAGGGGAAAAATAACTAAATAAACTTTCCTTCTTTTATAGCACTTGACCCGTTTTCTGGAGGCAGAAATAAAGAATAGGGCTCAAAGCAACATGGGCTGTTCCCTTAAATTGTTTGTTATGGCTGAACCTGAGAGCTGAGAAAGTCCTATAGGTGACCTTGGGTAATTTTATATAAATCAATCAACTATGATTATCATGGCTTCCCCACCAAAAAAATAAATACAATTTAACAAGTAATCCCCTCACTCCAGAAGCATGTGGGTTACATAGTTTGGGGTGGGGTTTTTTTTTTTTTGTTATTCCTTTTCCCTTAAAGGGGGAAATTGGAATAGTAGGGTTGATGAGGGCACGAGAAGAAGGATTGTAAAATAAATCTTCAGGGACCATTTAATGTTGGATGAGAGTATCCATACCACCTTTTTTTAACCCAGCAATTAGTCCCCTTTCCACGCCCAGAAATATTTTTAGCTTTAGAGAAAAATATGATGCAATTTAAGGTGAAGTGGATAAAGCACGGGCCTGGGAGTCAGAAGGTCAAGAGTTCTAATTCCGATTCCACCACTTGTCTGCTGTGTGACCTTGAGCAAATCACTTAACTTTTCTGTGCCTCAATTACCTCATCTGTAAAAAAAAAAATAAATAAATAGGGCTTAAGCGTGTGAGCCCAATCTGGGACAGGGACGATGTCCAGTCTGATTAACTTATATCTACCTCAGTGTTTAGAACAGTGCTTGGCACCTAGTAAGCCCTTAATAAGTACCATAATTATCATTATTACTTATCTTGAAGAAAAATATACCAACACATCTATATGGGTACATACTTATGCATACACATACACCACACCCCTTCCCATATGCATATACACATATACATATAGATAGATAGATAGATATAACACTTATCTGGAGGAATTAATAATGGCTTTAACTACTTTGTAACATTTGCAGATGGAATCCACAAGGAAGAGTTGCAAGCTGGTCCCATAAGAGGTGGAAGATAGGGAGATTGGGAGCTCCTTGGGGACCAGGGACCTGGATATTTTCCAATAAAAATAATATTAGCAGTTGTATTTATTAATTGCTTACTATGTTCCAAGTACTGTACTAAGTGCTGTGGTAGATACAAGATTATCTGGTCCACGTGGGGGTCAGTGTAGGAGGCAGAATGGGTATTGAATCCCCATTTGGCAGATGAGGAAACTGAGGCACAGTGAAGTTCTGATTTGTCCAAAATCACACAGCAGACAAGTGGTGAAACTAAGCTATGCTGCCTTTATCCCAGTGCTTTGTACAAAGCAAGTGCTTAATAAATAATATTACCATTATGACTATGGATGATGCTCCCTCCTATGAGTCACCATTCAACAATAATAATCATCATCATCATAATAATAATGAAGGTATTTGTTACCATGTGCCAGGCACCGTTCTAAGCGCTGGAGTAGATATTAGGTAATCAGTATGGACACAGTTCTTGTCCCACATGGGGCTCACACTCTTAATCCTCTTTTTAGAGTTGAGGTACTGAGGCCCAGAGAAGTTAAGTGATTTGCCCAAGGTCCCACAGCAGAAATGTGGTGGATTCGGGATCAGGACCCAGTTCCTTCCGACTCCCAGGCCCATGCTCTATCTACTAAGTGTCTCTGCTTCCCTAGCTCAGACCAGTCCTGCGACTAGAGGTATCTCAACCGATCCACTCAGCATCATGCAGAACGGCAGCTCTGAGTCCAATTAGTCCAACCTGCCTCAACAGTTTTACTTTGAAGGGGAGGCACCCCTAACCTCTGTCGGGCACGCTGCCACAAAACCAGCCTCATCACTCTCATTTAGAGAAGCATCGTGGAGTAGTGGAGAGAACGTGGGCCTGGGAGTCAGAAGGTCATGGGCTCTAATCCCAGCTCCGCCATTTGTCTGCTGTCACTTGACTTCTCTGTGCCTCAGTTACCTCATCTGTAAAATGGGGATTGAGACTGTGAGCCCCACGTTGAGAAGCAGCGTGGCTCAGTGGAAAGAGCACGGGCTTTGGAGTCAGAGGTCATGGGTTCGAATCCCGGGCCCGGCCACTTGTCAGCTGTGTGATTTTGGGCAAGTCACTTCACTTCTCGGTGCCTCAGTTACCTCATCTGTAAAATGTAAAATGGGGATTAAGACTGTGAGCCCCACGTGGGACAACCTGATTCCCCTCTGTCTCCCCCAGCGCTTAGAACAGTGCTCGGCACATAGTAAGCGCTTAACAAATACCCACATTATTACTATTATTTTTACGTGGGACAGGGACTGTGTCCAACCCAATTTCCTTTAGCCACCCCGGCGCTTAATACGGTACCTGGGACATGGTAAGCACTTAAGTACCACAGTTAATTATTAGTATTTCAGTCTAGTCGTTACCCATATACCCAGCTGCAACAGGGGAAAATGATCTGGAGGCAGTGGGTTAGGTTAGATGACCCCTGGATCTCCCTTCCACTGCAGGAAATGGATGGTTACTGGACAAAACCTGCTGTTTGCTCCAGGATGAAGGGAGAGTGCTCTTGGGCTGGGATGGGGGGTGCCGAACGTTGTGGGGAGGGAGGAATGTGGAGAGAAATGCAGAGTTGGGAAGAGAGAGAAGGACCAAGGGCAAGTTCAGGTTAAACTCTCAACCTGAGTCTGTGAGGAATGCATGCCCACCACCTTTTGTTGGAAGGATCCGGATTAGCCTCATGCCTGATCTGCTGGAGCAGAGCCTCGGAAGCCTTCGAGGTGGGCTTGTCCCCGGCCAAAGATGCGGAAAATCAATTTGGCTGGCAAACAAGAGCCCCCGAGAGCTCACTGCACGCTCTGTAATCCTATCTACCCGCAGCTCAGAAAATAGATGCCGAACCCTCACATATTCATGGGGGATACAGGGCATAAATCAGACGGCACGGATTGGGGGGGGGCGAAGGAAGAGGCGCTCTACCTGGGTACTAAATAATCAAGCCCGGGCCCATAGAATCTCCGACATCCAGGCTGGCAGCTTCACGCTCACCCTGGTGGGAACCGCTGCTCCTTTCTCCTTCCCTTTTTTTTTTTTTTCCATTTCAATTACAACAGATACCGGATGAAATCTCCCCCATTAGCTGGCATCACTTATGCATCTCCCCTGCTCTTCCTTTAATTAAAAAACATGCTTATTGCAATACTTGCCAGAATCACTTTAACGGTATTTTAATTGTAATGTCTCTGCCTGATTAAAAAAAGAAAATATGAACCAGAATCTGCTTGTGAAATGTTCTAGGATGTATGCAAGTGGGCTCTCTCCCTCTCCCCTGCACCAGAACAGATATAGCAGAGTTCCCTGTGAGGTTACCAAGCCTCCTATCACACAGTGGACACAATAATACTTGGGAGAAGCATTTTTTCAGCTCAGAATCAATAACTGGTATTTACTGAGTGCTTACTGTTTGCAGAGCACTGTATTAAGCTCTTGAGAGAGTACAATATGAAAGAGTTGGTGGACATGCTTCCTGCCCACAGTGAGCTTACAGCCTAGAGGGGGAGACAGACAAAAATAAATTATGGGCATGTAATAAAGGCTATGGGGCTGAGGATGGGTGAATAATAAGTGTTTAAAGGATACAGATCCAAGTGCATAGATGGTGCAGAAAGGAGAGGGAGTTGAGGAAATGAGAGCCTAGCCAGGGAAGGTCACTTGGAGATGTGACTTTAATAAGACTTTCAAAGTAATTAAGGCTACAAAAAGCTGTGTTGCCTAGTGGATAAAACACAGGCCTCAGAGTCAGAAGGACCTGGGTTCTAATCCCAGCTCTGCCACTTGTCTGCTGTGGCACAATGGGCAAGTCACTTCACTTGTCTGGGCCTCAGTTACCTCTTCTGTAAAATGGGCATTAGGACTGTGAGCCCCATGTGGTGCAGAGACTGTGTCCAACCCGATTTGCTAGCAGTCACTCTAGTGCTTAGTACAGTGCCTGAAACATTGGAAGCACTTAACAAATACCAGAATTATGATTATTAGTGAAGGCAGGGAGAATGTTGATTTGTCCTATATGAAAGGGGGAGTAAATTCCAGGCCATAAGGAAGATAAGGGCAAGATCCAGGTAAAGTTAGTAAGCTGGCAGTGGAGGAGAAAAGTGTGTGGGCTGTGTTGTAGTAGGAAATGAGTTAAGATTGGGGGACAAGCTGTTTGAGTGCTTTACAACTGATGGGAAGGAGTTTCCGTTTGATGTGAGGATGGACGGGTGACCATTGGAGGTTTTTGAGGAGTGAGGATAGATGGGTGACCATTGGAGGTTTTTGAGAAGTGAGGATAAGTAAATTGAATTTATTTTTAGGAAAATGATTTGGGCAACAGTGAAGTAAGGACTGGAGAGGAGAGAGACAGGAGGCAGGGAGGTCAGTGTCGGGGGGCTGATGCAGCAGTCAAGGTGGGATACGATAAGTGCTTGGATCAGCGTCATAGTTTGGATGGGGAGGAAAGGGTGGATTTTAGCAGCGTTGTGAAGATCAGACTGGCGGAATTTGCTTACAGACTGAATATATGGGTTGTATGAGAGACTGGAAGGAGGCATGCCTTTCTCTCCCAGTTCTACCCAGTAACGGACCTGGACCAATCGTACCCTTTATTCAGCTTAAAACATAATATTAAAACACAAATATTGAGCTGATTCAGTGGCTACCCCTCACACTTCACAGTAGCACTCAAGGAGGAGAGAGAACTAAATTTAACAGAGCTCAACATAAAGGAACAATATTGAAGATAATAATGGTAGAGCTTTGCAATCTAGTAGAGTAGTAATGGTATTTATTAAGCCCTTACTAAAGGCAGAGCATTGAACTAAGTGCTGGGGAAAGAATACACTTTGCAGAATGATTTTACAGTCTTGACTCTTGGAAAGGCCCTTTCCAATGGCCATGATATCTAAACTCTCCAATCCGAGAACTCACTCAAACAGCAGGTACCCGTGTGAGTCAGGGTTAATAAATGGGTTCTGGAAAGAAGTGGGTAACTTTCCAGGGTCCATGGATTAATTGAGTCTCATGATCTCTGTGAATTTCCCAGGCTGTTGTGGGAATTACAGTGGATCATTCATTTAAAACAAGGAGAAAAGGCTAACGGGCCAAAAGAAGAAAATTAACAATGTATTTGAAATGGGTACTGAACTCACCATCATGAGTCTCTGGATGTATTAAGTAGGTACACTGTGACAAGCACTGAATTAAGCACAACAGTGGTAGGAGAGACATTGCCAGGCCTAGAAGAACTTACGTATGTGAACATTATTTGTTACACATTCAAGGGTAACTTTCAACTTGAAAGAACAAGATGCTTTGTAATATAGCCCAGTTACCACCATAAAACAAACAGATTACATAAAAAGGCATTTGCCAAAAGGAGCATACTCCAAGAGAGAAGGTCACGGAACTACGAAGGAGATGCCAAAATGTGTTATCTCAGAGGACTCGGGACTAAGAGCTTTATGGGAGTCACTGGCTCAGGCCCCAGGAAATCACCAATCAATGGCCCCATTTTCAGGCTGGCAGGTCATTTGGTCTGGCTGGGATGGGAGAGAGAAGGGTGGAATTAATGCATTAGGGGACGGCGATAGGACTGGATATTTTGAGAATTATGTGTACGTGACGTAATGAGGAGTGCAGCCTGTAGAACAGAGAAAGAGAAATGACCGTGGCAGAAAGAATTGTAATCAGAGTGAAGGATGGAAACACTCATGAAAGAAAACTATTTTTTCATGATGGAACATGACTTTTGGAAGACTAAGGGTCATAAACCAATAATAGAATAAAGAAGACCGTTCAGAAGAAAGCTTAGGAATTCCTATAAATAGACGTTTCTGCCTTAAAGAATGTTTAAATAAAATGAAATGAATGTTCTTGGAACATTTCAATTTTTTAAAGTCTATGGGAATAAACTGGCCCTTTCCTATGGAGAATAAACTGGGGCAGAGTTCAGACTTAACTTAAACCACTAGTAAGCCCCGTCTTCTTTGTCCCTGAATCTACTTAGCCTTTGTAAGATTAGTTTGGGCTCATCCTAATCACTGCTCCCTGACCTCCGTTTTTCTACTCCTCCTCTCCTTTCCCTGTGCCACCCACCTCTCCAGCTTTTATCCCCATCCAGTACTGTTGATATAGTAAGCTCTTTGAGTACAGGACTGTGTTTTTGTCCTTTCCTGAATGCTTAATGTAGTGTGCTGCACTAAGTAGGTACTCAGTAAATAGTCTCCCTACTACTACTTGGGGAGAAGCTGAAGATGGTGACAGGGCAAGAGGAGGAGGAGGAGACTTTGACTGATTTAGGGAATTTAGTGGGTGTAGGGAAGGGAGAATATCTCCCCACCTCTCCAATTCTCACTTTCTTCCCACCAGCAGGAAAGTTATCACATCTATTCCCAGAGTTCTCCATATCCAGGAAAGGGGACCCAAACCTTACCCCATCCCTGTCTCCCCACCTTCCATTCACTCGCCCTCTGCTTTCACTCAAGAACTGCTTAATGATAGTGCCAAGAGGGTGGGGATCTTTCTTTGTTGCTGTGGCTCATCATAATTACTAGGAATCAAAATAATAAATTTTAATTCCAGGATGCCTTTGGCCATTGGGATCTTAACACAAAAGAACAAAAAATATAATTAACTAAACCAAGGCAATATGCCCAACTCCATCCCAGCTCATTAGTATGAATTGATTAGGTTAATTCTCTTCTGTGCTTAACAGGACCCCAAAAATAGGAAGGGGGTGAAGGGAGAAAAGACAAAGACACTGGACCTCCAAGTTTATCTATGTGGCATTTAGGCATGGAGGTTGGCCACTACATTTGTTACTGAACAAATCAGCATTTGCGGGGGGTGTTATAGTTGAGTAATGGCTGGTTAAGTGCAGAACAGGGACCCGGGAATCTGATATTGCTAAAATGATATCAACATTTAATTTCATTCATTCAATCGTATTTATTGAGCACTTATTTTGCACAGAGCACTGTACTAAGTGCTTAGGAAAGTCCAATACAGCAATAAGACAGACAATCCCTGCCCACAACAGGCTTGCAGTCTACAGGTGGCGAGACAGACATCAGTACAAGTAAAGAGACATCAACAAATAAATAAAACTGGCTAGTGTAAAGAGCATGGGCCTGGGAGTCAAAGGACCTGGGTTCTAATCCCAGCTCTGCCACTTGCCTACGATAGACTATGAGCCCGTCACTGGGCAGGGATTGTCTCTGTTGCCAAATTGTACATTCCAAGCACTTAGTACAGTGCTCTGCACATAGAAAATGCTCAATAAATACTATTGAATATGACCTCAGGAATTGACTCAATTTCCCTAGGCCTCACTTTCCTCATCTCCAAAATGGGGATTCAATACCTGTTCTCCCTCCTATTTAGGTTGTGAGCTCCATGTGGGACAGGGACCCAATCACCTTTTCTCTACCCAGCGCTTGGCACAGTGCTTGGCACATAGTAAATGCTTAACAAATACCACAATTACTTCCTAGAAATTTACAGACTGGCTTTTTAAGACTCACACTTGCCTTTGTGCAAGATGGGTAAGAGGTAAGACGTTTAAGGAGATGGAGAAACTGAAGCCCAGGGAGGTCAAAAGCCTTCTCAAGGTCACACAGCGGCTCGGGGTGGAGCTGGCCCCTGGATATCCAGTAGTGCTTTCCATCCCCTGGATTCTGTTGAACTGGAAACTCAAAATATGATGCAAAAGGGCAAAGAATAATTCCCCATTCCTAATAAAACAGAGCTGATCAGTGTAACATGTGGATAGAAGGAAATAACACCAGAGGGTCACAGGTACCAGTGCGCAAGAGCAGAGGATGGGTTGAATTTTCGGAGCATGGCTGAGTCACAAACTGGGTTCCCTCTCTTCGTGACAGCCCTGTGAGGAGATCTCAGTCTAGATCCAGACTCTTCATTCAGACGTGCTAACTTTAAGATTAAATCATCCTTGGGCCTGAAATTTCTCGCTCTAGATCTCAGCCTCAAGGTGAATTTCTTTGGAATTTAAGAAAATTCTACTCAGCTATTTTTTTGAGAAGCAGAGCAGGGAGGCAGCGAGAGGGGGCATTAGCCTACGTGTTCAAAGACTGGTGGAGATCTCACAGGTTTGGCATTAGACAAAAGCATTTTCAGATCCTTTTTTTTAAAAAAAGCAGACCTGCATAAATTACACATGGACCTTGTTTCTCAAAATCTGATCTGAACTGCGGGTCCCTTCAGTAAGTTAGCAGTTTGGGTTTTGGTTTTGCCACCAGTTTATGTTTTGGAAAAAAAAAATTTCAGAAGGTGATAATCTTGACCCTGCATTTATTTCTTCTGCTCCTGTTGCTCTTTATTGGCTCTGTCAAAACGATGGGGCTAAGAGGTTGTTTGTCCCTTCGGTCTTAGGAACACAACACTGCAATTCTTATTTCACTCAGGGAGGATAGTGTCAGAAGCCGCCCAGTCCTCCAAAGGCCTTGGGTAAAGAATTCATATAGGGAAATAGGAGTGCGAAGCACCGGTTTTCTCCCTGGAATAAGTACATCAGTCAGTGCTGGTTCTATTTCAAGGACTGAGGAAAAGTGTATTTGGGCAGTGGTTCACTAGCTACACCAGATACTTCCACGAGCTGATGTTCTCAACAAAGTAATGATCTTTACTAGCTTAGGGACCAAAACAGGAGAGAAAATGGAACGGAGCTTGGGAGAGGCAGGCAGTTTTCAAAGAATGTAAGGCCAGAAAGCCGTCGGTTTGGGTCTTTTCAAATCTGCTCTCACAAGCGCTCAATACAGTGTTCTGCACCTAGTAGGCAATCAGTAATGATGGTATGATGATGATATATGTTAAGCACTTACAATGTATTAAGCAATGTTGTATGTGCTGGGTTAGGTACAAGCTAATCAGGTAGGACACAGTCCCTGTCCCACATGGGGCTCAGAGTCTTAAGGCTCATTTGCTAGATGAGGTAATTGAAGCACAGAGACGTCAGGTGACTTGGCCAAGGTTACACGGCAGACAAGTGGCAGAGCTGGGATTAGAACACAGGTCCTCTGACACCCAGGCCCTTGCTCTATCCACTAGGCTATGCTGCTTCCCCACTGATTGATTGCTCAGAAGCTCTCAATACCTTGGATGAGTGAGGCTGCATGTTCAGCTCAAAAAACTACGAGGCAATTGCCCCCATGAAGCTGGGACTATGCTACTCGGTGTATCTTAAAGTTTGTGGTGATATCTGTGCTACTTTGGCTTCCCCACAATAGGACGGGGCCATATCTTATATTTGTCATTTTTCCTACCAAAACCCAGTCTAAAACACTTCACTCCTCCAACACCAGCTTACTCACTGTCTCCACCAACCCCTTGCCTACATCCACTCTATGATTTGAAAATTCCTCCCCCACTAAATGACAGACCAATCACTCTCCCTACCTTCAAAGTCTTATTAAAATCACATCTTCTCCAATGGGCCCTCACTTCGCTTTAGCCCCACAGTACTTACTTTGGGGGGGTTGGGGGGCGGGTGATGCCACTTGGGGTATGTAGCGAGATTTGGAACAAGGATTTGTATTCTTGTCGTTATAAATAAGATGAACTAATGCTATTTATTAAGTGCTTACTGTGTGCAGAGCACTATACCAAGCGCTTGGGAGACCACAGTCCAACAGAGCTGGTAGACATGTTCTTCCCTGGAGCTTAGAGACTAGAGTACTTTAAGTGTGGTAGTCTACATCAATCACATTTATTAATAGATTACTGTTTGCACAGCATCATACTAAGTGCTTGGGAGAGAATAATACAACAAAATTGACAGACATTTCCTTCCCACAAGGACCTTACAGTCTACATCTAGTCTTTTGTTTGGTGGTAGACCATCTAACAGCTCTATCTTTTCCCTTACATCACTAACTTACGGTTTAGCAGCCCAATTATGAATCTTTTGCGTTCATTTATCTAAATCCTTCTTGAGCTTTCTGATACTTTCGATTGTTCAATTAATGCCATTTATTCAGTGCTTACCGTGTGCAGAGTGCTGTCCTAAGCACGCCGGAAAGTGCAGTAAATAGAGGTGGTAGACAAGATCCCTGGCCACAAGGAGTTTTAAGTCTACACAATAAGCAGCATGGCCTAGTGGATAGAGTATGAGTCTGGGAATCACAAGGACCTGGGTTCAAATTCCGACTTGCCCACTTGATGGCTGTGTGGCCTTGGGCAAATCATATCACTTCTCTGTCCCTCAGTTAATCTGTAAAATGGGGATGAATACTGTGAGCCCCAGGTGGGACGTGGGCTGTGTCCAATCTGATAAGCTTATACCTACCATAGCACTTAGTACAGTGCCTGGCACATTTTAAAGTTTTAACAACATTAAATAAAAGTGTCTGACAGTAATGAATACCTCCAACTAAAGTAATGTCATCTTCTCCCTAACAAGCCTAGATATCATCACTGACTAGAGGATTACAACAAAATTTTCAAAGGATTGGAAAATCGAGCACTAAAAGGTGAAGGGAGCTGAAATACTTTAAATGAGACATAAAAAGGAAAAGGACTTTTTATGGTATTTGTTAAGTGCTTACTATATGCCAAGTACTGTACTAAGCTTTATGCACTTCCTCCACTGAGGACAGAGAGATGGAGAATGGGTTCAAATTGCAACAGGATGATTCAGAGAAGAAGCGAATGCAATGAAATTGAGGTGCACAATCACTGAGGTGCACTGTTTCACCAGAAGGCAAATCTGTGCCCTAATTTCAACAATAACACTGCCAGCAGTCTACATATTGTCATTTCACCAAGGAAATATTTTTGTGACTATAAGAGTTGTGGAATTGTGGCACAGGTTTCAAGGAAATTGGATAATCCCTTTCCCTGGAAATCCTTAAGGCACGGGCACTGCATTACTAGCTTCGTGTTTAGGATGTGCTCTGCCTAGAAACAGAGGGAATAATTCCTTGGCAACCCCTCTCTAAGACTGCGTACAAACATTTCCTATTTAATACTGACCCCAACCCCTTCCTCAGTGTCAAATCTCCTACTTAATACTTATCCCAACCCCTTCCTCAGTGTCAAATCTTAACCTATTAAAGAACAGTACCTGGGAACGGCAGGGAGGAGGGTGAGGCAAAATATCATTGCATATTTATAAATTAACTTATTTCCCAACACTTTTGATTTACAAATACACCTCACAATCCCTTTTGCTGTTGGCTATCCCTAACAATCTTCCCTTGAGATTCGAGTGGCAATTACTATGAGAAGGCCAAGACATGGAGATGTGGTCAGAGTTGAACTTGAGGCAACTGAGGTTGGGCAGAATAGTCTGTCTTGGCTCCTCCCTCCCTGACCTTTAAATGTCTACACCCCAAACCTACCATTTTCTAGCCTTGGTACTGTCCGGAGAGAGAAAACTTGTCTCAAAACACCTTCTAGGGCTGGATGTGAATCCTTACTCTGACCCAAACCTCAAGAACACCAGGCCAAATTGTCTAACTCCAAGGGCCCTCTCTAGTTTGCCTTTCATAAGGCTAAAAAGATCGAAATAGTGTTAAGGTGGGAAATGTGACAGTCTAGCGAGGAAATCTGCATGAACCCTTTTTCACCCTCCCTTTAGGCCCAACAACACTTATGTACATATTCATAACTTATTTATTTATATTAATGTCTGCCTCCCCCTCTAGACTGTGAGGTTATTGTGGTCAGGGAATTTGTCTACCCAGTCTGTTATGCATTGTACTCGCCCAGAAGCTTAGTACAATGTCTAGCACAATTAAGCACTCAAAAAATGGTTGACTGACTGATATCCCTTCTAGAGCAACACTAAATGGCATCCGGGTGCTTTGCAAGTAAGTGTGAGTGCAGGATTTCTGCAAAGGCAAAGCATATGAGACTGTAAGGTGTTCATACAAATAACAATCCTCTAAGTCGACTATCATGTTAAGATAAAAATGAGAATCAGCATAGCTCAGTGGAAAGAGCACGGACTTGGGAGTCAGAGGTCGTGGGTTCTAATCCTGACTCCGCCTCTTGTCAGCTCTGTGACTCGGGGCAAGTCACTTAACTTCTCTGTGCCTCAGTTACCTCATATGTAAAACGGGGGTGAAGGCTGTGAGCCCCACGCGATCACCTTCTATCTACCCCAGCACTTAGAACAGTGTTTGGCACATAGAAAGCGTTTAACAAACACCATCCTCATCATCACGTTCTTTGGACTTTGCCACAGTGAAGCTCTGAGCTTGTGGCAGTTGGGAAGAAGTACCGACTCGGAAGCTGCATGCCTATTTCTGGCGCGATTCCTCTTCAGCTTACATCTGTGGCGGGGGGCACGGTGTTCCGCCACAAACGTGCTCCTCGAGATGGGGCTGAAGGGGTCGGGGATTGATTTGGGCCTGCTGTGAAGCTTAAAGCAAGGAAAAAAAAAAACCCCAAACAAAAAAGTAGCTCCCATCCTCCTTAACCCTAACCCCAAGGGCTGAAATAAACGCACAATAAGTTTCCATCTACTCTGACCTTTGACATGCAGGGAGGCGAGGATACTGGTGTTGGTGTCCAACAGCAACGAGTGGCCGCTCTCCACTGTGACATTGTCGCCATCTCGTGGCCTTCCTTCGGGGAGCCAGCTGTGATCCCAGGACCACCCGTGGCAGAACTGAAGGGGAAAGTTGCCCTGGAAAACCAAACAAAAGTGACCGGGAAGACGGTGAAGGCTGTAGCCGGCGATGGGGTGGCCCGGCGGAATCCGTCAGAGCTCCTCTGCATTCCTGGAATTCCAAAATCCTGGGAAATAGAGGAAGGAATGTTCGACCTTCTCGAGGAGGGGTCGCATATCCAGCAGCGGTTACGTTCACTTGCCCAGAAGTTCGATCAACTGTCTGTTAGACTAAGTTCCTGGGGAGCACGGATACTATCTACCAAATCTCCTGAGCTCTCCCAAGCACTTAGTACGGATACTATCTACCAAATCTACTTCCGCTCTCCCAAGCACTTAGTACAGTGCTCTGCACAGAGTAATAATAATAATTTTGGTACTTGTGAAGCGCTATGTGCCAAGCACTGTTCTAAGCACTGGGTAGATACAAGGTAATTAGGTTGTCCCACGTGGGGCTCACAGTGTTAATCCCCATTTTCCAGATGAGGTCACTGAGGCACAGAGAAGTGAAGTGACTTGCCCAAAGTCACACAGCTGATAAGTGGCAGAATCAGAATTAGAACCTGCAACCTCTGACTCCCAAGCCCGGGCTCTTTCCACTGAGCCACACTGCTTCTCTATACGCTCAGTAAATAGTAGTAATCCCCAGTCATTTCCCAGGGACATGCTCAGAGCGTCTTATTCCCCTTACCTTTCTCCACTTCCAATTAAGGGTTGGGGTAGATTCAAGCTTTTTTTATTTTTACAGGTATGCATTGGGCCCCAGACAAAAAGTCATAAATAGCTTAGGGTAGTGGGAATTAAAACGCTCCACTTGATGGTGGCATTTTGCTTCATGTCCTTCGTATCATTTTTCACAAGCTCAGCTCCCAATTTATAGATACATTCCTGCCTTCAAATGCCATTCACTAGTTCTCCCTCTCTACCTAATTTGATATTACCTCCTTTCCCTCTGCACCAAAGCCCCATGCAGAGGCAAAATGTTAACTGACTTCAGAAACATGGCAAAATAGGCAGAGACATGAGAAAGTGGCAGAAAGAGAGACACAGAACATAGTAGGCAGGTGGTCAGGAAGGAAGAAAAGATTGTTTATTCTGCATCTCTGGTTTACCAATACTGTCATTATTATTTCACTTGGGAGAGTCCATTATTACAGTACAACAGAGTTGGTAGACACATTCCCTGCCCACAGTGAACTTAAAGTCTAGAGGGGGGAGGCAGACATTAAGATAGAAAAATTACGGATATGTAGGTGAAACAGTTCAACAGCATGGCCACATGGATAAAACATGGGCCTGGGAGTCAAAACGACCTAGGTTCTAAACCCAGCTCTGCCACCTGTCTGCTGTGTGACCTTGAGCAAGTCAGTTCACTTCCGTGGGCCTCAGTTCTCTCACCTGTAAAATGGGAATTAAGAGGGTGAGCCCCATGTGGGGCAAGGACTCTGTCCAACTCAATTTGTATCTACCCTAGTGTTTAGTACAGTGCCTGGTGCACAGTAAATGCTTAACAAATGCCACAGTTATTATTATTACCATTATTAAGTGCTGTCGGGCTGAGAGAAATGTGCATAAAAGGAGCAAGACAGGTGATGCAGTGGGAGAAGAGGAAAGGAGGGTTTAATCAGAGAAGCCCTCTTGGAGGAGATGTGCCTTCAATAAGGCTTTGAAGGTAGGAAGAATAGTCCCTTCCTTCTCCTAAATCCTCTCTTCCTCCCCAGAAAGCCTAGCCCTCTCCATCTTCAGTCAACACAAAACTGCTTTGGAGCTATTCCTCCTACCTCGCCCAACCTTCCTCCCCTGAAGTCCCTTTCCAGTGTTTACCAGTTTGTTCGGGTCGCTCATCCTGCAGGAAGACCACCCATTCATCCCTAGCCCACCCCCAAAACCTTCCCCTAATGGTTGAATGCAATGGTCAATACTTGATTCAGTTTATCGCCGTGTTCCATCCATACCCACAGTTGAATGTTTGTGGCAGAAAATCACTAAAGGAGCACTCTCGCTCCATCCCATTCCCCAGCATGGCCAAGGGGGCTGGGCACTCAAGGCTACACACAAGGGTAATGCTGACGGGTGTCTCTGAAACACTCTCTCTCTCTTGAACCCCACCCAACTCCTCCATAGCTTTACAAAACTCAACACTGGTGCTGGCCCAGGTTGCAAGGGGTTGGGGGGAGAAGGACAATAGCTCCCTCATTTTGGATTATCTTAATGTAGGCGTTTGGGTATCCTACTGTCAATCAACCAATCAAAAGTATTTACCGAACACTTACTGTGTGCAGAGCAGCGTTTTAAGCGCTTGGAAGGGTACAACAGAATTAGTAGACACTCTCTCTGCTCATAATGAGCTACTGTCATTCATCCTACACATGGGTTTCCCTGGCAGAGCAATGTTGTAGTCACTTCAGTGTTGATAATAATAATAATTTTGGTATTTAAGCGCTTACTATGTGCCAAGCACTGTTCTAAGTGGTGGGTAGATACAAGGTAATGAGGTTGTCCCACGTGGGGCTCACAGTCTTAATCCCCATTTTACAGATGAGGTAGCTGAGGCACAGAGAAGTTAAGTGACTTGCCCAAAGTGACACAGCTGATAAGTGGCAGAGCCGGGATTAGAACCGATGACCTCCGACTCCCAAGCCCGTGCTCTTTCCACTGAGCCATTCTGCTTCTCGATAGACACCGATAGATTGGCTATGCTCCAAGACCTCGTTTGTGATCCTGTTTGGCAGTTTAATGGTTAGTATATTACATAGGTGGCTCCATGTAATGTCATGGTCCAGAACTCTGAGTCTCAGAGAAGAGGGTTGGTTATCAGTATAGTTCTGGAATATTCAAGAGACCTCGTAGCACTGGGGAGTCCAAATTTACCAAACTAACAAGTAGAAAACAAATCATTGTTTTTAAAAGTCAGGTTGTGTGTAGAGTGTCTGGGATCATGGTAATGGCCATTCAGCTCAGGGCTGTGGAGAGGTTAAGACCATCAAGTTCATCTGTGAAAATTAACCTCCAACTGACTGCAGAAAAAGACTCACTATTCAATATACATACCTGTATTTATGTACATATCTGTAATTTATTTATATTAGCATCTGCTCCCCCACCCTCCAGGCTGTGAGAACGTTGTGGACGGGGAATATGTTTATTATCATCCTGTGCTCTCCCAAGCACTTGGTATTGTGTTTTGCACACAGTAAGCGCTCAATAGGTACGACTGAATAAATGAATACGTTTAGTTTGGGAGGTACATGGATAAATATGGTACAGTATCCCCCTTGTGGCTCGAAGAAATAAAAACATGCAAATCCTAAATTATCCCAATTTACACCCAGGCAGAATGTGGAATTGGGAATTCAATCCAGGATCCAATTGAGAGTTCTTCGGCAGCCCCAGCGGACTGTGACTGAACCATATTGCTAAATCCAGACAAGATCAAAGCTGGGATTTAATTAGTACCACAAATGGGAAAAGATCACCACGGAAAACACTCGAGTTAAAATTCTGGTAGGTCATATTTAAAGCTCCGGAGGATTAAATCCGTCAGGGCCAGGCTGAGTATTTAACTGAAGTCGGCCGTGTGATAAGCTTAAGGAAAAGGCTGCAAAATAAGGTTTTGTTCACGATGACTCCCAAATTAAGATAATGACCAAATTAATTTCCTCCTGCTTCCTTTTTACAACAGGTATCACTTAGGGGAAGAGAAATACATTTACTCCAAGCATATCACTACTGGCTGGGTCTCAGAGAGGTAAGCAGGCAGCACTTTGCAGGAAACGGGAAGCTCTCCACTGCCTGACTTGGGTTCGTTCTGCCCCAAGGAGAATGCAGCTTCTCCCCAAGTGGAGAGAGACGCTTCACAATTGACTGAAGAGCCAACCTCCTCCCAGGATGTTGCAAATGATTCTGGGAGCTCCCAGGATAATGACGATAAGCATATTGATGAGAGAAGCGTCGTCCTCTAGTGGACAGAGCACGGGCCTGGGAGTCAGAGGGATCTGGATTCTAATCCCAGGTCGGCCACATGTCTGTTGTGTGACCTTGGGCAAATCACTTAACTTCTCTGTGCCTCAGTTACCTCATCTGTAAAATGGAGGTTGAGACTGGGAGCCCCATGTGGGACAGGGACTGTCTCCAACTTGATTAGATCGTATCTACCCCAGAGCTTAGAACAGTGCTTGACACAACATTATCATCATAATTTCGGTGGAGGAGTTTGTCCTTTGATTTTTGATTCTTCCTTTTTTTATGGTATTTGTTAAATGCTGACTATGTGTCAGGCACTGTACTAAGTAGTAGAATGGATACAAACTAATCAGGTTGGACACAGTTCATGTCCTCAATCGGGCCCCCAGTCTCAATCCCCGTTTTACAGATGAGGTAACTGAGGCACAGGCAAGTTAAGTGAGGGAGAGAGAGTCAAGCAGAGGCATAACCATTCCATTCCTAACTTGAGCAGTGGCTAGCGAGTGGAAGGCCATCTGCTACAAGTCGAAACTCCCCTGTGCTAGGCAGCAGCGGCACGGGAGACAGTCGAGGCTGGAGACTTAAGTTTACTGAGTGGAAGGAGGCAACAAGCCACTTCTGTATTTTTGCCAAGAAAACTTTGTGGATCCACTACCAGAAAGATGGCAGATGGAGGTGGGGCATCCTGGGACCGATGTGTTCATGTCATCGCTATGGATCATAGACAACTTGACAGCGTAAGGCGAGACAACCCAGCACGTAGCCTAGTGCTTGGCACATAGTAAGTGCTTAATAACTACCATCATAATTACCCCAACTAAGCTTGTTTCCTCCTGAAGATAATCAGTTATTAGGGCAAGAGCTCCTGAACCTCTCACACCTCTCCCTCTCCTCACATCTAATACTAATTATAATTATGGTCTTTGTTAAGCACGTACTATATGCCAGGCACTGTACTAAGCTCTGGGTTGGATACCAGCAAATCGGGTTGTCCCACGTGGGGCTCGCAATCTTAATCCCCATTTTCCAGATGAGGTAACTGAGGCTTAGAGAAATGAAGGGACTTTCCCAAGGTCACAAAGTAGTCAAATGGTGGGGCCGGGATTAGAACCCATGACCTTCTGACTCCCAGGCCTGTGCTGTATCCACTATACCATTTTGTTTCCCCAGTACTCAAGTTATGCCTTCAGGTAGTGCCACTGTTCAATGCTGTTTGTTTTCTGGAAGCTAAAACACCCGGGTTTTGAAAACTACACACACGCACACACACACACACACACACACACACAGTCTCCCCAACATGGCCAAGTGAGAAGATTGACATACACAAGGTAGCCTTTTCCACGGTGTTGACAGATTGCCATTTAACCAGCGAGCACAGAGCAAATGTTCCTGTTTCCAGTGACTAGCATGAGACAAGGTTAACATTTTAAGTGATGGGCTACAGCCTGTTATTTCCCCATGCAACAGACCCAGAACTGCACTGCATTTGAAAACACTTAATTTTAAGTGATGGAATACATGGAGCGTACTTTCCGGGCTGTGAACCTCTGACAGCTCAGCTCCTCGGTTTCATACACCGGGGAAACCTTGGTTTGGGGCGGAGGGGGTTTTGGATAAATACATATATTTTTTTTTCCTTTCCACCTGAAGGGAAATGGAAGGAATATACTTTGGCAGGAGTGGAAAATGGAGGAGGAGGTGAATATGATGATTGTCAATGTATTTGACAACAGTACTCGCTGCCATCTGCTCTAATTACCCCTAATGCTTGGACCACCATCTCCATACAACAAAAGAAATAATGATCTCCTCAAGGGCAAAAAAAAAAATGTACAGAAACAAACAAAAGTTGATTATTTTTAGCTCCCGGGGGAGAGGCAACAAGCTACTTCGTAATGAAGAATCAATTAGGAAAGTGAGGGGGACTTTCTGATTAACACAAACAAATTGGTCTCTCCTGTGATGTCCTTTTCCAGCTTATCTCACTTTTCCCTCCCCAGAACTCACCAAAAATGAAAGGTACTCATCTCTGCCTCATAATTACCACCTTGTAGTAAATGTACCATTTATTTATCCTTCTGGAAGCCCCAAAGTTTGCAAGAAAAAGAAAGAGCAGTGCTCACCACAAAGGGAAATGTAATCAATAGGCTAAGGAGAGAGTCTCTTTCTCTCTTTTTCTAGCATTAAAATCTCAGCAGAGAGCTCCAAAAGCAGCCTGCAGAGATTGCGGAGTTGTAGATGTGTGATGAGAATTTATCCTCAGTAACTAAAGAGATGAAACAGATCCTTAAAGGATAGATTTTATTAATGTATTAATATAAAAAAAACTAATAGTCAGATTTTATCCATGTGGGCAGAGGGTGTGAGATGAGGGGGTAGAGAAGAGAAAAGAGAAAAAAGGATGAGAGAGAAACAGAGAAAAGGAAGAGGGAAAGGAAAGGAGTGATGGGGAGATTGAGGGGAGAGTCAGTGGAGATTGGGAGAAGGAGGAGAGAAAAAGGTAGAGGGAGGAAAGGAGGGAACAGAGTGAAGAGAGGGGTAGAGAGAGACACCGGGGAATTGGAGGGAGTAAAAGGAGAGAAAAGGAGGGGAAAAGGGAGAGGAGATGAAATTAACTCTCAGTTGAAGGAAGCTTCATACCAAACTGATGCTGAGTTCTCAGGGAAGTTTGGTGTTTATTGCTGTAATTATCCTCTGAAAAATATCCAGGTCCATGGGGTATTCCACTCAAAAAGACAGGGGGGAGGGTGATAATTATTTTATATATACAGTTGAACTTTATATTTGAAGAAAACATGCCTTACGGTGAAATTCACCCTTTGTGTCTGAAAAAGTCAATTTGGGGCCCGCAACCCTGATCACACAAAGGTGTCTCTTCTTCTGCTTATGGTCAAATTTAGCAACCTCAGGAGATAGTGCCAAAGGTCTCTAGAATGGATTTGGCCTTCACATTTGCCCTCATGCCAGATTTTTAGGTGAAAAGTCTGCCCCTTTCATATCCGAGAGACCACCACTCTCCCTTCTTCAAAGCCTTATTAAAATCACATCTCCTCCGAGAGGCCTTCCCTGACTTAGCCCTCATTTCCCCTACTCTCCCTCCCTTCCACATCAACCTTGTACTTGGATTTATATCCTTTATTCACCCCACCACTGACACTTATGCACATATCTGTAATTCACTTTGTCTTGCCCTCTAGACTATGAGCTAGTTATGGGCAGGGAATGAGTCTATAAACTCTTTTATACTGTACTCGGCCAAGCACTCTGTATACCGCTCTGCACACAGTAATCGGTCAATAAACGATTGATTGAGAAACCTATGAGAAGACATGTCACCAAGCGGGATTATTCACTGCTCAACAACCGTGGCTTGGCCCAACGTGACCGACTATGGGATCCACGGATTACTGCACACAAAAGAGACTCCAGTGACATAGGACATAACAGACAGATGTTTGTCAAGTTGGAAATCGTAGCTGAGCTTGAAACGGGCACGAGAAGTAGTTAGCCTATTGCAAAGAGCAGGGGCCTGGGAGTCGGAGGATCTGGGTTCTAATCCTGACCTTGCCACTTTTTTAGATATATTTGCTAAGCACTTTGTGCCAGGTACTGTATTAAGTGCTGGGGTAGATGCAAGCTAATCAGGTTAGATACAGTCTATATCCCATAACTGAGACAAAGAAAAGTTAAGTGACTTAGCCAAGGTCATACAGCAGACAGATGATGGAGCTGGCATTAGAACCCAGGTCCTTCTGACTCCCAGGCCAGTGCTCTATCCACTAGGCCACAGTGCTTCTCACGTCACATGTGTATAAAACATAACACATAGCCACATACAATATGGAATTTGTTAAGTACTTAATAGGTGCCAAACACAGTACTAAGCCATGGGGTTGATACAAGATAATCAAATCAGATACAGTCCCTGTCTCAGATGGGGCTCACAGTCTAAGTCCTTTTTACATTTAAGTTGACACAAAGACTTCACCTATGCCCACCCAGAGGATGAACATTTTTTTAGCATTTAGTACAAAGCTATGCTAAACAAACATTACAAATCTTTAGATTCACAAGAGGCTTCTTAAAAATCAAAAAACACTACTGCTGGCCAACATGCAAGACCACTTTGGTTATCACTCCATTTTCAGTCACTCATAACTTCCTGAAAACATCTTCCTTCTAGGCTAAATCTTCCCTTGTTTGGCTTCTGCCCAAAGCGCTTTCTGTTTTGTTTTGGAAAGCTAAGGAAAATCAGTTCATCTATTTCTGAATTACCTGAAGCGGAAAGAATGAACCATTGCTCTCTCTCTCTCTCTCATGGGTGCTTTCCCACTTGCTCAGCTAATTGAACCAAGAACCTGTAAACTTCCCAGGGGAGCATGTCGAGATGAGGAAGGGAAGTAAGGTGAGCTTAATTTTCAGAGTTTCCTAACCATCCCGAGATGGTAAGTCCACACAATTCTCCTCCTGAGGAGAGAGCGTGGGCCGAAGGAGAAGCCGCAGGCCTTTGGAACCCCTCCCCAGCTTTAGGTTGCAGAGAATAAGTGGTCAATAAATACTATTGATTGATTGACAGACTGAGGCAGTAGTTGAGGGAGGCTGAATGGAAAAAAATGCCTGCATCTAGGTCTGTACTCTCTTACTGACTTCATGGGAAGCCCTGACCCCACAGTGCCCAAAGTAGGCAGACTAGAGCTTGTGGCTGGTAGAGACAAGGGAGGCAAGAAGAGTGGGGGGCACTAGGCCGCCATTTGTACAGCTGATAGAACATTCTCCAGCAAGACCCCTCCTGAGGCCAACCAGGACTGAGGCAGCAAAATCGAGGGTGAAAGAATAAAGGAAAGGATTCTCCTATTGCAGGCAGGAGGGCTTGATAGAAGCACCCACCAGACCCAAAAAGGCAAAGCACAGTCCACGTTCTTCAGACTATATAGGTTTTCCAGGAGTGGAGGTATTTATTGAGTGCCTACTGAATACACTGCTTGGGAAAGAAGCTTCACGGCCTTATTAAAATCACACCTCCTCCTAAAGCCTTACCAGTCTCATCTCTCAATTCCCCTAGTCCCCTTCCCCTTTGTTGCCTGTGAAATTAGATTTGTAATCTTTAAGCACTTGATGTTCACCTCATCCTTAGCTCCCTAAATTTGTGAACATATGTTTAATTTACTTCAATGTCTGTCTTCCTCTCTAGATTGTAAGCTCCTTGTAAGCAGGTTATGTATCTATTAACTCTGCCAAATGCTTAGTGCAGTGATCTACAAATAGTAAGTGCTCAATAAATACCATTGTTTAATTGATTAAAAGCACAAGCCTGGTCCCCTGTACTCTAGGTGATATTCTACAAGGAGAAGAGCCAAATAGACCATAGGCAAACATGTGCATCTCTGTAAATGGAGAAATCCTCAATGGAAAGCTTGCTAGAGTATCTTAAAGTAGATTCAGAGGGCCTCAAAACCACAATCTATACCACCAAGCTAGTTACCAGTCTTCTTCTGTAGAATGGAAGTGAGGAAAAAACAAGGGCCTGAGAGCCAGAGGACCTGGATTCTAATCCTACCTCTGCCACATGTTTGCTGTGTAACCCTGGGCAAGTCACTTAACTTCTCTGTGCCACAGTATCCTCAACAGTAAAAGGGGGGATTCAATACCTTTTCTCCCTCCTACTCAGACTGTGAGTCCAACATGGGATTGGGGCTGTGTCCAATTTGATTAACTTGTAATAATAATAATGATGAAGAAGGTATTTGTTAAGTGCTTACTATGTGCCAAACACTGTTCTAAGCAATGATAATTATAGTATTTGTTAAGCACTTAGTATGGGCCAAGTACTGTTCTAAGCCCTGGGGTAGATACAAAGTAATCAGGTTGTCCCACATGGGGCTCACAGTCTTCAATCCCATTTTACAGATGATTCACTGAAGCACAGAGAAGCTAAATGGCTTGTCCAAGGTCACACAGCAGACAAATGGCAGAGCAGGGATTAGAACCCACATCCTCCGACTCCCAAGCCCATGTTCTTTCCACTAGGCCATGCTGCTTTCTCATGACTCTCCAAGTGCTAAAAAGAGTGCTTGACACATAGTAAGAGCTTAACAAATACCTTAATGAATTAATCTCCCCCACATTAGAGCAGTTACCCAACAGCTAAAGAGGGAAGATGTTCCAGGGCAGAGGCAGGATGGGGGTGAGAGGTCTGTGGTGAGATAGCCAAGATCGAGGTACAGTGAATAGGTTGGCATTAGTGGGTTGTAGTAAGAGAGAGGCGAGATAACGTAGGAGAGGGCAAGGTGATTGAATGTTTTAAAGCTGATGGAAAAGCGTTTCTGCCTGATGCAGAAGCAATGTAGTTAGTTTGTCCAAATATCCTAATCTAGAGAAAAGAGGGATTTTTCTGAACTGGAATATGAGCACTCCTCATGGGCCGGGAATTTTCACTTCATTATTCGGTACTTTCCAAGCACCTAGTACAGTGCATGGTGCTAAATGAGCACTCAAGTAATGCTATTGCTGCTTCAGATCTTCAAGCGCCCAAAGAAGTCTGCAGAAAATAACCACCCAAACGGCTTTTGTTCGAATTACCCAGTTAAATGTGATTATACAGAAATGATCAGAGTGGGCAAAATGAGCCACTTGATTTCCTTAGCACCACCTTCATGGACTCTTGCTTTGCGTTTGTGTATGTGCGCCACTCCCTCCCTAGCTCCAAATCCCATGGACATCCCCCTAGCACTAAACATGGAACTTTCTTGCCTTTCAGCATGTCATATTAATCAAAACCCTAAAAAATAGATGAAAAATGACTTATAAATCTCTGGGGTGGATGTGGGGTGGGTGGGGAGAGAAATCACAACACTTCAGTAATAACCTGTTCCCCAAGGGGAATTAAAGGTAAAAAGAAGGGAATTGCAGAACTTAAACTTGAAACGTGCTATCATTAAATTAAAAACAAACCGTAAGCAGAGGTGAAGAACACAGGGGAGGAGGGGGAAATTGTTAAAACGCCAATCGCTTTCTCCATTTTATTTGAGGAAGTCGGGTTCGCCCAGCAGTTTGCAAGCTGTCTTTGGCTAAAATCACTGCTAATGAGCCCTGACATCTGAAATTTAACTGAGCACGGGCTAACGGCTTCCAGCCCTGCACCACCCATGAAGGCGACTGGAAATATTTGGCTAAGGCCATAGCCCGGCTAACAATCTGTTTATTGAAAAAAGACACAGCTTTCAAGAGAAAGTGTTTATAGCTACCACCTTCCCTGCCGCTTCCCCACCCTTGTGATGTCTGCTCTGCCTCAAGGTCTGCAGGGACTCTTTAACTCCTCCTGGTCACTATTCTAATTCTTTGCTGTTTTACGAGGCCGCCAACGCAGCCTTAATGAAGTCCTTTACTCTGCAGCAATCAGGGGTTACAAGGACAGGTTGGAAACTTTTAACCACAGCCAGTGAGGCTGCTGAGAAGAAAGCAGTCCCAGAGTTTAGCGAGAGACTGCTCACTCAGGTCTGCTGCCTATCACTGCCTATTAGGAAGCCATCAAGAAAATATTTAGGTTACACTGGTAATCTCATACAATTAACCAGTCCCAAAAGAGCAGATAGGGAATAGATCAGATTTCTCCCTTTTCCCAGGTGAAATTTACCTCTTTCCATTTTAGAGACAGATGCCACACAAATGACTGTGAGCCCTAGATGGGACAGGGACTGGGTCCAACTTGACTCTTTTGTATCTATCCCAGGGCTCAATACAGTGCCTAGCACCTCGTAAGTGCTTAAAAATAAAATAAAAAATGACTTTAGCTGCTATCTTTATGTATTAAACTAGGCAATTCAGCATTGCTAGCGTTAAGAACTGTAGATCTGTTTAAATCAACCGTAGCTCTTAATTCAGCTCTTTTCAACCATGTAGCCAGCATCAGATACAGCCACGTAGCTTGTTTTAACCCTGAAACAGAAGGAATTCAAGCCAAAGGGGTGAATTTCCTATGAAATTTTCAGTTGATATACTCGGAGGGAGATCTTTCCAATCCAGTAGTCAATCAATGTGATGTGTGAGCACTTACCATGGCAAGAACACTGTCCTAAACACTTGCCAGGGTGGGGGGGGTGGGGGGAGAAGGGAGGTTAACGACCAACTTGGAAGATAGGATCCCTGCCCTCTAGAAGCTTCTGCCCACTAAAATGAAACTAGAGTGAAAGGGGAGAAAATTTGGAAATCTTGTTGCCAGCGAGCATGGGGAGCATTTGAACATGGAGCAATTTTCTTGCAGGCAAGTCTTGAAAAAATAACACTAGCCATGGATTTTTAAAAATCTTTCTTCCTAAGTGTTGTCTCACAACACTGCTGTGAGGGACAAACGGATGAATGGCATTCATCTCCCCATTTCACAGAGGGGACACTCAACAGGAAGGAGCGAGACGAAGCAACTCCACCAAATGACTTCTCGAAATGACTTCTGCCCCCTAAGCTAACCTGTCTGCCAACTTACAACCGCTGCCTAGGTTGCCTGCTCTCATCCATTCTCCTCACATACATCTCCTTTCAGCAAACTAGATTACAAAGTTCAGAAAATCATTTAACATATAAAAAGAGAGTTCTTATTTCTAAAGCCCCAGGTTTCGTCTGAAAAACAGACCAAAACTATCTCCCAGCCCAGAACAAGAACCTCCGAACCTCCTTGGTTCGGCGGGAGAGTAAGGCTAAGAATTCCTTAGAGAAATCAACTTTTGGGTTGTTGAGCCAGGACTGAGTTGACTGTTGTGAAATGCAGACCCGCTCATTTTCCCAAGGAGAAAGGGAGCATACTATCCCTTTCCCCAGGACTGTCTGGGCAGACAGACAGGGTGAAGGGAAGGGGAAAGATGCCTGAGTGACTGAACCTACAAAACCGTGGACTCTGTGAATTCATCATTCTCCCCGTCAACTTCTAGCCTCCCACATTGCCCTAATCCCTGCTTAGGGGACTACTGTTGTTCTAAATCTCACACCTAAGGTGACTGCTGACAGCCTAACGAATGCCAGACCCTTATGGCCAACCCCATAATGTGACTTATGTTACATTGGGGGCGTTAAAAGAAAACATATCCAGACACACAAAGATTCTTTGTGAAATCCTTAGTTGCTTAGTTCGCTCCTCCCTCTTGCCTGGAATTCTCTCCCCCTTCATGTATAGCAGACCACCACTCTCCCCATCTTCAAAGTCCTTCTAAAAATTCTCTCTCTTCCAAGAAGCTTCCCCTGACTAACCTCTCACCTCTCTACTTTATTTTCTCCCTTCCTTCTGCATCACATGAGTACCTGTGACTCTACTCTCTAAGCACTTTGACACTCACCCACTCTACTGCATACATGTATGTATCCTTATACTCTCCTGATTCCCCTCTCTGTAATTTGTTTTAATGTCTGCTCCTGTAACCATCCCAAAGTAGATTGTACGCTCCTTGAAGTCAAGGATCATGTCTACCAATTCTATAGTACCCTTACCGTAGAGCACTGTACTAACTGCTTGAGAGAGTACAATAAAACAGTAAACAGACACATTCCCTGCCTACAAGGAGCTTACAGTTTAGAAATTAAGGTAACAATATTGGGTACTTAAAGATAATACCAGATGCTCAAGATAACAATCCCAGAAAGAAAAGCATCCAGTGCCTTATACCTGTCAAGTACAAAACTGGACTTCATTCACTCATTCAATCGTATTTATTAAGCACTTACTCTGTGCAGAGCACTGTACTCAGCACATGGGAAAGTCCAATACAGTAATAAACAGTGACACTCCCTGTCCACAACGAGCTCACTATCTAGAAGGGAGGAGACAGATGTCAATACAAATAACTAAAAATTACAGATATATACATAAGTGATATGGGGCTGGGAGGAAGGGAAAGAGCAAGGGGAGTAAGTCAGGGCTATACAGAGAGGCTTGCGGCCACTATTCTTTGGTTAGTGAACTTGTACAAAATCTGCCCAAGATAGACCTGGCCTTAATTCCATTTTTTTAACGGTATTTGTTCCTATGTGCCAGGCACTATACTAAACACTGAGGTAGATACCAGCTAATCACGTTGGACACGGTGGAACATGGAACTTGCAGTCTTAAGCTCTATTTTACAGATGAGAAACTGAGGCAAAAAAAAGTTAAGTGACTTTCCCAAGGTCACACAGAGCAGACAAGTGGTGGAGTGAGAATAAGAACTCAGGTCGTTCTGACTTCTCATGGTGCCTCGATCTTGCCTGTCTCCCCGCTGACCTCTGGCCCACATCCTACCTCTGGGCCCGAACGCTCTCCCTCCTCAAATCCTTTAAATAATCACTCTCCCCCGCCTTCGAAGCTCTACTGAAGGCATACCTCCTCTAAGAGACCTTCCAAGATTAAGCCCCCTTTTCCTCCGCTTCCCCTCCATTCCGCATCACCTCGACTCACTCCCTCTGTTCTCCCCCCTCAGCTCCTCGCCCCAAAGCACTTAGGTATATATGTATATATCTATAATTCTATTTATTTATACTGATGACCATTTACTTGTATTGATGTCAGTCTTCCCGCCTCCCTACCCCCTCCCCCCGACCCCGCCAGACTGTGAGCCTGTTGTGGGCAGGCATTGTCTCTCTTTATTGCTGTATTGTACTTTCCAATTCTTTACTACAGTGCTCTGCACACGGTAAGCTCTCAATAAATACGACTGAATGAATAAAAAAGTGAATGAATAAATGACTTGCAGGCCCATGCTCTATCCACTAGGCCATGCTGCTTCTGACACATATCCTCCCCCACCCTCGCCTCTCTCTGCCTAATATTTCCCATCAGTGCAACCACCTCAAGTCAGTTCTTGGAGCCGGTCTGCACAAACTAATCAAAAGCAGAGAAAGAGAGCCTCTTTGAATGAATCAGAGCACCTGGGTGTGAATCCCTCGAGATGAAGAATCGAAGCCACAGAAATGAAACAGGAGGGAGACTAGATTCCCGAAAGGGTCCGTCTTCCTCAGCCTGTTAAAGAAAGCAGTTGAAAAAGGCATTGGCAGTAGCAGCTCCTATTGTTACCAGTGACCACTGGGACAGGTAACCCCGACAAGAGCTGTGATCGACTACTAGGGAGCCCAGAACAGCATGAACCAAGAAGTTGATAAGCAGCTCTTTCCACCTCCTCCCCTTGGGAGGAATCCCTCGGAGCAGCGTCTAATGAGCTGTGCAGGGATGCATGAGTAGGCAGTGAAATTTCGAGAACGTGCCTTGACTCACTAAGA
This sequence comes from Ornithorhynchus anatinus, assembly GCF_004115215.2. Lineage (NCBI taxonomy): Eukaryota > Metazoa > Chordata > Mammalia > Monotremata > Ornithorhynchidae > Ornithorhynchus > Ornithorhynchus anatinus. The sequence continues at coordinate 16,153,788 of NC_041749.1, forward strand.
AGCAGTTGCATCGCAGAGAGCAGGGACCGGAGAGTGGACAAACTGGTGTCTGTCGGACTTTCTCCCTGAGTTTCGGGTCCGGTTGGATCCATCCTCCCAACCCAACTAACTTGGGGCTCCCCAGAGTCCTAATTGGGTCAGTGAGGCTCCTCGCACAGATCTGAATTCTCCAGGGGCCCTGGAGGGATCCATACCTTTCTTGAGGGCAGCTGGTTTGATCTGGTCCCCTACTTCTGGTTCCCAATCCGGCACTTGAGCAGTAGCAGGTCAAACAATGCTAACCCCATGGCCTGAGAAGCAGCATAGCCTAATGGATAGAGCACCGGCCTGGGAGTCAGAAGGACCTGAACTGTAATCTTGGATCTACCATTTGTCTGCTGGGTGACTTTGGGCAAGTCACTTCACTTCTCTGGGCCTCAGTGACTTCATCTGGAAAATGGGGATGAAGACTGTGAGCCCTGACAACCTGACTACCTTGTACCTACCCCAGTACTTAGAACAGTGCTTGGCACGTAGTAAATGCTTAACAAATGCCATAATTATTATTATTATTCACTTCTCTCTGTCCCGATTACCTCATATGTAAAATACAGAGTAAGACTGTGAATACTATATGGGACAGGGACTGTGTCCAACTTGATTTTCTTTTATCTGTCCCATAACTTAGTACAGTGCCTGGCACATGGTAAGCAGTTAAATTCCAAAATCGTTATTTAGAGGCCATTGCTGGGGCATACAGAATATAGACGGTAGAAGGTTCTTCAATGATCTGATTCTAAGGACATGTTTCCAAATACCAAAATGGTACCATCCTGTCTTCCCCAGTGCCCATGTGTCCTCTCGAAGGGACAGTAAAATATGCAAGAGACAAGCAGAATTTTTCCAGGTCAAAAAAATAAGTTTGAACAAAAGAACTTGAATCCCAGATCCGCCGTTTGCTGTGGGACCTTGGGCAAGTTAGTTAACTTGTCTGTGCCTCAGTTACCTCATCTGTAAAAAAATGGGGATTAAGAAAGAGGACCCCACGAGGCACAGGGACTGTGGCCAATTTGACTTGCTTGGATCAACCCCAGTATTTAGTTCAGTACCTGGCACAAAATAGAAACTTAAAAAATACCACAGTTATTATTTTTATTATCATTATTAACAAATACCATAGAAAGTCCTCCTCTCAACTCGTTAAAAATGTTTCAGGATCTTGGCTTTTCTTATGGTCTGTCTATCAAAGAAACCGATTAGGAGGCTGGCTTGGGTGAGACCCGTTGTGATAAGCCTCATAGCCCCAGATTTCGCACAGAGCAAAGGTGAGTGAACATGGATGCACACATAGGAGGGGGCGGGTATGGGAAGTGACCATTTAATTCAGGCTTCTGCTGCAAAGGGAGAAAACTTATTTTTTCCATTCCCCGAAGGAGTCTCACTTTTAAAAGAGACGCGACCTTTGCCCTGGATTTCCCATTCTTTGCTGGCAGCTAATTAAAGGCCAGATTTTGATCCCGCTTGAGATTAAAAAAGGGGTTAAAGCTCCCAGCCAGACCGTAAAAAGTTCAAGTCCTAGGAAAAAAAAAAAATCTTTGGTGGCATCTCCTAAATTCCGGAGCACGGCCCGAGGCCTATCAGAGTTTTTCTGTTTTTTTTTTCTTCAAAAAAAAAGGAAGGAAGAAAGAAGCAATTTCACTTATCCCATCCTGTACACCTAGCAGCTGCTTTTATTGTTATTTATTTATTTCCTCCTCTTTGCGGCTCGATCCTTTTTTCTCATTTAGTCCGACAGATTGTCCTCGTGGAATGACCTTTTATTCTTTTCCTTTCTTCCCACCCTCCGGGCAATTGCCCTCGTGCCAGTAACTAGATAACACACTCTATCAGAGATTTTTAAAAAAATCATTGGGAAGGCACCAGGGCTGATAGTGGCATCAATCGTACCTTGACACAGACCAGGGTCAACCATTTATCTCTTCACATAGCCTGTGGTTACTGCAGCGGCCATCTTGGCTTGCTACATCTTAACAATATAGTGCGGATGTTGCCTTCCTAAAGCTGATAGTTATCTGCACCCCAAGTCCTTTGGCTTTATTCATCCCCCTACTCCCCCCACTCGATATACCTCCTTGCATAAAAAACCCTGGTGGAGAATTAATGCTCTCTCATTTCCATATCCTCTCCACAGTTTAAGCCCAACAAAGCAAGTTATAGGGTAGAGAAGCGATTTTGTATTTCTGAGTCAGGGTTTACAAGATAAATAAAAGATAAAGGAGATAAAATTCGAAAAGAACCTTGCCTGTTACCTTGAAGAGTCCTTCCCTCAAAGGTGAACTAAACTTACTCAACCTGTTCTACGCCTATTTGCAAACAAAACTTGGCAGAAAGAAGAGAGGGATAAAAGATGAATTTCCTTCTCTTCTGTCATTTCACATCTATACTAATTTTACTTTTTAAGAACCACCGTCTCCAAATTTCAATCAAAACCGTACGCTGAGATGATGATGTTGGAGTCTCCTGTTGGGAACCTGAAATCTCAGGACAGAGAACCTGAACAAAAGAATTTATTATAGCATGAGGGCCTTGGGCCACATTACTCCCACCCTTACCAGCCAGCTGTGCTCCTGCTGGGGTCGGGGAATCTGTCTATCGACTCTGTTCTATTGTACGCTCCCAAGCACTTAATACAGTGCTCTGCACATAGTAAATACACAATAAATACCACCGATTGGCTGACTGGGGCACAGAATGCATAGAGCATATAGACAGGCAAGGGTGTAGCACGTTGGTCCATGTGCACAAAAAAGGCTTTTTTTTTTAATGCACCAGATCCATTTTTAGCCAAAGTGACCAGAGCACCAATGCTGTGGTGTGCCGTGAATCCACGACCCAGAAGGAAATTCAATTAATAGTGTTTACTGAGGGCTTACTGTGTGCAGAACACTTGTAAGTAAGCGCTTGGGAGAGTACAACAGAGTTGGTAGACGGGTTCCCTGCCCACATGGAGCGCACAGTCTAAAAGGGGAGATGAAATAAATTACATCGCCTTGGTAACCACGGACATTTTTCAGCCTACTTTTCAGGCTTCCCGCTGGGCCGGTCCACCTCACAGACTGCTTTAGGGGGTTCAGTCAGAACCTTTCACAGCTGATGGCCTTAGTCTCAGCAGGTAGGAGACTACAGTGCTGACTCTCGGAGCTGGCCTCTTTCCTCATGGATAAAGGCAGAGCTGCACTCTATGCCAAATATATATCCCTCAATAGTAGTCCCCCAAACTCGGTAAGCATTAAATGGGCCTCATCATTTTGTGAAGCGGAGTGGCCTAATGGATAGAGGATGGGCCTGGAAGTCAGAAGGATCTGGATTCTAATCCAGGCTCTGTCACTTGTCTGCTGTGTGACCTTGGGCAAGTCACATCTCTTGTCTATGCTGAGGCAGTTACTTCATCTGTAAAATGGGGATTAAAGACTATAAGCCCCATGTAGGACATATAGTTCCACATGATTAGTTTGTATCTACCCCAGCGCTTAGTACAGTGCCTGGCACATAGTAAGCACTTATCAAATACCATTTCAAAAAAAAAAAAGGATATTTTGGGGTAGTTGTCTGAACTCAGTTTTTGAAAATAAATGACATAAGAAGTTTTGTTGAAACCAACAAACACTTGCAGTTCAAATGAAAAAAAAAAAATCAGCACACGCATTAGGGAGACTTGAAAATTTCAGTGATCCCAATAAACAACAATAATAATTGTGGTATTTGTTAAGTGCTTGCCGTATGCACTTAGTCTAAGCACTAGGGTTGATACAAGGTAATCAAGTCAGAAACAGTCGCTGTCGCATATGGGGCTCACAGCCTAAGGGGGAGGGAGAATGGATGTTTAATCCCCTTTATGTACAAAATCTGTAATTTAGTCACATTAAATTTATATTAATGTCTGTCTCCCCCTATAGACTGTAAGCTCATTGTGAACAGGGAATGTGTCTGTTTACTGTTACACTGTACTCCCCCATCCACTCAATAAATACAATTGACTGACTGATTGACCCTTCCACAGATGAGGAAACAGGCAGAGAAAGTTAAGTGACAAGGCCAGGCCATGCAACAAGCAAGCGGCAGAGCCAGGATTAGAACCCAGGCCTCCTAATTCCCAGGCACATGCTCTTTCCACTAGGTCCCGCTGCTTCCAAGAAACACAATGTCCGCTCCCTTGATGCCCACCTTAAAATGGGCCCACTTTCAAGTGAGACTTATATACCCAGAGGACTCGGTGTTAGAGGGATTGCTCAGATGAGAGAGTCCAAGTCCACCTGGAGGGGGAGAGGCTGTCTTTCACCCAAGAAGAGGCATCTGTGATTATTTAACTAGCCCCTCGTCCGATGAGGGTGCCGTACAAACAGCACAGATCTCCGTTCACCCAACTCCTGCCATCTTATTCCACGTCTTCCTAGACGCTTGACAGAGGAAAGAGTGATTGTCCCCTGGCAATCTACATCCAAAGAAGTTTAAAGGCAGAAATTGGGAGACGGGAGAGAAGCAGGCTTGTCTCGTCCTCCGTAGTTTCCCAGGATGCAGTGTAGCTCCCGGAGAGTTCAGAAGGTCCCGAAACACTGCGCTGTTAACTGGCTTTTCCACTTGAAGCCTGGACCCTTCAGCAAAAATGCCCACATCCTCTTTCCTGCCTTTAACTGCCAGGCAGTACTTCATAGGCACAAGTGTATGAGTGAACCTGTGGGCAAGTCACTTCACTTCTCTGGGCCTCAGTTCCCTCATCTGTAAAATGGGGATTAAAACTGTAAGCCTCACGTGGGCCAACCTGATCACCTTGTATCCCCCAACGCTCAGAACAGTGCCCTGCACATAGTAAGCGCTTAACAAATACTACCATTTTTTAATGACCCACTAAAGCCGTGAACAGCATTCTCTTGGCAAGGAAGCCTGAACCTCGGCAATACCCTCGACTCATCTCTCACACTCAACCCAAATATTCTATGTCACCAAATTCTGTCAGGTCTACCTTCACGATATCACTAATACCTGCCCTTCTCTCTCCATCCAGACTATTACTCTGATCCAAGCACTTACTCCATTCCACCTTGCCACATCAGATTCTTCGCTTGCCTCCGTCTCTCCCCTACTCCAATCCTTTCTTCACTCTGCTGCCTGGATCGCTAAGTGCTCAATAAATACAACTGAATGAATGAGTCATTTTTTAGAAAAAATGTTTAGTCGCATCTCCACACTTCTCAAAAACCTCCAACAGTTGCCATTCCCCCTCCATATCAAACTCCTTACCACCAGCTTTAAAGCACTCAATCAGCTCACCCTCTCCTTAGCTCAGTGATTTCCTACTTCAACCCAGACACCCGCTTCGCTCCTCCAAAGCCAACCTATCTCGCTACACCTCAATCCCTTCTACCTCATCGCTCTGTCCCGTCACTCCCTCCCCCTTCGCATAACGCAAACTCCCGCTTTCCCCACCTTTAAAGCCTTAGAAGCAGCGTGGCTCAGTGGCAAGAGCCCGGGCTTGGGAATCAGAGCTCATGGGTTCTAATCCCGGCTCTGCCACTTGTCAGCTGTGTGACTGTGGGCGAGTCACTTCACTTCTTAGTGCCTCAGTTACCTCATCTGAAAAATGAGGATTAAGACTGTGAGCCTCACGTGGGACAACCTGATGACCCTGTATCTACCCCAGCGCTTAGAACAGTGCTCTGCACATAGTAAGCGCTTAACAAATACCATCATTATTATTATTACTAAAATCACTTCTCCCAGAGATCTTCCCCATCCAAGCCCTCATTGCCTCTGCTCCCTCTCCCTTCTGCGTCGCCTATGAACTTAGATCTGTATCCTTGAAACACTTTTGTTTGCTTCTATAATTTATTTTAATAAATGTCTCTTCTCTACCTAGACTGTAAGCTACTGGTCAACAGGGAAGGAGTCTACTAAATCTCTTGTACCCTCCTTAGTTCATACAGTGTTCTACAGGCAGTAAGTGCACATTAGATGCCACTGATTGACTGGAGGTATACAGGATATAAAGTTTTGGAAACTCAGCTACTTGAGAGCAGAAACTTTCTTTGCTGTTTATCAATTATTGCCAAATGCACAGATTGGTATTCTGCCCATGACAAAACTAAAAGAATGCCATTTTTCAATGGTATTTATTATGCACTTACTATGTGCCAAGCGCATAATGCTCAGTACAGTGCTCTGCACACAGTAAGCACTCAATAAATGTGAACGAATTAAGCACTGTAATGATAGTAATAATGGTACTTGTTAAGCACTTATTGTGTGCCAGGCACTGTACTAAGCGCTGGGGTGGATACAAGCAAATGAGGTTCACAGTTTCAATCCCCATTTTCCAGATGAGGTAACTGAGAGACAACTGAGAGAAGTGAAGCGACTTGCCTTAGGTCACCCAGCAGACATGTGGTAGATGGAGGATTAGAATCCAGGTCCTTCCGACTCCCAAGTCTGTGCTCTCTCCACTAGGCCTTGCTGCTTTTCTTAAGTGACTTGTCCAAGGTCACCCCACCCAGCAGACTATGGTAGAGCCAGAATTCTAAGTTCTAGGTCCTTGTTCCTTCCACTAGGTCATACTGCTTCCCAGACTTTCCAGTTTGGGGTATTCAGTCAACCCAAATTCTGAGGAACTGCTAGGCCAGATGTTGAATCTCACCATGTCAGCCAACCACCAGTTGAGCTCTATTCTTTTATCCATTTAGCTTTAGTTCCCAGCAACCCTTGAGGGACTGATGGTGGCCAAGGCAGGAAGCTGGCAAGGATGACAAAGAGAGTGGTTCCCACATCCACAGTGCTCTTGACCTCATTCTTCATCCTGAGCAGCAAGCCAATCCCTTGCAGCTCTAGGGCTGGCCCCACCCCCAACTGGTTCATTCATTCAGTGGAATTTATTGAACGCTTACTGTGTGCAAAGCACTGTGAAGCAGCGTGGCTCAGTGGAAAGAGCATGGGCTTTGGAGTCAGGGCTCATGAGTTCGAATCCCAGCTCTGCCACTTGTCGGCTGTGTGACTGTGGGCAAGTCACTTAACTTCTCTGTGCCTCAGTTCCCTCATCTGTAAAATGGGGATTAAGACTGTGAGCCCCACGTGGGACAACCTGATTCCCCTATGTCTACCCCAGTGCTTAGAACAGTGCTCGGCACATAGTAAGCGCTTAACAAATCCGCCCCTGTCCTCTCCCCCTCCCTTCAGGCTCGCATCTCCTCCCGCCTCCAGGACGTCTCCACCTGGATGTCGGCCCGCCACCTAAAACTCAACATGAGCGAGACTGAGCTCCTCATCTTCCCTCCCAAACCCGGTCCTCTCCCAGACTTCTCTATCACCGTGGATGGCACGACCATCCTTCCCGTCTCTCGGGCCCGCAATCTCGGTGTCATCCTTGACTCGTCTCTCTCGTTCACCCCACGCATCCTATCCGTTACCGAGACCTGCCGGTTTCACCTCTACAATACCGCCAAGATCCGCCCTTTCCTCTCCACCCAGACGGCTACCTTACTGTTACGGGCTCTCGTTATATCCCGGCTAGACTACTGTGTCAGCCTTCTCTCTGACCTCCCTTCCTCCTCTCTCGCCCCGCTCCGGTCTATTCTTCACTCCGCTGCCCGGCTCATCTTCCCGCAGAAACGCTCTGGGCCTGTCACTCCCCTTCTTAAACAACTCCAGTGGTTGCCTATCGACCTCCGCTCCAAACAAAAACTCCTCACTCTAGGCTTCGAGGCTCTACATCACCTCGCCCCTTCCTACCTCTCCTCCCTTCTCTCTTTCTACCGCCCACCCCGCACGCTCCGCTCCTCCGCCGCCCACCTCCTCACCGTCCCCCGGTCTCGCCCGTCCCGCCGTCGACCCCCGGGTCGCGTCCTCCCGCGGTCCCGGAACGCCCTCCCTCCTCACCTCCGCCAAACTGGTTCTCTTTCCCTCTTCAAAACCCTACTTAAAACTCACCTCCTCCAAGAGGCGTTCCCAGACTGAGCTCCTCTTCTCCCTCTACTCCCTCTGCCATCCCCCCTTTACCTCTCCGCAGCTAAACCCTCTTTTTCCCCTTTTCCCTCTGCTCCTCCACCTCTCCCTTCCCCTCCCCACAGCACTGTACTCGTCCGCTCAACTGTATATATTTTCGTTACCCTATTTATTTTGTTAATGAATTGTACATCGCCTCGATTCTATTTAGTTGCCATTGTTTTTATGAGATGTTCTTCCCCTCTACTCTATTTATTGCCATCGTTCTCGTCCGTCCGTCTCCCCCGATCAGACCGTAAGCCCGTCAAACGGCAGGGACTGTCTCTATCTGTTGCCGACTTGTTCATCCCAAGCGCTTAGTACAGTGCTCTGCACATAGTAAGCGCTCAATAAATACTATTGAATGAATGAATGAACAAGTACCAACATTATTATTATTATTATTATTCACTTGGGAGAGAACAATGCAACAGACAGATTCCCAGCCCACAACGAGTTCACAGTCTGGAGATGAGTTCCCAGTTCTCGGGAAAGGTTAAGAATATTCAATCCTATGCTTCCAGTGGGAAGAAAGGAGGGGTGAGCAGAAATCAAGATGCAGAGCAACTCTTTCACTCTTCTGGCTGCAGACACTCTACCCGATGGGCAGCCGGCTCTAGCCCTGGGCCCCTCCGTTCAGGCTTCCATTCAAGTAGAATGCCAGGCTCAGCCTGGGCAGACTGGCACTGGAGGATTGCATTTTCATCCAGTGTGATTTTTATTAGCCGGCAATCTCTTAATGGGGTCCCCAGGGGCTTGGCGGGGAGGAGAGGCATGCAACCAGACGGGATGTGTTATAGGCATCTTATTCAGCATGGCATCTGCCCCCGGGAGGTTCATAGTGCCCACCTATCTGGGCATGGAAGGGGGAAATGGGGAAGAGTAAAGACAGCAGCACAGATGGAGGAGGAGGGTGAGCGAGGAGGAGGAGGAGGAATATCGTGCTTTCAAATCATCCTGCGGAGGCTTGAGGAATGAAAACCTCAGGCCATGTGACCGGGCCTAGGACACAGTTCCCACAAGGCTGGCAGGTAGCATCACCGCCCTCCCTCCCAACCAGAGGCAGCCTGGTTTTTTTCCCAACTCATCAGTGGCCTGACATCTCATTATACGCCAGAGGTGGAAGTGGACAGATACTAACACGAAAAACTTTTTCCTCTTATTATCACTCAGCTTGCCATGAAGCTGGGAGTTAATTAAGTCCTATGGGACAGCCAATCAGTGCCTTTTGCTGAGTTAAATTACATTACAGATGGATGCAAAGGGGAAGGAAAAAGACTTAAAAAAAAAAAAAGAGGACCCTACCAATGAGGGAAGAGTTACGGGAAGTTGGAAAGACTTCAATTTCTGCCCTACCCTGTAGACTGTAAACTTCTTGCGGACAGGCGTTGGGTCTGCCAACTCTCTTGTGTTGTACTTTTCCAAGCACTCAAAAAATATAATTGATCGATTAATCACCCACTGAGAGGGGAAAGGCTAGGAGCAGCGTGGGCTAGTGGAGAGTGCATGGGCTTGGGAGTCGGAGGACCTGGGTTCTAAACCCGGCTCTGACATCTCCTGTTGTGTGACCTTAGACAAGTCACTTAACTTCTCTAAGCCTCAGTTACCTCATCTGTAAAATGGGGATTAAGACTGTGAATCCCATGTGGGACAAGGACTGTGTCTGTCCAACCTATCTTGTATCTATCCCAGTGCTTAGTACAGTGCTGGACACAACCTAACCGCTTTACAAGTACCTTTAAAAAAAAATCATATCTCTTCGCAAACTATTAAAAGATGCACACATATATGCTTTGAAAAAATTCAGGTACCGTAACAAACCCAAAAAAGGAAACGAGAAAAAGCGTTCCATCAGGATCCAACCATTCTAGAGAAGCACAGTACCCTCCTATACCCCTTTCATCTACATACACAACTACTTGGACACCAGTGGGACAAAATGTAGGGGAAACTAGTGGAGGTGAGCTAGGCTCCAGAGAATTACAAATTCCAGCAGCAGGGCTCTTTCTAAATCCTGGGGCTTGGGGGTGGGGAGGATGGGGGTCTCTGGGGGTCCAGGATTTAGGAGGGGAGAGCAAGAAAATGAGACAAGGATTCCAGATTGCAACCCAAAATGGAAAAAGGCTTCAGGGAAGTGACTCATTTCCAGCTCTCTGGACATATTGTTTCTGGAACGGTCTCCCTCTTCCTCTTGTTCATTGGTTCCACCTGAAATGCCGGCCCCTTAGGTTGCCGTTGAAAAATTACTAAGGGCTTTGAGGCTAGATGGAATCAAGATGGAATCTCTTGAAAGGATTAAAGACTCAGACTGAAGAGCAACAAGGAGCTGTGGCCAGTCAGTGGCTGGGCAGATGCTATCTCTGCCCTCTCTCATTCCCTCTCCCTCCCCTTTATTGGCAGTATCAGTTAAAAGGTGAAAAAGATGCTCTGAACACACAAGGGGCCTTTTCTGACGTGGAACAATCCTGCCTGGAAACCTGAGGATGGACTAGACAACCTCAGGCCAAGGCTCCAGGCTTTTCTTTCCATGATCAGGACTTTACATATGAACAAGAGTGATGTCCTTAATACCCCTTTCATTTTGGCCTTATTAAAAGCACATCTTCTCAAGAGGCCTTCCCCAACTGAGTCCTCACTTCCTCTTCTCCCATCCCCTTCTGCCTCACCCTTGCACTTGGATTTGTACTCTTTATTCACCCCTCCCTCAGCCCCAGAGCGCTTACGTACATATCTGTAATTTATTTATTTACATAAATTTCTGTCTCCGCTTCGAGTCTGTAAGCTCATTGCGAGCAGGGAACGTGTCTACCAACTCTGTTATACTGTACTCTCCCTAACACAGCACAGTGTTCTGATTGATTCCAAAACTGTGTCTCAGTTCTAAGAACAGACCATTCTTAGAGAAAGCCCTATTCAGGGTGTTTATGGGACATATTCTTAACCATTTGAAAGGCAACACTCTACTGTTCCTCCAAGCCTTCTGTTACTACTTCCAGAGGCACACAGACACTGAGACACATCCTCTCGGACCCACTCAATTTTCTTCAGACTCTTCCCAAAGTGGTAAACAGAAAACTAAGCCTTGTTCTCTTCCAGAGCCTCACATAGTAACATCACTGCCATGTTTTCCTATAGAACTGGGGTTGGCTTCATTTTCTTAATAAACCGTGATGGAAACTCCTTACCGTCGGCTTAAAAGCAGTCAGTCAACTTGCCCCCTCCTACCTCACCTCACTACTCTCCTACTACAACTTAGCTCAAACTCTTCACTCCTCTAATGCCAACCTACTCACTAGACCACAATCTCGTCTATCTCGCCACCGACCTCTCGTCCACCTCATGCCTCTGGCCTGGAATGCCCTCCCTTTTCATATGCGCCAGACAATTCCTCTCCCATTTTCCAAGTCTTGTTGAAGGCACATCTCCTCCAAGAGGCCTTCCCTGCCTAAATCCTCATTTCTTCTTTTTCCACTCATTTTGTGTTGCTCTGTCAGCTGCCTTTTTTCACTACCATCAGCCCTAGCCCCACAGGACTTATGTACATATCTGTAATTTATTTATCTTAATGTCTGTCTCCCCATCTAGACTGAAAGCCCACTGTGGGCAGGGAACGTGTCTATTATATTGTTGTGTTGTACTCTCTCAAGATATTCATACAGTGCCTGCATATGGTAAGTGCTTACATTTATTCAAATATGAAAAAAGTATATATTTATTATTTATTAGTGCTCAATAAATATGATGGATTGAATGATGGACTCCCCAATTTAGATGACTCTCCAGACTTAGGACAATAGTGAATGCTACCAAAGGAGTGTGCTCATACATCATTCAAGCTAGTACGAGATCACTCAAGGGTCCTCAAATATATCATCTACTGCACGGGTGTCTGAGAGAGCAAACAAACCACTAACTCAGGAAAAGCTAAGGCATTAGCTTGATTTTAAGCATATCTTTGTTTCACTATGATCATTCTTTGATAATCCCGCACACTTGGGGTTCTGACATGAAACAAAGCAGTGCGACCTAGTGGCAAGAGTACAGGCCCAGGAGCCAAAGGACCTGGTTTCTAATCCCAGTTCCACCACTTGTCTATTGTGTGGCCTTGTGCAAGTCACATCCCTTCTCTGAGCCTCAGTTCCTCATCTGTAAAATGGGGATTAAGACTGTGAGCGCTATGTGAGACCTGGGACTGTGTCCAACCTGATTAGTTTGTATCTATCCCAGAACTTAGGACAGTGACTGGCACATAGTAAGCACTTAACAAATACAAAAAAAAAATAGTCCAACCTGTTGTTTGGAAGAAGTATGCCCCTGCTCTCCCAGGTCCACAGCACCTGGAAGAGAAATCAGGGAAAGAGGGAAAAGCCAAGTGGAATGCAGAAAGAAGGGCAAAGACGGGAGGTCAGAATTCCACAGTGAGAACTAAGATAACTGGGTTTCGGCAGTGAAGAAAATATGGCACTGGAGGAGGTTCAAGTCTCAAGTTCATCAAAAGATCTATCACGGGGCATAGTCTCCAAACCTCAAATTCAAGCCCAACACTTAGAAAGTCTCTTCCTGCTGCTGGCGACCTTTCAAGGAAATCTAGGAGAGGTTGTTGGATTTTGCCAAATGCTGGAGTGACTCCTTCAGAACCAAAGCTAGGGGAAATTTTATTCTCCAGGTTACACCACATTGCCACAATTTCTTTGCAAATTCACAGCCAGAGGGAAGAAGAGATTGAAAATACTCCAAGCAGTAAAGAGCAAACCAATGGCCCGAAAATACCCAACCAGAACCCCTGTTTAGCAGGCCGGTTCAACAGGAGGCCCTAGGGCTCTTTTGGATCCAAGGCCATAAGAGCCTTCAATGGAAGCGCTCAAATCCTCCTTGGAGCAGATGCTCAAATCTGAACAGAATTCCCTCAGTCCTTCAGACAGATCAGCTGCAAACCAGAGAGTGGATAGATCTACCCTGTTTGACAAGAAGCACCTGCACTTATACACTCAGCTAAGATGGCAGACACTCTCCAAGAGTGTCTGTAGACTGCAAGATTCTTGTTGTTGTGGGCAGGCACCATGTCTACCAACTTTGTCCTACTGTACTCTCCCAAACCCTTAGTACAGTGCTCTGTACGAAGTAAGCACTCAGTAAATACCACTGATTGACTGATAGTGAAGCTGGCACTGTACCTGTAATGAGAGGTTAACCAGTAGAGAGGTTACCCAGAACAGATCAAAATGGGATGAAAACCTCACTGTTTTGCATGGCTTGAGACGTCCTCTTAGGTGAAGGCCATGGAGACCGCCATTTAATGTGAACACACTGACCACGTAGATGGCGGTGACAAGAGATGACTTCTGCTCCTTCAGACCACAAACACCCAAGAAGGGAGATTTCCAAAAGCATTTTGGGGTACCGGTTGGACCCAAACCTATGTAGTGTTCTCGTTCAAATTACAGAAAAGCCAATCCTTGTCCTCAGGGGGTTTGCTATCTGACAGATTGAAAAAAAACAGCCAGTGGTTTATTTGGTTAAATATATACCAGACTAAATACATTTAAGAAGAAAACCAAAAACCTTCTCCTGTCACTTCCTGGCATTATAAAAGTGGGGAAAGGGTCTAGAACTGGAATTGGATTCCTGGGACAGAAGGAATCTGAGGGAGTGGGAGAGGAAGATTGCTGAGACCAATTGTAGGGGTAGTGTCATGCAGAGAATAGTCCAGATGCAGGGAATGAGGGAGAAATAACCCTGAATGGGCAGGGCTGTGGCAAGGAATGAAAGGGGGTAAAAGTGGGACTGAGGGAATTGAAGGAGGATTCTGGAACCCAACATTACGGCTTGGAATTTGTTTTGCTGAGTGCCAGAGAACCACTGGGGAGTTCACAAGAGGGGAGTGACGTGGCTAAAGCGGTCAACTCCAGAGAGGACTCAGAGCAGCCTTCAGAACTGAAAGAGAAGGGAGGCTGAAGGAGGGGGAGGTCAGAAGCCAAATTGTTCATACAGGAAAGGCAGGACCTGGACAGTCTTTAAATCATTGCTTCATTTCAGTACCCAAATGTGTCTTTCCCAATAGGCTGAAAGTTCTTCAAGGGCAGAGATTGTGTTTTATTATTCTCTCCTATGTCCCCAAGTACTTAGTACCATGCCCTGCATAGAGTAGTTGTTCAGGAAAAACGTCCCTACTGGGTGGGGAACTTGTCTTCCAACTCTGTTGTACTTTACTCGCCCATGTGTTAGTACAGTGCTCGGCACACAGTAAGTGCTCAGTAAATACCCTAGATTGATTAATTTTCTCTATAAGGACCAATTAAGAATCTTGATCACATAGAGAAGATTGGAGGGATTTTTTTTTTCCCCGAGGCAATGAGGTGCTAGGAAGTTATTCAGGTAGAAATGTACTTTAGGAAGTGAATGACTGGATGAGAAAGACAGAGGGATAGAGAGAGACAAGGAGGCAGAGAGATAAAGGCAGAGACAGAGAAAGACCGGTAGAGACAGAGAGAGACAAAGACAGAGAGAGAAAGACAGGCAAGAGACACAGACAGAGGCAGAGAGACAGAGGCAGAAACTGAGACAGGCAGCGATGGAGACAGACAAGAAAGACAGACCATAAAAAAAAAAAGATTTGGAAGTCCCCTGTATGTGGATGGCAAGTAAGGCCCTGAGTGTGTGAAAATACCAAAGATGCAGGGAGCACAGGTTACAAATGATCTGCTGGTTTCCCAAAGGGAAGCTCTCCTCCCCCTCTTCCCCCGCCCTCGCCACTCCAGTGTCACCGTAGCAATGTCCTCTGGCAGGCTGGGAATCTTCTGCTCCGGGAAGTTTCCAGAGAGTTAGGCGATCGTTTGGAGGATTAGTTTAGACAGCTCCAACTCTCCGGGGGCAAGCGAGAGATTGGGCTGGGTAACCCGGAGTCCCCTTCATTCCCAATTTCTCCACCGCTCTCCCCCAGGTCAGAGAACAGGCAGAGCTGTTCCCCTGGGCTCAGCCCCGGAGGAGGCTGCTGCTCTGTTCTGGGGCGCTGAGGGACAGTTTAAGGGATGTGAAATCCTTCCAAATACAAAGCAGCCATGACATTTTCAGGGAGAGAAAAACAACCCGGGACCCACCCACCCGACAGCATGGAATCCACCCAGAAAGGGGGACTGAGTTGGAAAGAGGCAACCTTGTGTTATTTTTTTTGAAAAGGGCGAGGAGCCTCCACTCGTGTTTCAGAAAAAAGCAATGAACAACCGGAGTTAACTAGGAATCAGACGTGGCGCATTAGGTCAGCTATTCAAAGTTTGAAAGCATTTAATATTATATATTGCAACCACTCAGATGAAATTGTGTTCTTTTAAATGTACACAATAGTACAAATTTAATTCTGAGCCGTCTAGAATCAGTCTGTAAAAAAGATTTGATTATACCTGAGTGTTCTGGCCCGGCTGTTTCTGTATCTCAGTAATCTTGGCGGTAATTGGTTGATTAGGACCCTCACACTTCATCTCTGCCTCAGTTTCCATGGTAATGTTACAGGAGCTATTATAGATGAGAACTTCATCTCTTTCCACTTTAGGGCTGAAACGAGAGGGGAGGTTAAATGGGGTGTCATCAATCTTAATGAAATGCAATTATTTTTACTCTTATTAATCATTGCAAGCCATTAGCTTGTGGCAAGCCTGGGCCACCATTTGTCAAATTTTGCAAATTTCGGTAATTTTGTTTCCTTTCTTTTATTGTTTATTTGTTTTCCTTTATCTGCCGCTCCCGCGACGAAAGCGCGCCTGGTAAATATCCTTCACGGGTGCCGCTCTCCTTTTCCGGATCTCCTCGAGGAGCTACAAAAGCTTTCCCAAGCTCAAGTCAGGCAGGCGAACCCAAGCGCTCTTCCTCCTGGAAGACTGGAGCGATCAGGGAGGACATATTGTTTTTCCTTTCTCTCTTTTTTCCCCCTTTCCCCCCTTCCCACTCTTATTCACACTTAGCACTGGGGAGAGAATAGCCTGAAAATTCCCTCAGGGCAGAAGGAGAAATTGGAAAACCCACACAACTGGCTAACTGGTCCCTAATTCCAACTGTGAAAAAATGAGCTCATTTAGACTTCCAATTCCCTCTCCCCAGCTGATAGCAATGAGGCTCTGTTGCTAGCAGTGGAACATTAACTTAGTAAATTAATTAAACTTACTTAACAGCCCAGACTAAGGAGATTCGATATATGTGCCAGTTACACCGCCAGCCACTTGCTCTCAAACCTCCTCTTGCAACAAGGAGAGAAGTCCACGAGGGAGGAAGTAAAATAAATCAGCCCTTTGGCGGCATCTGCCAGCTCAAGGCTTGCGGGAGGCAGATGGAGTCATGCATTTGGGGGTGCCTCTCTCCCTCTGCCTTTGTGAATTGCTTTTAAGTGACAGGATTTTGCCACCAGAACTCAAAGGACACTAGACACCCCATCTTTCTCACTACCCACCCCCAGGAAACACACTATTTCCTTGCAGGTTGCGGGTGGTATCTAATCTCACTGTAGGAAGGAAATGTATCTATTGGATTGGACTCTCCCAAGCTCATAGTACAGTGCTCTGCCACGTGGTAAGTGCTCGATAAGGACGATTATTATTAATCAAATACTGTATAATTGTGATAGTCATTACGTACTTACTATTTCCAAGCTCCGCACTGGGGTAGACACAACACAATCAGATAGGAGATAGTCTGCCCTATCACAAGGCTCACACTCTGGTAGGGAGGGAGAACTGGTTTTGAATCCCGATTTTAGGGGGGGGGGTCCAAAAATGTTAAATGACTTGACCGGGGTCACACAGCTGTCAAGTGGCAGGGCTGGGATTTGAACCCGGGTCCCACTCTTTCCAGCAGGCCAAGCTACTGCGGCTCATGCAAAAGGACAAAGGTTTAAGGACGCCTTACTCATTTTGAGAACCAGGAAGTTTGCAACTCAGTAGCAAAGTCTGCTTCTAGCGAAGAGCAAACCAGGAGCAGGAAAGGAAGTGAGGCACAGTACTGGCTCAGAGTTCTCTCTGGTTATATTGGTAAAAATCCTATTTTTAAAAAAAAAATCCATTTTCTGCCTTGTGTGTGTTGGGCTTCACATCACTTATCTCTCAGGTTGGGTGGGTAGACTTATGAATCGGAGGCATATAAAGCATCAGCAAGGGTTCAAATCTACGGTCAAATAATACCAAATAGTACATTTATCATTATTATTATTAACCAGTCCCTCTTTTAGAGAGAGTTAAGTAATCCAGAGGAGTCCATGGTAGTTCAGAGGTGAAGAAGCATGTGGGAAATAACAAGAAGCAGCCGCAGAAATCAGTGTAAGATCCACTCTCTCAAAGAAATCAGATGTAAGTGAAATTAAAAAAAAATAAAATGAGCCCTATTTGTCCCCTAATCTGTTGAGGTTTGGATGGAACCAAGGTTCACAGTGACAGCTGAGGGCTTCCCACTTTGCCTGATTCAGTCTGCGGGGCCAAAACTGACATCGTTAGTAAAGGATCAGGCTTGTGGAGACGCTGCCCAACAAACCGAGCCTCAGCTTCTTCGGCGGGATGCGGATCGTCATGATGATGCTCTCAAATGCACCGTCACGATCATCTGGGTCAAAGTGGAGGCAGCTGGCTAAAGCCTCCTCTCTTATTTCACCACACTCCTACTACACAACCCAGCCCACACACTTCACTTCTCTAATGCCAACTTACTCACAGGACCTTAATCCATCTTGCCCCCGACCTCTCACCCACTTCCTGCCACTGGCCTAGAAAGCCTTCCCTTTTCATATCCAACAGATACTCTTTCCCACTCTTCAAAGCCTTACTGAAAGCACACCTCCTCCATGAGGGCTTCCCTGACTGAGCCCTCCTTTCCTCTTCTCCCACTTTCTTCCGCGACATCCTGTACACTCATGTACAGATCTGTCATTTATTTATATGAATTTCTGCCTTGCCGTCTAGGCTGTGAGCTCAACGGGGGGAGGGAATGTGTCAACCAACTCTATCTTGTACTCGCCCAAGTGTTAAGTGCTTTGCGCACAGTAAGCACTCAATAAACACGATTGACTGGTAAAGAAATACGTATTGAGTCCAGAGAGATTAAGGGGTCCGTGGATAAGAGTGCTGAAAAAGCCCAGTGGCTGGAGTAACATCTCTCAGGACATACAGAGTTGGCTTGGTCCTAGCTGCCTCCTGTTGCCTGTCATGGAGATGTCCTTGTTGGATTACCCTTACCCAGGTTACCCCGACCCTAGCGGATGCGGGTGACCCCGTTCTCTCACATTCTCACATCGTGAGAAGCAGCGTGGCCTAGTGGAAAGACCGCAGGCCCGGGAGTCCGAGGACCCGGGTTCTAATCCCACTTCTAGCACTAGCCTGCTGTGTGACCTTGGGCAAGTCACTTAATTTCTCTGGGCCTCAATTGCCTCATTTGTAAAATGGAGATTAAAGCCCCCTCCCTCCTACTTAGACTGTGAGGCCAATGTGGGACAGGGACTGTGACCAACATGACTGCCTTGTGTAGAAACCACCTCTTAACCAGCCTTCCTCCATTTTGCTTTCAGTCTCCACTGTTCATTAATCTACTTGTTTGTCTTAATCGTTCTCCAAGCCCAGCCTTCCCCTCTTGTCAGTTTCAACCACACCCTATTATCAGTTAAGAAAACAGGAGCCATACTTGATTGGATTCTAAGTATGAAGGAACACCACATCCACCACAGACCATAATTAGTTACCTCTTCCACTTTTTGGTGATGAGGTTGAGCCCGCTTTTAGGGTCCTGACCCGAACAGATCTGTATTAAATATTGCAATAAAAACCTTGTGCTGTGTTGCTGCGACTTGATTTTTTTGTTGATCTCATCACTTGTACCTACAGGGTGTAGAACAATGCTTAACACAGTAAGTGTGGGCTTATTGATAGAGCACTGGCTTGGGAGTCAGAAGGAGTTGGGTTCTAATGCTGGGTCCACCAGTTGTCTGCTGTGTGACCTTGGGCAGGTCACTTCACTTCTTTGAGCCTCATCTGTAAAACGGGGATTAAGACTGTGAGCCTTACTTGGGACACTGTACCCAATCCAATTATCTTGAATCTACCCTAGTGCTTAGTTCAGCGCCTGGCACATAATAAGACTGTGAGCCCGTTGTTGGTCAGGGATTGTCTCTATCTGTTGCCGAATTGTACATTACAAGCGCTTAGTACGGTGCTCTGCACACAGTAAGCGCTCAATAAATGACTGACGTGCTTAACAAATGCCATTAAAAAAAAAAAAGTGTCCTCTCTCCCTCTTGAATTTTGCCTGATCTGATTATACTGAATCTGTCCCAGCATTTCGCACAAGGCTTTCGATGCAGAGACTTTAACAAATACCACAGTTATTATTCTTAGCCTCTTGTAGCTTCCCAAGTACCTAATATAGGGTTCTGCACAGAGTAAGTGCTCAACAAATGCTCGGGATGAAGATGATAATGATTCATTTTTCTAGAGGATATCTGCCCTCCGATGTAACCTTCGAAAGGATACTGGTTTCCGGAAGCAAGAGAACGTAAATTGCCCTCTTTAGAGTGGAAGCCCTTTGGGGCAGGAAATCTAGCCTCTAAACTCCCTCTAGACTTTAAGCTCATTGTCGGCAGGGAACGCGTCTACCAAGTCAGTTATATTGTACTCCCCCAAGCTCTTAATACACTGCTCTGCACACAGTAAATGGTCAATAAATATCATTGTTCGATGTCACTTACTATGTGCAGAGGAGTGTACTTGGGAGAATAAAATCTAACAGAGTTGGGAATGTGTCGCGTGCATCTGTTGACTTTCCCAAATGGCAGTGGGTGCCCGATAAATATCGACTACGAGACAATTGCACATCCGCTGGCCACTTAGCTTGCTCTGAGAAAAATCAAGGCTTGATTCAAGGTATTCAAAAGTGTGGCTCTCCATAAGACAAGGGCTATTGCCCTCTTACTTTATGTTTCCGCAAGAGAATTTTTAATGGGAAAACAAGACCTTGTTAAAAAGTCATAGCAACCACCCAGCAAGTTAAAAGAGTAGTTTATATCCTTTTTGTCGGCGGAGGCATCAGAAGGGTGCGATGCAAAGTGTTACAGCTCCGCAACATTTCAGGGAAAAGGTATGGCCACGCCACTTCCGTTTACCTCGTCTAAAGTTAAGGCAGCCCCAGAGCACCCAACATCATCAGATTGTTCTATTTCTCTTGAGATTGGGATTTCAAACTGAGACTCGAAAAGTTTTTGAAGCTGAAAAAGCAATTCCTTAGAAGCCGACGGTGTCCAAATCCTAAACCTACAGCGATTCCACCAGCCCTCCCACCTTCCTTTAAGTAAACACCGTACAATCTGACAGAGTTTTCAGTGCCTTTTTTTTTTTAACTTGTAAATCTGTTTGGAAAGAAAAGAAAAAAAGAGGAAAGGAAAGAAAAACAACCCTTCTGTTTTTCATAACGTCTAATCTTTTTCCCCATTGGCATTCACCAGATGTTGCTTTGGATCGGAAGATAAATATTAAAATCTAAGCAAGAACAAAGTGGGCTGTTTACTGGATGGATTTTTCAGATGTTCTCTTGAACATTTGTGGGGGGAAGAAAAAAAAAGAAAAGGCCTGGAGATGCTTGGTTACCCACACCAGGTGGAATTAAATATAGAATGTCCTTTTTTTTTAATTTACGGTATTTGTTGAGCGCTTACTATGTGCCAGGAACTCTACTAAGTGCCTGGATAGGTACAGACTAATCATGAGGCTCACAGTCTTAATCCCCATTTTGCAGATGAAGAAATGAGGCCTGGAGAAGTTAAGTGACTTGGCCGAGGTCACACAGCAGACAGGTGGAGGAGCTGGAATTAGAACCCAGGTCCTTCTGACTCCCAGGCCCGGGCTCTGTCCACTACATCAAGCCACTTCTCAGCTTTCCCTACTGTCTGAGAAACCACCGGGGTCTTTCACCATGGGGCTGAGAGGTCTGTCACTCCTCTGCTCTTTCCTTCCTGGCACAGCCACAGGCCCTTCCCCCAAGCAACATGGCCTAATAATAATGGTGGTATCTGATAAGCACTTACTATGTGCAGAGCACTGTTCTAAGCGTCGGGAGGGAATACAAGGTGATCGCATTGTCCCACGTGGGGCTCACGGTTTTAATCCTCATTTTATAAATGAGGGAACTGAGGCCCAGAGAAGTGAAGTGACTTGCCCGAAGTCCCACAGCTGACAAGCAGCGGAGCGGGATTAGAACCCATGACCTTTGACTCTCAATAATAATAATGTTAGTATTTGTTAAGCGCTTACTATGTGCAGAGCACTGTTCTAAGCGCTGGGGTAGCTACAGGGTAATCAGGTTGTCCCACGTGAGGCTCACAGTCTTAATCCCCATTAAGGGGATGAGGTAACTGAGGCACAGAGAAGTGAAGTGACCTGCCCACGGTCACACAGCCGACAAGTGGCAGAGCCGGAATTCGAACCCAGGACCTGTGACTCCCAAGCCCGTGCTCTTCCCACTGAGCCACGCTGCTTCTCAATTAGGCTTCTCATGCCTAATGGATAGAGCACAGGCCTGAGAGTCCTAAGACCCTGGGTTCTAATCCCAGATTCCCCCCATTCTCTGCTCCGTGATCTTGGGTAAGTCACTTTACTTCTCTGTGCCTTAGTTCCTTCTTCTGCCAAATGGGGATTAAGACGGTGAGTCCCATGTGGGACAGGGACTGTGTTCAACCTGATCAACTTTTATCTACTCCAGCTCTTGGTACAGTGCCTGGCACATAGTAAGCGCTTAACAAATACCAATTTAAAAAAAGCGCAGGGGAAGGTTACCTGATGAGAAGGCCAGAGAACCACTGGGCTGGGTGTGTCCGGCCACCGAGGGTGATGGGACAGGCCGGGCCGTCTTTGCACAGGTAGATGTAGCTCCCCGCTGCCAAGGGCTTGCCTGTCCCGGGCCCGATGGTCACTTCACACTGGACGGCGGGATGGCTGGAGGCTTCACAGATCATCTCCAAGGATCTCAGGCTGCACAGGAAGGCCAAGGAAGCTGCAAGAGATAGGCAAAGTGGGACATCATTAAATGATCGGGAGCCCACCAGCTGGCCAAACCCGGGACCCCGCAAATCAAGCAGTGGTCTTTATTGAGAGCTTACTGCTAGCAGAGCATTTTAATAATGCTGGTATTTTGTTAAGCGCTTACTCTGTGCAGGGCACTGTTCTAAGCACACTGGCGGGGTATACAGTGTGATCAGGTTGTCCCACGTGGGGCTCACAGTCTTCATCCCCATTTTACAGATGAGGCCACTGAGGCACAGAGAAGTGAAGTGACCTGCCCACAGTCACACAGGTGACAAGTGGCAGAGCCGGGATTCGAACCCATGACCTCTGACTTCCAAGCCTGGGCTCTTTCCACTGAGCCATTTTACTACGCACTTGGGAAAGTACCATATAATAGAGCTGGTAGTAATGATAATAATGATATTTGTTAAGCGCTAACTATGGGCCAAGCACACTAAGCCCTGAAGTATGATGTATGTGTCTGCTGCGTGACCTTGGGCAAGTCATTTCATTCCTCTGTGCCACAGTTAGCTCATCTGTAAAATGGGGACTAAGACTGTTAGTGCCTTGTGGAACAGGGACTGTCTCCAACCCGGTTAGCTTGTATTGACCCCAGCACTCAGTACAGTGTCTGGCACATATAAACTGCCTAACAAATACCGTTAAAACAAAAGATAATCACGTCGGACACAATCCCTGTCTCTAGGGCTGACGGTCTAAGTCGGAGGGAGGACGATTCAATCCCCATTTTCTAAGTGAGAAAACTGAAGCACGGAGAAGTTAAATTACTTGCCCAGGGTCACACCGCAGGATAACGCCAAAGCCGGAATTAGAAATCAGGTTTTCTGACTCCCAGGTGCATGTTCCTTCCACTGGGTCATGCCACTTCCCCACAGTCCCTGCCCTCCGAGAGCTTACAGTCACGGAACAGGGGCACAAACGTGCTGTGTCTCACCCAGGATCCCGAAGCAAGAATGCAGGGAGGTGAGGCCCTGAAAATCATGACCAAAGAGAAGGTGCCATCTTCTCCTTAAATGATCTTTCAGGAAGAGACAAAAATCTGCCTTGGAGTGCTCCCTCACGCTACAAATTCAGGAACATAATTAGAAAAAGACAATGTCGGTTAGCACCGCCAAACAAGTAGAGATGGCCTACCCATAGCAGAAGGCGAACAGAAAATCATGGGAATATCAGGAACCAGAAATACATGGGCCAATCCAGTCCCTTTTTTTTTTTTATGTGCCAGACCCAGTACTAAGTGCTGGGGTAGATAAAAGCTAATCAGGTTGGACACAGTCTGTGTTCCCTTGGGGCTCACAGTTCAGGTTGGACACAGTCTGTGTTCCCTTGGGGCTCACAGTCTTAATCCCCGTTTTGCAGATGAGGGAACTGAGGCACAGAGAAGTTAACTGACTTACCCAAGGTCATGCAGCGGAGAAATGGCAGAGCCGGGATTAGAACCCAAGTATTTCTGAGATCCAAGCCTGTGTCCTACCCACTAGCCACACTGCTTCTCACCCCCTACAATACCTTTGAACCAGAGACCATGGAGGGGGAAAAATGGGGTTCTCCGAGACGACCTCCAAAAAACATTACTCGGGCGACTCTGAGGCTGGTTGCTCAAGGCAAGGAGCTACCTGGAAGCAGTGTTTTCATTTTTATGAAGGTGCTCGTTGTTTAGAGAACAACCGACACACACTGTGTAGTAGAGAACTCTGCTCAGGAGAGCCCGAGTGGTCTCCTCAGCAGACAAGTCAATAATAATAACAGGACCTGCTGAGAATTTACTGAGTGTAGTGCACTGTTATTAAGAGTCTGGGCGATTCAAAGGAAGCCCAAGATTTCTTCCTTCCCCAGTAGGAGCTTACACTCTAGCTAGGGAAGCCAGGCATAGAATCAACTGTATTTTTTTATTCTATTTTTTAAGCTCTTACTATGTGTCAAACGCTGTTTTAAGTGCTGGGGTAGGTACGAGTTAATCAGGCTGGACCCAGTCCCCGGTCCGCGTGGGACTCACGGTCTAAATAGGAGGGAGAACAGGTATTTAAGCTCCCATTTCATAATTGAGGAAACTGAGGCACAGGGAAGTTAAGGGACTTGCCCAAGATCACACAGCAAGCAGCTGGGAAAGGAGGGATTAGAATCCGGTATTCTAACTCCCAGGCCTGCGCTCTTTCCACCAGGCCACGCTGCTTGACCGTTTGCTGTGTGCAGAGCATTGTACTAAGCACTTGGGAGAGTGCAATATAACAGAGTTGGTAGACCCTGACCTAAACTAGTTTACCATCTATTTTAAATATTTTAAATATTAAAATATTTAACATTTGAAAACATTTTAAATATTTGAATTTAGAATTAGAACATTTTAAAACATTTTAAATATTTGAATTTAGAATAAGAATTTAGAATATTCAATACTCTAAACATCGAATATGCCAGTACATACACAATTTTAGGGAGGAGAGGGACGAGTGAAATGTCCATATCACAAAGCATTCGCTTGAGTGGATATAAGAGCAGTTGATTAACTTTCCCCGCATTTGGGTAGCAGGGTTCTCATGAATTCATCGGTTATCTTTGTGACCTTTCTGTTGCAGCTCATCCTTTTTCAACAAATGCAAAAATCCCCGTGGCATCACATAGTCCATCTGAACGTTTGTTCTGAGACACTCATGGATCAGATTGCAATAGAACCACAGAAGGGTCCGGATAGTCAGAAAGAAAATATGCTTCAAATATATCTGGGAAAAGGGCAAAGGGAAGTATTGCTATTGTAGTCCACGCTCCCAAGTGCTTAGTACAGTGCTCCGTACATAGTAAGTGCTCAGTAAATACCATCGATTGATTATACTATTAAAAGAAGAGGGAAAGGTACCAGATAATCGGTCTCAAAGTCGACGAGGAAGGCAGAACAGGTCATTTATTCCCATTTTAAAGATGAGAAAACAGAGGCTCAGAAAGTTGGGTGACAACATCTAAATAGGGGAGCAGAGGCAAGAACTAGGACTCCAAACTCCTCATCCCATGTTCTTCTAGGCCATACTATCTCCCGTGGAAGCAATCAATCAGTGCTATTTAATGAGCACTTACTGGGGAGAGCAGCGTGGCTCAGTGCAAAGAGCCCAGGTTTGGGAGTCAGAGGTCATGGGTTCGAATCCCAGCTCTGCCACTTGTCGGCTGTGTGACTGTGGGCGAGTCACTTAACTTCTCTGTGCCTCAGTTCCCTCATCTGTAAAATGGGGATTAAGACTGTGAGCCCCATGTGGGACAACGTGATTCCCCTATGTCTACCCCAGCGCTTAGAACAGTGCTCGGCACATAGTAAGCGCTTAACAAATATCAACATTATTAAATAGGTACAAGGTAATCAGATTGTCCCACGTGGGGCTCACAGTCTTCATCTCCATTTTACAGATGAGGTAACTGAGGCACAGAGAAGTGAAGTGACTTGCCCAAAGTCATACAGCTGAGAAGTGGCAGAGCCGGGATTAGAGCCCACGACCTCCGACTCCCAAGCTCAGGCTCTTTCCACTAAGCCACGCTGCTTCTGAAGAGCCGTGAGCAGAGGAGATATTACAAAGAAGAAAGACCACGGCCTTTAAGAAATCATTCCGCTTCCTTTAGCCCAGAGAAACGATGGTTGAGGGGAGATTTAAGAACTGTCTTCCTCTTAGTTGAAATCAACTCTGTCACACAGAGGAACGTGACCAGTCGTTCTACATATCCAATAAGGTCGAACAAGGGGAAATTCACTTAACTGTCACATGTGAGGTTTAAATGAGACACAGAGAACTTTCTGGAAGAGAAGACTAACCAAATTATAGTGCCGCCTTTGCGCTTTGATGTGGACGCTTTATTCGCAGAGAAGCAGCGGGGCTCAGTGGGAAGAGCACGGGCTTGGGAGTCAGAGGTCATGAGTTCGAATCCCAGCTCTGCCACTTGTCAGCTGTGTGACTGTGGGCAAGTCGCTTAACGTCTCTGGGCCTCAATTACCTCATCTGTAAAATGGGGATTCACTGTGAGTGAGCCTCACGTGGGACCACCTGATTACCCTGTATCTCCCCCAGCGCTTAGAACAGTGCTCTGCGTATAGTAAGCGCTTAACGGATACCAACATTATTATTACTCATTCCATCCTCAACTCCACAGCATCGTGTACGTAGCCGTAATTTATTTACATTAATGTCTGTCTCCCCCTCTACACAGTAAACTCCTTGTGGACTGGGAACGTGTCTACTAGCTCTGGTGCATGCAACACCCCCAGTTGCCTAGTACCATGCTCAGCACTCAATAAATATGATTGTTTGAAGACCTCTACAGCAACACTGTCCTCTGTCTGGTTCATCTTTTCCTTAAGGCAGAGGGGTGGATTAATTGGCCTTTCAAGTGTCCTATAAACCTCCAAATCCCATCCCATTTTACCCGGGAAAGAACCACCAGGATGAATCCTGGAGTGAGCTGGAGTCTTTCCCATGAACACCACGCAGCTGGTGACATCTAGTGATATTGAAGAGTATCTGCCCGTAAGAATGGCTTTTTCCATCCCTGGCTCTCCTGAAGTTCATTCGAAAGGATGAGGGAAACTTGAAAGATTATCGAGTCCAACCCCCGCTTTCGGGCAGACTCCCCGAGACGGAAAGTAATCCACAATGAAGCGTTTGGCTCCCTTAGATTTCTTTCACGGTTTCTCAGTCTGGGGAAATGCAATTTCCAATGCAAAATGACCTCTCTTTGCTAAACTCCCAAACGCTTAGTACGGTGCTTTGCATAGAGTAAGCTCTCAAGAAATGGGATTATTAATAATAGTTATAATAATAAATTGTTCCATGTTTGACGAGACCTCACCCAGACTTCCTAATAATCACAGATTTATTCCCTTATGCTTTGTTGACCTTTCCTCAAGAATTTCCCCTCACGCATACAGTTCCCAGGACCCAGTTCTAGCTCTCACCGGTGCCCTCCTAATTTCTATCACTTTTTTGTAATGGCATTTGTTAAAAGCTTACTATGTATTACGCACTGTTCTATGTTCAGGGGGTAGATACATGTCAACCAGGCTGGATACAGCCCCTGTCCCACATGGAGCTCAGAGTCTAAGTAGTGGGGAGAACAGTTACCGAATCCCAATTTCGCAGTTGAGGAAACTGAGTCACAGAGAAGTAAAGTGATTTAAGGTTACACAGGAGGCAAGTGATGGAGCTGGGGTTAAAACCCAGGTCCTCTGGCTCCCGGGGCCCCGCTTTATCCACTGGGCCATGCTGCTTTCCCTACAACAAACCTGGAGAAGTTTTCTAAAGAAACTGGATAATCTCAACTGCCTTCTCCTGTCACTCCTCTCCACTGGGGACTGCAGCCCTGGATTATCCAAAGGAAGAGCAATACGCACCCCTCCATCCCAAAGGTGCTCAGCTAGAGCTACTCTCCAACAGGGTAGAGCATCATTTGCATCTTTGCCAAACATTCCTATGGAGGGGGGTTGAACTAGAAGCTCGGGAAAGAGCACCAAACACACAGGTTCTGAGGGAAGCAGCATGGCCTAGTGGCTAGAGCAGGGGTCTGGGACTCAGAGAGACCTGGATTCTAATCCCAGTTTCCACACTTGTCCGCTGTGTGACCTTGGACAAGTCACCACTTCTCTGGGCCTCGGTTCCCTCATCTGAAAAATGAGACTAGATAGACCCCCACATGAGATACGGATGGTGTCCAACCTGATTACCTTGTTTAGTAGAGTGTTTGATACATAGTAAGCACTCGACAAATACTATTAAAATAATGGACCTATTTATAACCCAGAAATTGAGATGATAAATGCCTGGGTCAAGGAGTGAACCCAGCCAGAGGTCAGAAGGAGGATCTCTACCGGCTTCCGGATTCAGAGGCCGAGGCTCGCAAATCTGGAAAGTGAGAATCGGGCTACGTAACCGAGCGGAGCGCGGAGGGACACATCCGGGACGATGCGCTATCTTGACTGACCGTTCAGAGGCCGGACCTGGCAGCTGAAGTCCGTGGTGGTTGCGTTGTCTGAAACGGTGCAGGGGACACCACAGACTGCAGCCGAAATGTTTCCTGGAGAAAAGCCAGCTCCGCGCACGTGCACCATCCCTCCGCCCAGGCAACCTTCAAAGGCAAGCGTTACAGTCAACCACACAACAGGGTAAAAATAATAGTAATAGCAATAATGATGATGGGGCTTGTTAAGCACTTACACAGCGCTTAACAAGCCCCATCATCATTATTGCTACTGATTTTATTATTTTAGTTTATTATTACTAAGCACTCACAATGTGTCAAGCACTGTTCAGAGCACTGGAGTAGATACAAGTTAATCAGGTTGGACACAGTCCCTGTCCCACATTCTTAATCCCCATTTTACAGATGAGGTAACCGAGGCCCAGAGAAGTGAAGTGACTTGCCCGAGATCACACAGCAGATATGTGGCAGAGCCAGAATTAGAACCCAGGTCTTTCTGACTCCCAGGCCTGTGCTCTATCCATTAAGCTAAGTCAGAATGTCATAGATCCTACCTGCCAGGCCTCTGCCTCACTTCTCAACCCCGTGTCCCTTCTCTGAGAGCCGCCCCATAGTCCTCTGCTTGGGGTGTAACGGAAAGAACGTGGGGCTGGAAGTCAGAGGAGCTAAAAATTGCGGTGTTTGTGAAACATTTAACACGTGTCAAACACTGTGTACTGAGCTCTGGGGTAGACATAAGATAATCAGGTCCCTGAGTAGGAGGGAGAACAGGTATTGAATAGCCATTTTGTAGATGAGGGAATTGAGGCCCAGAGAAGTAAAATGAGTCCCCCAACATCACACAGATGATACGTGGCAGAGCCAGAGTTAGAATCCAGGTCCTCTGACTCCCAGGCCGGGACTTTTTTCACGCAGCCGCGCTGTTTCTTGCTATGCCACGCTACTTCTCCTCTCACATCAACCTAGTTAAGGTGAGGGCATTAACAGCCCAGTCATGAAAGAAATCCATTCACATCCTGAAAACCAGCTGACCAGCACAGGTCCATATTGAAGTCCCTATAACAACAGTAATAATGATAGTAGTATTTATTAAGCGTTTACTATGAGCAGCATGGCCTAGTGGAAAGACCGCGAGCCTGGGAGTCAGAGGATCTGGGTTCTAATCCCAGTTCTGCCGCGTTACGAGCTGTGTGATCAGTTACCTCATCTGTAAAATGAGGCTTCAATACCTATTCTCTTGCCTAGATTGTGAGCTCCACTGTGTACTCAGCAATATTTATTCGATAGTATTTATTGAGCGCTTACTATGTACAGAGCACTGAACTAAGAGCTTGGAATATACAATGGAGGACCAGGACTGTGTATCATGACATCTCGACCGGACTATCTTTTATCTTCCTCAGTGCTTAGAACAGTGCTCAACACATAGTAACTGCTTAAATACCACAATTATTAAGCACTCGGGTAATGAGGTCAGACCCAACCCCTATCCCACATGGGCTCACAACCTAAACGAGGGGAAGAACAAGTATTTAATCCTCATTTTACAGGTAAAGAAACTCAGACCCAGAGAAGTCAAGTGACTTGGCCAGGGTCACAAAGTAGACAAGGGCCAGAGCTGGGATTAGCAGCCAGGTGGAAAACAGAAGCAATTGGAATTAATCAGGGATGCATTTTTAAACATTTAATTTGGGGCTCCACCCCTGACAAACCTCTGGACAGGAACCCAGGATTGTATGCCAAGTGACGACCTTGATGGGAGAAAGCAACAAGGTGGTTGAAATGAAATACAGTCTTTCATTTAGCCCAGGGACAAAAAGAGAATTTATATGTGGGTCGCTTTGTCCAATTAAGTGACTGAATGATATAATAATTTAAATTGGTCAATAACATCAGAACAAAATGCATTCTTCCATTCACAAAATTTACTCTCAAACCATATTCTTTCTGGAAAAAAAATAACCACCAGATCAGTAAATTTAGCCACCTGATAGCCTCTTAAAAACTCAGAAAAGTAAATCCAATCATTTTTCAGTCTTTCCCCCTCCTCAGTCTCATTTCATTTCCCAGAGAAATCACAAATATAAGCTGTTACCCCATTTACCCAGATAATTTTTTGACTACACTGTAAGTCCATTATGGGCAGGGAACGTGTCCGCTACTTCCGTTGCATCATACTCTCCCAAGCGATTAGAACGGTGCCCTGCAAATAGTAAGCATGAGAAGCAGTGTGGTTTAGTGGGAAGAGCATGGGCTTGGGAGTCAGAGGTCGTGGATTCTAATCCCAACTCCGTCACTTGTCAGCTGTGTGACTTTGGGTGAGTCACTTCACTTCTCTGTGCCTCAGTTACCTCATCTGTAAAATGGAGATTAAGACTGTGAGCCCCACATGGGATGACCTGATTACCTTGTAACTATCCCAGCGCTTAGAACAGTGCTTTCCACACTGGAAGCACTTAAATACCATCATTCGATTCAATAAATACCACTGATTGAAAATGTTTTGTCTTACCAAAATTGCTGGATATCGATGCAACGGTAACTTCAGATACATAAGTCAGAGTGGAAGAGGCCCAACCTCTGAGGAGGTCATGACCTCTGACCTGATATTCCCCTGCAGGAAGAGATGGAACCAAGCACCGTAGAACGGTCCAGTTGCCGTTGACGCCCAGGCAGGGTGACTCCCCAATGAGAATCCGCATGTTCTCGACGGCAGAGATCTGAGCCACCCCGATGGAGAGGATGAGATCCTCTGGTGGAGACGCGAAAAGCAACACTGGCGTGGAGGCTTCCTCGTAATCAATCGCCCCCGTGGGATAGGCGACGCCGTCGATTTCTAGCTTTAGAGGAACGCTACCGTTCCCCGCGGGAAGGACGCATCGAATAAGCCCAGAACCGACATCCAGTGGGAGGCAGGGTTCCTCCCCCACTAGGACCATGGTAGTGTTCTGACCCTGCAGAGCTGCACCCTGTAGGGTCAGAAGCCCCCCACCCCAGACTCCAAAGCTCGGGGGGAAGAAACGGAGAACCCTTGGAGTGATGCTGAACCCACTGGTTCCACTGGCCATGCAAGCTCGCCCATTTCTCTCATTGAAGACCGACAGGTGATGGTGACCAGGGGAGATGTCAATCACCTGGCACTCCACCAGCCCAGTTTCATTAAAGAAAGTGACGGGACAGGGAAGTTGGTCATCGACCACAACCGTCAGTTCGTTGCTCCCCCTGGCCAGCCTCTGACCCCTGATCAACAATTTGGTCAGCCTCCCATCATCCCTGAGGGTCAAAGCGTCCACTGTGGGGGTTGCGTCTTCCACCAGTTGAAGGGAACAGCTTTCAAGGCATGCACTTGCTATCCCGTTGACCGTGACCGTAACATTCAGCACTTGAGACGCCACAGAAGAGGAGCCGTCCCCCGGAAGGACCAGGCAACTGATTTCCCTATCTCCCAAACTCCGGAGCTCACAAGTGTAAGGCCCAGGGAGATCAACTTCCACCTCCTTGCTTCTGGACCGGAATGCCGAGCCCTTCACGGTCAGCAGAGTCCCGCCACAGATGGAACCCTGACCGGGCAAGACGCCAGTGATTTGAGGTGCCACCGTGAAGTTCTGCAACCCAGCCGACATATTGGCAAATCCCATCTGCTTCTGGAGAACCCGGAAGGGATACGTCCCAGCTTCCAAGCTGCCCAAGGGCAAGGAGCACTCGGCCAGAGACTCGGTGCCGTTGGTGACCCGCAGCTCCAGGTCACATGTCACATCGCCGAGCATGGCCTCTGAGGAGGATAAATGAGTCCCTTCCACACGCAACCTCAAACGGCCATCCACCGTCTCCCCTTGCAGAGCTGTGACTAAGGGAGTTAAATTTGCTTGATACCAAAAGGTCAGGTTTGACTGCCCCGCGAGTGAAGGGGCACCATGGGCGATGGACTGTTTGCCAATCCGCACCTCCACGGGGGCGGGAACAGTTTGGGAATCCAAACTAGCCATGGGAAAGGCTGGTGGCACCTGGCACCAGATGGTATCCTCAGTTGACTGCAGGATATCACAGGCCTGGGAGCTCACGGATACGGAAATCAAGGCTGGGTCTTCGCTGAACCCCAGTCCAGAAAGAGTAAGGGTGGTTCCGCCTAAGATGACAGTTTTTGAAACAGAAAATTAGAAACAAATCACATTAAGGAAAGGTTCCTGCAGAATGTAAGTTACTTATCAGACTGTAAGCTCCCTGTAGGCAGAGATCGTCCAACAGTATTGCGTTGTATTTTCCCAAGCATTTATCAAAGGTATTTATTGACTGCTTACTGTGTGCAGAGCACTGTACTCAGCACTGGGGAGAGTACAGTACAACAGAGTTGGTAGACATATTCCTTGTCCTCAAGGAGCTTGCTTATAGTCTAGAGTTTAATAGCACGTTCTGCACACAGTACTTGCTCAATAAATATGATTGATTTATGAATCGAGTGGGTCCTGGATGGGCAAGGACTCTTCTTAGGAATGCAACCTCCCTCCACCTAAAACCAGGTGGTAAAAGATCTTGGAATCAAACCCCCATTTCACCCTATGGTTTCAAAGAAGTTTCAGGGTAGAAATTTTACCTACCAGTCAGGAAAATTTTTAATTTTTAATCGACAATGCAAGGATGTCTGATTCACCTGGTGCTCCTACAATGCAGAGGGTGGATTTGTATTCTTGCCCAGAGCTGCTTCGAGGAAAACTCTTACTAAAGCCCTCACCTGTTTCAACACCACGTGCACAAAGCCACGGCATGTTATATCCAAACCGGCTCACAGTCGATGAATGATTCCTAATTCCCAACAATATTCCCACCAAAATTTGGAGTGAACACATACTTTGAGATAGAACCATTAAGATTGTGAGCCCCAAGTGGGATGGGGACTGTGTCCAACCCAATTTTTTGGTATCCACTCCAGTTCTTAGCCCAGTGCCTGGCACATAGTAAGCACTTAAATAATGCAATTATTATTTTTTATTATGATTATCATTGCCCAAATATGGAACAGAGCAGTGGCTGCAGCCCAGTGAGAAAGGCAACTCTGCCTTCATTTAGAACAGGGAAGTTCCATTTCTAACACTTTACTATTGGTTTGAATGAACGCTATCACGTCTACCAACTACGACGTATTATACTTCCCCAGGCACTTAGTACAGTGCTCTGCACACAGTAATCACTCAATAAATACACTGATTGATTTAAGTTAAAACTGTAGCACATGTTAAGGGCTTATTCTGGTTAAGTCACTTAACTTCTCTGTGCCTCCGTTCCTTCATCTATAAACTGGGGAATAAGACAGTGAGTCCCACATGGGACAACCTGATTACCTTCTATCTCCCCCAGCGCTGAGAACAGTGCTTGGCACATAGTAAGCGCTTACCAAACCCATCATTATTATTATTAAGAACTGGGATAGATACAAGATCATCACGTCGCAACAGTACTGCCGATTGCGAAAAATCAGTCTTCCTAAAGACACCCACCGAAACCTGAATGGAAGAGTGAGTGAAGCAGTCGCAAGAGGAATCCACGCTGAAAGTGTGACACCTGCGAGACTGTAGGAAATTCCCCAACCACATTATGTTTGTGCAAATGAGTATACGAGCCATATGCATCATAAGCATATACATTCCCTCTAGACTGTCAGCTTCTTATGGACAGGGAATGTATCTAACAACTCTGTTATATTGTACTCTCCCAAGTGCTTACCACGGTGCTCTGCTCACAGTAATCCCTCGATAAATATGGTCGATCGATATGGCCATTACATAATTCTGCTCCCTTAAAAGCGTGAGCCGACAAGTCAGGGGACCTGGTTCTAATCCTAGATCAGGTACTTGCCTGCTGTGTGATCTTGGGCGAGTCACTTGATTATTCTGTGTCTCAGTTTCCACATCTGTAAAATGGTGACTGCTTAGACTGTGAGTCCTTTGTGGAGCAATAATGCGTCCGGCGTGATTATCTTGTATCTACCCAAGTGCTTAGTAAGCACTCGGATACCACAATTATTATTATATACCTATATAATAGTGATGATATTTGTTAAACACTTACTATGTGCCCAGCATACAAGTTAACGATAATGATAATGATAATAATGATGGTATTTTGTTAAGCATTTACTATGTGCCAAGCACTGTTCTAAACACTGGGTTAGACACAAGTTAATCAGGTTGGACACAGTCCCTGTCTCACACGGTGCTCACACTCTCAATCCCCATTTTACAGATCTGGGGCCTAGAGGAAGTGAAATGACTTGCCCAGGGTCATATAGCAGACGTGTGGTGAATCTGGGATTAGAACCCCGGATACCTCTGACTCTCAGGCCCTTGCTCTATCCTCTAGGCCACACTACTTCAACCTAAACAGTCAGATTCCTCTGAGACCCAGGGGATTGACTGTCCCATTCATATCCAGGACAGCTGGCTCCAGCCTCCTGACTGACTCCGTAGAAGACAGCACAAAAGTGGTTTCTTCAGATTACTTACCTAAAAGCGAGCCACAGCAGGGGTCGATACTGAAGACTTCCAAGAGGTATTGGATTTGCAGATCAATCCTGCAGAACACAAAGGTCTCCCCGCTGAAGATTTGCCAGACCAAATCACTGGCATGTGCTTATTAATACTTTCTTTTGGCTAGAACTTTGCTCCAGAAGTCCCCCTGTGAGTTCATCCTCTATAACCGCTAAAATCCATCTTCTCTTCTCCGCCCAAACTGTTAGCATGTTAATCCAAGCGCTTATCCTATCCCATCTTGATTACTCTATCAGCCACCTAACTGATTCCTGTCTCTCCCCACTTCAGTCAGTATTTCACTCTGTTGCCTGGATCATTTTTCTACAGTAACGTTCAGTCCATATTTCCCCGGTTACCCATCCAACTCCACATCAAACAGAAACTCCTCACCGTCGGCTTTAAAACACTCGATCACCTCGCCCTTCTTACTTCACCTCACTAGTCTCCTTCTACCAGCCCACTTTGCTCCTCTAGTGCCAACCTTCTCACTGTACCTCAATCTCCTCTATCTCTTCGCCAACCTCTCGCCCCCATCCTGCCTCTGGCTTGGAACGCCCTCCCCCTCATACCCGACAGATTACTCCCTCTGCCTTCAAAGCTTATCATAATAATAATAATGTTGGTATTTGTTAAGCGCTTACTATGTGCCGAGCACTGTTCTAAGCGCTGGGGTAGACATAGGGGAATCAGGTCGTCCCACGTGGGGATCAGTCTTAATCCCCATTTTACAGATGAGGGAACTGAGGCACAGAGAAGTTAAGTGACTTGCCCACAGTCACACAGCCGACAAGTGGCAGAGCTGGGATTCGAACTCATGAGCCTTATTGAAAGCACGACTCCTCAAAGAGGCCTTCCCTCCCGACTAAGACCTCTTTACCTTTTCTTCCACTCCCTTCTGCGTCATCTGACTTGCTCCCTTCATACATCCCGCCTCCCAACCCCACAACACGTATATCCATAATTGATTTATATATACATTAATGTCTGTCTCTCCCTCTAAGCTCTTTGAGGGCAGGGAATGTGTCTATTATGAGAAGCAGCGTGGCTCAGTGGAAAGAGCCCGGGCTTGGGAGTCAGAGGTCATGGGTTCGAATCCCAGCTCTACCACTTGTCAGCTGTGTGACCGTGGGCAAGTCACTTAACTTCTCTGTGCCTCAGTTACCTCATCTGTAAAATGGGGATGAAGACTGAGCCCCACGTGGGACAATCTGATTACCCTGTATCTACTCCAGCGCTTAGAACAGTTCTCTGCACATAGTCAGCGCTTAACAAATACCAACATTATTATTATACTGTTATATTGTACTTTCCCGAGTGCTTAATACTGTGTTCTGCACACAGTAAGCTGGATTGATTCCTCTCTGCCCCCCTGCCTCTCCATCAATTCCCTACAGCATTCCCTACCTTAGCCTGGGGGGGGTGGGGGTGCAGGGGAAGCACCAACCTACAAGTGCAGAGAGACCAAAACAAAAGCAGGATGGGGCGACTGAGGATCACACAACATCCTTTATGGGAATTTCAATTCCCAGTAGTAGTAATGTAATAGATTCTGCAGCTCTTTGCTCTTTCTTGTGTGTTTGCTTTTCCCAGGAACGTTGAGGCCAGAGGTTTTTGTTCCCGTAGCTTAAGGGTGGGAGGGGCAGGACTAGTCAGTGAGGTAGTTAGGAGGGTAGTGAGAAAGGAGGATCCAATGCAAATTTTGTTTGCCAATCACAGGTCATCAGATTCTCATGGACAGAGAACAAATTTTTTCAGCCAATCTCGGGCCAGCAGAGCCTTAACCTCAATTGGGGTTAAGGAGAATGGAAGTCTAGCCACAGATTCTGTCTGCCATCGCCCCCACTGGTGACTGAACAGGGGCCACCTTTCCGGTCACCGTCCAGAAAACGGAAGCCAAGCAGCTCTGTCCCTCACCCCCAAATTCTCATATAGGGATTCCGCACGCCTAGGTGAAGTGGGAGCTGTGAGTTGGATTCGGAAATAAGGTATGCAGCATAAATACCGGGGATGGATGACTTTTAGAAAGTAACAGCAAGGCCACCCTCACTTAGCAGAAGAGTTGCTGTCGAGCTGCCGCATCATCCTGCCATGCTTTTTAAACCACCGTTTACCGAGGGGAAGACAAACTCCTTAGGGTCAGCTACAGACACCTCTGCTCCCCACTCTCAAAAATCCTTCAATTTGATGGCCCCTTCACCCTATTATCACCTCACTGCCGAGCCCCAATTTCACGGAGAGGCCCAAGGCCAGAGCTTCCCCCCTGCAAATGGCTGACTAGCAAGCCGTCAGCGGGCTGGGGGAGAAAGAAGACCCTCCCTCTTACCCGTCCGAGCCGATGCGGATTCCATTCATCGTAACTGAAATGGGGTGCCATCCCAAAGGCAGGGGGGGCAGCGTCACATAGAATCCTTCGGGCACTTGCTCTCGGACCCAGGCCGGGTCTCCTCCGACATGGACTTGGACATCCAAGTCCGTATACTCTTCCAGTGAACTGGTCCTGATAAAGAGGGTCTGGTCTCCTGCAAGGAGAAGACGATGGGCCGGGTTGGTGGCATCAATCAGATTCCGCTTCCAGTTCCAATCACAGGGAATGAGTCCCCCTCCACCACCCCAAAACGCTCACTTGCACACTCTTCGCAGTGAATTTGTGATCGCTAGGAAGGCATGGAGCAAACTGTGGCATATACTGGAACCGTGTAGCCGGTAAGCTCGCTGTGGGCGGGGAATGGATAGAGCACAGGCCTGGGAGTTGTAAGGATCTGGGTTCTAGTCCCAGCTTGGCCACCTGTCTGCCTCTGTGTGTCCTTGGAAAAGTCACTTCATTCCGCTGGGTCTCAGTTACCTCATCTCTAAAATGGGGATTAAGATTGTGAGCCCCAAGTGGGACGGGGACTGTGTCCAACTCGATTTACTTGCACTACTCCAGCATTCAGAACAGTGCTTGGAAAACAGTAAGTGCTAAAAAAGTACCATATCAATTATTATGTGCTTGTTATATTATTATATAGTACTCTCCCAAATGCTTACCACAGTGCTCTGCTTACAGACTCAATAAATACAACTGACTGACTGATTTGGTAGTCGCCTAGTGACAAACGAGTTATTGCTTTTCCCAAAATGCCCAATCGCCAGGCCGTAACTGTCACTCTGATATCATTTGAGTTACTCCTCTTCCCCTCGACCGTAAGCTCATGGTGGGCAGGGAACGAGCCTACCAACTCTGTTGTATTTTACTCTCCCAACTGCTTAGTTCTGTAATAGCTGTGGCATTTGTTATGGTTTTAACTATGTGCCAGGTGCTCTACTAAGAGCCGGTGTGGATATAAGCCAAGTGTCCCTGTCTGACATGGGGCTCACAGTCTTAATCCCCATTTAACAGCTGAGATGACAGACACAGAGGAAGTGAAATGACTTGCCCAAGGTCACACAGCAGACAGTACTCTGCACAAAGTTAGCACTCAGTAAATGATTGATACAGATCGTATTTCTCAAAAATATTCTTCACCCTTCTGTTCTCAACCAAGGTTTTCCTCCCTCTCCCCAGATCCCCAACTTGTCTCCCACTAGCCAAGGAGGGATTCATCCCACTGGAATTACCCCTTTGAAAAATTTGAATGGGACTTCACCTCCCCTTGACTACAAAAATATTCCGATGAAGTTTTACACTCGGAAAAATAATTCATCTCATTGTACATATTAATAACAAGAAGTCTTGGATGCTCGGTCAATTGTCAGCTTCATCCTAGATGCCTTTGAGGCACTGGTGTAATTTATTTATTCTTTTCATTATAGAAAGAAAATTCCATTAAAAGCCAAAGTCACTGAACTCCAAACAGAATATTGAGCTCCCTCCTCTCTGGCCACTTGATTGGGAAGAATCTATACCACGGAGGAATTCGACACCACTTTGGTCGCCCGAGGCGGCAAATTCTTCCACTGCTTCGACTTATCTGAACAACGCTGAGATGCTAGAGAAGTGTTCTCAGTTATGCAGCCCAAAGCACTGGGAAATTGCTTGAGAACCAGAATGTGGAGCAAAGACATTCTCTCCCAGAAACGAGGCGTACTTAGATGGAAACATTCATTCAATCGTATTTATCGAGCACTTTACTGTGCGCCAAGCACTGTATAAGTGCTTGGGAGAGTACAACAATAACCAGATACATTCCCTGCCCATAATGAGCTCACAGTCTAGAGAGGACGCTGCATGTGGGCTTGCAGCCTTTATTCACCCTACCCTCAGCCCCTACATATTGGGCTTGCATTTGAATCTGTTCCTTTAAGCACTTGGTATTCACCCCTCCTTCAGCTCCAAAACACTCATCCATGTAGCCGTAATTTATTCATTGCATATTTGTACGATGAACGACGTACATTGTACATTCATTTATTCGATATATAGTCTTCCCCTCTAGACTGTAAGTTCCTTGTGGGCAGGGAACATGTTTATCAACTCTGTTGTATTGTCTTCCCCCAAGTGCTTAGTACGATTCTCTGCACACACTAAAGGCTCAATAAATACAATCGATTGAGTCACTGAGATGCCAGAGTGTTTCATAACTCTTATATTTGCTCAGAATCCCTGGAAAGGCCAAGTTAGAAGCAGAGCAGAGGAGCAAAGGTGAGCGACTAATCCCTAGAACAACTGGTCCTAGGAACAGACAATTAGGTGAATAGCCTGCAGACTATAAGCTCTTTGTAGGCAGGAAATCGGGTCTATTTGTATTGAAAACAATAATAATAACTGGTATTTTTCAAGCGCTTACTATGTGCTAGGCACTGTACTAAGCACTAGGGTGGATACAAAAATTAAGTGGGGCACAGTCTCTGTCCCCCATGGGGCTCACAGCCTCAATCTCCATTTTGCAGAGGAGGTCACTAAGGCACAAAGACGAGTGATTTGCCCTTCAAGGTCACACGGCCGACGAGTGGCGGAGCTGGGATTAGAATACGTAACTTTGACTCCCAGGCCCATGCTCTATCCACTATACTAATTATTGTATTTAAGCGCTTACTATGTGCCAGACACTGTACTAAGCACTGGGGAGAAGATAAAAATCTGGTTGGACACATTCCCTGTCCCACGTGGGATGTTTAGTTTCAATCCCTATTTTATAGATGAGATAACGGAGGCCAAGAGAAGGAGTGACATGCCCAAAGTCACACAGAAGACAAGTGGCGGTCAGGATTAGAACCCATGACCTTCCGACTCCCAGGACCCTGCTCTATCCACTATGCCATGCTGTTTCTTGTATGGCACTGTGCTTTCCCAAGGGTCTAGTAAAGCTCTCTGTGCACAGTAAGCGCTCAGTAAATACCAC
This sequence comes from Ornithorhynchus anatinus, assembly GCF_004115215.2. NCBI lineage: Eukaryota > Metazoa > Chordata > Mammalia > Monotremata > Ornithorhynchidae > Ornithorhynchus > Ornithorhynchus anatinus. The sequence goes on from NC_041749.1 coordinate 16,193,628, forward strand.
CGATTGACAGATGGAAGGAGTTAGAGGTTGAGCTCCAAGAAAGTCTCGCCTCTTTCCACTCAGAGCAATCCAAGCCAACACACCACCCAAAACCATTCCCCACAGAGAGGGAAGGTCAAGTGCTGGATTGGAAGCTTCTTGGGGGCAGGGAACCATGGCTTAATTTGATCACACATTCTTAAGGCCCTAATACAGACCCCTACTCACCGGAGTGAGAAGCAACAAAATCTAGTGGAAGGCACAGAGCACCGGGAGTCAGGAGACTTGGGTTCTAATCCCACTCTCTCGCTTGCCTGCTGCGTGATCTGAGGCAAGTCACTTAACTCCTCTGGGCCTCAGTTTCCTCCTCTGTAAAAGGGGGAATCGACACCTGATCTCCCTCCTGCTTAGACCACGAGCCCTATGTGTCTAGAATGATCACGTTGTGTCTATCCCAGTGCTTAGAACAGTGCTGGGCATGTAGTAAGAGCTTAACAAACACCAGAATCGTTACTAATAGCAGTCATTATGTCCACACAAATAACGATTGATAAATCCAGCGACTGACCTGTCAACAACTGAACATTAGCGGATTGAAGTGTGAGTAAATGACCTTTAGAAACTTATTTGTAAAGCAGCTGGATCTAAGTACGATTGTCCCCATTTTACAGGTGACGGAGCTGAGACAACTAGTATTAGGGATTCCCTGAAAGTCAAATAGCGAGTCGACGGTCTCTGAGTCAGATGCTATCAAACAGCGGTATCTGTTGAGCACTTACTATAATAATAACAGTAATAATTATTATGGTATTTAAGTGCTTACTATGTGCTAAACACTGTTCTCAGTGCTGGGGTAGATAGAGAGTAATCAGGTTGTTCTACATGGGACTCACTTTTAATCCCCATTTTACAGATTCGGTAACAGGCACAGAGAATAATAATGATAATAATGTTGGTATTTGTTAAGCGCTTACTATGTGCAGAGCACTCTTCTAAGCGCCGGGGTAGATATAGGGTAATCAGGTTGTCCCATGTGAGGCTCACAGTCTTAATCCCCATTTTACAGATGAGGTAACTGATTCACAGGGAAGTGAAGTGACTTGCCCAAAGTCACACAGCGGAGAAGCAGCGGAGCCAGGATTAGAACCCACACCCTCTGACTCCCAAACCTGTCCTCTTTCCACTAAACCACGCTGCTTCTCTTGCCGTGCACCATTCCGGCACCTTGAGCCGAGTGTCATACTAAGTGCTTGTTGTTGTTGTCTTAGGCCGTCGAGTCGTGTCCAACATATAGCGACACCGTAGACACGTCTCTCCCTGAATGCTCCACTTCCAACTGCCATTGTTTTGGTAGCGTATCCGTAGAATTTTCTTGGTAAAAATCCCGAAGTGATTTACTATCGCCTCCTTCACACAGTAAACGAGTTTCTGCCCTCGACGTTCTCCCGTGCCGATGCTGCCCAGCAAAAGTGAGTTTTGACTTGTAGCCGATGGCCTTCCGCTCACTAGCCACTGGCCAAGCTAGGAATGGAATGGACAGGCCTCTGCTTCACTCTCCCTCCTATAGTCTTGACTGGTAGAGTACTGGAAACTCTCCAGGTGCAACCCTGATAGGGGTACTAAGTGCTTAGGAGAGTAATAATAATGATTAGTGTTTGTTAAGCACTTACTATGTGCCAAGCATTGGCCTAAGCACTGAGTATAGAACAACCTGTTTCTGTTGTGGGCAGAGATTCTGCTTCCCCTTTTCCCGCTGCTCCCCCTCCGCTCTCTGCTCCCTCCCCCCTTCACCTCCCCTCAGCTAAGCCCCCTTTCCCTCTGCTCCTCCCCCTGTCCCTTTCCCTCCTCTCAGCACTGTGCTCATTTGTATATATTTTATTTCTCTATTTTGTTAATGAGGTGTACATCCCCTTGATTCTATTTATCGTGATTATGTTGTCTGGTTTTTGTCCATCTGTCCCCCCCCCGATTAGACTGTAAGTCCGTCATTGGGCAGGGATTGTCCCTATCTGCTGCTGAATTGTAGATTCCAAGCGCTTAGTACAGTGCTCTGCACATAGTAAGTGCTCAATCAATATTATTGAATGAATGTTTCCTGTCCCTAAGGAGCTTACAGTTCTAGAGGAGGAGACAGACATTAATTTGATTATGTAGTATGTAATTGAAAAATACATATGTAAGTGCTTTAAAGTTGAATGTGGGGAGAATATAAAATGCCAAAAAAGGCTAGAAATCTTGTATCCTGAATCACAGTCTGGCTTTCTATCACCAGGACCGCTCCTCTAAACTTGAAGTTCCTGGTGGGCAGGGACTGTACTTACCAACTCTATTATACCATACTCTCCCAAGAACTTAATGCAATACCATACACAGTTAATATTAGATTGATGGACTAATTTTCTGGAGCTCTCAGAAGCTCCTAAGTGCTGGAAAATGATGCGGAGATGGCCTTAAAGGTAACGGGCGCTTCCCAAGTTTCAGCTCTTAAGACGTCAAAGGGGCTAACGGTTTTTGACATCTTATATGGTGCTGGTCTTTCTGTGGGCAATTAAATCATTCCTTGACTGAGCGAGGACCCAGAAATCTGCGTTTTAATTGCATTTCTCCTTGCTGTTGAGTAATCAAGAATCACGACAAGCCAGGATTTTGGTAGATCAAACCAAGGACCCAGGGAGTGTCAGGCTAGCGTAAGAAATGCCCGATCAAGTGGCAGGAAGCCAGTCAGTCTAGGCTGAGAGCCCTTCCTCTAGACTGTGACCTCGCTGTGGGAAAGAATGTGTCTGTTGTTATATTTTATTCTCCCAAGCACTCAGTACCATGCTTTGCACTTGGTAAGCACTCAATAGATATAATTGAATTGAATTGCATTTAGGAATTCCCCAGGGCCTTGAAATGGACACTGTGCTGAGTGCCTCACAGCCTAGTCAATCATATTTACTGAGTCCTTAGTGTGTTCAGACCACTGTACTAAGCGCTTGGGAGAGTATAATATAACAAGAAACAGACACATTCCCTGCCCAAAATGAGATTACAGACAAGATGGGAGGAAACAGATGCTAATATACATAAATTACAGTTATATACATCCAACAAGGAGAAGGTGCTAGAAGACACTTTGGTATTTTTAAAAATGATATTTGTTCAACACTTGTTATGTGTCTAGCACTTTTTATGTGTCTAAATACTGGGGTAGATACAAAGTTCACCTGGTGGGGGACAGTCCCCATCCTACCTGAGGCTCAGAGTCAAGAGGGAGAACAGGTATTGAATCCCCATTTTCCATTTGAGGAAACTGAGGCACTGAGAAGTTAAGTGACTTGTGCATATTCATATTAATATCTGTCTCCCTGTTTAGACTGTAAACTTGTTATGGACAAGGAAGGTGTCTGCTAATTCTGCCACACTGCACTCTCCCAAGCACCTAGTACGGTTCTCTGTACATAGTAAGCACAAGTAAATACCAGTGACTGATTGGTTGTCCAATGTCACACAGCAGGCAAGTGAAGGAGCCAGAATTAGAACCCAGGTCCTCTGGCTCTCAGGCCCATGCTCTCTCCACTAAGTGACAGTGTTTCCCCATTTGTGAAATCTATTTATTTATGAATGTATATTAATGTCTGTCTCCTCCTCTAGACTGTAAGCTCATTGTGAGTAGGCAGTGTATCTGTTGTAATAATAATGTTGGTATTTGTTAAGCGCTTACTATGTGCAGAGCACTGTTGTAAGCACTGGGGTAGACACAGGGGAATCAGGTTGTCCCACGTGAGGCTCACAGTCTTAATCCCCATTTTACAGATGAGGGAACTGAGGCACGGAGAAGTGAAGTGACTTGCCCACAGTCACACAGCTGACAAGTGGCAGAGCCAGGATTCGAACCCCTGACCTCTGACTCCGAAGCCCAGGCCCTTTCCACTGAGCCACGCATTCTCCTCAGCACTTAATACAAGATGCGCTCAATAAATACGATTGAATGAATGAATTTACCTGCTGTGTTGCTTCCGTTCCTGCTTAGAGACAAGACAATTGGATTTAAGGACAGGGAATACGTCACGGCGTCTGGGAGAACAGCAGACTGGTTCCCACTGATGATGGTCACATTCACGGTGGGTCCGTCATCCCCCTGAAAATCCAGTTTAAGCAGCGATTAGTTTCGGACTTCAGAAAGGTGCCCCTTCAAAGTTGTGCATTTTCCAATGGCTTCCACCACAGTCTGAATCTTTCTTAAAGGTTCTTCCCTTAAGATATGAGGAGGAAATCCATTTATAGGGGATAGCTACGAAGCTGTCCTGTCCGGAGGCATAGAGTGGCCATCGGAGCCCTTTGGCAATCTGGTCCCGAGCAGCCAGAACTTCAGGAGAAAGGGAATTCCACCAGCTGGTGCTGAACCCTAAACACACACAGCCCTCCAATGTGGGAATCCGCTGTTCATTTCCCGGATCCCGGCCCTGGGGCCGTCAGCAGCGTGGCTCAGTGGAAAGAGCCCGGGCTTGGGAGTCAAAGGTCGTGGGTTCAAATCCCAGCTCAGCCACTTGTCAGCTGTGTGAATTTGGGCAAGTCACTTAATTTCTCTGTGCCTCAGTTACCTCATCTGCCAAATTGGGATTAAGACAGTGAGTCTCAAGTGGGACAACCTGATCACCTTGTATCCTTGTATTATTATTAATGATGGTATTTGTTAAGCGCTTACTATGCGCCAGACACTGTTCTAAGCAATGAGATAGATACAAGATAATCGGGTTGGACACAGTCCCTGTTAATAGTCAATTCCCATTTCACAGATGAGGTAACTGAGGCAGAGAGAAGTTAAATGACTTGCCCAAGGTCATACAACAGACAAGTGGCAGAGCCGGAGTTAGAACCCAGATCCTTCTGACTCCCAGGCCCAGACTCTATCCACTAGGACATAGCAGCAGCCCAGTCAGGAAAGATCCCATTTCCTGAAGGGACCCGGGTGCTCCAAGCCAAGGGGGGGGGGGGGGGGGTCACGAGAAGGAGGAGGAGAGAGATGAATGTAGGATGGAGAAGAGAGGGAAGAGAGAAGGAGACCCACCCTTAGAGGGTTCTTCTTACCCGAGGAGGAAGTCTGCACTGGATGCTCAATGAGCTGATGGTTGTGTTCCTGATGGGACAAGGCTGAGACCCAACCAGTATCAGGCTGACTCCTTCCAAACTGGTACCTCCGAGAGTGACCCAGCGGCCCCCTGCAATGGCAACATTTTCACCTTAAAGCGTGGATCATTAACAACAACAAACAAACAAAACAAAATGTGTTAAGCACTATGTGCCCAGCGCTGGGCTAAGAGCTAGGGTAGATACACTACAAATCAGATCAGACACAGTCCCTGTCCCACATGCGGCTTACAGCCGAAGGGAGGAGGAGAAAAGTCTAATCCCAGCTCTGCCACCTGACTGCTGCATGACCTCGGGCAGGTTATTTCATTTCTCTGTCCCGCAGTTTTCTCATCTGTAAAATAGGGATTAGTTCCTACGCCCTCCTACTTAGACTTTGAGTCCCACGAAGGTCAGGAACCGAGTCCGACCCGATTATCTTGTATCTACCCCAGTGCTTAGAACTGTATTTGGCATATAGTAAGGGCTTAACAAGTACCATAAGTATTATTAATTGCTCAATCTCCATTTTACTGAGGAGGAGAGGAAGGTACAAAGAAAGCAAATGGCCTGCCCAAGGTCACACAGCAGGCAAATGACAATATCTTTAGAACTTGCACTCAGTAAATACCACCATTACCTCTAGACTGCAGAGTGCCAGAGTAACAGGGCTGCTCTGTGGAGGAGGAGGAGATATTTGAACCAAAGGGGAAATTAACAGGCTGCCGGAAAAGGACTGAAGTTTGAAATCAAAATGTAACCGCTTGGGTGGATGGTGAGGGACTAGAGGGAGACCACATTGTAGTCGAAAGAGACTGGGCCTCTGAGTCCTAGTGGACCTAGGCTCAGACTCTGTCACTGACCAGCTGAGGGAGTTTCGGGCCAGTCATTTACCTTCTCAATGCTTCAATTTCCCCATCTGTAAAATGGGGACCCTCCCTACCTCACAGAGATGTTGTGAGAACAAACAAGAGAAGAGGAATACAGAAGTGCTCCGGAAAATGAAAATGCTATTCAAATTCAAGGTGACGTTGGAATGGGCTACTGAGAGAGATCAAAGGAAATCATCTGATAATAATAATAACGGTGCTATTTGTTGTGCGCTCTCTCTGTGCCAAACACTGCACTACGCACTTGGGAAGATGCAAGATAATACAATAGCCTCTGTCCCAAATAGAGCTCACAGTCTAAATAGCAAAGAGGACAGGTATTGAATCCTCATTTTACAGATAGGGAAACGGAGGCCCAGAGAAGTTAAGTGACTTGCTTAAGGTCACCCGGCAGACGAGTGGCATGACTGGGATTAAAACTCAGGTCCTCTAACTCCTAAGCCCATACTCTTTCCACTAGGCCATGCTGTTTCTCTTCCAGCAGATCTTCAGGAGGAGAAAAGACCTCCAACTTGCCGGGAAATATGATTCTCCCAGAAGACGGTGGATAGATTAGGGCATTTCTAAAAATCTCTCCAGACTTTGGAAGGTTGGCTCACACCTGCCATTTGCACGGTGCTGTCAGATCTGCCTGAGGTGCACCTGTCTGATCTCTATCTACTGGGCACTCACAGTGAGGCTGATGATACTCACCGAGTTCCTCTCTCCCCTTCCCGCAAGAGGAGAGGACCAAGTGCCTCATAAATATACATCTCTTCCCACCTCCCCACCCAAAATATTCTACCCTCCAAGCAGGCTGAAGAGACAAACACCATGGCAAGTTTACAGCAGCCTTTGTCCTCTGCTCTGCTTGATTCATTCATTCAATAAATAGTATTTATTGAGCGCTTACTACGTGTGGAACACTGTCCTAAGCGCTTGGAATGTACAAATCGGTAACAGATTCTTCAGAACATCCCCAGGAGGGACTGAATTCTATTACCTCCGTTTCCCAGGTAAGGAGGAGAGGCTCCGGGAACATCTATTGCCTTTGGTCACCCAACAATCTGGACGAACTTTGGTATTCTTCCCACCTGACAGATGCTCTTAGCACTTGCATCCGAGCCCTTCCGCTACAGAGACCCGGGACTACCAGCCTCCTTTCCTCAGCAGGTTTGTCCTGAATGACCAAAATACTTCATTTGGCAAGGTTGTATGGTAATATCAGCTTACGCAGTGTCCTGGACCCCAGAGGGACATGAGTGAGAACACGAACAGTTGTTCAACCTGGAAGCGAGAGACATACACAGTATGTCCCCCTGGAGATCAGCTATTTGTCCTTCGGAAGGACTTAAATACAAAGCCCAAGTGTTGCCTTTTGGGAGACCCTCTATTATTAACAATAATAATAATAATTTTGGTAATTGTTTAGGGCTTACTAAGTACCAAGCATTGTATTAAGCAGTGGGGTAGATACAAGACAATCAGCTCAGATAGAGTCCCTGTCCCCCACAGGGCTCATTGTCTAAGTAGGAGTCAGAACAGGCTTTGAATTCCTGTTTTATGATGAAGAAACTCCCGTCATGTAGCAGGCAAGTGGCAGAGCTGGGATTAGAATTCATTCAATAGTATTTATTGAGCGCTTACTATGTGCAGAGCACTGTACTAAGCGCTTGGAATGAACAAGTCGACAACAGATAGAGACAGTGCCTGCCGGTCCTCTGACTCCCACACCTATGTTCTTTCCTTCCACTAGCCCATACAGCTTTTCTGTTCTATTTAAACACTCAAACATCAGCAAGTCTGGGGACGCTTGGGGCAGGGGGTGTTCGGGGGGCGGGGGGGGGGAGACACATAAGAAAAAGACAATAATCCCCAAACCAAACTATAAATCCCAAATGCCCAACACTCAGAGGAAATGGTAAACCTGGGAATATAAAAATTCTGACCATATATCATCTTGATAGTAAACAAGGAGGAGAGGGGACAGGGTGGGATTACAGTCAACCACTGTCCCAAGGCATCTGTATAAAAGCTACTAAATGTTAGGAAGCCTCAACTAATCGGACACTGAGCTAGGGGCAGTCCAAACTTTTTGGATGAGTTTCCAGGAAAGCGATCCAGTTCAACCAGCACAATTCCAATTGCAAGTCCCTCGTGTGATTTTCTAGAATTTTCTTGGACAGTCTAAAAAGGATTGTGCTAGTAAAGCTGATATGAATAGGGAGAGAGGCACCTGCCACGATGTCCAAATAAACCAGTAGAACTTGGTGTAAATTTAAACATGGTTTAAGCGCTTAGTACAGCGTTTTGCACACAGTAAGCACTCAATAAAGACGATTGAACTGATGAATGAACATGGCTGGCTTTCTACATAATAATAATAATAATAATGTTGGTATTTGTTAAACGCTTACTATGTGCCGAGCACTGTTCTAAGCACTGGGGTAGACACAGGGGAATCAGGTTGTCCCACGTGGGGCTCACAGTCTTCATCCCCATTTTACAGATGAGGGAACTGAGGCACAGAGAAGTTAAGTGACTCGCCCACAGTCACACAGCCGACAGTGGCAGAGCTGGGATTCGAACTCATGAGCCCTGACTCCAAAGCCCGTGTTCTTTCCACTGAGCCACGCTGCTTCTCCAAGACATCCAGTCTCAAAGCCGCATGGTCAGATTTCAGGTCACATCCATTGAAGCGGGCCTCGGCTTCCCTTCCGACCTACCGATTTCTGAGCTCGAAGAGGGTTCCACAGCGCTCAGCCTGGGTTTGACGCTCAGGTAGATGGCGTCCCCGCCTCTGGCATGGATCGCCAAGCCGGTAGGCTTCACTCGCACCTGGACCCGATGCTCTCCGACCGGCAGGGCTTCCATCCGGCAGGTGACGTGAGATTGGTTGGCCGACGTGACGGCGCAGTTCCTCTCGCTCACCGATACCTGCACATCCTGCCTGACGGCGGGGAAGCCCGATCCGGTGATAAATGCCGTGAGGTGAAATCCATCCTCTGAAAGGACCAATAGAGCACACACAGCCTGAGCCAGTTCCCAATAATAATTGTGGTATTTGTGACGCGCTTACTCTGTGCCAAGCCCTGTACGGAGCACTGGGTTACCTAGAGAAGCTGCGTGACTCAGTGGAAAAAGCACGGGCTTAGGAGTCAGAGGTCACGGGTTCTAATCCCAGCTCCGCCACCTGTCAGCTTTGTGGCTTTGGGCAAGTCACTTAACTTCTCGGTGCCTCAGTTACTTCATCTGTAAAATGGGGATTAAGACTGTGAGCCTCACGTGGGACGACCTGATTACCTTGTACCTACCCCAGCGCTTAGAACAGTGCTCGGCACATAGTAAGCGCTTAACGAATACCAACATTATTTTTACAAGATAATCAGGTCCCACACGGGGCTCACATTCTAAATAGAAGAACAGGTATTGAATCCCCATTTTGCAGATGAAGGAACTGAGTCACCGAGAAGTTAAGTGACTTACCCAAGGTCACACAGCAGGTATGGGGTGGAGGCAGAATTAGAACCCAGGTCTTCTAACTCCCAGGCTCATGCTCTATTCATCAGGCCGTGCTGCTTTTCCCGGTCCACACGTCTCCACTTCTCAAAAGTCTCTAGTCGTTGTCCATCCACCTCCACATCAAACGCAAATTCCTCAACAACAGCTTTAAGGCACTCAGTCACCTCTCTCCCTACCTCAACTATCTCCTACCACAACTCAACCACCTCACTCCGTTCCTCTAACGTCAACCTACACTCTGAACCTCGACCTCGTCTATCCCTAGTGTTCTATCCACTAGACCCCGCTGCTCTTAGTTAATATCCACGACACTTCCATTTCCTCCTTCTGGGGAGACCAGCCGCCCGCTTGGCTCTGAGCTTGATGTGGCTTCCCCCCCTCAGCTCCGGACCCCACGGACGTACCAAGCTGGTATTCCACAGTGCTGACGCGTGGCGTGGATTCCCCGAGGTACTGGAAAGAACAGGAACCAGCACAGTGGGCTGGGATGTCATTCACCCCCACCACCACCTGTGGAGGTCCGAGAGATGACAAAGATGGCACATCAGATCCGGGGTGGACTTTTCCAAACATTTCCAGGTAAGATTCCCCCACCTGCCTGAAGACTTCTCTAAGCAGCCCCAGCACTACCCCCCTTCCAAAGCAGATTGAGGGTGATAGAAGAGTAAATTATTATTATTAATAATGATCTTGTACTTCCCAAGCGCTTAGTACAGTGCTCTGCACACAGTAAGTGCTCAATAAATGATTGAATGAATGATATTTAAGTGCTTACTATGTGTCAAGCACTGTTCTGGAGTAGATACAAGATAATCAGGTTGGACACAGTCCCTGTCCCACATGGAGCTTACGGTTTTAATCCCCATTTTACAGATGAGGTAACTGAGGCACAGAGAAGTGAAGTGGCTCACCCGAGGTCACATAACAGACAAGTGGCAAAGCCGGGATTAGAACCCAGGTCCTTCGGACTCCCGGGCCCGTGCACTATCCACTAATCGGGCATTCTAGCTAACTTAGATGTTAGAACTGTGACTTTTTTCTTCTCTTTCTTGCTGGGGTGGGGAAACATGAAATCTGGAGCCCCTTGGTAATACTGACTGATCGGTCAATCAATCAGTGGTATTTACTGAGTCCTTTCTGTATGCAGAGCACTTGGACCTGTACCCTTTATGAACAATAATAATAATAACGTTGGTATTCGTTAAGCGCTCACTATGTGCCCAGCACTGTTCTAAGCGCTGGGGTAGATACAGGGTAATCAGGTTGTCCCACGTGAAGCTCACAGTTAATCCCCATTTTACAGATGGGTAACTGAGGCACAGAGAAGTGACTTGCCCACAGTCACACAGCTGACAAGTGGCAGAGCCGGGATTCGAACTTTAAGCACTTGGTATTTACCCCACCTTCAGGTCTGCAACACTTAAGTACCTATTCATAATTTATTTTTTCATGTCTGTCTCTCCACCGCCCCCCCTCCAGACAGTAAGCTCTTTGTGGGCAGGTAACGAGTCTAACAACTCATTCGTTCAATCGTATTTTTTGAGCACTTACTGTGGGCAGAGCACTGTACTAACCACTTGGAAAAATCCCTATCTACTTGTTTTGTTGTCTGTCTCCCCCTTCTAGACTGTGAGCCTGTTGTTGGGTAGGGATTGTTTCGATCTATTGCCGAATTGTACTTTCCAAGCACTTAGTACAGTGCTCTGCGCCCAGTAAGCGCTCAATATATACGATTGACTGAATGAAAGTATAATTCAGCAACAAATAGAGACGATTCCGGCCCACAACGAGCTCACAGTCTAGAAGGGGGGAGACAGACAGCAAAACAAGTAGATAGGCATCAGTAGCATCAATAAATAGAATCATAGGTATATAGACACATCAGAACAAGTAAAACAGACATTAATATAGAGTTGTAGATATGTACATAGATGCATAAGTGCTGTGGGGTGGGGAGAAGGGAGTGAGTTGGGGCGATGGGGGATGGGAGGAGAGGGGGAGCTGGGAAAATGCTACATACAGTAAATACTCAAAAAATGCCATGAATTGATTGAGAGAAGAATACAAAAGTTTGTTAGGCTCTAACCCTGACTTCAAGGAGCTGATGAGGAGATTGAGATGAATGATAACGTAAGGAACCTCAGGATGGAGTCATTCAATAGTATTTATTTATTGAGCGCTTACTATGTGCAGAGCACTGTACTAAGCGCTTGGGATGAACAAGTCGGCAACAGATAGAGACAGTCCCTGCCGTTTGACGGGCTTACGGTCTGATCGGGGGAGACGGACAGACGAGAACAATGGCGATAAATAGAGTCGAGGGGAAGAACATCTCGTAAAAACAATGGCAACTAAATAGAATCAAGGCGATGCACAATTCATTAACAAAATAAATAGGGTAACGGAAATATATACAGTTGAACGGACAAGTACAGTGCTGTGGGGATGGGAAGGGAGAGGGGGAGGAGCAGAGGGAAAAGGGGAAAAAGAGGGTTTAGCTGCGGAGAGGTGAAGGGGGGGTGGCAGAGGGAGTAGAGGGAGAAGAGGAGCTCAGTCTGGGAAGGCCTCTCGGAGGAGGTGAGTTTTAAGTAGGGTTTTGAAGAGGGGAAGAGAATCGGTTTGGCGGAGGTGAGGAGGGAGGGCGTTCCGGGACCGCGGGAGGACGTGGCCCGGGGGTCGACGGCGGGATAGGCGAGACCGAGGGACGGTGAGGAGGTGGGCGGCGGAGGAGCGGAGCGTGCGGGGTGGGCGGTAGAAAGAGAGAAGGGAGGAGAGGTAGGAAGGGGCGAGGTGATGTAGAGCCTCGAAGCCTACAGTGAGGAGTTTTTGTTTGGAGCGGAGGTCGATAGGTAATCACTGGAGTTGTTTAAGAAGGGGAGTGACATGCCCAGATCGTTTCTGCGGGAAGATGAGCCGGGCAGCGGAGTGAAGAATAGACCGGAGCGGGGTGAGAGAGGAGGAAGGGAGGTCAGAGAGAAGGCTGACACGGTAGTCTAGCCGGGATATAACGAGAGTCTGTAACAGTAAGGTAGCCATCTGGGTGGAGAGGAAAGGGCGGATCTTGGCGATATCGTAGAGGTGAAACCGGCAGGTCTCGGTAACGGATAGGATGTGTGGGGTGAACGAGAGAGACGAGTCAAGGATGACACCGAGATTGCGGGCCTGAGAGACGGGAAGGATGGTCGTGTCATCCACGGTGATAGAGAAGTCTGGGATAGAAGTTAAGGAAGGGAGGAGGGCAGGGGCGATGGTTTTAATAAGGTGAGAGGGAATGGGGTCCGAGGCGCAGGTGGAGGGGGTGGCACTTGCGAGGAGGGAGGAGATCTCCTCTGAGGATACTGCAGGAAAGGATGGGAAAGTAGGGGAGAGGGTTGGTGGGGGGGAGGGGAGAGGCGGAGGGGTGACTTTGGGGAGCTCAGACCTGATTGTGTTGATTTTCGTGAGGAAATAGGTGGCCAGATCACTGGGGGTGAGAGATGGGGGAGGGGGAGGAACAGGGGGCCTAAGGAGAGAGTTAAAGGTCCGGAACAATCGGCGGGGGTGACGGGCATGGGTGTCGATGAGGGAGGAGAAGAAGTTTTGCCTGGCGGAGGAGAGGGCGGAGTTAAGGCAGGAAAGGATAAATTTGAAGTGTGTGAGGTCGGCTCGGTGCTTGGACTTTCGCCAGCAGCGCTCGGCAGCTCGAGCATAGGAGCGTAGGAGGCGGACGGAGGAGGTGATCCGGGGCTGTGGGTTAGTGGAGCGAGAGCGGCGGAGGGAAAGGGGGGCGAGAGAGTCGAGATGAGTAGAGAGGGTGGAGTTGAGAGCGGAGACCTGATCGTCGAGAGTGGGAAGAGAGGACAGGGCAGGGGAAGAGGCAGGATATTGGGGTGAATTTACTCACCAAGGCAAAACTGTAATGATGCCAGCCAAGCTTAAGAAAACTCTGTCTTGATTAGACCTTCACTTCCCCACCATCCTTCCCTTTCTCTGAATTCTACAGATCTCAACTGCCCATACCCCCAAGGCAAGAGAAAAGGGGCTAGTATTCATTAGAAGCAGCATGGGGTAGAGGATAAATCACAGGCCTGGGAGTCAGAAGGTCATGGGTTCTAACTCTGACTCCTCCACTTGTCTGCTGTGTGACCTTGGGCTAGTCATTGCACTCTCTGTGCCTCTGTACCTCATTTGTAAAATGGGGATCAAGACTGTGAGCCCCATGTGGGACAGGAAATGTGTCCAACCCCAGCGCTTAGTACAGTGCCTGGCACATAGTAAGTGCTTAACAATACCATAATTATGATCGTTATTATTATATCCCATTTCCACAGAAAGGAAAACTAAATCTAGACTTTAAATTCCTCAAGGGCAGGCGTTCTACCTACCAACTATCCAAAGCCCCTAAAACAGTGCTTTGCCCACAGATAATTCTCAATAAACACAATTGATCGATTGGCTTTCAGAAGGTCAGAGTGTTAGCCCATTGATACCCCAAATTAATGGCACAATCAGGAAGAAATTCCAGCGGCCTTCCTGGGTCCCAGCCTGATCTTCACCTGGGGCAGCGGGTGAGCTGTGGCGAGCATGTCTCCAAGAATGGGTCCAAGAAAAACGCCTCCATCATAAACCAGCCTTGCGGTCACAGCTGGGCTCAGGCCTGTGAGACTCTCAGCGGAGACCTGCAAGGAGAGGGAGAAACACTGAGGGTCAAAGCTACTACTGAGGTAACGGAAAATCAGTGAGAGGGGAGTCATTGCAATCACCACTGACCTCAAGCACTAACCCCACGAGCAGCATGAAGCAGCACTAATGGCTGTTTAGAGAAGTAGTGTGGTCTAGTGGATAGAGCTCAGGCCTGGGAGTCAGAAGGACCTGGGTTCTAAACCTGACTCTGCCACTTGTCCGCTGGGTGACCTTAGGTAAGTCACTTCAGCCTTGGACCTGTTACCACATCTATAAAATGATGATTAAGACTGTGAACCCCAAATGGGACATGGACTGTGTCCAATCGGATTAACCTTGTATTTAACTCAGTGCTTCAGTCATTCATTCGTATTTAATGAGCCCTTACTACGTGCAGAGCACTGTATTAAGAGCTTGGAAAGTACAGTTCAGCAACAGAGACAATCCTTAATCAACAACGGGCTTACGGTCTAGAAGCGGGGAGACAGACAACATAACCAAACAAGTGCTTAGAACAGTGCCTGGCACATAGTAAGTGCTTAACAAATACTAATGCGAACACTAAATACAAATACCGAAAAAAAAGGGTGCTCTTCAAAGTTTGACCACCTCCATCTCCATACCCTGGTGTGTGTTGGATTACCCGAAATTTACTACTTTCGCTTCCAGCTCCAAGACTCCGTCTCAGCTGTCTCAACACTTCTCTCTCTAATGCCTGCCGGTGATGGAGTCATTTGGCAGGACTGAAGAATGAGGCTTGACATTTAAGGCCCGAGATGCTGCACAGAGGAATTGATTATAGTGACAGTGGCTTGCCCAGTGCCACTCAAGCTCTCTCTTCTCTGCTAATCTTGTTTTCCCACAGGTGTCAGACTAGATGGGTCGAAAAGGGCGTGGTACGTTGCCAACTCTATGAGTGATCTTCCCCTGACCAGCCAAGTTACAGCGAGAACCAGGACTAGAATCCAGGTCTCCCGATTCCCAGGGCAGTGCTTTTTCTACAGGACCAAAAGCAGGACTTTCAAATATCTAAAACACAATCCAAAAGCCATCTCCTCCAAAATTAGGCTGTATAGATATGGGGCATAGATGTTGCTTCGTGTCTGTCTCCCTTGACTAATTTAGGCGGAAAGCTCTAGAGAGTAGAAATCAACTGCAATCTCTATGATTCTACAACCATGGATGCCTATTCTGGACAGGAACACTGAGGGATCCAATTCATAAGCATAGATAGAAATGATGACAGGCAGAGAGAGGAGCACTAGAAATCTGAAAATAGACTGTGAAAATTGGGAATAGAAAGTCCAGGTGCTGTTCATGCATTTTTAAGAAAGTTTTTTTGGATATATTAAATGTCACCATCACCCCCTTTGCCAAAAAACAAAAATCAAAGAAATTTTCTGTGGACTCCCACATCTAATTAGAGAATCCTTTAGCTATGCATATTTAGTAACCTCTGCTATGAGTTCTTCTTGTTTAAATTGTCTTCACTGTCTTCAAGTAGGGGTAGGATTATTATGCAGGGAATGTGGACCACTATTTTTCCATTAAAAACAGAACCCCAAGAATTGCAGTTTGGGGGATACAAGTTAAAAGGAAGAATTTCTTGAGAGTAGGGTTTGCTCCCACACTATGGCAGGTCTCTTAAAAATGTTTAAGAATACGAATGACAATCGACAGAATAATGAAAAATACTACAGCAATCAATCCTTTTTTAATGTCTGTTTCCTCCTCAAGACTGTAAGCTCTTCTGGGGCAGGGATTGTATCTACCAACTCTGTTATATTGTATTTTTCCACGAACTGAGTACAGTGCTCTGCACACAGTAAGTGCTCAATAAAGACTATTGATTGATTCTTCAGCAAGAGTAGTCAGATTAGACAGAGAGCGCTCTCCTTCCTAACTCCCTAACCCTAGCCCAGTAAACCAAAAAATCCACAACACAATGGGCCCTCATTTAGCCTTAGCCTTGTTCAGAAGCAGGGACGGGACAGGTAACCTCCCCAAACTCTCCCAGCCACGTTGGGTACCCTTCATTCTGTGTTTCCTTTGGTAAATGGGGATTAAGACTGTGAGCCCCATGTGGGACAACCTGATTCCCCTCTGTCTACCCCAGCGCTTAGAACAGTGCTCGGCACATAGTAAGCGCTTAACAAATACCAACATTATTATATTTCATGAAAGTCGAAGGACAGACCCACGAACGTGAACCTCAACAGCCCACTCAGAAGGGCTGATGCATTACACGGGCCCCACTAGGTCTGCGGCAATAGAATCATGTCCAAACCTTAATGAGGTTGGGCAGGTCCCCAGTCTTGACCATCCAGGTGAGGGTCCACACATGCCGGTAACAGGAGCTTAAGTCCTTTATCACGGTGAAATCACTGGCTTTAAGGTACTGAGCGGAGAAGTCATCTGCACTGTTCTGTAGCAGTTCACGGAGATCAGCAGAAGAGATGTGCACTGGGACACCTGGAGAAAAAGTCATTTACTGCTTCAAGCTCTAGCCTCAAACAGCCTCCCAGCTCCCATAACAATAATAATAATAACTGTGGTATTTAAGTGCTTAGTATGTGCCAGGCACTGTACTAAGTGCTGGTGTGGATACAAGCAAATCAGGTTGGACACAGTCCCTGTCCCAAAGAGGGCTCACAGTCTCAATCCCCATTTTACAGCTGAGGTAACTGAGGCACAAAGTAAAGTGATTTGCCCAAGGTCACACAGCAGACAAGTGGAAGAGTGGATCTGTGGGTTTCAGAGGGAAGCCCAGTGGGCAGGCGGGTAAGGACTCGGTGACACGCAGGTGGTCCGAGAATACAACCCTCCAGCCCTATCGGATCCCAGGCCAACCATACCACTCTGGAATGACTTGACCCCTAAAATGGCAACCCTTAAGTCCAGTCAGAACCTCAAAAACCTGGGAAAATCTTCACTTAACCTTGCAATGAAGTTGCCTTGACAATACCTGTTCACCTTCCCAAAGCCAACCCCAACAGACTTCCATGAAGACTCGGAATGGCTTAGTGACGTTCAGGATGGGGGACAGTGGGGAGACAGCTGCTCCCCAGTGAGCCCCAGTTTGTCAGAGGAAGTCTGTGAAACTGCTTTCCATCTCCTTCTTCCTTCCTCCAATTTCCGGTGATAGAATAATCCAAGAAAATCCCCAGATCAAGATGGGCAATTGACCAGGAAATGAGGTTGGCTCCAGGATGTGAAGTAGAAAACTGATACTTCGCAAATACCCCCTCCTCATCTGAAAGGGAGACTCCACAAAGTGGGGGGGGGGGGGGAGGAAGTTGTCTTGAAGCTGTCTTCGGTGAGGGAATCTCTCCGAACTCAGTCACCCACAGCTCCCAAAGACAGCTCCCTACTCTCCACCTCAATCCCACTGTGAGGAGCAGCATGGATTAGTGGACAGAGCATGGGCCCGGGATTCAGAAGGACCTGGGTTCCAATACTGACTCCATCACATATCTTCCGTGTGACCTTGAGTAAGTCACTTAACTTCTCGGGCTTCGGTTGCCTCATCTGTAAAATGGGGATTAAGAGTATGAGCTTCATGTGTTTGACCTGATTAATGTGCATCTACTCCAGCTCTCAGAACAGTGCTTGGCATGCTGTGGGCAAGTCACTTAATTTCTCTGTGCCTCAGTTCCCTCATCTGTAAAATGGGGATTAAGACTGTGAGCCCCACGTGGGACAACCTGATTCCCGTGTCTACCCCAGCGCTTAGAACAGTGCTCGGCACATAGTAAGCGCTTAACAAATACTAACATTATTATATAGTAAGTGCTGAACAAGTATCATTATCATTATTATTATTAGGTCTATTCTTCACTGCGGCCCTTTCGAGGCTCTCTGGGCTGCCAGAACAGCTATACTGGCTGCCTGCCAGCCCCAAGTCTTGATGACTGACAATATATTTTCAGCCCACTGGTTGGTCTGAAATAGAAACACATCCTTTTCACCCCATATTCCCCTCCAGACTGTAAGCTCCTTGTGAGCAGGGAACGTGTCTACCAGCTCTACTGTTCTATACTCTTCCAAGGGCTCATTACAGTGCTCTGCACACAGTAAGTGCTCAGCAAGTACCACTGATTAACTCCAGGCCTTTGGTTGTCGTGACATTTTGTCCACACCTATGTGGCCGTGCTCCGGACAGCCAGAACGTGCCTGTTAAGTCGCAGTAGTTCAACCCTGACCAGGAGGGACGTATACCAAGGAGATCCTCACCTTTCCTGGTTCTCCGGCCATTAAAACTGGACTCTCCCACGAGCCCCATTCTCCCCTCACCTGAAATCAGGGTGTGCGGCAGCTGGATTTGGAAGACTCCCCCGAGGGGCGGGCTTGGCCTCTGCAGTCTCTGGGAGGACAGATTGACTGAGAATTGGTCTTCAGATCTTCCTTCAGAGGGCAGAAACCTAACGCGTGCCAAAAATAAAACCATCACGCTCAGGGCTTAGAAGGTATTCGATGGGAGATGAGGGCGGGGGAAGGTTGTTTTAGTGAAGGTGGCCCAGGGTACAGTGAAAACTGGTCAGAGACCGTCCGTGTGAAGGGCTCTGAGCAGCTTGGGGAAAGGAATTCCACAGTGGGGTGAGCTCAAATGAATCAGGAAGTGGAAAGAGCTCGGGCCTGCAAGTCAGAGGACCAGGGTTCAAATCCCAGCTCTGCCGTCTGCTGTGTGATCTCGGGCAAGACTCTTAACTTCTCTGGGCCTCAGATACCTCAACTGTAAAATGAAGATTCAATATCTTGGGCAAGTCACTTCTCTGTGCCTCAGTTACGTCATCTGTAAAACGGGGATATGGACTGTGTCCACCCTGATTAGCTTGTACCTACAAGCTGAGAAGAGAAAAGCAAGCTGAGAGAAGCAGCGGGATTTAGTGGCAAGAGCACGGGCTTGGGAGTCAGAGGTCTCGCGTTCTAGTCCCGGCTCCACCACTTGTCAGCTGTGTGACTTTGGGCAAGAGACTTAACTTCCCGGTGCCTCAGTTACCTCATCGGTAAAAAATGGGGATTAAGACTGAGTCCCACTTGGGACAATCTGATTACCCTGCATCCACCCCAGCCCTTAAGAACAGTGCTTGGCACATAGTAAGCGCTTAATAAATACCATCATCATTATCTACCCCAGCGCTCGGTACAGTGATTGGCACACGGTAAGCACTGTAATTTTATTTATTTGTATTGATGTTGGTCTCTCCCACTCTAGACTGTAAGTCCACTGTAGGCAGTGAATGTGACTATTGCTGCTTTGTTGAATTCTCCGAAGGGTTTAGTACAGTGCTCTGCAAACAGTAAGCACCCGATAAATGCGATTGAATGAATAAATGCCACTAAAAAACCCCCGCTGTTTTTCCACATATTTAGACTTGGGAGTCTCACGTGGGACAGGCCCTGTGTCTGACCTGATTGATTTGCATCACCCCAGCGCTTAGAACTGTGCTTGAGATACAGTAAGGGCCTAGCAAATAACCTTTTAAAATACCAAGAAACAAACCAAAAAAAAAAAAAAAAAAAGCCACATTATGGCAATGGCCACGAAGCTTCAGCAGCAGAGGAAAAACACATCTCTTGTAGGTCTCTTCTGTCATCTAGTGGTCAACTCTTGGAAGCAGCTCTAAACTCCTTCCCATAAGGGTCAGGAATCATTTTAAACGTTTTTCCACTCGAAGGGGATGAAATACCTACCAGTCTCCACTTTAGCAAGCTCATCCGAGAAGCAGCTCCCCTCTCCCTTCCCCAAGGGTTTCCCGGACTCTCTTCTGCACCCTAAGTTAGCCCCCCGTGTCCCCAATTTCTCCTCGCCCTCACACCCTTCCTCTCCTTTAGGTTTACTTTTACGGCGCGCTTGAAGCAGCATGGCTCAGTGGAAAGAGCGCGGGCTGGGAACTCAGGGATCATGGGTTCAAATCTCAGCTCTGCTGCTTGCCAGCTGTGTGACTGTGGGCAAGTCACTTCACTTCTCTGTGCCTCAGTTATCTGTAAAATGGGAATTAAGCCTGTGAATCCCACATGGGACAACCGGATCGCCTTGTACCCTCCACTGCGCTTAGAACAGTGCTTTGCACATAGTAAGCACTTAAACGCCGACATTATTATTTCAGCCGCAGAACGGCAGACATTGCCACCACTTGGTCTTCCTGGGTTACG
The DNA here is from genome assembly GCF_004115215.2 of Ornithorhynchus anatinus. Taxonomy (NCBI): domain Eukaryota; kingdom Metazoa; phylum Chordata; class Mammalia; order Monotremata; family Ornithorhynchidae; genus Ornithorhynchus; species Ornithorhynchus anatinus. The sequence continues at coordinate 16,213,925 of NC_041749.1, forward strand.
GCCAGGCGAATATGGGAAGCAGAGGCGGGGATGGAGGAGGACAGAGGTGGAAGAGCGGGGAGAGGAGGAAGAGGAGGCGGCCTGAGATTCTCCAGTCCTCCCATCTTGAGGCTGCCTTTCCCTCCTCTCCCCTGATCCTACTCCACCCCAATCCCCTGAAATTTACCATCCCGGCCCCCAGTGCGCACCTGGCTGCAGAGGTACCTGCATTGACAGGAGAGGTGGCATCTGTCACAGTGAAATGAGAAATGGAAATTGCAGGAGGAGATTCAGAGTGGAGGCATCAAGAGAAGGGGGAAGAGCAAGGAGACGTAGCATGGCCTAGTGGAGAGAGGATAGGCCTGGGAATCAGAGGACCTGGGTTTTTTTTCTTGGTGGTTTTTTGGTGGTATTTGTTAAGTGCTTACTATATTCCAGGCACTGTGCTAAGTGCTGGAGTAGATAGAAGGTAATCAGCTTGGGCACAGTCCATGTCGCACGTGGGATCACAGCCTTAATCCCCATTTTACAGATGAGGTAACTGAGGTAGAGCCAGGATTAGAGTACAGGTCCTTCTGACTCCCAGGACCCCTCATGCCCTAACCATTAGACAACTCCACTTCTCTAGTCCCAGTTTCTAATCCCGGTTGTTCCTCTTGTCAGCTCTATGACCTTGGGCGAGTCACTTAACTTTTATTTGCCTCATTTACCACATCTGTAAAATGGGGATTAAGACTGAGTCCCATGTGGGACATGGACTATGTAACCCGTGCTTAGTACAGTGCCTGGCTTGTAGTGAGTCCTTAATCAATACCATTTCAAAAGGGGGGCTGGCTTTAGGTAGCTTGGCAGGTAAGGGATCCAGTCTGTAACTTCTGAGGCTCCTAGAAGCGCAATTGGCTCCTCAGAGCCTAGTCTCGATATTGTTGGGAAAAGAAGGGATTTATTTTTAAAGACATTTCCATTGTAAATGGCAGTCTTTGGCTTCCGGAGAACTGGGTCCCTGGGGTTGCAGAGGGAGATGGCCCACTTCTGAATCCAAGCGACTTCACATAGTGGATGGGGCACGGGGTCTGGGAGTCGGAGGGTCATGGGCTCTAATCCTGGCTCTGCCACTTGTCTGCTGTGTAACCTTGGGCAAGTTACTTAACTTCTTTGGTCCTCAGTCACCTCATCTGTAAAATGGGGATTGAGACTGTGAGCCACACATGGTAGAAGGAACTGTGTCCAACCCGATTTGCGTGTATCCAACCGAGAGCTTAGTACAGTGCCCGGCACCTAGTAAGCGCTTAAATATCATAATTATTTCTCATTATCATCATCATCCCAACAACTGAAATAGGGAAGGAGGGAGGGAGCGAAGTTCCTCTTACCTCGGCCTGATGAGGGGAAGATCGCTCCCACAGCTGGCCGGCCACAAGCTCACTTTGTAGGTGGGAGGAGATCCCTCTACTGAGAGGGATTCAATGAGATTCCCACCGGGAAGGCTGGCTCGGGAATCTGCTTGAGATACTAAAACAGAAAAGGCCGTGCAGGTTAAGGTGGGGACGGCAACCAAGGAAGGCCCGTCCCGCAGGCTGAAGCAGCATCTCTAAATCCTTGGACCCTCCCCACCTCCATGAAGTATATATGCCCTTCTCTCTTTCCACTTCCTTCACCTGCCAGGTTGCACTGTGAGTCAAAGCTAATCCAGATGGTACAAGCCTCTGTTTAGCACAAGATTGCCCAGCTGTGACAGAGGCTCAGACAGGATGTGGCAAGAATCTCCACAGATTGCTATGGGATAGACATTCCCATCAGGATGTGGAAATGCAGGTGAGAACTACAAGAGAGCAATTCCCTTCCTCTTCACCATTCCCAGGAGGGTCCACCCGCTTGGTGAAAGCCAACGGCAGCAAGTAAGGACTCCATGGGCCACGGTGGTCTGGAGAGATGCCTGCATTTGCCCCTGAGAGTATCCTCTAGCCATTCCCTGTGGAAGTTTGGTGGGTATTGTACCCCCCACTAGAGAAGGGGGTCTTCTCTCTGGGCCCCACTCAACAAATGGCACAACAGGGCTCCTCGGGGTCAGGGGAAACCAGAAAGGGCAGCAGAGAGCTGAAAGGTGTGAAAAGTTCCTGTCCCTGGATCCGAGCCCTTCTGGGCAATGAGAAACAGCCTCAGGCTGAACTACTCCATTCGGGCCAGTAGCTGCCAGTCTGGACTTGACACGGGATGGTGGTCTGGAGAGAGCTCCTCCCCTTCCCCGATGATGCTCTCCATCCATTCTCTTTGGGGAATTCCCCCACCCCCCCAGGAGATCCACGGTCAGTTTCAAGTGGCCAGCATCAGGGCCAATCCCTCCGATTAGAATGGCCATGTAATAATAATAATTGTGGTATTTGTTAAACACTTACTATGTGCCAGGCACCGTCCTAAGTGTTGGGGGTGGTGGTGATAAAGCAAACCGTGTTGGACACGGTCCCTGTTCCACATGGGGCTCGTAGTCTCAATCCCCATTGTACAGATAAGGTCAACTGAGGCACAGAGAAATGAAGTGACTTGCCCAAGGTCACACAGAAGACAACTGGCAGAGCCAGGATTAGAGCCCATGATGTTCTAACTCCCAGGCCTACGTTCTATCCACTGCGCCATGCTGCTTCACGCCACACAGTACAGTGCTAGGCACAGAGTAAGTGCTCGACAAATACCGTGTGTCGGACACCCAGAGCAGCCCCTCCCGACAGGCCCGCCGGTTGCCCCAGTGGGCCGCCCTGTGGCACGTAGTTCCCCAAGGCACGGGATAAGGCAGAATAAAATGTCACCTGTCAAGTTTTGGTCCGAAACTATAACTTCATCAACAAAGAACGGGCCCGGGTTGCCATTCTCCGGTCCTGGAGGAAGCAAGTCGATCTGATGTACCCATACGGGCGTGTTGGTCAGGCGGGGCGGGAGGAAGCGGCTGCAGGCAGGGTCCACACAGGAGTCCCACAGGTTGCTGCAGGAAAACCTCCAGCTGAAAGACAGCATTCATTCAGTCGTATTTATTAAGTGCTTACTGTGTGCCGAGAAATGTACTAAGCACTTGGGAAATTAAAATACAGTAAGGCCTGCCCACAACAAGATCACAGTTTAGAGGAGGGGAAGACAGAAAATAGAATTACAGATATACATGTAAGCGCTGTAAGGCTGGGAGGGGGGGAAGAGCAAAGGGAGCAAGTCAGGGTGATGCAGAAGGGAGCGGGAGATGAGGAAAAGTGGGGCTTAGTCTGGGAAGGCCTCTTGGAGGAGATGGGCCTTCAGGGAGTTAATTGGCGGATTCGAGGAGGGAGGGAGTTCCAGGGCAGAGACTGGCAGCGAGGCAGGCAAGATCACGGCACAGTTAGAGTCGTGAGTGGCTTTGGGAGGTGAGAGACGAGCGAGAGGAGCCCTCTAGGTACAATCGCTAACCCTGCAAAAAAAAAAAAAAAAAAGCCAACACCCTCCATTACAATGTGTAATGTATAACTGTTAATATGTAACTGTCCAGTAGGCGTGGGTATAAGTACACACTGTGCTTCCTGGCTCACTGGACCAGACCAGATTCCAGGAAAAAATAAGCTAGATGTCACGGGCACTTGAAGCAGTAACTGATTATGCCTGTGAGAACCAACTGGGAGAATGGCAACCTGAAGAGTTCTGGGCAGAGCCTTCTGGATTACACTGCTGGGCCTGGGACAAAGCTCTGATGTCAACATGCAGTGAAGTCATACAGGGCCTCCAAAGTGCTCGGCTCCGTCCCAGCTCCATGCCCTAAAGTCGCTTCCTGGTAATAATAATAATTATTATGATATTTGTTGAGGGCTTACTATGTCCCAGGTACTTTACAAAGTGCTAGGATAGATACAAGGTAATTGGGTTGGACACAATCCCTGCCTCACGTGGGGCTCACAGTCTTGATCCCCATTCTATAGATGAGGTAACTGAGGCACAGAGAAGTCAAGTGACTTGCCCAAGGTCATACAGCAGACAAGTGGCAGAGCAGAGATTAAAACCCAGGTTCTTCCGACTCCAAGGCCCATGCTCAATCCACTAGGCCACGCTGCTTCCCTTGCGGAAGCAGCTTCCTCCCGGGGTCAGATAGGCTGTCCATAACACTATTGCTACAGATCAGTAAGATTTGCTTGCATCAACTTGGATGTCCCACAACACCGCAAACTTAACATGTCCAAAACAGAGCTCCTCATCTTCCCACCCAAACCCTGTACTCCCCTTGACTTTCCTATCACTGTAGACAGCACCACCATCCTCCCTGTCTAACAAACCCATAACTTTGGCATTACCCTCAACTCATCTCTCTCACTCATTCTGTCATGAAATCCTGTCGGTTCTGTTTTCCCAACATCTCTAAAATCCACCCTTTCCCCCTTCATCCAAACTGCTACATTGCCGGTCCAAGTGCATTTCCCATCTTGACTATCACATCAGCCTCCTATCTCTCCCCCCTGCAGTTATACTTCGCTCTGCTTCCCAGATTATTTTTCTGAAAGAAAGAGGCCAATTCACCTCTCCTAAACCTCCAAAGGTTACCTATTCACCTCTGAATCAAACAAAAATTCCTTATAGTCGGCTTTAACACACTCAATCAACTCTCTCCCTCACATAGCTCACCTTGCTGATCTTCTTCTGCAACCCAATTTGCACATTTCATTCTTCTAATGCCAACCTACTGTCTGTATCTAAAACTCATCTACCCTGCCACTGAACTCTTGGTCGCATCCAGGGTTAAGAAAGGAACTTCCTCCCTGACCACCACTCTCCCCACCTTCCTATCTTCAAAACCCTCCTAAAATCACATCTCCAGGTGGCCTTCCTCAAGACTAGGCCTTTTATTTCCCCTAGCCACATTCCGCTCTGCATCAATTATGGGCTCTGCTGTGTACTCCTTAAGCTGCAGAGACACAGTGTGGCTTAACGGTTAGAGTATGGGTCTGGGTGTCAGAAGGACCTGGGTTCTAATTTTAGCTCTGACATTTTTTTTAATGGTATTTATTAAGCCCTTACTATATGCCAGACACTGAACTAGCACTGGGATAGGTACAAGCTAATCAGGTTGGACAGAGTCCATGGCCCACATGGGGCCTTAATGCCCATTTTACAGATGAGGTAACTGAGGCGCAGAGATGTGAAGTGATTTGCCCAAAGAGACACAGCAGAACCCAGGTCCTCCACTTGTCCGCCGTTATGACTTTGAACAAATCACTTAACAACTCTGTGCCTTAATTACCTCATCTGTAAAATGGGGATTAAGACTGAAAGTCCCATTTGGTACATGGACTGTGTCCAACTTAATTAGCTTTTATCTAACCCAGCGCTCAGTACAGTGCCTGGTACATAGTAAGCGCTTCGTAAATATCATGAAAAAAATCCCTTTGATACTCCAGCCACACAGTACTTATGGAAATATATTTAAACTCTGTCATCTCCTTATCCCTAAAACTATTTTAATGTCAGTCTCCCCCTGTAAACAGTAAGCTTGTTGTGGACAGGGAATGTGTAAGCCTATTCTGTTGTACTTTTCCAAGCACTTGATAGATTGCCCTGCACCACAGTAAGCACTCAAAAACGTCACTGATCGATTTAAATACAATTACTGGCTGATTGATTCAAATGAAGTGACTACCTCTCCAAGTCTTGGAACGTTGACCATCACCATGGTCTCGGTACCCTGACCTCCTCCCGCCCTTGTCCAGGTCAACTGCTACGGGCCTGGGGGCTGTCCAGAGCCCACACATTGCTCTGAGGCTGATGAAGACACTCCCCCTGGCTTTCTTTGAGCAGTATAAGGCCCCAGGCTCCTGTCTCTCTGATCCCGGGCCTGCGGTTGCAATATTAATCAAGGAAAAAGTCCAGTGTTGCCCGAGCAAGGAAGGCAAAACACTTCATCTATCCAAGAAACAGGTTTCCAATCGGCTTAGTATCAGAGAAGAGAGGCTAGCCATTGAGACCTCATCAAGAAGTTTAAGTAGGGTAGTGGCCACCCTTACTCAGGAAGTGAATTCTAGAGAGGTCAAGTAACAAACGAGTGGGTTAATAATTATAGTGAAACTTTCATTTGGAGGATAAGGGAAGTTTATGATCGGGGTTTATTTTTTTTGGTACGGTGCCATCCATTTCTCCTATTTCAACAAACATAAGCAGATAACTCAGCAAAAAGGAAAATTCTACACCTTGATTGGGCCTGGATGATCCCTCTGATTTCTCCCTGAATCTCTTAGCAGACTCCAAGCAGGTGAAAGCCAGTAACCATTCCCATGGATTTGATACCTGTCAAGCCGGGTCTGCCTGAGGTCCCACGGACAGGTTAGGTTCTTGCTCACGGTTTCCAGAAAGATATTTGTGAAGGTCACGCTTATATTCAGGACGTTGGTCATGGCGCCTTTATAGGCAAAGCACAGCTGCAAATGGAAAAAGCAAATCCCTTCATGATATTCCTGTTTACATTGGAACCCAGCAATTTCCCAGGAAGTCCTGGTGAGCCTTTACTCTCTGGACTGTAAGCTTATTATGAGCAGGGAACTTGCTTGCTAAATTTGTTGTACTGTACTCTCTCGAGCACTTAGTACAGTGCTCTGCACATAAGCGCTCATTAAATATCATCAATTAATTTACAATCATAATCTCTTCAACTGTAAACTCCTTGAGCACAGCGATCATGTCCACTAAACCTATAGCATGATCTCAGGTGCTCTGTACAGTGCTCAACACACAGTAGCTGATCAATATATATCACTGAACGACCGACTGGAAGTTTAAATTGTATCTACCCCAGTGCTTAGAACAGTCTTGATACCCAGAAAGCGCTTCACAAATGCCACTAAAAAAGTCTCTCCCTTCTAAACACTGACAGGTGAGACCCTCAGAACCCTTCCCTGGGGACCAGAAACTCCATTTCCATCCCCAGTTCAATCTTAGGTGAAAGGTAGGAGCTCCTGAACCAAACCATAGCCACCACAGGGAAGAGGCGAAGCAAAGCGAGGTATTGAGCATGCATATAATATGAATAATAATAATTGTGGTATTTGTTAAGCACTTCCTATATGCCAGGCACTGTATGAGGCCTTGGGGTGGATACAAGCAAATGGGGTTGGACACAGTCTCTGTCCCACATTAGGCGCTCAGTCTCAATCCCCATTTTACAGATGAGGTAAATGAGGCACAGAGAAGTAGAGTGACTTGCTTTACAAGGTCCAACAGCAGACAAGGGGCAGAGCCGGGATTAGGACCCACGACCTTCTGACTCCCAGGCCCATGCTCTATCCACTACGCCATGCTGCCTCTACGTACCTTTCCTCCTTACCTCAGGCTTATTGGAAGGGCAAAGGAGCGCGTGTGGAGGAAACTCCCAAATGCTGCATAACCAGAGCTACAACTTACATGGGGATATTGACGGAGCTGGTATTTCGTCCCTGAGGACGGAGATAGTCTGAGAAGGATTTGGGGCTGACCGACGCTGAACCTTCCACAGAAGGGCTCTGTCCCACTAGTGAGTGTCCCATCAGAGCCGGAATGGGCCACGCCTATCGATGACAAAAACAAAACGAGAGTTGTGCCTAAAGCAGGGAAACAGCAGCCTCTGGAGCAGATAACATCCTCAGGAACTGCCCACTGGACACTCAGCAAGGAACTGGCTTCAGAATTTGATCCTCTATTCCCTCATACCCTTTATTTTTTTTTTTTTGGAAAGATTTGTTAAGCACTAGGCGCTATTCTTAGGGCCGGGGTAGATAGAATCTAATCAGGTTGGACACAATCCATTGTCCCATATGGAGCTCACCGTCTTAATCCCCGTTTTACAGATGAAGTAACTGAGGCACAGGAAGTTAAGTGGCTTACCCAAGGTCACAGAGCAGGCAAGTGGCAGAGCTGGGAACAGAACGCACTGTACCACTAAAGGGAAATGTACATCGTTCAGTCTCATATGGACCAGAATAATCCACTTCCACATTAGCACCTTCACTGGTTTTTCTAGTGGTTCCCATATGAACAGGTCACAGGGTGGCCTAGTCAGAGGAGCATGAGCCTGGGAGCCAGGAGACCTGGGTTCTAATCCTTGCTCCGCTACGTGTCTGCTGCGTTACCTTGGACAAGTCACTTCACTTCTCGGTGCCTCAATTTCTTCACCTCTAGAATGGGGATTCATCATCTCTTCTCCCTCAGCCTGGGAGCCCTAAATGGGACAGGGATCATGTCTGGTCTGATCTACCCCCAGCATCTTATACAGTGCATTTAATGCCATTATACCATAATCATAATTATAATTACCATTAATATTCTGGTCTCTAGGATAATACCATTACTATTATTGTGTTAATATTCTGATATCTGTGACAATACCATCATTATATTATTAATATTTTGGCCTCCGTGATACCACTATTATATTTACCATTACTCTGATCTCTGACATAGCACTGTCATTCTATTTATCATTACTATCCTGATCTCAATGCTAATATTAACATTATCATATTTATCGCTTACTATTCTGATCTCTGCTATTCTCTCTGTGATATTATCATATTTATCATTATTCTGCTCTCCATAATACCATTACCATGATATTTACATTACCATTCTGATCTCTATAATACTATTATTATGATCCCTATGATACCAGTATCATTATATTTATCGTTACTATTCTAATCACTATACCACTATCATTACTACATTTATCATGATCATTCTGAGCTCTGTGATATCATTATCATTACTATATTTATTATTACCATTCTGATCTCTGACTCGTTAGGCAGTGTCAGGCCGGAGAGCAGAGAGAGTGTCAGGGAATGTATCTGTGTTGTGGTATTGCACTCTCCCAAGTGCTTAGTACAGTGCTTTGCACTGTAAGCACCGATAAATACGATGGAATGAAGTGTCCAGTCCGCTGACTCAGAGGAACCATTCCACCTGCCCCCACCGTAAGTTTTAGAGACCGTCACCCTTGCTAGATTGTAAGCCTCTTCAGAGCAGGATTGGGGTCTATCGACCCTAGCGTACCGTCCCGAGTGCTTAGAACAGTGTTCTGCCCACAGCAGTTGCTCGAGAAAAACTATCAACCCATTTAAGATACACCTCTCTGTGGCCCCTTCTCATAGGAGTCCAGAGTGCCTTCTCCTAGTCAGGTCTCCAGAGGGTTCCCAGAGGCAAACGGAGAGAATCCACAGCTCATCCCACGCCAAGCCCAGCAGTACCTTGCTCGAATCCAAACCGGAGGAGAACCCTGGCGTGCTGAGGTTTCAACTCACACTTCACCGCCAGCATCTCCTCTATTGCCTCTTGGATCTGTAGAACAGAAACACGTGCAGGATCTACCCTCCGGAAAGGGCTCCCTGGAGCAGGAAAATAATTTGGCCACTCCAACAGGGCCCCGCACGTACCTGATGGGCAGTGGCATTGGCAGGCACCGGCTGGCTAGCCGCATGGCCCCAGGAGAGGCGGAAGTCTCCAGGGCCAGACAAAGTCAGCATCTCAAAGGGCGAGAGACCAAAATGAATCATTTAGGGCGAACAGGACTGGACCACATCCCCCACAGCTGACAAACACATGGAGCCAGAATGTCACTTTCATGACCGCTTATGCTACGTGTCTCTAGACGGTAAGCTCACTGGGGGGAGAGAATGTGTCTAATGATAATTACCGTGCTATTTATTAAGCACTTACTATGTGCCAGCCACTGTACCAAGTTATGGGGTGGACACGAGCCAATCGATTGGACACAGTCCCTGTCCCACGTAGGGTTTACAGTCTTAATCCCTTTTTACAGCTGAGATGACTGAGGCACAGAGAAGTGAAGTGACTTGCCTCAGGTCACGCAGCAGACAAGCGGCAGAGGCGGGAGTAGAACCAAGGTTGTTCTGATTTCCAGGGCCGGACTCTATCCACTAGGCCATGCTTCTTCTCTAGCAACTTCATTGTAGTTTACTCTCCCAAGCGTGTAGGACAGTGCTCTGCACATAGTAAGCACTCAATAAATACTATTAAAATCCACCTATCACACAAAATAACCTCTCAATCACCCTCTGAAACTGGAGATACTAGACTGATGGACTGAAACCTTAATTAGGGGTGCTTCGGGGGCCACCAGTACAATCAACAAATCCTGCTATCACTCCCATCCGCCCCCCCCCCCCCACAAGAAGTGTTTAAAGCATCCCAAGGAAAACCAAAGGTCACCCAGAACCAGTCTCTGAAACAGCTCAAGTCACATAGGCCAAGCCAGGGAGTGGGTCTTGACTAGGGAAGATAACAGGGTGGGTTCAGGTCTGAGGGCCAGCTGCCTAACCAGTTTGGAGGGCTCCTCTGTAAGCAGGTCAATTTTGGGGTCAAAGCAGCATGGCCCCATGGAAGGAGCCCAGGCCTGGGTGCCAGAAGTCCTGGGTTCTAATCCCACTTCTTTCCCTTGCCTGCTGCATGGCCTTGGGCAAATCACAACTTCTCTGTGCCTCAGTTTCCTCATCTGTAGCTCAGACTGTGAGCCTCATGTGGGACGAGGACCGTCTCTGACCTGATTATCCTGAATCTACTACAGCGCTTGGCAGACAGCACTTAACAGGTATTATTAATATTGTTATAATGCCTACAAATGAGAGTTAGGGCCAGTTAGAGAATCCTCAAAGCCTCAAGTTAGGGAATCCTCTAAGACTCAGAGGAGAGTTTCCCTTTAAGCTCATTCTGGGGCTTCCCGTGGCTGGCACCACCTAGCCTGGTTCAGGCAGAGCGTGTCTTTCTCCCAACCCCCAAACACCCCACTACCCAGAGCAGCCCAGGGGACCCAGAAACGCCAGCACCAGATTGGGGTCCAGGCGCCTCCATTGCACCCCACTCTGGACAGCTGAACCCCAGGACCTGGGACCTCAGGGGTGTGAGAAGGAAGCAGACCTGGATCTCTGGAAGCTGGACCGCGCTGGCTCGGATCTGGTGCTTCTCTCGGAGGTAGGTGTTGACCACCTTGGGGGTCAGCCAGGTGTTGTGGATCTGCACCCCAATTCTCATCCCCTGGCCGGGAGACATCCCATGATGTACTGCCTCCAGGTAGTATCGCCGCCCCCCAGTCAGCTCCAACTTCTGGGACTTGGGTTGCCAGGCCTCTTCATCTCCATTTCTCTCCCAGGAGTCAAACCAATCAGCGGTGCCTGCTGGAATTGAGGCCACTTTCACCTAAGGCCAAAGGCAAAGATGAGTAATTTATTTATATTAATGTACGTCTCCTCTTCTAGATTATAAACTCATTGTGGGCAGGGAATATATGTCTGGTTTTTTTTTTATTGTACTCTCCCAAGCACTTAGTACAGTGCTCTGCACACAGTAAGCGCTCAATATAATTGAATGGACAAACACAACCGCATCACCTCCAAATCTCTCCACTCTGTCTTTCACTCTGGTGGAGAAGTGTAAAGACAGCTTCCTCCTGAAATCAGGGGGATGAGACTTTCAAGAGACTGCTGTGCTCAGTTTCAAAGAAGTTAAGTGGGTCCCTTACTGGGAAAGGGGACTAACACACTCTCTTAAAAGGCCTTTCAAAAAACAGCACATACCTGCTCAAATGTCTCCCCAATTCTTCACCCATAAAACAAAACTCCTGAGAACTGGCTTGAAGACTCTCTCTTAGCAGCTTTCTTTTCCCCCTTTACCTCAGCTGGAGCTCTTCCTTCCACCCAAGTTCTTCTAATCTTTCTCGGGCCCTGACTCTCCCATCCCCAGTGAATCAAAAAGCCAGCTACCTTCTCCAGGAGGCCTTCCTTGGCTAATGAGCATGGCCTAATGGAAAGAGCAAGGGCCCAGGAATCAGAGGGCTTAGGTTCTAATCCCCACTTCTCCACTTTCTCCGTTGTATCACCTTGGACAACTCACTCCCCTTCTCTGTACTTCAATTACCCCATCTGTAAAATGGGAATTAAGATTGTGAGCCCCATGTAGGACCTTCTTATCTTGGATCTACCTCAACACTTTATACAGTGTTTGGCACGGTGAGAACTTAAATATAAATTCTTAATCATCCATTTGCCAGCTCCTATGATTCTACAGCTCCTTTAACCATTCAGATCTATTTTGGGGTTACCTCTTCATCACTTATTTGTTCCTTTTGATTTCTGCAGCTTCACCTAAGCATTCCAGCTTGCTAAGTTTCTTCCCGTACAAATCCTGGAACCAAAACCTTCTTGAGAAGAAACCTGGTAGCTTTCCAGCCTTGTCTGCTTAGACAGACTACACTCAAAGCTTCATTTCCTCTCCCTTTCTCCTTAATCTCTTCTCTGATTGGCTTGGATTGGTTCAGTGACTTTCAGGTTAATGACCACCACATGAGGCTAATTGAGGTTTTTATTTGGAAGGGGCTGAGAGAGAGTAGCTTCTAATGAGCCTACCCTGGAAGAGGCATGTAGGTAAACAACATCTTTTCCAGGACTGTATTGCATCAAAATCCCCTTGATTAAAATAGCTCTTTTAAATAATCAATGACTCCTTTCTCATCCTAATAACTGATTAGGATTCCTGCTTATCCTGTCTCCATCATATTTATACAAGAAGTATCTTAGAATGATCCCTCTAAGCAATAACTCACATCCTACCTCAAACTTCTGGGGGTTTTTTCCTCATAAACCTCGTGGTTTTCCGTGTCACTTCTTTGGAGAAACAGCACAGTCCAGAGAAGAAAATGCTGGAGTCAGAAAACCTACATTCTACTCCCAGCTGTGCCCCGTGCCTGCTGCGTGATCTTATGTCTCAGTTACCTCATCTGTGAAATAGAGATAAAATACCTATTCCCCCTCCCCTTTAGACCGTGAACCCATATGATCTGTGATCTGATTGTACTGTGTGTTTAGCAGAGTGCTTAGCAGATAACTAGTGCTTAACAAGCACCATAATTATTATTTTCTTTCACCTGAGATAACCCACCTGGCTATCTTAATTCCAGATGAGGGAAGGAGAAAGCAGTCACTCTCAAGAAGATAACCTAGAGTGAATTGGTGGTGATTGTGATTTTGATCAAGAAAGTGAAAATTACCTTTGTTCTTGGGTCTTGTGAATGGCTGAAATACAAAGAGGCCTTATTATCTGCCTGGATCCAGAATGTGTAATTATTTGTCTCTGGAGCCACAAAGAAGCCACGGAGCAGAGCCCTGGGAAATATAGGGGAAAAACCAGGATCTTCGGAGGAAAAGCAAAGCCCAGACACCTTTAACAGGCAACAGGGTTCCTTTTTGAGAAGATAAACTGGATCCCCAGTCTGCAAACTAAGAGCAGTCACTCCTTACAGTAAACCTCTGATTCACCAACCCCCTAGCCGGACTCCTCACAGCCTAGCTGTTTATCTCTGGCCCTGCCGAGTCTCTTTCATACACCTTTAAGTTTATGGTTTCATCTTTCACAAGGCCAAGGAAGTGTGGAGGCTCAGGGCAGCTGAATCACGGAAGGAAATGTTTATCAATCACACTGGTGTAGCGTGCAAAGCCTGGCCACAGGTAACTCGGCACAAAATCGTCCCCGTCTGCAGTGCCTGGCCTTCAAACCGATAGAAATCCGAGTTCCATTAGCCCCCTGGAGGTCTCAAATGGGCACAGATGGAGCCCCTGGGCTTATGCCTCCACACGATAGCACAGGAGGAATCTCTGATGGCCAGATATGCCAATAAGAACTCGCCCAAATGCTCAGCATCTGAAGGAAACTAGGGAAGTCCGTATGAGGATGCATAGTGTTCCTATTGAGGAAAGTAGTAATATTTTCTCTCTTCCATTCCCTTCCTAGTTAGTTTTCCTAGGAATCTAGATGGGAGAAAGTGATCTGTTGATCTCCAACAAGGAGGGGCTTGTGCTCCCTTAAGCTGGAAGAGGGGGTCCAGAGGGGAAGGCTGGACCACTGGTAAGTTTGACCAGGTGCCACAGATATTCGGGGGGAGGAGGGGCTTGTATAATTTCTGAGAGTCATATGACACCTGAAAGTTATCCACAAGGTTCTGATACTTCCTGTCCTGAGCTTAATAGTTTAGACTATCCCTTCTCCCTCTCAGCCTTTCCACCACTCCTCCATCCTTTCTTCCCCACCCTTTCTCCTTCCTGGCTCCCCCCAACCCTCCTCCTTTGCAGCTTCATCATCCATCCTCCCTTCTGACTTCCCTACCCCTCCTCATCCCTTCTCCTTCACAGTGTCTCTACCCTTTTCCATCCCTCCATCCCTCCCAGCTGGATGAATTCCTTGGGGTCCTGCTAATATTGTTAGGTGCTCCAGCAGACCCGATAAGCTGCTTCAACCCCATCTGTGCCTGCCAAAAACAAAGGCCAGCAAAGGCACGACTAGTTGCCTTTGATAGGGGAGAAGCCCCATAACCTAGTGGATAGAGCATAGGAGTTTGGGTTTTAATTCCAGATCTGTCACTTGTTTGCAGTGTGACCTTGGCCAAGTCACTTAACTTCTCTGTGCCTCAGTGACTCATTTGTAAAATGGAAATCAAGACCGTGAACCCCACTGGGGATGGGGATTATGTCCATCCCAATTTGCTTGTATCTACCCCACTATTTAATAAGGTGTCCGGCACATAGTAAGTGCTCAACAATTGTTATTATTAATAATAATAATAATGTTGGCATTTGTTAAGTGCTTACTATGTGCAGAGCACTGTTCTAAGCGCTGGGGTAGATACAGGGTAACCAGGTTGTGCCACGTGAGGCTCACAGTTAATCCCCATTTTACAGATGAGGTCACTGAGGCACAGAGAAGCGAAGTGACTTGCCCACAGTCACACAGCTGATAAGAGGCAGAGTCGGAATTCGAACCCATGACCTCTGACTCCCAAGCCCGGGCTCTTTCCACTGAGCCACGCTGCTTCTTATTAATTGTGTTATTTGTGAAGTGTTTATTATGTGCCTGACACTGTTCTAAGCGCTGGAGTTGATACAAGCAAAATCGGGTGGAACACAGTCTCTGTCCCATGTGGGGCTCACAGTCTCAATCCCCATTTTACAGGTGGGGTAACTGAGGCCCAGAGAAGTGAAGTGACTTTCCCACTGCATGAACAGACATGTGGCAGAATGAGGATTAGAACCCGGGACCTCCTATCCATTAGGCCACCCCGCTTCTCACCAACATAGTGACACCACAGGCATAACTAAGGACTTGCCCAAAGGGATCCAGCTCTGTGGGTAATTTGAACGGGAGCTCCTATAACAGCTATGTCAAAAATCTTGTCGCCGGCACCCACACCCTTCCTCGCTCTCGTGCCCCAGTGCTGCCCGCCTGCCTTGGAGTTGAAGGCCCAGCCCGCTGGCCCCAGAGGTCTCACACCTGCTCTGGAATCTTCCTACCTGAAGCGTTGCCCTTCCGCCGACCCGAATCCCAGGGGCGAGCTGGCACTGGGAACAACCTGCCACTCGTCGGGAGGCTTGGCCTCCGTTCCATCCGAACCCTCGGGAACATCCCCAACTTCGAAAAGAAGCCCGCGGTTACCTGCAAGACACCGATCACTGAAACGCAAAGAGACCAATAAATCCCAAACGATAAGCCCATCCCCTTGTGGCGTGTCTTCTCTGGGAAGGAAACTAGGCTGGTTCTAGGAAAAAACTGAATCGATCTGATTCATTCACTCCATCCAATCAATGGTATTTATATGGAGCGCTCATTGTGTGCGGAGCACTGTATCGAGTGCTTGGGAGAGTGTAACAGAGTAAGTCTGTCCCTGAGGAGCTGTGCACCTGTGAGAAGAAAGAAAAAGACAAATCGGAGGGGAAGAGAAAGAAAGAGATGGAAAGGAGATAGAAATCCTAAGATGACCAAAAGAAGGGGGGGGGGGGGTGGAGAGATAGGGCAGAGAAAGGAAGATGCCAAAAGAGAGAGGAGATAGGGATTAAAGTAAGATCACGGTGGCAGGGAATGTGCCTACCAACTCTGTTGCATAGTACCCTCCCAGGTGCTTAATACAGTGCTTTGCACACAATGTGCACTCAATATATACCATTAATGACGATGAAGGTGGTCAAAGATCTGGTCATCGTAGGTAGGGCTAACGAGCTAAAGGGCGTAGGGGAAAAAAGGGGAAGAAAGGAGAAAAGAAAAGGGACTGAAGGGAAGGGAGGACGACAAAGGGGACAAGTGGATGGGGCAGCATGAACAGGAAGATAAGGAATGAATCAGGGAATGCCTCCTGGAGGAGGAAACCGCAGACTGGTCAGCCAGCAGGAAGGTCTAAGCTTCTCGAAAGAGTTGGTGCTTTTTGTTTCTGCTATGAGATGGGGGCTCTCGGTTCAGTGCCTGGGGTGACCGACCGGTTTTCTCTGCCGGCCTGACATGCTCCAGGCCAAACGAGCCCTGCTTTTCCTCTGCTCCTCCTCCTCCTCTCCCCATCGCCCCGACTTGCTCCCTTCCAGCGTGGCTCAGAGGAAAGAGCACGGGCTTGGGAGCCAGAGGTCATGGGTTCGAATTCCGACTCTGCCTCTTATCAGCTGTGTGACTGTGGGCAAGTCACTTCGCTTCTCTAGGCCTCAGTTCCCTCAACTGTAAAATGGGGATTAAGACTGTGAGTCCTACATGGGACATCCTGATCACCTTGTATCTTCCCCAGCGCTTAGAACAGTGCTTTGCACATAGTAAGCGCTTAACAAATGCCATCATTATTATTCCCCACCCCACAGCATTTATATATATATGCACATATTTATAATTGTAATTCTATTTATTTTTGCTAGTGATGGGTGTACACCTATAATTCTATTTATTTATAATGATGCTACTGATGTTTACTTGTTTTGTTGTCTGCCTCCCCCTTTCTAGACTGTGAGCCCTTTGTGGGCAGGGATTGTCTCTATGTGTTGCTGAGTTGTACTTTTCATTCATTCATTCATTCAATAGTATTTATTGAGCGCTTACTATGTGCAGAGCACTGTACTAAGCGCTTGGAATGTACAAGTCGGCAACAGATAGAGACGGTCCCTGCCCTTTGACGGGCTTACAGTCTAATCGGGGGAAACAGGCAGACGAGAACAATGGCGATAAATAGAGTCAAGGGGAAGAACATCTCGTAAAAACAATGGCAAATTGATTAGTACAGTGCTCTGCAAACCGTAAGCGCTCAATAAATATGATTGAATGAATAAATGAATGAATGAATGAATGAACGAACCATTCTTTCCCCTCAGGAGATCCACCCCACCGGGAGGAAGAGCCCTGAACAAGGCCCCATCTGGTGCCTGCAAAGAGGGCTCGAAGCTGAACTCTGCAGACTACCGTCTTCACATCTTTCACCCCGGCCACTCATGGTCGGCAAGGCTGTTGCCCTCCTGGAAGCCCACTTACCTGGGTGAAGGCCCGGGAGCCTCGTCCCCTCCGCCACCGGCCCAGTGGTGCACTTGATCGTCCGGGGAGAAACGTATCGGATGTGGCACGGGACACCTGGTAGCCACAAAGCAAGAGGGAGAGAGCAGGGACCAGCTCACAATAAGCAGATGCCCTGGAGGCCAGGGGCTTTGGGGGTGCCCAGTGCGATGCCAGCCCACGCAACTAGACACGATTAATCCAGTCGGGTTCCGTAGAGTGGCTCAGTTTCCTCAGCTATAAAAAGGAAAGTCAAAACCTGTTCTCACCCTAACACAGACTGCATGTCCCGGGTGCAACAGGGATTATCTTGTATCTACCCCAGCGCACTGTACAGTGCTTTACACATAATAAACACTTAATGAATACTAGTATTATCATTATTATTATTTTTTCCAAATAGGGTCATATTTTCGCCACAAAATATTTATTTATATTGTCTGTCTTGCCCTCTAAACTGTAAATTCGTTGTGGGCAGGGAATGTGTCTGTTTTATTGTTATATTGTACTCTCCCAAGCACTTAGTACAGTGCTTTACACTCAGTAAGCACTCAGTAAATATGATAGAATGAATATTCTTAGTGACATGACATCAAAAAACGTTCATGAGGTTTCTCCTTCCTTCTCTGTCTCCCCGCTCTTTCCTGCTCCTTTCCCTTCCCCCTAACCAATCCTATTTATTAAGTGCTTACTGTGGACAGAGTACTGTACTAAGTGCTTGGAAGAGTACAAAATAACAGTACAACAGGGTTGGCAGAAATGTTCCCTGCCCACAACAAGCTTACAGTCTAGAGGACGAGCTCACTCCACCTCCCATTTTCTTAACCTCCGTTTTCTCTCTTTTTTAAATCCTGCCTACCATTATGCCATTAGGGGCAGTTTATCTCTTTTCTAGGGCAGGTTTCAGTAGTTTGGACAAGGAAAAGGGACTTTAAAGGCACTCGGCTTCTCTGATGGGGGAATGAGAGGATGAGAAGGCACAACGGAAAGGCTAAAAAGCAAAGAGAGCATTCAGTCGAGCTTAGGTACCTGCTACGTCAACCTGGGCCAGGCGATCAAAGAAGTCTCCGGCAATAGTGATGTCCGTTCCTCCCCCGAGGCTGCCGGATTCAGGAAACACAGACCGTATTTCTGCAGGAGGAAAATAGATATTGTGGTGCAGCTCCTCCATGCCCAAGGTCCTTGAGAGACAGAAGGCATCTTCTGTAGATGATCAGCACAGATCATCCCTCCAGAAGTGCAGGTGGGAAAAGTTGGCCTCTAGATTAGACTCCAGCCAGTTAGAAACCCATGGTCCTGTGGGATGACTGATGCCACCTGGACACTGCTAAGATTCCCACTTCACTCTCATTCCTCCCTAAAAGCTCTTTGTACCTTCACGTGCCATTTCACAACTACTTAGTAAATTGATCATATTTACTGAACGCCTCTCTGTACAAATTTTAGCAAATTAAGCCAAACTGGTCTTTGGAAGGCCAAATGGCTTGGCTTACATCGCCATATTTTGGACACATAATGAGGAGGACTAATTCTCTGGAGAAGATACTAATGCTAGGAAAAGTCCAGGGAAAACATGAAAGAGGCAGACCAGCTGCTAGATTGATAGAGACCATAACAACGATAACAGAAGAACCGTTAGAAAGATTACAGACTGTGGCTGAAGACGGGACGTTCTGGAGAAAATATATCCACAGAGTCGCTATGAATTGGAAACAACTCGATGCCACATCATCATCATAATAATAATACTCTGTACAGAGTACTGGATTAAGCTCTTGGAAGAGTACAGTATAACGGGCACATTTCTTGCCCACAACAAGCTTACAGTCTAGAGGGGGAGACAGAGATTAACAGAAAAGAATAACTTACAAATACATACATAAGTGCTGTGGGGGTGGGAGGGGGGATTAAAGGGAGCAAGTCAGGTGGATGCTGAAAGGAGTGGAAGAAAAAGAAAAGAGGGCTTAATGAGAGAAGGGCTCTTGGAGGAAATGTGACTTTGAATGTGGGGAGAGTAATTGTCTGTTAGATGTGACAAGAGAGGGCATTCCAGACCAGAGGCAGGACGTGGGTGTGAGGTCAGCAGTGAGATAATAATAATAATGTTGGTATTTGTGAAGCGCTTACTATGTACAGAGCACTGTTCTAAGCGCTGGGGTAGATGCAGGATAATCAGGTTGTCCCACGTGAGGCTCACAGTTCATCCCCATTTTACAGATGAGGTACCTGAGGCACGGAGAAGTTAAGTGACTTGCCCACAGTCACACAGCTTACAAGTGGCAGAGCCTGGGTTCAAACTCATGACCTCTAACTCCCAAGCCCGTGCTCTTTCCACTGAGATAGACCAGATGGCAGGCAAACGCTCTAAATTAGGCGGCTTTGAGCGGGGCTGGTGGTGTGAGCAGGGCCTGGAGGTTTCAGCCCTGCCCAGGCTGGGGGTCTCGAGGCACAAAGCATAGGTTTCCACCTTGGATGTACCACCCTGTCTGCCTGCCTCTGCCCCAGAGGCACAGTGGGATATTGAGATGGGACCATGTTCCTCCTCCTTCCAGTGTGGTGATTTTTCTGAGGGGAAAAAATGGCTTGTTTGGCCTGGAGTACGTGAGGCCATCAGGGAAAAGCGGGTGGATCATCCCAGGAACTGAACGGAGAGCCCCATCTCCTGGAAGAAACAAAAAGCACTAACTCTTTCAAGAAGCTTAGACCAGGGATGGCCTTCATGGTGACTGACCATTCTGTTGAGTTTCCAGCCCTTGCCTGGCCAGTAGAGCCAGTCAAGAGCTGGAAACTTAGCTCAGGTGTAAGCCAGTGAAGCGGATGGAAAGGAGACTAAGCCGAGGAAACCTCCCTGCCTCCATCTTCCCACACGGGAAGCAGCATGGCCTAATGGATAGAGCATGGGCCTAAGAGTCAGAGACCTGGGTTCTAATTCCGGCCCCGCCACTTCTCTGTTGTGTGAGCTTGGGCACGTCGCTTAACTCCTCCGTGCCTCAGTTCCCTCACCTGCAAAATGGGGATTCAATACCTGTTCCCCTCCTACTCAGACTGTGAGCCCCATGTGGGACCTGATTATCTTCTATCTACCCCAGCGTTTAGTACGGTGTTTGGCAATAGGAAACCCTTAACAAATACCACAGTTGTTATTATTACAGTTATTATCTTTGCCACAAGGGCATTTTTCTAACTCACAAACTTTGCCCCTTGCCTTGTTCACCTGAGCTAGAGGATGAGCCAGAAAACCGAGGGTTTACTACATAAATGAGTTGGGGGCGGCGGCGGGGGGGGAGGTGTCTGTGACTCTGTATATGTAGTTGTCTTTCATAGTCAAAGAAGACATCACTGAGAGTAAAGTTCACCTCTAGGTGTGTGAGCAACTGAAAAGGTCAATATGGGATCCACAATCCCAGCCACAATGGGTGCTCAAAAAAGGCGGCCCCTTGTTGTGTCGTTGCGCCTAATGCTTGCCGCGCCTGGTGCTCTCTTTTCTTCTGCCTCCTTGTTTCTCTTTCCTTATAAAGCTTTTGTTCCAAGTGAGCTACTCTCTTCTCGATGGCAGGGTTATCTTACAGTTATGTCCTCAGCAACTGACTCCCAGTTTTCAGCTGGGATGCAGCACTGTGTAAAGGTTGGTTTTACCATCTCTAAATACTTCAATATATAGATTATATAGGTAAAAGAGAGTGAACCATGACCCACTTGTTGCAGCTGTGCTGGAGGTTCGGGTGGCCGTGATGGAATAGCAGATTTAAAATGAGAAGCAGTTGGCCTAGTGGATGGAGCACGGACTTGGGAGCCAGAAGAACCTCGGTTCTAATTCCAGCTCCACCACTTACCTGCTGGCCCTGGCAAGTCATTTCTCTGTGCCTCTGTTCCTTAGTTTGTAAAATGGGAATCAAGACTGCGAGCCCTACGCAGGACAGGGACCACGTCCAACTTCGTTAGGCTGGGACACGGTGTTTAGTACTGTGCCCGGCACTTAGCAAATGGCATTAAAAAAAAACCGGTAACTGTGGGCAACCCGGGCAGCGAAGGTCCTGGCCGAAAGCGGGAAGGGAGGCGAAGAGGTACCTGAGTGTGTTTGATACAGGAAGAGGTCCTGCTTGGCACTGATCCGCCACGCATCCTTGTGAACGGATGATCTGAAACGGAAGGCAGAGCTGAGCTCAGAGACGGGAGAAAGTGTTTAGGAGCTGCACTCTATCTCAGCAGAACAGAAACTCACTCTGGCTCCAGAGGGAAGCCTTGGCGTTGCGGGAACGGACAGGTAGCAGCTAGAAGATGAAACCTGGTCAAACTCAGGCCAAAATGGTCAAATTTCTGGTCAACTAATGCCAGATTTCTGGTCACCTTGGGCAAGGTAGGGAGGAGAAACTAAGATGTAGTGTGGCTTAATAGAAACAGCCCCAGAATGGGAGTCAGAAGACCTGTGTTCTAATCCTGACTCTGCCGCTCGTCTGCTTTGTGATCTTGGGCAAGTCGCTTTGCTTTTTCACCATCACCACCACAGCCTCACTTTTGGGGTGTCTTCCCAGATGAAAGCCAGGTCCCAATGATCCCTACCTTAGGCCTTCCCAGGGGCCAAGGTGTAGTTTCTACCGCCATGCCTGACCAGCCTGTAAAGGGAAATCTCCTGACATCAGTACATGATGTCCGCGCACATACGGCTGCACAGTTGAGAAGCAGCATGGCCTAATGGGTAGCGCACAGGCCTGGAAGTCAGAAAGACCTGGGTTCCAATTCCGCCTCCACCACTTAATAATAATAATTATGGCGCTTGTTAAGCGCTCATCATGTGCTAAGCACTGGGCTAGATACAAGTTAATTAGGTTGGACATGGTCTATGTCCCACGTGGGACTCACAGTCTTAATCCCTATTTTAGGCCCAGAGAAGTGAAGTGACTTGCCCAAGGTCACACAGCAGCTATGTGGTGGAGACCGGATTAGAACCCAGGTCCTTCTGACTCTAAGGCCTGCGCTCTATCCACTAAGCCACACTGCTTCACTTGTCTGCTGTGTGACCTTGGGCAAGTCTCTAGGCCTCAGTTACCCTATATAGAAAATGGGGATTAAGACTGTGTGGGACAGGGATTGTCTCCATCCTGATTAACTTGTATCTACTCCAGCGCTTAGTACAGTGGCTGGCATGTAATAAGTGCTTAACAACTACCGTTAAAAAAGAGTTGCCCAGTCTCTGCATGGCCTTGCCTACCTCCCAGCCCAAACGGGGGCCGGAAACATGGGGTGCAAGCTTGCCTTGACCTGCCGGGTTTGGCCTGAGGAAGTTAAGACGGTCCCCGCCATCCCATGAAGTGTTCTGCTAGGATTCCGCATCGTCCCTGCATAGAAAGATTGGCCCTACGTCTCTCAAATCAAACTCGGGACAAAATTATAAGCCTCTACAGAAAAGCAAGCGGCACATTAGCAATACCTCTATAAACAAAGACAAAATAAATCAGAATACCTCCAATTACTTACTTTCCCCTGTTGAACACGGAGAAGCTAACATTCTGGGAGCCTGAGGTGGGAAAAACAGCGCTTGAGGAAAGAGCCTCAGCAGAGATAATATGCTCCATACAAGTCCCCCGAAACCCAACCCTCAGTTGATGGTTCAATTCCCCATGCGAGGGCAGCATACGATCACCACGCCCAAAGCAAGACTCTGTCACTAACGCCCAAAATAATAATTTGGTATTTGTTAAGCACTCACTATGTGCTAAGCACCGTACTATGCCTTAGGTAGATATAAGATAATCAGGTGCCCATCCCACTTGGCAACAAAAAAGTCTAAAGGGGAGGGAGAACAAGTAGTCAATCCCCATTTCACAGATGAGGACACTGAGGCCCAGAGAAGTTAAGTGAATTGCCCATGGCCACACAGCAGATAAGCGGCAGAGCCAGGATTGAACCCGGGTCCTTTGGACTCCCAGGCCCGCGCTCTATTCACTAGGCCACACTGCTTCTCAGCACTTTCCTTTCAAGGATGAGTCCTTGAACACAACAAGCCACAGACACAGTTCACCAATGAATGGGGTTTGGGGATTAAAGATCTAACCCTTGAGGGAACGCCAACCCTAAACTGAGCCTAAAATAACCCTAACGCCTTACCCCTAATGCTGAAAAGCTCCTTGTTGATGCTCAATGTTGTTACTGGCCTGCCAAGTCAAATTTTAGGCTGACTTTCTAGCACCGTAGGCTTATCTTTTGTCAGTCTTTGAGGGCGGCCATGTGGCAATCTGTGGTGGGTTACTTGAAGAGACTTACATCAACTCAAAGAGCTCCCCAGACCCCATCTTCTACCCCAGTCCTATTGACAGTGAGAACGGTGTCTGATCTGATCATGTTTTAGACACCTCAGCCTTTAGCACAGTGCTGACGCATAGTAAGTACTTAACAAATACCATAATCATTATTATCTGACTCTAGGGATTCAAAGCATGTTCTGCCTCTTACTAAAACTGCGAGCCCCAGGTGGGACCTGATTATCTTGCTCAGTGGAAAGAGCCTGGGCTTCGGAGTCAGAGGTCATGGGTTTGACTCCTGGCTCTGCCACTTGTCAGCTGTGTGACTGTGGGCCAATCGTTTAACGTCTCTGTGCCTCAGTTCCCTCATCTGTAAAATGGGGATTAACTGATAGCCTCACGGGGACAACCTGATTACCCTGTATCTACCCCAGTGCTTAGAACAGTGCTCTGCACATAGTAAGCGCTTAACAGATACCAACGTTATTATTATTATTATTACCCCAGAGCTCAGTACAGTCTATGGCACTTAGTAAGCACTTTACACGAAACAAAATTATTATTATTATTATCACCATCATCATTATTTTCCTTGTGGACAGGGATTGCATCTACCAACTTTCTTGTAGTGTACTTTCCTTAGTCCTTAGTGCAATGTTCTGCACACTAAGCGCGCAATAAATACCCATAATGAATTGACTGATTGACTGTGATTTGGTAGTATAAACAGCCTACTCTCCTTGCAATGAAAGAACCCCGGAGAACGTAGCAAATTGGGCTGAGGTGGATCTCTCCAGATGCTTTTCCTCAGAAAAAAAGGGAGAAGGCCCAAACACCAAAAACACAGCTGACATTTCCCAACGTACCGATATAGTTGCCTTCCACCCGGCACTGCAGAGTCCCGACTCCATGAGCTTCCCGCACGGGATAGCTGAAAGCAAGCAAAAGACACCAGGAAGGAAAACAGGATGCTGAACCAAAGCAGCAATAGCATAGAAGACTGGCACTTGGTAATAAGAATACTTTACCACAATGTTTTGCACACAGTAGGGGTTTAATAAAAATTGAAGTTATTAGGAAAGAATCTAAGAAGTCCAAATGACTCAGCTGTCTTTCCTAAATATTTAAACTCAAAAGCGTAAACATTTAGGTAAGCTCCTTGTGGGCGGGGAATGTGTCAGTCTACTGTTGAGTTGTACTGTCCCAACATCTTAGTAGAGTGCTGGGTTTACAGTAAGCACTCTACAAATACGATTGATTGAATGAAGCAAGGAAGGAAGAAAGGAAGAAGAAGCAGCGTGGCCTAGCCTAGTGGATCCAAGTCAGCAGGACCTGGGTTCTAATCCCTGCTCCTCCACTTGTCTGTTGCGTGATCTTGAACAAGTCACTTAACTTCTCTGTGTCTCAGTTACCTCATCTGTCAAATGTCAGATGTACCTCAACTGGAGATTAAGACTGTGAGCTCCATGGACCACAGTACACATAGTACATAATGATAATAATAATAATAATGTCGGTACTTGTCAAGCGCTTACTATGTGCAGAGCACTGTTCTAAGCGCTGGGGAGGATACAAGGTGGTCAGGTTGTCCCACATGGGGCTCACAGTTCCAATCCCCGTTTTTCAGATGAGGCAACTGAGGCACAGAGAAGTTAAGTGACTTGCCCATAGTCACCCAGCTGACAAGTGGCAGAGCTGGGATCCGAACCCATGACCTCTGACTCCCATGCCTGGCCTATTTCGACATGTATTTGCACTCTGCCAAGCGCTTAATAAATACCATAAGTAAAAGCGGGCCAAGGATCAGGCAGGAACTGGCCCTACAATGGGAAGTCCTGAAGACTGCAGAAGGTCTGGGAATTGGCATCAAAATGGAGCTGGAGCTGATCTAGACTTGAAACAAGACATTTGCATACACATATATGAGAGGTTCGGTGGGCAGTAAGTGGATGAGAGGGAGTGAACACACCCAGCTGTGTATGTGATCATTTTCCGTAGGAAATGAAGAATGTCCTGGAATCTAATCAGGTTAAATTTCTCAAGTACATCACAATCTTGAGTTATATTCTGTCCCCTGGGAGATAGACTAATTGCATAAGTTGATTATGGAGGAGTATGAATCAGAATATTCAAACTTACGTTCATTTCCTGTTTCCACGGTGCCTTCACATCAATTATTTCATCTGGCTGTGAGGTAAGGATTATTTTCCATTTTACAGAAGAGGAAGCTGAGGCCGAGACTGATTAAAGGACTTACCTGATGTCTCCCAGAATCCCTGCGGATGTGTTCTTAACGTCTTACCCGGTCTCACCCGGGAATCCTCAGGACCGGCCGACTGGGTGTCCCTTCCCAGAATGTGGAGACCAGCCCGGCTAGCCATACGAGATTCCCTCAAGTGAAGAAACTCACCGGAGGCCCGTCTGTCGGTCGATAAGAGAGCAGAGGGTGACCCTCGTGTCCAGTTCGGTCTCCAGTGTCAGAGGGCTGAGGAGAGGGAAGGAAGAAAGCTCAGCAGCTTAAACCCTCCTGGCAACCATTCCCACTGTTTTTCTGAGGTAACATACGGGTAAACTCCCTTCAGGTAATAAGGCCTGGTGATTTCTCCCTTTGGATCGTGGCACCTGATCAGGAGAAGTTGTACTTGGGTCATTCTAGGATAAACTTAAGCCCAGTTCCCTCACTTGAGAATTTGTAAATAAGACAAAGCTCTTAGGCCAACAACGGCAGCTTGAAATGTTATACTCTTCTCCAATCCACCCTCCACTCCTCCGCTCCTCCACCCCCACTGTCCTAAGAGTTCTCTTCTCCATACCGAAAAATCCCAACTGTCTTGATTATTTTTCACCCTCCAATTTTCCAACTCATCATCATTTTTTCGCCACCTTCTTCAGGACACTTTCCCTGTCCTCATTCTCACTCTTCAGCATTCATGACTTAGGCCCTCCCCGAGGCTTCAATCGATCAGTCAGTCGCATTTATTGAATGCTTACTGTGTGCGGAGAACCGTACCAAGCACTTGGGAGTGTACAATATAACAGATTTTGTAGACACATCCAGGAAATGGTTTCCCAGCATCCTTGACCTTAGCAGGGCATCAGGTCAAGTTAACTCATTATGGGCAGAGAACGTATCTACCAGCTCTTTTTTTTTAATGTCATTTGTTAAGCAACTACAGCATGCCAGGCACTGTACTAAGTACTGGTTTAGATACAAGCTAATCAGGTTGGACACAGGCCCTGTCCCACATGGGGCTCACAGCTTTAATCCTCATTTTACAGATGAGGTAACTGAGGCACAGACAAATTAAGTGACTTTCTCAAGATCACACAACAAACAAGTGGCAGGGTTGGGATTTGAACCCATATCCTCTGACTCACTCATTCATTCATTCGATTGTATTTGTTGAGTGCTTACTGTGTGCAGAGCACTGTACTAAGCATTTGGAAAGTACAATTCAGCAGCACATAGAGCCAATCCCTTCCCAATAACGGGCTCACAGACTCCCAAGCCCGTGTTCTTTCCACCAGGCCACACTGATGCTCTACCTGCAGTAGGCACTCAATAAATACCATCGATTGATTGATTGATTGATTGATTGATTGATTGATTCCCTGTTTCCAGACCTGGCAGTGCCTCAGTAATCCAGAACACATGACGGCCTCTTAATTTAAAAAGTTCTGGGATCAAGTTTCTACAACCTCCTTCTGTAACTGTACACGTGTTTATTTCCACTGATAGTCAATAGTCTGAGTGAAGTAAATCATTTGGTTTCTTAATTTTCCAGAAGCCTTCCTTTCATCCTCCTCCTCCTCCTTTTTAATGGTACCCGTAGATGGGCTCCGGGGTGCAAGGCACTGTACTAGACACTTCAGGAACACACAGAAGTATAAGGAATAGGCCCTGCTCTCTACAAGCTTACACCGTAATGAGGAAAGCACACAGATGTGAATTGAATCACTGACACTTTAAAGAGGGAGAATATTGAACGTCAATAAATAAATCAATAATTTGTAAGCGTGTAAAGGTGTCTCAAAGAAGGTAGACCGGAAAGGTGGTATTTCAATGAGTCAATAGTGTTTACTGAGCACTTACTGGGTTCAGAACCCTGTACTAAGTGATTGGGAAACTACAAGTCAACAAAGTTGGTAGACGTGACCCCTGCCCACAATCACCTAGCAGCATGACTCAGTGGACAGAGCACAGCCCTGGGAGTCAGAAGGCCATGGGTTCTAATCCCTGCTCTGCCACTTGTCTACTCTGTGACCTTGAGCAAGTCATTTCACTTCTCTGGGCCTCAGTTACCTCATCTGTAAAATGGGGATTAAGAGTGTGAGCCCTCTGTGGGACAGGGACAGAGTCCAACCTGATGAACTTGTATCTATTCCAGCGCTTAGAACCGTGCTTGGCACATAATAAGCGCTTAACAAGTACCATAATTACTATTAAGGAGCTTACATCTTTAATGGACATTAAAATAGGTTAGGGATGGAGGATATAGTAAAGTCATAAAATGCCTTCTGGGGGAGGTGGCTTTCTGGAAAGTGGCCTTGATGGAAGGAGGGATGGTTTGGCTGAGGCGGGGGAGAGTCATTCCTGGTGAGGTGGGGACGGACATGAACAGTGAGTTTGAGGAGAGGGAGTAAAGAGTAAGCGAGATTTAGGAAGTGTGTCTGGGAGAAGGTACACAATTGGGAATGTAATGAGAGAAAAGGGCAATTAATCTGTCTATCCGTGGTATTTCCTGATTGTCTCGCTTGTGCAGGGCACTGGACTAAATGCTTGG
Source organism: Ornithorhynchus anatinus (assembly GCF_004115215.2). Lineage (NCBI taxonomy): Eukaryota > Metazoa > Chordata > Mammalia > Monotremata > Ornithorhynchidae > Ornithorhynchus > Ornithorhynchus anatinus. Next base: position 16,242,249 of record NC_041749.1, read on the forward strand.
GAGCGTACCAAGTTGTTGAACACAATCCCTGCTCACAAGAAGTTTACAGTCTAGAGCAGGAAGGTGAGATGACAGCAGGTGGATTAATGAACACCATGAAGCAGAGTGGCCTAGTGGAAGGATCACGGGCCTGAGAGTCAGGGGATATGTGTTCTAATCCTGGCTCTGCCACTTGTCTGCCGCGTGCCCTGGGCCAACTCACTTCACATCTCTATATCTCAGTGTCCTCATACGTAAAACGGGGATTAAGACTATGAACCTCAAGTGAGAAGCAGCGTGGCTCAGTGGAAAGAGCCTGGGCTTCGGAGTCGGAGGTCACGGCTTCGAATCCCGGCTCTGCCGCTTGTCAGCTGTGTGACTGTGGGCAAGTCACTTGACTTCTCTGTGCCTCAGTTACCTCATCTGTAAAATGGGGGTGAAGACTGTGAGCCTCACGTGGGACAACCTGATTACCCTGTATCTACCCCAGCGCTTAGAACAGTGGTCTGCACATAGTAAGCGCTTAACAAATACCAACATTATAACATTATTAAGTGGGACATGGACCGCGTCTAACCCGATTAGCTCGTATCTACGCCAGCTTTTAGTACAGTGCCTGGCGCACAGTAAATGCCTTACAGATGCCATTTTAAAAAATTGCTCACTGATCTCGTCTGTGTTCGGGAAAACCCACTTAGTCTGAGCCTCACTCCAATTTTGCCCAGATCACCATCTCCCACCTCCTCTTCTCAAACCCTCCCAGGGATCAGACTAGTGTTATTTCTACCCCTGCCCACGAAAGAAAGACGTTTGTACGATTAACCTTTACTTTCCCCCTCCTCTTAAAGAGTTTCTCTCAGCCTAAGAAACCAGAGGCAGGGGAGGAGGAGGATTAGAGAAGAAAAACAGATGCAATTACAGTACAATTCACACTGAGCCCAGAGTGACTAGTTGCTAGTAAATAAATGGACCAACTTAATGGACGCATTGCAATTACATTAACAAAGTTTGCTGAAGCCCAACTCACGAGGGACCATAAAACGGAAAGAAGAAAATAGCAATTCAGTACCAACTGCTTGCAATTTATTGCTGTCAGGGAAGCCCCTGTTAGAGGGTGGCACAATTCACCAGCACAATTACACCAAGCTGGAAGGGGAGAAACACGCAGAAGCCAACATCTCTAACTTAATATGTCCAAAACGGAAATCCTCATCTTCCCTCCCCAATCCTGGCCTCTACATGACTTTCCCACGACCCTTGGTGAAACCAACATATTCCCTGCCTCACGAGCCCACAACCTAGGCATTATCCTCAACTCGTCTCTCTCATTCAACCCACACATTCGTTCTGTCATCAAATCCTGTCGCTTCTACTTTCACAGCGGCTCTAGAATCCGCCCATTCATTCTTTCATTCATTCAGTTGTATTTATTGAGTGTTTAGGATGTGCAAAGCACTGTACTAAGCGCAATTCGGCAACAGGGACAATCCCTACCCAACAATGGGCTCACGGTCTAGAAGTGGGGAAATAGACAACAAAACCAAACAAGTGGACAGGCATCAATAACATCAATATAATAATAATAATTTTGGTATTTGTTCAGTGCTTACTATGTGCCAAGCACTGTTCTAAGCGCTGGGTAGATACAAGGCAATTAGGTTGTCCCGTGTGGGGGGGTCACAGTCTTAATCCCCATTTTAACAGATGAGGTAACTGAGGCACAGAGAAGTTAAGTGACTTGCCCAAAGTCACACAACTGATAAGTGGCAGAGCGGGGATTCGAACCCACAACCTCTGACTCCCAAGCCCGTGCTCTTCCCACTGAACCATGCGGCTTCATTTTCTACATTCAGTCAACATCTCCCCACTCCTCAAAAACCTCCAAAGGCTGCCCCCCGGCCCCCACCTCCGCATCAAACAGAAATTCCTTACCGACAGCTTTAAAGGACTCAATCAGCTCTCTCCTTCCTGCCTTATCTCTCTGATTTCTCACTACAACCCAGCCTCACTCAGCACCACGTAGTGGCTAGCGCCCGGGCCTGGGAGTCAGAAGGTTATGGGTTCTAATCCCGGCTTTGCCAACATGTCTGCTCTGCGACCTTGGGCAAGTCACTTCACTTCTCTGGGCCTCGGTTACCTCATCTCTAAAATGGGGATTGAGACTGTGAGACCCACGTGGGACAGGGACCGGGTCCGACCTGAATTGTCCGTATCGACCCCAGCGAGAGAAGCAGCGTGGCTCAGTGGCAAGAGCCCGGGCTTTAGAGTCGGAGGTCATGAGTTCGAATCCCAGCTCTGCCACTTGTCAGCTGTGTGACTGTGGGCAAGTCACTTCACTTCTCTGTGCCTCAGTTCCCTTGTCTGTAAAATGGGGATGAAGACTGTGAGCCCCACGTGGGACAACCTGATTCCCTTGTGTCTACCCCAGCGCTTACAACAGTGCTCTGCACATAGTAAGCGCTTAACAAATACCAACATTATTATTATTGTTATTATTACGGTGCCTTGCGCATAGGAAGCACTTAACGAATACCACAGTTATTATTATCGTTCCTCTAATGTCAACCAACTCAGTGTACCTTGATCTCACTGGTCTCTCTGCTACGTCCTTGTCCGCATCCTCCCTCTGGCCTGAGCCTCCTTTCCCCGTCGGTACCTTTTTCTCCTCCTTCAAAACTCTACTAAAACCACACCTCCTCCAGGAGGCCTTCTCTCTCTAGGTCCTCATTTCTTCCATTCACCTTCCCTTCTAAGTTGCCTATGCATTTGGATATTTACCTCTTAAGAACTTGATTCTCACATACCCTCCCCACCCCCAGAGCACTTTAGTACGTTTCCCATACTCTCTTATTCCTCCAGCACTAATACACGTGTATGTCTGTTTCCCCATCTAGTCTGTGAGTTCCTCGTGGGCAGGGATCACATTACCATATTGTCCTCACCCAACTACCCAGGATAGGGCTCCACATACAATAAGCTCAATAATAACGCTCAATAAATATCACCCATTGATTGATTGATGGAACTCTCACACGTTACCCCCCCCCCCCATGCCCCACACACTTACCTGTCAATGTATTCGACCCCAAAATCCAAGGTCTCCAACTTTCCAGTGATAATCCAGCCTCGTATTTGTATTACGCTTCCTGGTTAAGGGAAGGGAGAAACATGTGTTTTGCTAGAAATCAAAATACAGGTGTCGGCGACTTGGGTTTGCTGTCGGCGCTGTTTATGCTGGTTGTGGTCCTGGGACTCTGTACTGGATGACGTTGGAGTGACACTGAGGGCCAACAAGCCCTTCTATCCTCCCGTGCAGAGGCCCTGGGGCCCAGATCCCCCATGGCAGGGATCCTCGCCAAGCAGAGTACAGGGAGAGATATCCCAGCTTTGTTTCGGTTTTAATGCTAATTGTTAAGCATTTACTATGCGCCAGGCACTCAAGTAGATACAAGATAATCGTATTGGACCAAGTCCGTGTCCCACTTGGGACTCACAGTCTTAATCCCCAGGTTACAGACGAGGTGACCGAAGCCCAGAGAAATTAAGTGGCATGCCCAAAGTCGCACAGCACACAGCAGAGGAGGCAGGATCAGAGTGCAAGTTCTTCTGACTCCCAGGCCCGTGCTCTCTCCATTAGACCACACTGCTTCCAGACCGGGACAGATGCTTTCCAGCTTGCCTTTGGGGCTCGGCCCAGGCTCCACGGCTCAGAAAGACACATCGGGATGGCTTCCCAGGATTTTTTAATGGTATTTCTTAAGTGTTTACTATTTGCCAGGCCCTCTACTAAGTGCTGGGGTGATAAAAGATGATCAGGTTGGAAACAGACCCTGTTCCATATTGGGCTCACCGTCTTAATCCCCATTTTACAGATAAAGTAACGGAGGCGGGGGGAAATTAAGTGACTTGCTCTCAGTCCCTGTCATTTCCACATTCCTGACTGGGCTAAACACAATCCTTTCTACCAAGGTGCCTACCGAGACACCGAGAGACCCTCAGGAGAATTCCTCAGCTCCAGACTCCCTTTCCCATCTAGGACTCAGCCTCACTCGAGATGGCTGCTCCCAGGAATTCCCACAGAGCAGAGCAGATGGACTTGCAGAGAAAATGATATAAGATTCCCCAAGAAGGGGAATCTCTTCTCCACTTTCTAACCACCTATAAGGCAGGACACCGATATTAAGCAGTCCTGGAAGAAGGATTACGTTTTCCAATACTCAAATAAAGACTTCCTAAGAGACTTGGTTTCTGCCTTTTCTTTTTCTTGGTTTAGTATCTCTGTGGACTGCGTAGTGATGGAGCAGGTAGATAACACATTGAGATTAAAAGAAAAAGCAAATCTTGCAGCTTTCTCAACCCCAGTCCTTCATCCCCATGAAGCCCCTGAGGAGAGGCCAGCTGGTCTCAGGAGTGATTTGTCTGCTGTGTGACCTTGGGCAAGTCACTTCATTTCTCTGTGCCTCAGTTCTCTCATCTGCAAAATGGGGTTTGAATATCTGTTCTCCCTCCTACTAAGACTGTAAACCCCATGTGGGACTTGATTAGCCTGTATCTATCCCGGTGCTTAGTACAGTGCTTGTCACATCGTACACTCTTAACAAACACCCCAGTTATTATTATTATTGTTATGATTATCATTGTCAGGCAGGCACTCAGTATGCCAAAGGAAAGAGGTGCTGGGAGTAAGGAGGGTCCACTGAACCGTGTGTAAGTCAAGGTAACTAAATCAGTTTCTCTGCAAATGGAAGATCTCTTACCTGGAACTCCAGACGGTGGGTTAATTTGGTGAACCATAGGGGTTTGAGTCCTGGAAAACTGTAGGAAAACAATTATTCAAATAGAGTCTAGTAAAAATAATAATTATTATTAGTATTAATAATAGTAACCGTGATGCTTATTAAGCTCCCGCTATGTGCCAAGTAGTAATAAGAATAATAATAATACTTTGTTAAGCATGGGGGTAGATAAAAGGTAATCAGACCAGCCACAGTTCTTGCCCCACATAAGACTCGCAATCTGAGGAGAACGGATATTTTATCCATATTTTACAGATGAGGTAACCGAGGCACAGAGAATAATAATGTTGGTATTTGTTAAGCGCTTACTATGTGAAGAGCACTGTTCTAAGCGCTGGGGTAGATACAGGGTAATCAGGTTGTCCCACGTGAGGTGCACAGTTAATCCCCATTTTACAGATGAGGTCACTGAGGCACAGAGAAGTCAAGTGACTTGCCCACAGTCACACAGCTGAGAAGTGGCAGAGCTGGGATTCAAACCCATGACCTCTGACTCCCAAGCCCGGGCTCTTTCCACCGAGCCACGCTGCTTCTCAGTGGTTAAGTGACTTGCCCAAGGGCACACAACAGGCAAGTGGCAGTGTTGGGTTAAGAACCCAGGTCTCTTGACTCCCGGGTCTGTGCTTTTTCCACACTGCTTTCCTTACAATTTCTTCCTTGACCCAGCATCCCACACAGTTCTCTGAACAAGGCTGGCATGTAAGAGAAGTGGTGTGGCCTAGTGGAAAGACCGTAGGCCTGGGAGTCAGAGGATCTGAGTTCTAATCCTTGCTTTGCCTTATGTCTGCTGTGTGACCTTAAGGAAGTTACTTCTCTGGGTCCCAGTTACCTCAAATGGGGTAAAATGAGGATTGAGACTGTAAGCCCCACGTGGGGCATGAACCGTGTCCAACCTGATTAGCTTATATCTATCCCACTGCTTAGTACAGTGCTTGACACAATGTAAACGCTTAAAAATACCATTAAGAAAAAAATCCATAAATAATTTGGGGGACTACCAGATCAATCATCTTCTGATAACTTCATTTAGGGGAGAATTATGCTGATGCATGCATCTGGGAGTCAGGAGGCCTGGATTCAACTCTCAGATATATATATATACATATATATATATATATATGTTGCTATTTGTTAAGCGTTTACTATGTGCAGAGCACTGTTCTAAGCACTGGGGTAGATACAGGGTGATCAGGTTGTCCCTCGTGAAGCTCACGGTCTTCATCCCCATTTTACAGATGAGGTAACTGAGGCACAGAGAAGTTGTGACTTGCCCACAGTCACACAGCTGACAAGTGGCAGAGCGGGGATTCGAACCCATGACCACAAGCCTGCTGTGTGAGCTTGGGCAAATGACTTCACCTCTCTGTGCTTCAATTTCCTTGTCTATAAAATGGGCACAGTAAAGCATACCGCTCGCCACGTTATAACGATGTCAGGAAATAAGCAGTGGGAGAATGTTTTGGAAAAATAAAAGCCCTTTAGCATTCGATGCATTATTCTGTTTCACAGTGGTAGAATAATTGCTCATAGGTTTCTGGGTAAAGTTCTGCATCAGACATCTTTCCCCACTCTAGTTTCAGCACCAAATGCGAGAGTGGGGGAAGTGGGGAGCTTAAATCAATTTACAGTATTTATTGAGCGCTAACTGCCTGCAGAACACTGTACTAAGCACTCAGGAGCGTAGAATACTGTGGAATGGATAGACACAATCTCTGCCCGCAAAGAGCAGGAAGGCCTAGTGAAAAGCAGCCTAGTCTAGTGGATAGAATGCAGGCTTCGGCATAGGAAGGACCTGGGTTCTAATCCCGGATCCGCTACTTGTCTGCTGCGCGATCTTAGACATGTCACGTCACTTCTCTGTGCCTCTGTTCCCTCATCTGTAAAATGGGGAAAAGACTGTGAACTTCACAAAGGACATGGCTTGTGTCCAACCTGATTAGCCTCAGCGCTTAGTACAGTACCTGGCATATAGTAAGTGCTTAACAAATACCCCAGACTGAGCTTCCCGTTTTCCCTCTGCTCCCTCTGCTGCCCCTCTACCCCCCCCTTCACCTCCCCTCAGCTAAGCCCCCTTTTCCCCCCCTTTCCCTCTGCTCCTCCCCCTCTCCCTTCCCCTCCCCTCAGCACTGTGCTCGTCCGCTCATTTGTCTATATTTTTATTACCCTATTTATTTTGTTAATGAGCTGTACATCGCCTTGATTCTATTTATCGCTACTGTTTTAATGAGATGTCCATCCCCTCGATTCTATTTACTGCTATTGTTTTTGTCTGTCCGTCCCCCCCGATTAGACCGTAAGTCCGTCAGTGGGCAGGGACCGTCTCTATCTGTTGCCGATTTGTACATTCCAAGCGCTTAGTCCAGTGCTCTGCACATAGTAAGCGCTCAATAAATACTATTGAATGAATGAATGAATGAATGAATGATGAAATACCTCCCAAAAAAGAGCTTACATGCCAGGAATTTCTGACACTCATAGTCCCAGAGAGAAAGAATGCAGCCTGGAGACTACCCGAGTCTTCATGTGCACATTCTATGCTCCAAACTAGGTTTGGAGGTTTTTGAAGTCATCTCAAATAGATTCTTCATGATGAGGTCCCCTTCACCAGGCTGTAAATGCATCCTTCATTTCTATAAAGAGCCACAGCTCCCCCATCCTCGCCACCCACCATGTCTCTCACTGAATAGTGGGGAAATTTCCATTCTCAGCACCTTCCTTGCCAGAAAATGCTTTTATGAATAAAGTGGGATCCCTGGCAGATTGCTTAAGGCACAAAAGAGTCACCGGAGGGCAAATCCTCAATCCCTTCCTTTCGGTCTAAGGCACATTTTCCATTTTAAAAGCAAAGGGGTCTACTTTTTTAAAGAGTAAACACATAAAAAGTCACTGGCTTGATAGCCTGAGTGACCTTGGTCTATAGAAATCCTGGTAAAGTTTACAAGGCAATAAGAAACTCATCCTTAGCATGCTCAGAAATGCACAATGTGTGTCTCCTAGGGGGCCACCATCTTGGATAAGGATGAAACGGTGCCGGGAACACCAGTAACCTTGGGCTCGGTGCTACCGCCCGGGAAACGGATTACAAAGCCGTTTACCTTGGCTGGGCTCCACGGCCTCCACAGCAGTCTGCCTTCCGGGAGGAATTTCACCAGAATAATTAACTGTGTGTTGTTAATCAATACCCCTAATCAGGCATCCAAGACACAAGAATGGAAAAGATGGAGGCTTGGCAAACTTTAAGCATCGATCCAAAACATATTCCAGGAGAGGAGGGGAGCTGGATAGGAATATTTTTTTAAATAATTTTTTTCTTAAGGCTGGCAGGGAGGCTGCAATATAGAGGATCTAATCTCATCACTTTGGAGCAGTCTGTGAGCTCATGCCAGGTTAAAAAAGAGCACCATTCCCTCTTTGCTGTCCCACAGTTCTACCTTTCATCACAGTGGATCCCTTGTCCGGCCAGTCAGACTTTTAACGAGGATGGGATTGCTGGGGAGACTGGATGTCTGCCCCTCTAGATTGTAAGCTTGTCATGGGCAGGGAACGTATCTACCACCTCTGTTGTATTGTACTCTACCAAGCAGCATGAGAAACAGCATGGCCTAGTCGACAGAGCACGGATCTGGGAGTCAGACGGACCTGAGTTCTAATCCCAACTCTGCCATACGTTTGCCGAGTGACCGTGCACAAATCACTAAACTTCTCTTCATGCCACTGTTACCTCGTCCATAAAATGGAGATTAAGACTGTGAGACCCTTTCCATTCCTCGGAGTGTTGGGATCCCGTGTTTCCAATCAATCGATAAATCAACATCGCGTACTCAGAATGACGGGGAAGCAGCCTCGATCTAGGAACGCTGTGGAAAGATCTTCATCCTTTATCCTACCGCTTTCTCTAAGAAACGGCTCTCAGCAGGATATGAGGCACGATGGATCATTCTCCTATAAAAACATTCAGGCCATGTTTCCCCACTCCTCCAGTGGTTGCCTATCTCCTACTACATCAGACAGAAACTCCTCACCTCTGGCTTTAAAGCAGTCCATCACCTTGCTCCCTCCTACCTCACCTCCCTACTCTCCTACGACAACCCAGCCCACACACTCTGCTCCTCTAATACTAACCTTCTCAGTGTACCTCGATCTCATCTATCCCACCCCCGACCTCTCGTCCATATCCTTCCTCTGGCCTGGAAAGCCCTCCCTCCTCAAATCCGACAGACAATTACCCTCCCTACCATCTAAGCCTTATTGAAGGTACATCTGCACCGAGAGGCCTTCTAAGACTGAATTCTCTTTTCCTCTTCTCCCACTCCCTACTGCGTCACCCTGACTTGCTTCCTTTATTCATCCCCCCTTCTCGTCCCCCAGCACTAAGGGACATATCTGTCATATGTTTATTTAGATTAATGTCTGTCTCTCCTTCTAGATGGTAAGCTCTTTGTGGGCAGGGAAAATGTCTTTATAATGCTATATGTACTCTCCAAAGTGCTTAATACACTGCTCTGCACACAGTGACTGCTTAATAAATACAGTTGATTGACTGAGTAGATGAGCGTGGAAAGCCACTAAGAGGAAACTATGTTGGGGATTTAAGGGACGTGGAAGGGCAAAAATGGATGGCCAGAATCAAGGGATATTGAGGGTGGGAAGTAGGGGTGGAGAAGCAGATGAGTAACCCCCACCTTTAATGACTTTAGAGAAGCAGCTTGGCCCAGTGGATAGAACAGGAGCCTAGGAGTCAGAAGGGCCTGGGTTCTAATCCTGGCCCTACCACTTGTCTGCTGAGTGACCTTGGGTAAGTCACTTAACTTCTCTGTGCCTCAGTTACCTCATCTGTAAAATGGGGGTGAAACCGTGAGCCCAATATGGGACAGGGACTGTGTCCAACCCAACTACTTTGTATCTACCCCAGTATTTAGAACAGTGTTTGGCACATAGTAAGCGCTTAACAAATACCACTATTATTATTATTATATTACCTTAGGCAAGTCACTTCACCTCTCTGTGCTTCACTTACCTCATCTGTAAAATGGGAATTAAGACTGTGAGCCCCAAGCGGGGCAGGGACTGTGTCCAACCCAATTACCTCATATCCACCCCAGTATTTAGTACAGTGCCTGGCACTGAGCAAATGCTTAACAAAAACCATTATAATTATTACTTCTGGGTAGGGCCAGTATGGGACCAATCCACTAAATAGTCTTATTTATTGAACACTTACTGTTCATAGAGCACTGTACTGAGCACTTGAGGACATACAATAGAGCTGATAGCACGAACAGAGTCAAGGTCATTGATAAGTCTGTGATAGGAGCCTCACTTCGGTTATTAATAATAATAATGCCTCACCTCCCTTCTCTCCTTCTAAAACCCAGCCCTCACACTCCACTCCTCCGCTGCTAACCTCCTCACTGGGCCTCATTCTCGCCTGTCCCGCCGTCCCCTGGTCTGCATCCTACCTCTGGCCTGGAATGCCCTCCCTCCTCACAGCTGCCAAACCAGCTCTCTTCCCCTCTTCAAAGCCCTACTGAGAGCTCACCTCCTCCAGGAGGCCTTCCCAGACTGACCTCTCCTTTCCCTCCGCTCCTCCTCCCCTCCCCATCGCCCCGACTCCCTCCCTCTGCTCTACCCCCTTCCCTGCCCCACAGCCCTTGTGTATATTTGTACATATTTATTATTCTATTTATTTTATAAATCATGTGTATATATCTATAATTCTATCTATCTATTTTGATGCTATTGATGCCTTGTTTTGTTTTGCTGTCTGTCTCCCCCATCTAGACTGCGAGCCCGTTGTCGAGAAGGGATTGTCTCTGTTGCCGAATTGTACTTTCCAAGCACTTGGTACAGTGTTCTGCACACAGTAAGCCCTCAATAAATACGATTGAACGAATTAATGATAATAATTGTGAAATTTGTCAAGCACTTACTCTGTTCCGGGCACTGAATTAAGAGCTGGCATGGATACAAGCAAAATGGTTTGGACATAGTCCCTGTCCCACATGGGGCTCACGGTCTTAATCCCCATTTTACAGATGAGGCAACTGAGGCACAGGGAAGTTGACGCTCGGGGTCCCAGAGTCTAAGACAGAAGATCCACTTCTCTTTCCACACTGGAAGACACAGGGAAAAGAAGAAACTGGATTGCCTCAATCTGTCCTCTATCTTTTTCCTATTCTTCAGTGTGGCCTAGCGGAGAGACCATGGCCCCGGGAGTCAGAGGACCGGGGTTCTAATCCCAGCCTGCGGTGTGACTTTGGGCAAGTCACTTCAGTTCTCCGTGCCTCAGTTCATCTGGACAATGGATATGCAATACCTGTTCTCTCTCCTTCTTAGACTGTGAGCCCGTGTGGGACACGACTGTGCCGGACCTGACTGACTTGTATCTACCCCAGCATTTAGAACAGGGTCTACTACATAGTAAGCACTTGAAAATTCCATAATAATAAAATAAACATCATAATGATCTGTGCTTGCAGAGTTTTGGAGTAATGGGGCATTTGATAGACATGGAGTCAAATCTTTTGATTCACTCAGATCTGGGCGCCAAGTCCACATAAAATGACACATTACTGTCAGACACGGGCCCTTGCAGCCCGGCCAAGCCAGAGACGGGCAAAGTAAAAAATTAATGAGCTTCCAATGTCAGCCTCCCTCATGCTGATCACTTGCTGAGCTGAGGTCAGCAGCAGGCAAGATTAGGGGAAGGCAAAGTGGCAGATTAGAGCGATAAAGCCCCAACCACCAACTGGTAGATAAACCTTCCGTGGGTTGTTTAAACTTGTCACTGCCTGCAGCAGGCTTTTTGGAGTCAACCAGAGAGATGAAATTAATTTTTAATACTCACGGCTCCCCGAATCCCGGTCCCAAAACAGAGACACGTTGTGTTTTATTTAGCTTCGAATGTCTCTCATTAACTGCATCCCCCGGTGATTCTTCATCATCTCTCTAAGCTAGTTGAACCATCGAAAAACTAGTTTACTCTAATGTGCAATTTGGAAGTGTTAGGCGCTCCGTCTCTCTCTTTCTTTCTCTCTTTCCCTTTCTCTCTCCCTCTCTCTTTCTATCTCTCATTTTGTAAGGTAGGAAGAGGCATTCCACGGCAAATTGGTTTGCAGGGTCAAAGCCACTGAGTTGAGCAAAGAGGGAATGTAGGTATTTTCCTTGAGTACATTTTAATTGGTCTCTTGTCAACTGTCAAAAATAGAACTGACAGTGTGGGTCACTGAGGAGAAAATATATTCAGAATCACTTCTTTCCCCCAAGGCTGAAGGGGTGTACCAGCAGAGATCCTTAGAAAATGGAATTTGAAGAGGATCAAAAATAGATCTCTTGGTCTGGTGAATGGAAAGGGAAATGTCTGCCAACTCTACTGTATTGTACTCTTCCAAACTCTTAGTACAGTGCCCTGCACAGAGTAAACACTTGATAAATATCATTGGCATCGGCAGGAGGAGAATGCCATCAAGAAGATTCAGCTCAGGCCTAAAAGGTTGAATTAAAAACGGCCTTCTCTTTCTAGATCTTTGGGTTCTTTTTTTAATGATATTTGTTTGATGTTTACTATGTGCCAGGAAGTGAACGAAGCGCTCAAGGAGATGCAAGTTACTCAAGTTGGACACAGTTCCTGTTCCACATAGGGCTCACCATTTTAATCCCCATTTTACAGATGAGGAAACTGAGGCACAGAGACATGAAGTGACTTGCCCAAGGTCACAAAGCAGACAAGGGGCAGAGTCTAGATTAGAACCCAGGTCCTTCTGACTCCCAGGCGTGTACTCTATCCTCTTGGTGTTGGATGCTTCTCCGGGAGAAGCTGGCTTCTGGAAGAATCCTGAGGGTGCTTGCTATAAGCGTATGCATTTTTCGGTTTTTTAGCCAAGAGGCAGGGGCACCAGGAGAAGGAAGAGAAACTGAATCAGAGGAAGAGCAAAAGGCATTGCTAAGTGTGGCCACCATCTAGGCAGTCGCTGCTGTGGCCATACAGACCTCCTGTTACCGAAAACTTTGGAAAACTATAGATTTGATATTTCACAGAAAGCTGGGAGTAGGTTTTTGTTTGTTTCTATTTATTACTCAGGATGGGACTACCCCGTCTATCCCAATCTCATTAGTTCGGGAATAAGTGAAATTAAATCAGAAAAGTGTCTACTCTGTTTTTTTGTTTGTTCTTTTTTTTTTTTTAAATAGTATTTGTTGAGCACATACTTATGCTTTGGGGCTGAGAAGCGACGTGGCTCAGTGGAAAGAGCATGGGCGTTGGAGTCAGGGATCATGGGTTCGAATCCCTGCTCTGCCACTTGTCAGCTGTGTGACTCTGGGCAAGTCACTTCACTTCTCTGTGCCTCAGTTAGCTCATCTGTAAAATGGGGATTAAGACTGGGAGCCCCACGTGGGACAAGCTGATTCCCTTGTGTCTCCCCCAGCGCTTAGAACAGTGCTCTGCACATAGTAAGCGCTTAACAAATACCAACATTATTAGATACATGATAATCAGATGGGACACTGTCTCTTTCCCACATGAGGCTCCCAGTCTTAACCCCCCTTTTACGGATGAGGTAATTGAGGCGCAGAGAACTTAAGTGACTTGCTCAAAGTCACACAGCGGACAAGTGGTGGACTCAGAATTGGAACTCAGGCCCTCCGACTCCTAGGCCAGTGGTCTTTCCACTAGGCCACACTACTGCTTTAACACCACTTTTCCATTTGGGCAGAAGAGCAAGAATTAGACAGAAGAGCAAGGGGAAATTAGTGAATCAGTGTTGTTCTCCAAAGGAGGAAAAAGAAATCAGACTGGAAACAAGACTGTTCGGTGAACAACTGGAAAGGGGCACTGAAGGCTGAGAAGAGGCTAGTGGAGTAAGAATATACTTGAGAGAGTTACTCTGCTTCCACCCCACCTGACAGCAACTCAGGGTCCCCAGAGAACCCAGCATTATTGGGAAGCTTTCCCACACCAACTATCCCGGCTCTGCCACTTGTCAGCTGTGTGACTGTGGGCAAGTCACTTCACTTCTCTGGGCCTCAGTTCCCTCATCTGTAAAATGGGGATTAAGACTGGGCGCCTCACGTGGGACAACCTGATCACCCTGTATCTACCCCAGCGCTTAGAACAGTGCTCTGCACAAAGTAAGTGCTTAACAAATACCAACGTTATTATTATTACCCCAGCCTCAGAGTCAGGTCCAGGCCCACAGATCCACCGTTTCGGGGTCATTTTGTAGAAGAAAAACACTCACCTGTTTTGATTTGGGTTTTTTTAGTTTTTGATTTGGGTTTTTTCATGGTATTTCTTAAGCACTTACTACGTGCCAGACATTGTTCTAAGTGCCAGGATAGATACAAGGTAATCAGGTTGGACACAGTCCATGCCCCACTTGGGGCTCACGGCCTTAACCCCCATTTTACAGGTGAGGAAACTGAGGAACAGAGAAGTGAAGCGACTTGTCCAGGATCCCACAGAAAACAAGTAGCGGAGCCATGATTAGAACCGAGATTCTTCTGACTCCCAGGCCCATGCTCTAACCATTAGGCGATGCTGCTTCTAGAATCCTAGTGGTAAAAGTCCCTCTAAAAACCATCTGGACTCCACATCGTTGAATAAATAAGCCATCCAGGATGTGAACACAGCGTTGGTTTGGAACCAGTTTAGAAAGTGCTTTTGTTCTGCAGACATAGCCAGAGACAGATTAAAGGGGTCCTAATCCTCCTCTAGACTGTAAACTCATTGTGGACAGGGAATGTGTCTACTTATTCTGTTATATTGTTATATTGTACTCTCCCAAGCACTTAGTACGGTGCTCGGCACACAGTAGGCATTCAATACATATGATTGATTGATTGGCTTCTCCTTTACCTTGAAAGTAGAGTTGTCCCCTGGTCCTTCACTCCAGTTGCTTAGCACCTGCCCACCAGAAGTCACTTCTAGATGATATAAGCCCTCTGGGGCTTCTTGAGGCAGGGACCTTAAAATCAAACAATGGAAATCCCCCATTGGAAATCAAACATGAGAGACCTGGAGTTCTTCACCCTGTGGTGTTTAATAAATACTTTTTGTTGGCTGTGAACCTAGAATGGGTTCACAGAGAGATAAAGGTTTGGCTCTACACTAGCAAAGGAGCAGGATAATTTAGCACCCTATCCCCCTGTGAATTTTTGCCCGACAAGTCCTGGCAATAAATTGAAGGCAGAAGGCATTTCTGAGCCTGAGTTATCCTGAAAATTCCCTACTCTAGACCCAGCTAGTGTTAGAAAGAAGGTCAACCCAACGAAAGGTTAGAATCATGATGTTCAGAAGGTCAATGTGTCCCTTAATTTAAAATAAATTTTTTATCTTTTATTTAAATTTCATTTAGTAGTACCGTTACCAGAAAAAATATTGTCGAGGTCTGTATGGCCTAGTGGAAAGAAACTGGCTTGGGATGCAGAGGATCTGGGTTCTAAGCCCGGGTCTGCCGCTTCCTTCCTGTGTGAGACCTTGGGCAAGTCACTTAACTTCTCTGTGCTTCAGTTCCCTTATCTGCAAAATGGGGAATTCAATACCTGTTCTCCCTCCTACTTATTCTGTGACTCCTGTGTAGGACCTGATTCTCCTGTATCTATCCCAGTGCTTAGTATTTTACTAAGATGAATAAATATTATTTTTATGTTTCTATTATTAGTAGTAGTATTCACAGCTATGGATTGAACCTACAAGAGTAATCTGATTATGAAAACATATATTTTTTTTTATTTTGGCTACATGTAAATCAGTCAATTGTATTTATTGAGCGCTTACTGTGTGTAGAGCACTGTACTAAGCCCTTGGGAGAGCAAAATATCACAGAGTTGGCAGTCACATTCCCTGCACACAATGAGCTTACAGTCTAGAGGAGAAGACAGACATTAATACAAATAAGCTATGGATATGTACATAAATGCTATGAGGTGGAGGGAGGAGTGAACAAAAAGGGGCAAATCAGAGTACACGGGTAAGGGAAGTCAGGGAAGGCCTCTTGGAAGAGATGTGCCCTCAGTAAAGATTTGAAGGTAGGGAGCGTGATCGTCTGTCAGATGTGAAGAGGGCAGGCGTTACAGGCCAGGGGTGGGATGTGGGTTAGAGGTTAGCGGCAAGATAGACAAGACTGATGTACAGTAGGTTGACATCAGAAGAGTGAAGTGTGCAGGCTGAGTTGCAGTAGTAAACCAGAGAGGTGAAGTAGGAGAGGGCAAGGTGATTGATTGTTTTAAAGCCGATGGGAAGAAGTTTCTGCTTGATGCGGAGGTGGATGGGCAATCACTGGAGGTTCTTGAGGAGTGGGGAAACATGGACTGGGCATTTTTGTAGAAAAATGATCCTGGCAACATAGTGAAGTATGGACTGGAGAGGGGAGAGACAGGAGGCAGTGCGGTCAGTAAGGAGCCTGATGCAGTAATCAAGGCCGGTTAGGATAAATGCTTGGATTAACATAGTAACAGTTTGGGTGGAGAGGAAAGGATGGATTTTAGTGATGTTGTGAAGGTCGAACCGACAGGATTTGGTGACAGGTTGAATTGGATGCTCCCAAGCACTCTGTACACCGTAAGAGCTCAATAAACATCACTGGCTGATTGATCGATTGGCAAGTCTGCAACTATTCACCGCAAACTAACAAGAGTAGCTAAGCCATTTTCCTTTCCAGCAACTGTCATATCTTCTCTGAGTCCCTCAAAGCGTAATGCTAAAAATCACCCCACTCTGGGTTAAATATTGGCCTAGGAGACTCTCTGCTTTCTTAATTCAATCAAACAGGGTTACTGCTGTCGAAAACTAAATGTTGTCATGTCACAGTGCCTTCCTCATCCAAAGCCAAGAAAATGTTTCCAGACCCTCCAGAACTGGATTGGGTTGGCACAGAGCCCCATAATTTTTAATTAACCGTAATAACAATAATAATAAGCACTTACTATGTGCCAGGCACTCTACTAACCACTGTCCCATGTGAGGCTCATAGTCTTAATCCCCATTTTACAGATGAGGGAACCGAGGCCCAGAGAAGGAAGGTGGCTTGCCCAAAGCAGGAATGTGGCAGACTCGGAATTAGAACCCAGGTCCTTCTGACTCCCAGGACCATGCTCTATACACTAGGCCGCACTGCTTCTCCAAGTCCCTGCTTTGCCCAACAGGTCAGTCTTCCCAAGGAAGTCTAAGCTTCCCTAATCCCAAAAGCTGCTGTAGAGAGGGGCTCTGGACCAACCAAGTGATTTGCAAATGGCTCTCGCTTCCCCTCACCCAACCTCCAGCTCGCCGTGATTCCCCCACATACCTGATTTGGCAGGTCACAGTGGCTAAATCTGTGAAGATGGGCAAGACATCACAAGGGACTCTAGCCAGCTCGGGCTCTTCCGTATTCACCAGGGTCATCTCCAGCTGAGATCCATCACTGGGATACAACAGACTTGACGGCCAGTCCTCCCCTCCTAAACATACCCGTCACAACAGACAGCACATCAGGATGGAGATATTCAAAACTTGGAAACACAACATGGTCCTGGAGCAAAAGAACATAGTAATAATAACTGTGGTATTTGTTAAGCGCTCACTATGTGCCAGGCACTGTTCTAAGCGCTGGGGTGGATACAAGCAAATCAGGTTGGACATAGTCCCCGCCCCACATAGGGTTCACACTCTTAATCCTTATTTTACAGATGAGGAAACCGAGGAACAGAGAAGCAAAGTGACCTGCCCAAGGTCACACAACAGACAAATGGAGGAGATGGGATTAGAACCCATGTCCTTCTGTCTCCCAGGTCCGTGCTTTATCCATTAGGCCACAAAGCACAGCTATCCTGGTTCAGACCAAAAGTCCAGCCGGTACCGGATTTTGCCTCAGTCAAAGAACACTTAACAAATGGGTGTGATAGTTGACCTTCTTGCATCCTTCTTAATGACTTTCTAGCATTCCAAATTTTCCCCCTTCATGATTCTATCATCTTCGAATCTATACAAGCTTTTATTGAGTCTTAATATCCCCTAACTTGTTCCTCTTCCCAACTAATTTTCCCTGGCATTGAGGGTGGAGCCAAGATCCCTCAATATGAGTGGGGAAAGAATCAAGGGGAAAAAAATATCAAAGAATGTCAAGTTTAATAAAAATGTCAGCCATTACAGGAACCTTAACTAGAAAATTGCCTGAGCAAAATCAAGGCATATATAAGAATTAACTGTAAAATATGCAAATATATGCATACCTTTCTAAATATTTTATACTGCTGAGAGTGGACTTCAGCAACAGCCTGCTGAAGATGACCAATTCAAATTCAGGGGAGATTTTGAACTAAGGTGAACGTATTTCCCCTGAGGCTTAGGTAGGATGAAAGTGAAGTCTGGGGGAGGAAATAGGAGAAGGGGAGGGAGCAGATAAGAAAGAAGAGAGCCGCCACACTACCATCTTACCCAAGTATGTGCAAGATGCAATGGATATCAACAATTATGTCCCCCAGGGTAAGACCCTCCCCAGAATCCCACGCCCTTAGTTGTAAGGCGGATAACGTAACATACCCTCGAAATTCACCGTGACCCAGGCTCCCCCAGCAACGCTACCTTCTTTCGGTTCAATGTGTAAACTTGCATAAGGCACTGCAAACCAAGAAGAGAGATGCCCTGAGCAGTCGTTGAAGTATTTGCCTAGGCGGGCCAGGGGCTAAAAGAAATGCTAAATATCCCTATCACTGGTGGTAGGAGAGGATCTGTGGTCTGACGGATTGCTTCGTCCTCTTAATAGTAATTATGGCATTTGTTAAACCCTTCCTATGTGTCAAGCGTAGTTCTAAGCACCGGAGCGGATAAAAGTTAGTCGGGTCAGACACAGTTCCCGTCCCATATGTGGCTCATGGTCCAAGTAGGAGGGAGAACGGGTATCGAATATCCATTTTACGTACGAGAAACTGAGGGACAGAGAAGTTAAGTGACTTGCCCAAGGTCACACAGCAGGCAGATCGCAGAGCCCTTCAGTGGCCCAACAAAATAGGTTCTTCTTCTCCGGTTGTACTTGTCAATCAATCGGTCAACCATCTTTATTGAGCGCTTCCTGTGTGCAGGGCACTGTACTAAGCGCTTGGGAGAGTACTATATAACAATATAACAGAGTTGGTAGACACATTCCCTCATCGGGCTGCCATCCAGCTCGGATGGAGTAAATTTCTCCACGCTAGAATTTGGGTTCCATCTGGGCTCTGCTGGAGGCAGATACTGACACTGGCTACACAGAAGCTCTGGCCCCAGCCAAATCTATTCAGTGGAACTGCTGTATGGTGTGGCTTGTCAAAACCAAGGAGCAAACACAGGGGTTAGAGACAAGGAATTTTCTGACTGTGGGTATTTTTCCACTCTCAGTACTATAGCTTCTAAATGACAGTGGCTGCACCCCTCAAAACTGTGGGGCACATATCGGACTGAAGTCAGAGTCTTGGGTCCCAGAGTGATTATTTCCAAGATAACCGAAATGGTGGAGGGGACAGGAGAATGGATTTTGAGTAATTCTGGCTAATTTCCAAGTAAAGGAAATAAAATAAAGCAAGTGGAAAAGTAAAAATCCCTATCGTGGTTGTTGACCCTACAGGGAAACTTAGATTTTGGATGACCCCTACAGTCAAGAACTTTCCATCACTACGACGCCATCCTAAGTGTAAAAAAGTAGGTGTAATTGGTAGTTAAAGCATGAATGAAGTGACTACTGACACACGGTCAATATTAATTAATTAATTAATGAGAACATGATGATGACTTTTTAACAACTGTGCAGTCTTCAGCTGAATAGGTGATGGAATTGTTCTCTAATCCCCAAACCCTTTAAAATCAGGCCAAATGCAAAAAAGGAGATGGCAGGAATGGTGAACTAAGTCTTCAGGACTGTTGGGGATTTATTTGCCTTACTCCTTGGGGCGATGAAGGAATATCATTAATAATAATGATAATGACAATAATTATGGAATCTACACACAGTAAGCACTCAGTAAATATCACCAACTGATCGATTTGCGTTTGGTATTCACTAAGCACCGTATTGAGTACTGGGGTGTATCCATAAGCAGATCAGACAGAGTCCTTGATCTACACGGGGTTCACAGTCTAAGGAGAAGGGTGAACAGGTATTAAATCTCTGTTTTACAGATGAAGAAACAGAAGGACAGAAAAGTTAAATGTCTTTCCCAAGGTCACACACATAGATAATAATAATAATAATAATGTTGGTATTTGTTAAGCGCTTACTTTGTGCCAAGCACTGTTCTAAGCGCTGGGGTAGATACAGGGTACTCAGCTTGTCCCACGTGAGGCTCACAGTTAATCCCCATTTTACAGATGAGGGAACTGAGGCACAGAGAAGTGAAGTGACTTGCCCACAGTCACACAGCTGACAAGTGGCAGAGCTGGGATTCGAACTAGATAAGAAATAGGGCTGGGATTAGAACCCAGATTCGCTGACTCCCAGGCCAGGGCTCTTCCCACTAGGGCAGGCTGCTTCTCATTTAGCCATAAAACAATAATAATAATAATGATGGCATTTAAACGCTTACTATGTGTGAAGTACTGTTCTAAGCGCTGGGGTGGATACAAGGTGATCAGATTGTTCCATATGGGGCTCACAGTCTTAATCACCATTTTACAGATGAGGTAACTGAGGCCCAGAGAAGTTAAGTGACTTGCCCAAAGTCACCCAGCTGATAAGTGGCAGAGTCGGGATTAGAACCCATGACCTCTGACTCCCAAGCCCATGCTCTTTCCACTGAGCCACACTGCTTCACTCACCTGTCAAGAATATCACCTCAAGATTCACCACGGAGACCAGCCAAGCCTTCATCTTGCCCCGGAAATGGTACCTCCGCATTCTTCCCGAGTCATGAAAGTTGTTGCTTCCAGCTGAGGCACGGGAGAGTCTCTGTCCTAAAAAGGAGAAAGGGAAGGAACACTGGGTCACTTTTTGCACTCCGCATCGGGAGAAGGAAGCCTGCAAACCAGTGGTGCAGCCTTGGAAAAGGAGGAAAGGATACCTTGCACCTCATTTGCCTGGCGGAGACTTTGTGAAGCTAAGAAAGGATAAAGGGCTTTGAAGTCCTCGAAAAGAAGCAACTTCATTCTTTCAATCGTATTTATTGAACCATTACTGTGTACAGAGCACTGTTCTAAGTGTTTGGAAAGTACAATTCAGCAATAGAGACAATCTTTGCCCACAACGGGCTTACGGTCTAGAATTTAAAGAGCATGTGACCGAATGACTATCTCTTATGAAATAGTGGCCTCATTTTTCTTTTAATAGTATTTTTTATTAGTGCTTAGGATGCACGGTACTTAGCGCGGGGGTAAATACAAGCTAATCAGGTTGGACACAATCCCTGTCCCATGTGGGGCTCATAGTCCCCACTTTACAGAGAAGGAAACTGAGGCCCAGGGAAGTTAAGTGACTTGCCCAAGGCCACACACGGCAGACAAGTGGCAGAACTGGCCTCGTGTCTCACTATCCCATTTTGTAGCCCTTGCCTAGGTGCGGAGAAATTCATGACACCTCCGGGAGGAAACAATCTTGCATTCGCGGCAAACTATTCTTTCAGTTCAGCCTGAAAGCAGAGGGTGTGATTCATTCATTGAACCTGAGAGAGTATCACCAGCCTAGTCTCATCTCTTTCCAAGTTGGCTAAGACAGCAGAAATAGACATTTTCCTCTTCGCACCCTTGCTGTTTTTGAAACCCTAAATCTGGATCTGCTCCTTTGCCTTCAGCTCAGAGCAATCGGATCAATAAAAGCATTTTTTCTTAGCTGAGTTAATCCAGTAATTCCCCACAGGGATAAATTCTGCTTTCATTTTTTCTTCCCTAAGATTTTCAGCTGAGGAAACATAGCCACGCAGGTTTGCTGGAGTGCCCATGTCCCCTTTTTTCTACAGAAGACACAACTACACACTATTCATCTCCCAGGTCTCCTCTGTTCTATTCCCCCCGCTGTGCTGGCTACTTTTAAACGACAGCAAAACTCCTCTTGCTGGGCATCTGAGACTGGGAAGACTAAACAGAGCGGGGGGGGGGGACGTCCCTCCCGAAGAGAACGGTACCCTCTTACCTCATCCCGCTCCTCTCCCGGTTATCAGTGGGCAGAGACACCCAGGGATCAAAATCCCTCTTTCAGACGATCCTGCTTGTTTCTGATGAGAATTGGGATAGGGAAAGATGAAAGTTGCATCTAGTTAAACGCTGCCACCCTGCAGGCACCTCGTTTGCATCCGGCCCCGGTCCGTGCCAGAGTTAAAGTTCAGAGCAGACCATAGCGCGGGCTTAACGATTAACACGAGCTATTGAGTGCATTTTTTTCTCCCTCGGGGTGTTTTATGAATAACCGATGTAAAAGTGACCTCTGTGTTTCTCCATCTACAGCCCGTGCCCCGGACGAGAATTTGAAGGAAAATTCAGATCGTTAAAACGATTAGCCATTCAACCGGTGAAGGTATGCCAGGAGGTCCAGGATAAAGACCAGGTAAGGGATGGTTATTCATTTAAAACTTTCTTCCACGCCAGTTTCCCAAGGACCCTTTGTTCATTCATTCAATCAATAGTATTTATTGAGCGCTTACTCTGTGCAGAGCACTGTACTAAGCATTTGGAATGTACAATTCGGCAACAGAGAGAGACGATCCCTGCCCAATAACGGGCTTGTTAAATGCTACCCTGAGGTAATCGATTCACTGTGCTAATATTCCAATCTCCCTTTTCAGTTAATCAACCAGAGGTATTTACTGGGCACTTGCTACGTGAGGACCACCGTGCTAAGCGCTTAGGAGTAGATAGACGTGATCCCTCACTCAAAGAGCTTACTATCTGGAGAGCTTACAATTTACTGCCATAGATGAAAAACTGAAGGACAAAATTAAATCAGCCAACGGTACTGGTGGAGTCCATCTAGGCAGGTCCGGGTCACTGACCCCTGTGTCCATCTCTGTCTATCTGGATCCATCTCTTTGCCTGTTTCTCACATTGTCTTTCTGCCTGACTTTGTTTTTTTCTGTCTCCAATCAATCAATCAATCAATGGTATTTACTGAGTGCTTACTATCCTGAGAGCACTATACTGAGCACTTGGGGGAGTACAATACAACAGAATTAATGGATACGTTCTGCCAAGCTCACAGGCTAGAATATCCCCTTTCTCTTTTTATCTGTGTTTTTTCTCTGCGTGGCTTTGTTTATATTCTATATGCCTTTTCTGGCTCTTTCTCTTCCCAATCTTGTGCAACTGGTCCTGCCATTTTGGATGCCCTACTCCCATCCACCTTTTTTAATAGTGTTTGTTAAGCGCTTACCATGTGCCAGGCACTGTACTAAGCACTGGGGTAGATATGACCTAATCAAGTTGGACACAGTCCGTGTCCCACAGGGGGCTCCCAGTCAATCCCCATTTTACAGAGGAGGTAACTGAGGCACAGAGAAGTTAAGTGACTTGCCCGAGGTCATGCAGCAAACAGGGGGTGGAGTCAGAATTATAACCCAGGTCCTTCTGACTCCCAGTCCCGTGATCTAACCATTAGACCACACTGCTTCTCACCTTTGAGCTCCAAAAACTGTCGTTCATTGATAATTAATAATGTTGGCATTTGTTAAGCACTTACTGTGTGCCAAACACTGTTCTAAGCACTGGGGTAGATACAGGGTAATCAGGTTGTCCTATGTAGGGCTCACAGTCTCCATCCCCATTTTACAGATGAGGTAACTGAGGCACAGAGAAGTGAAGTGACTTGCCCACAGTCACACAGCTGACAAGGGGCAGAACCGGGATTAGAATCCAGGACCTCTGACTCCCAAGCCCGTGCTCTTTCCACTAAGCCACGCTGTTTCTCTAATTGGCAGTTAGGCCACATAAAATCACTCAATAAATACCACTGATGGATAACACTAATGTCTGGCTGTATGAAGTTAACAGATTTCCAGATTACTTGAGAAACTACAAGGCCCGACATCTTTCTTGGAACACTAAAACAAATTCCAATCGTGTAAAGATGTGAATAAAACCGATGAGATGAGTGGTACTTAGCCCCAGATACCCTCAATACAAACTCTTTCAACAGACCTGTTCTCTCTCTTTCGTGTTTACTCTCACAATTCCTACTATGAGACGAAGCTACAGATAAACCAATTGGATAATCCCAACTTTCTTCCTCCTACAAATCCACAAATGTCATCTCGTGGTATAATTCTTAGGGTGCTGTTACTCTTCAGGAAATTGTCCCGAACTACTATTAATCGTGTCAAAGCTGTCCTTATCAAAGCTTCTGCCTCTTGAACCAAACGCTGAACTGCAGAGCAATCTTGTCTATTTGAAAACAATTATATCAACAGAGGGCAGTATTGCCATGGCCATTTTTGGTCTAGTTTGATTTCTTCTTATCGAGGATTTGGGGAAAAAATGAGATTTCTGGAGAGGGTATCTTCCAACCGTGATTTGGAAATTCGAGAGCCTCCTCAAATCTCCATGGGGTCGGAGCCAGATGGAGGTTGGTTTGAGAACAGAATAGAGTACAGAAATCTGTGGTTGTAAGAGGACACTTTCTTTTCTGTCTCTTCCTCTCACTCCCCCCCAGCCTCTCAGCAGCTGGCAGGGCAGATCTGGTGTCTTCGGGCTCCTTGCGGGCATGAGACGTAGGCGGATTTGAGACCCACCTGTTCGGTACTAGATTGAAGCACACTGTACTGGGCAGGTACCTTCTTCTGGCTCATTGTGGGCAGGGAACGTGTCTACCAATTCTTTTATAACGTACTCCTCCAAGTGCTTAGTACAGTGCTCCGCACACGGTACGTGCTCCATAAATAAGATCTATTGATTTTGCCAGTCTATCAGTGAAAGGAGCTCAGATGTGACCATGAACGGACAGCTGAGCAGAGTTTAGCAGCAACCCTTAGCAGGTTTCTTGGAAATATTTTAACTCATTCCAGACGAGATGCGCTCTCTCTCTCTCTCTCTCACACACACACAGTTCAAACCACCTTCCCCCCAACCCCACACATATATACCTATTCCATATGGGGAAGCAGCGTGGCTCAGTGGAAAGAGCCTGGGCTTCGGAGTCAGAGGTCATGGGTTCGAGTCCCAGCTCTGCCACTTGTCAGCGGTGTGACTGTGGGCGACTCGCTTCACTTCTCTGTGCCTCAGTGACCTCAGCTGTAAAATGGGGATTAACCGTGAGCCTCACGTGGGACAACCTGATTACCCTGTATCTACCCCAGCGCTGAGAACAGTGTTCTGCACATAGTAAGCGCTTAATAAATATCAACATTATTATTATTATGTACACAGATTGCTTCCCTTTGCTCTCCCACTTCAGAGATAACCACATTGCTTACTGCTCCTGGGATACAAAAAAAAAAGCCTGCAAGATGTTCTGAGATGCCCATCCTAGCAGCCCTGTTGGAACAAGGAGCCCCAGTTACGAGGACTGACCTGAACGTGGAATAAGCGCTTGTCTGGGACACTGTCTACCGGACAGCCCATCAAGATGGCAATGGTACATCCACTCTGAGAACTGAAGAAATTATTCCTGAGGATTTGGGGGAGGAAGCAGCCTGGCTTAATGAAAAAAGCACTGGCTTGGGAGTCGGAGAACCTGAATTCTGGTCCTTGTTTGCCACTGACCTGCTATGTGGCCATAGACGAGTCACTCAACTTCTCTTCGCCTCGGCGACGCTCAGTGGAAAGAGCACGGGCTTGGGAGTCCAAGGTCGTGCGTTCGAATCCCGGCTCTGCCACTTGTCAGCTGTGTGACTGTGAGCGAGTCACTTCACTTCTCTGGGCCTCAGTGACCTCATCTGTAAAATGGGGATTAAGACTGTGAGCCTCACGTGGGACGACCTGATCACCCCGTATCTACCCCAGCGCTTAGAACAGTGCTCTGCACATAGTAAGCGCTTAACAAACACCAACATTATTATTATTATTTCCTCATCAGTAAAATGGGGATTAAATATCTGTTCTCCCTCCTACTAGGACTGTGAGTCCCTTGTGCGACAGGGACTGTGTCCAACCTGATGACCTTGTATCTGTCCCAGAGCTTGGAACAGTGCTTGACAGATAGTAAACGCTTAGCAGATACCATACCAAACAAACAAACGAACGAGACTGTGGGAATGCCAAGGACACATCCCCACATTAGCTTTAAAATCAGTGACGGCCCCTTGCAGCTCTTCATGACTTTAACGATCCGAGGTCTACGAAAACCTAGGATGTGACACGTACGTCAGCAAAGAATCAAGACCAGAGAAGGACAACATTTTTTTTTTGGAGGATCTGTCAGATCCCAGACCGAACTACAGGTCTATGGAGCGATTGTGCTGGCCAACTTTCTTACCGGCTGTGAGAGGTGGCCCCTCCGCGGCTGACACCTTGAACACCTTCATCGGTGTCAGTTGCGGGCTACAGTGAACGTCAAGTGGTAAACTATGAAGTCTGTCTCCTGGCAGACAGACACTGATGCTCCGCTCATCTCAAACCAGCCTTGCTAGGTGGGACACGGGAGGAGATTAGAGAAGCAGCAGCTGGAGAAGCAGTGTTGGCCTAGTGGAGAGAGCACGGGCCTGGGAGTCAAAAGGACCAGGGTTCTAATCCCAGCTCCGCCACTTATAATAATGTTGGTATTTGTTAAGCGCTTACTATGTGCAGAGCACTGTTCTAAGCCCTGGGGTAGATACAGGGTGATCAGGTTGTCCCACAAGAGGCTCACCGTTAATCCCCATTTTACAGATGAGGTAACCGAGGCACAGAGAAGTGAAGTGACTCGCCCCCAGTCACACAGCTGACCAGTGGCAGAGCCGGGATTCGAACCCATGACCTCTGACTCCCAAGCCCGGACTCTTTCCACTGAGCCACGCTGCGCTTATCTACCGTATGGTGTTGGGCGATCATTTCATTTCTCTGTGCCTCAGTTCCCTCATCTGGAAAATGGGGATTACGACCGTGAGCCCCATGTGGGACAGGGACCGTGTTCAACCTCATTAACTTGCATCTACCCCAGTGCTTAACACAAAATAGGGCTTAACAAATATTAATATTATTATATGACCCCCCCAAAACCTGGTGCACGATGAGCTGAAATTAGAAAAAAAAAAGCAAAGAAGGTTAGAGAAATTATTTAAGGACACAGTTAGATACTGTCACCATTAGACCATTATGTTACCTTCCTTCTGGTCTCACTACCTCCAGCCTCTCTCCCCTGTGAGGATCTTCTTTCTGAAACACTGATGAGCACACATCTCTTCATTCCTTAAACAATTCTAAGGGCTTCCCATCTCAATCTGTTAGTCAACAAATGATATTTATTGTACAGTAAGTACACAGAGCACTGTGCTACGAGTTTAGGAGAGTAAAACAGAAGACATGGAGAAGCAGTACGGTCTAGCGGAAAGAGCACCAACCTGGGAGTCAGAGGAGCTGGCTTCTAATGCCGGCTCTGCCGCTTGTCTGCTGTGTGAACTTGGGCAAGTCACTTCACTTCCCTGTGCCTCAGTTAACCACATCTGTAAAATGCAGATTAAGACTGTGAGCTCCATGTGGGACAGGGACTGTGGCCAATCCGATCATCTTTCATCTACCCCAGCGCTTAGTACAGTGCCTGGAACATAGTAAGTACATGAGAGATGTCATTTAAAAAAAAAAGACACAGCCCTTGCCTGCAAGGATCTTATAATCTAGCCGGGAAAAGAAACACAAAATGATTGCAGATAAGAAAAAGGAGAGATGGGAAGATGGATAGATAGTTGAAGAAGTGCTTAAAAAGTAGTAGCGAGAGAAGTATTTACTGAGTGCCTACTGGTGCGATGCACTGTATTAGGTTCTTGGAAAGTCCAGAATAGAGAACTGACACATGCTCAGTCAACAGGGAGCTGACACTCTAACAGGGAGATAAACGTAAAAATATCTGCCCCTGGAAGGATGAAAAATAATTGAGCATATTTACAACGCTCAGGATAGGTATAAAAGTATCCACGAGTGCTAGAGTTGACTAATGATTTTGTGTAGCTGAGGACCAGTCAATCAGTGGTATTGATTGAGCGCTTACCATGTGCAGAGCACTATACTAAGCGTGTGAGAGAGTACAAAGCAAGAGAGTCGGTAGACCCATTCCCCGCCCACAGTGAGCTTACCAGCTAGAGGACTAAGCAGATATTAATATAAATAAATAAATTACAGGTAGGTATATAAGGTCTGTGTGGTTGAGGGAGGGCTGAATGTCAAGTACCTAAAAGGTACAGAGCCAAGTCGCATGTTCCGTGGGATGGTTCCAGCCTGCCCGCTCTACTGGAGGTTGGTGTTTTATAGCTAGGAGTAGCCAAGAGTTCCCCCTCCTCCTCCCCACAACCCAAGGGGCTACCAGCCTCTCTGCTCGAGGCCAAGCCGAAAGCCTGAATGAAACGTGATCCTTGGCTCGGTGCCCCAAAGACAGTTGTTCGCAGCGGAAAAAATCTCCCCTGGCTTTTGCCCTGATTGGCAGCCTCTCCTGAAGAAGTTGGGGGGGGGGGGGCGCAGGGAGATGAATGACAAAGGAGCCAGAAAGGGGACCTGGATAGGATGGCAACTATGACCTGAGGCTACACCAGCCTTTCTGGAACTCCTTCCAGGGGAGAGAGAATGGGTCAGAGGGCTCTCTTCAGCCTCATCCTGGCTGTACCAAAGCAGCTAGAGGTCAATCAATCATTTCGATTGAGAACCAGCATGGCCTAGTGGGTAGAGCACAGACTTCAGAGTCAAAAAGTCCTGGGTTCTAGTCCCGGCTCTGCCACTTGTCTGATGGGTGACCTCGGGCAGGCCACTTCACTTCTCCGGGCCTCTGCTAACTCATCCGTTAAAAAATGGGGACTAAGACTGTGAGTCCCATGTGGGATGTGGACTGTGTCCAACCTGATTAGCTCGTATCTACCCCAGTGTTTAGAACATGCCTGGTACATAGTAAGCATTTAACAAATGCCATTTAAAAAAAAACAACACGAGAGAAATCTAACCTGACCCAGGCCACGGTCACACGCGTCCTTTAATGCAGATGGATGCTGGGTTTGGCTTCAGTGCTCAACTCGAGCAGCTGTTTTCCTGACAGGTTTGGGGCTTCTTTGGTTTCAGCCTCCAGCTCGGTCCTGTTCTTCCCCAGTCGGGAGTGGATGCGGGGTTTTGGGGATGGGAGCATCAAGCTACAGACCTTCCATGGGCTGAAGACCTGAACAACAGATGTTCTGGGAAGAACTGTTGTTATGTCACGCTGTTGAGTTGTGTCCGACCCACGGCGACACCATAAACACATCTCTCCCAGAATGTCCCAATTCCAACTGCAATCGTTCTGGTAGCATATCCATGGAGTTTTCTCGGTAAAAATCAGGAAGTGGTATACCATTGCCTCCTTCCATGCAGTAAACGCAAGTTTCCGCCCTCAACTCTCTCCCGTGCCACTGTGGCCCAGCACGGGTGAGTTTTGACTTGTAGTAGATTGTCTTCTATTCATTAGCCTCCGTCAAGCTAGGAATGGAATGGGTAGGCTTCTTCTTGACTCTCCCTCCTGTAGTCATGACCGGTTGAGTACTGAAAACTCTCCAGGTGTGACCCTGAGAGGGATCTGGGAAGAATGGGGGACCCTAAATGGGGGTGAATGTCGGGAAGGACCCTATTAGAGCTTAGTAGATAGGGAGGAGGGAGACAGATTCCTCCTCCATGACTGTCAAGGAGAGAGGTGAACACTGTAAGCTCGTTATGGGCGGGGATTGTGTCTAATTCTGCCAAACTGTTCTCTCCCAAGCCCTTAGTACAGTGCTCTGCATACAGTAAATGCTCAATAAATACTATAGATTGATTGACCGATTGATCGATTGGAGCCCTCCCAGGAGAAACAACTGAGATAATGGTGGTGCTGCTCCCAAAGGCCGGGGGAGTTCAAGGCTCTGAGTACTAGTCCCACCCAACTCGATCTCTGGATTTCTCTTTACCAGCAGCAGAATTTTAAAATATACAGAAGACATTTTTAGTTTAAAACCCACTTTAAATCATTTCTAAACATAAATGTAACTGACTCCGTCAGATACACCAGCCTCTTTTTGCCAACTTTCTCTCTCCAGGACTCCATGGCAGTAATGGGGTACTAATGCTGGTCCTGCCACTTGTCGGCTGATTACTTCAGTTCTCTGTGTTTCAGTTCCCTCATCTGTAAAATGGGGAGGAAGGTTGTGAGCCCCACATAGGACAGGGACCATGTCCAGCCTGATTAGCTTGTATCTAATCCAGTTCTTAGTGTAATGCCTGGCACATAATAAATGCCTAATAAATACCGGAATTATTATTATTATTATTAGGCCATATGCTTTGCATTAAGCTGACTGGATATATTTGGAATCTCTGCCCCACCATGCGAAGGACAGATTAAGAGGTCTCACTTTACTTAGAGTCAGGATGTCAGGAAAAAACCTTTATAGCCAGGGGAGGCCACTCTTATTAATCTATCATCCACAAATCTATCATAAAATGTATTAGATCTGCTAATAGCCCTACTGCTTCTCCTCTGGTAATCCATTCTGGATGTCTCGTACTTGGTATTTTTTTATAGTATTTGTTAAGTGTTTACTACGTTCCGGGAATTGCACTAAACTCTGCGGGAGAGACAAGCTAAGCAGGTTGGACACAATCCACGTCCCGCATGGCGCTCACGACCTTAATCCCCATTCTCACAGAGGAGGTAACTTGGGCACAGGGAAATGAAGTGATTTGCGGGAGGTCACACAGCAGACGAGAGGCAGAGCCAGGATTAGAACCCAGCTCCTTTCGACTCCCAGTCTCGTGCTCGGCCCGCTAGACCACGCTGATTTTTGGATCGTATGCGGTTCTGAACAGGCTGCTGTCTGGACCAACACGCTTCCAGCCTAGCTGTCCCCCGCCCCACCTCCACTGAGCGCCCTCGCCCCTGCCATCTTCAGGCCTTTTCCAGCTGGCTGGTCCAAATATTTCCATCACCAGGGCCGATCAGCTGCCACCTCCTCCAGGTGTGGTTGAGAAAAGCCCGATGCTTCCGTCCCCCAACCCCCAGGAGCTGGCCACGTTGGAGGAGGGCGAGCCCGGCGGCCACTTGCTTCCCGGGGACGTCCTTCTGTCGGTTCAGGTTTTTCTTCCAAAAGCCGTTAAGGCCACTTCCTCCTCAGTCTTTCGAGCCCATAACTAAGCTCGGGGAACAGGTGGGACAGCTGACTCCTTCGAATGAAAGGAGGGCTCAGTTGTTTCTCCGCTTGACCCTCTCCTAGGGCCTGCCGCCGACTGCCCCCGCTGCTGCCGGAGACCCTTCCCTCCGGCCTCCCTCCCGCCAAACCTCCGGGGACCTGGGATTTGTCTGCGATTAGTCACATAAAAGAGCAGGGCCCCAGCTTGGGTCAGCTTCTGGTCTTCGCTTTATGGCCAGGGGGTCAGCTTGCCTCTCACAGCAGCCTCAGGCTCCCGTTGCTGCTGCCGCTATGCTGTTGCTACTCAATCCGGCCTCTCTCGCCGCCTGACCTCTCACCCTCATCCTTTCATTCATTCAATAGTATTTACTGGGCGCTATGTGCAGAGCACTGTACTAAGAGCTTGGAATGAACGAGTCGGCAACGGATACAGTCCCTGCCGTTTGTCGGGCTCACGGTCTGATCGGGGGAGACGGATAGACGAGAACGATGGGGGGAGACGGAT
The DNA here is from genome assembly GCF_004115215.2 of Ornithorhynchus anatinus. Taxonomy (NCBI): domain Eukaryota; kingdom Metazoa; phylum Chordata; class Mammalia; order Monotremata; family Ornithorhynchidae; genus Ornithorhynchus; species Ornithorhynchus anatinus. Next base: position 16,273,704 of record NC_041749.1, read on the forward strand.
AGACGAGAACGATGGCGATAAATAGAGTCGAGGGGAAGAACATCTCGTAAAAACGATGGCGACTAAATAGAATCGAGGCGATGTACATTTCCTTAACAAAATAAATAGGGTAATGAAAATATAGACAGTCGAGCGGACGAGTACGGTGCCGAGGGGATGGGAAGGGAGAGGGGGGAGATGGGGGGAAAAGAGGGTTAAGCTGCGGAGAGGTGAAGGGGGAGCGGTAGAGGGAGTAGAGGAAGAAGGGGAGCTCAGCGTGGGAAGGCCTCTTGGAGGAGGTGAGTTTTAAGTAGGGTTTCGAAGAGGGGAAGAGAATCGGTTTGGCGGAGGTGAGGAGGGAGGGCGTCCCGGGACCGCGGGAGGACGCGGCCCGGGGGTCGACGGCGGGACGGGCGAGACCGGGGGACGGCGAGGAGGCGGGCGGCGGAGGAGCGGAGCGTGCGGGGTGGGCGGTGGAAAGAGAGAAGGGAGGAGAGGTAGGAAGGGGCGAGGTGACGGAGAGCCTCGAAGCCTAGAGTGAGGAGTTTCTGTTTGGAGCGGAGGTCGATAGGCGACCACTGGAGGTGTTTAAGAAGGGGAGTGACATGCCTCTGGCCTGGAGAGCCCTCCCTCCTCATAGCCATCAGACAATTACTCTCCCCCCTTTCTCCAATTACTCTCCCTCTCTTCCGTACGGATCCGTAATTTATTTACTTCTATTAATGTCCGTCTCCCCCTCGAGACTCGAAACTCACCGTGGGCACGGAATGTGTCTGATTATTGTACTGTACTCTCCCCAGATGCTTAGTACAGAGCTTGTACCCGAAGATAGGTGTACATGTTACTCTCTCTATGGAGAGTAGCCTTGTTTAAAAAGAGTCGCTTCCTTTCCAGGACCCCGGCTGCGGTCACCCTGTCTGAGCCCCCTCTTGAAAATGAGGGAGGGAGGGAAGAAGGGGGAGGAAGAGGCAGGAAGAAGATTCAAATTGAAAATGAAGAACTGCCACTAGAGCATGATAAGAATAATTGCGGTATTCGTTAAGCACTTACTACACCCCGCCCTTAGAACAGTGCTTCATAGTAAGCGCTTACCAAATACTTGCCCAAGATCACACAGTAGATAAGTGGCAGAGGAAACTCATAAACTTCTGACCCCCAGGTCCGTGTTTTGTCCACTGTCGCCTGCAGCTTCAGAGAACAAGAGATGGACAATGATGCGATTCTTTTACAGCCATTAAGTTATGCCCCGGTGGTGGAACTAGCGAACAGAGCAGAGGGGACTTCAAATCCTGAATCTTCTATCCTTTCCCCTGTGTGACCTTGGTCAAGTCCCAGTTTTGGGGGGGGCTTGAGTTTCCTCTTCATAAGACCAGTGTCAAGGAGCAATAATAATAATAAGCGTGTTCTCTTAATGGTATTTGCTAAACACTGACTTGGTGTCAAGCGCTGTTCTCAGCACCAGGGTGGATATGAGCTAATCAGGTTCGATCCAGTCCTTGTACCATATGGGGCTTACAGTCTAAGTGGAAGGGAGAACAAATATTGAATCCACATTTTGCATTTGAGGAAACTGAGAGCCACAGAGAAGTGAAGTGAAAGGCCCACCAAGGTCACACCAAGTGGGGAAGCCGGGATTAAAACCCAGGTCCTCTGGATCCCAGGCCTATGTGCCAAGCACTGTACTGAAGTAGATACAAGATAATCATCAAGTCAGACCCTGTCCCTGCCTCACATGGGGTTCCCAGTCTAAGTAGCTTAGAAATAGGTGCAAAGCTCTTTGAAAAAATTAGACTTGAGGCTCAAGCCGAGACACGGGAGAGAGAGAGAAGCAGTGTGGCGCAGTGGAAAGAGCACGGGCTTTGGAGTCAGGGCTCATGAGTTCGAATCCCAGCTCTGCCACTTGTCAGCTGTGTGACTGTGGGCGAGTCACTTAACTTCTCTGTGCCTCAGTTCCCTCATCTGTAAAATGGGGATTAAGACTGTGAGCCCCACGTGGGACAACCTGATTTCCCTGTGTTTACCCCAGCGCTTAGAACAGTGCTCGGCACATAGTAAGCGCTTAACAAATACCAACATTATTATTATTATTAGAGAGAGAAGCTCAGAATCGGACACTTGACTGGTAGAAGTACGCAGAAGCCCATAATTAAGGAGAGGAAAAGGCATTCCATCTCTTAGAGCTTTACTTTCTAGAGAAGATATGACAAGGGATCCTAATTCCACAGACCGGGTGAAAACTGAAACCAGACCCAAATAATAAAGAAGAATAGGGGAAGCTCTACATTTAGTGGGGATCTACCTGAAGGAATCTGAACCCCTAGAACACTATTCTTGATTTGTGCAAATGGGGGATAAAAACACCAGACCACAGCACCTCCCCTCTTCAAAGGCATCCTGAAATTCCACCTTTTTTATGGTGTTGGTTAAGCATTAGCTAGCGACAGGCACAGAGTGCTGGGGCAGATACAGGATAGGTTGGACACAGTCCCCGTCCCACGTGGAGCGCACGGTCTTCATCTCCAGATGTCGATGAGGTAACTGAGGCCCAGAGAAGTTAAGTGACTTGTCCAAGGTCACACCCTAGAGCCAGCCTGCAGTCACCCCTTAAGTCTCCAAGCAGAATTCACTGGCTCCCGAAACTATCCAGTTACCGATCACTTGCTGATTTCCGGGCAGCATAAGGTGAGCTGACCCCTGCTTATTCTTGACCCCTAGGCGCCTCTGATATGATTCTTAGCCTGCATTTTTTCATTCAGTCATTCAGTCGTATTTGTTGAGCGCTTACTGTGTGCAAAACACTGTACTAAGCAGTTGGGAGTATAACGTTCAACAGACACCTTCCCCGCCCACGGTGAGCTTAGAGTCTATCGTATCAACCCTTTTCAGTTATTTAAAGTGCCATAAATAATGATTACTGTATAGTCTCCCGGATTTGAGAATTTCTTCCGGCTCCATCCGGCAGGGCTGGTGCCCTTCGAATACGTTGCCTCCCTCCCAACCCCCACGGCTTCTACCGCAGCAGCAGCTGGAAAAATCTCCGAGGGGAACAGCTGGTGGCCATAGGGCCCGGATTCGTCTGGGGTCGACGACTGTGGGCAGACAAAAGCACGAGAGGAGCACGTTCGGGCAATCCCGACGCCTTAATTCCAAAGGACAGTGGCGGGCTTCACTGGTCCTTCCCTAGGAGGGCAGGGGTGATCATTCTGAGGGAAGGGAAAACTGAGGTCCAGGACAGGGACGCGACTTTTCAAAATCCCACAGCACAGCAGATTCAGGCCCATGGCATCTGATTCTCCATCCAGAACGCCATCTACCAGGAGGCACAATCAGTCAGTTTAGTATTATTTTTTGACGGTATTTGTTAAGCGCTTACCGTAAGACAGGCACTATACTAAGCCCAGGAGTAGACACAGTTAATCACGTTGGTCACAGTGCCTGTCCCATCTAGGGCTTACAGTCTTAATCCCCATTTTACATTCAAGGTAACTGAGGCACAGAGAAGTTAAGGGATTTGACCAAAGTCACAGAGCAGACAAGTGGCAGAGCTGGGATTAGAACCCAGATCCTTTTGACCCCAAAACCTGTCCTCTAACCTCTAGGCCGTGCTGCTTCTCTTGTCTCGTATGCTCAGTAAATACGAATGATTGATATCTCCCAAGAAAAGAGGAAGATGTCATTATAACAATAATAAACGACTGTAACAAAAATAGTATTTGTTCAGCCCTTACTGTTTTCCAAGAACACTTACTATTTGCCCAGCACTGTACTAAGTGCCGCGGTAGATACAAGATAATCAAGTCCCACATGGGGCTCACAGGTACTGGGGAGGTAACAGGCACAGAGAAGTTGTGTGACTTGTCAATGGTCACACAGCAGACAAGTGGCAGAGCCAGGATTAGAACCCACCGGAGATTTGATTTCAACTCAGCAAGGCCCCACGTTCTGAGCAGCCGCTCTCCTCCTGGCCCTTCTGTGGTCGGGCGATAGGATGCGCCTGTGTGGTTCAGTCTTGGACCGAGCAGGGTGGGAGGGGGTGACCCCCTCAACGCCCCCATCCAAGGCCAAACGGACGAGCTCTCAAAGGCACACACCCGGCCGGCAGAGAACCACCTCTCTCTCCAGAGCGCGGAGCTGGGTTCGAGCTCCAGAAATGAACCGGCTGGGGTCAGCTTGCCTAGGGGAAGCCTTGCGGGGGGTCCTTCACTCCATCCATTAATCTTTAATTCCTTCTTTCAATCGTATTCATTGAGCGTTTACTGTGTGCAGAGCACTGTACTAAGCGCTTGGAAAGTACGATTCAGCAACCAATAGAGACAATCCTTACCCAACAAGGGGCTCACAGTCTCTGCCCACAGAGAAGCAGCGTGGCTCAATGGAAAGAGCCCGGGACTGGGAGTCAGAGGTCATGGGTTCTAACCCCGGCTCTGCCGCTTGTCAGCTGGGTGACTATGGGCAAGTCACTTCACTTCTCTGTGCCTCAGTTACCTCATCTGTAAAATGGGGATTAAAAACTCTGAGCCCCACATGGGACAACCTGATCACCTTGTATCCCCCCAGCGCTTGGAACGGTGCTTTACACATAGTAAGCGCTTAATAAATGCCATCTTTTTTTTTTAACGACACTTGGAATGGGCTCCCTGTGCCCGCTTAGGAGATCCCATTAAAGAAAGTTGACAGAACTTGGCAACTGTCTTGAACATTGCCTAGTCTTGCTCCCTTTATTCATTCCCCCCTCCAGCCCCACGGCACTTATATACATATCTATAATTTTATTTATTTATATTAATGTCTGTTGCTCCCTCTAGACTGGAAACTCGTTTGGGCAGGGGAACGTGTCTCTTATATTGTTATAATGTATACTTCCAAGCTCTTAGTACAGAGTTCTGCACTCAGCGCTCAATAAATATGACTGACTCTATTATTTCCCCAATCCATAACTGATTTTCTTTCATTCAGTCATATTGATTGAGCACTTACTGTGGGCAGAGCACTGTATTAAGCACTTGGAAAGTACAATTCAGTAATAGAGACAATCCTGCCCATAACAGGCTTACAATCATGTCAGTCTCCACTTCAGACTGTAAACTCCTTGTGGATAGAGAATGCATCTAACCACTGTATTATATTGCACTTCCCAAGCATTTAGAACAGTGTTCCGCACCCAGGAAGCACTCACTAAATACAATTAAATGATTATTTATATTTATTTTCATTTATAGTAATGCCTTTCTCCCCCTGCAGACTGTAAGTTCCCTGTGAGCTGGGAATGAGCCTACTAACCCTGTTGGACTGTACCGTCCCAAGCACTTAGTACAGTGTTCTGACCACAGTAAGTGCTCAATAAATGCTATTGAAGGATTATTCATATTTATTTATTTTGATTCGTACTAATGTCTTTCTCCCCTTCTAGACTGTAAGTTCCTTATGGGCAGGGAACGAGCCTATCAAATCTGTTTGGATTGTACTCCCCCAAGCGCTTAGTCGATTAGACTGTAAGCCCATCAAACGGCAGGGACCGTCTCTATCTGTTGCCGACTTTTTCATTCCAAGCGCTTAGTACAGTGCTCTGCACATAGTAAGCGCTCAATAAATACTATTGAATGAAAAGCGCTTAGTGCAGTTCTCTGGCCACAGAAAGCGTTCAATAAATACCACTCATTGATTGACTGACATTGATTATTGGAGACCCTTCTGCCTACCTAGGGGCGACTGATCGATGTATGTTAGGGAACAACATCACAGGACATGCAAAAAGGTTCTTGTGAGCATCTGCAGACCCTAGGGAATGTCGATGGAGCAAAACCTGACTCTAGCCCCTAGTTAAGAGCCGTCGAATCCCTGTAAACCGAGGCACTGTGTCCAAGTCATGGGACACAGCGGAAGGAGCCGAGGCCAAGAGAGGCCGGGTGTGTAAAATACAGATAATCAATGAATCAGTCAATGGCATTTTATAGTGATGGTATTTGTTAAGCGCTTACTATATGCCGAGCACTGTTCTAAGTCCTGGGAAAGATACAAAGTTATCAGTTTGTCCCACATGAGGTTTACTGTCTTAATCCCCATTTTACAGATGAGGTAACTGAGGCACAGAGAAGTTAAGTGAGTGGCCCAAAGTCACACAGCTGACAAGTGGCAGAGCCGGGATTAGAATCCACGACCTCCGACTCCCAAGCCCGGGCTCTTTCTACTGAGCCACGCTGCTTCTCAGCTGTTTAATGAGTTCTAATCCCAGTTCTGCCACTTGTCTGCTGCATGACTTTGGGCAAGTCACTTTAATTCTCTGGTCCTCAGTTACCTCGTCTGTAAAAGCAGCAGCAGCGTGGCTCAGTGGAAAGAGCCCGGGCTTTGGAGTCAGGGGTCATGAGTTCGAATCCCTGCTCGGCCACTTGTCAGCTGTGTGACTGTGGGCAAGTCACTTTACTTCTCCGGGCCTCAGTTACCCCATCTGTAAAAGGGGGATTAAGACTGTGAGCCCCACGTGGGACAAACTGATTCCCCTGTGTCTACCCCAGCGCTTAGAACAGCGCTCTGCACGTAGTAAGCGCTTAACAAATACCAACATTATTATTAAAATGGGGATTGAGACTGTGAGCCCCATGTGGGACAGGGACTGTGCCCAACCTGGCTAACTTGCATCTATCCTAGTGCTTAGTACAGTGCCTGGCACATAGTAAGCACATAACGAATATCATAAAAATATGGCCGTTCCTTCATCAGAAGGTCAGCTTCTCTTCCCTTTCAATAGTAACTCAAAGCCCACTTCCTCCAAAATGTCCGTATTTATTAAGCACTTACAGGTACTAAGCACTCTGCTAGTTAGAAGATAATCAGATCAGACCCAGTCCCTGTCCAATTCAGAGTTCCCAGATGAACATGTAGAACAGGCAATCAGTGAATCAATCGCATTTACTGAGCGCTTACTGTGTGCAGAGCGTTGTGTTAAGCACTCAGGAGAGTACAAAAAAACAGAGTCGGTAGACGTTCCCTGCCCGCAACAAGCTTACAGTCTACAACAAATATCGTGCGTTCATTTTACAGCTGAGGAAACTGAAGCACAGAGATTTCCAGTGACTGACCCAAGGTCACCCAGCAGAACAATTCCTGGGCTGGGACTAGAACAAAAGACTCTTTGCTCTTCAGCTCCTATTCTTTCCACTCGCCTCTCTTGCCTCCAGGAATTTTTCTCCTATAAATCCATGCACTTTCTAACTTGCCGGCACAACCCTGACACACTTCACCCCCTTTATCTATTAATTTATTTTATGTGTTTATTTACCATGTATTTATTATTCATTCATTTATATTAATGTCTGTATCCCCCTCTAGACCTTGAGCTCTTCGTGGGCAGGAATGTGCCTGTTTGTTGTTATATAGTACTCTCCCAAGAGCTCAGTACAGTGCTTTGCACAAAGGAAGCGCTCAATAAGTACGACTGAATGAGAAATGAATGAATTGCAAATAAGTCTATCTGCTTGTAGACGCATCTGCCTTCTCCCACAGTTAGAATAACTTTGTATTTGTTAAGTGCTTACTATGTGCCAGGCCCCGCATTCAGTGCCGGGGTAGATAAAAGGTAATTGGGTCGGACACAATCCCCGTCCCACATAGGGCTACGCAGTCCTAATCCTCACTGTACAGATAAGGTGACCGAGACACAGAGAATAATAATAACGTCGGTGTTTGTTAAACGCTTACTATGTGCCGAGCACTGTTCTAAGCGCTGCGGTAGATACAGGGTAATCAGGTTGTCCCGCGTGAGGCTCGCAGTTAATCCCCATTTTACAGATGAGGGAACTGAGGCCCAGAGAAGTGAAGTGACTTGCCCGACTTGTTCATTCCAAGCGCTTAGTACAGTGCTCTGCACATAGTAAGCGCTCAATAAATACTAGTGAATGAATTGAAAGTGGCAGAGCTGGGATTCACACTCACGACCTCCGACTCCCAAGCCCGAGCTCTTTCCACAGAGCCGTGCTGCTTCCGGTCCAAGGTCGCAAAGCAGTCAAGGGGCCAAGCTGGGACTAGAACTCAGGCCACGCTCCCTCTTCCACCCACTATTAAACTAAAACCCCCTTCAGGGCAAGGGACTGAAGCCCAGCCTCGACCTTGACCCCAGGACGGAGCCAAATCTTAACCTTAACCCTAACCCCATCTCGGATGCCGAGACGACGTCTGCGTGGCCGGTCTGTACGGCTCGGCGGTCGGGCGGACGGGCGGGCGGGCGGACGGGTGCCCTGGCTTTTTGGCCCCAGCAGGATGGATCTCTCACTGACAACTGGGGGCCACATTTAGCCCACCAGCTGCCCAGGCTGCCTGACGCCTGTAGCGTCCGAGGCCTTGAAGAAAGTTCTGGCAGTTTCCCAAACAGCCGTTGTTGATATTATTACCCTTAACCCTCGATGCGGCTCTCGTGACCCATCACCGCGCCGCGCCGCCGTCTTCACTAAGGGCCTAGGCGGGAAGAAACTCTGATCCAGCTCTTCCAAATTCGGTGCGCTGAAGCTCTCTTGCCCCTTAATGAACTCACTCTTTGGCTCCAGTTCACTGCCGAGCTCACGGCCCGTGTCTCCTCTGATCCAACGGTACAGACCAGCCCTTGGTACGATGCTCGGCGCATAGCGAGGGCTTAAAAATTTAGGATTATTACTGTTATTATTTCCGCCCTGGGATCCCCAGAGCCACTTTTGGCCTCCGGAGAGTGACTCCAAAGCCCCATTTTTTTTTTTGTGAATGGCATCTGTTACGTACTTACTGTGCGCCAGCACTGTACTAAGCGCTGGAGTAGATAATTAGGTTGGACACAGTCCGTGACCCACATAGGGCTCGCAGTCCTTAATCCCCATTTTGCAGATGAGGCAACCGAGGCAGGCCCTCTCAGAGTCACACCTGGAGGCTTTCCGGTACTCCAACGGTTTCGACCACTGGAGGGAGAGTCAAGCAGAGGCCTATCCATTCCATTCCTAGCCTGGGGAGTGGCTAGCGAGTGGAAGGCCATCGGCTACAAGTCAAGACTCCCCCGTGCTGGGCAGCAGCGGCACGAGAAGCAGCGTGGCTCAGTGGAAAGAGCCCGGGCTTGGGAGTCAGCGGTCATGAGTTCGAATCCCGGCTCTGCCACTTGTCAGATGTGACTGTGGGCAAGTCACTTCACTTCTCTGTGCCTCAGTTGCCTCATCTGGAAAATGGGGATTAAGACTGTGAGCCCCACGTGGGACATCCTGATTCCCCTGCGTCTACCCCAGCGCTTAGAACAGTGCTCGGCACATAGTAAGCGCTTAACAAATACCAACATCATTATTATTAGGGGAGAGAGTCGAATGCGGAGACTCAAGTTTACTGCACGGAAGGAGGCGATGGTAAACCAACTCTGTATTTTTACCAAGAAAACTCTAAGGATACACTACCAGACCGATTGCAGATGGAGGTGGGGCGTTCTGGGAGAAATGTATCCATGGCATAGTGACAGCATAAGGCAAGATTTAGTACGGTGCTCTGCACACAGTAAGTGCTCAATAAATACGATTGAATGAATGAATGAAGATAAGGCAACTGAGGCACAGAGAAGTGAAGTGACTTGTCCAAGCCTACACAGAGGACAAGTGGCAGAGCTGAGATTAGAGTCCAGGTCCTTCAGACTCCCAGGCCCGTGGTCTTTCCACTAGGCCATGCTGTTTCTCAGTTTCCCCAGATCCCCCCCCCCTTGGCAGAGATCGCCCGTACCCCGAAACAGAGGAGTGGGTGAGTGCCTTGTACTGGTACCTAAGCGGAAGCAGCGCGGCTCAGTGGGCTTGGGAGTCAGGGGTCGTGGGCTCGAATCCCGACTCTGCCCCTCGTCAGCTGCGTGACCCTGGACAAGTCACTTCACTTCTCTGCGTCTCAGTTACCTCATCTGTAAAATGGGGATGAAGACTGTGAGCCCCACGTGGGACAACCTGACGACCTCGTATCCCCCCCAGCGCTTAGAACAGTGCTTTGCATATAGTAAGCGCTTAACAAACGCCATCGTGATTATTATTATTACCTACGTAGACTCCCCACCCCCACAGCACTTCGAGACAGAACCTTTATGCTGGGTTGTTACCCCAGCGTTTGATTTTAATGTCCGTCTTTCCTGCCGGCTTGCAGAGTCCTTGAGGACAGGGACTCTGTTCAACTCTCCCAAGCACTCAGGACAGTGTTCAGTGCACAGGAAGTGCTCAATTCATTCATTCAATCGTATTTATTGAGTGCTTATTCATTCATGAATTCAATAGTATTTATTGAGCGCTTTCTACGTGCAGAGCACTGTACTAAGCACTTGGAATGTACAAATCGGGAACAGATAGAGACGGTCCCTGCCCACTGACGGGCTCACGGTCTAATCGGGGGAGACGGACAGACAAAAACGATAGCGATAGATAGAATCGAGGGGACGGACATCTCATTAAAACAATAGCGATAAATAGAAACAAGGCGATGTGCATCTCATTAACAAAATAAATAGGGTAATAAAAATATAGACAAATGAGCGGAGGAGCACAGTGCTGAGGGACGGGGAAGGGAGAGGGGGAGGAGCAGAGGGAAAGGGGGGGAAAAGGGGGCTTAGCTGAGGGGAGGTGAAGGGGGAGCAGAGAGGGAACAGAGGGAGCAGAGGGAAAAGGGGAAGTTCAGTGTGGGAAGGCCTCTTGGAGGAGGTGAGCTCTAAGTAGGGCTTTGAAGAGGGGAAGAGAATTAGTTTGGCGGAGGTGAGGAGGGAGGGCGTTCCGGGACAGCAAACTGCTAGAGCTTACTGTAGCAAAGCACTGTACTAAGCGCTCGGGATAGTACAGCGTACCAACAAACAGACAGGTTCCCGCCCACAACGAGCTCACTGTCTAGAGAGAGAGATCACGGACTGACTGACTGCCTGCGGTTGGCTTGGGCCGTGCCTCAGACTGTAAAACCATAATAATAAGCGTCACGGCATAGTGGATAGACGCCGGGCCTGGGAGTCGGAAGGCCATGGGTTCTAATCCCGGCTCGGCCACTTGTCCGCTGCGTGACCTTGGGCAAACCACTTCACTTCTCTGTGCCTCAGTTACCTCATCTGCAAAATGGGGATTGAAACTGCGAGCCCCATGTGGGACAGGGACTGTGTCCAACCTGATTTGCCTGTATCCACCCCAGAGCTTAGTACAGTGTCTGGCACATAGTAAGTGCTTAGCGAATATTATAATCATTAATAGTACTTGTTAAGTAATAATAACAATAATAATGATACTCATTAAGCTCTTACTATGTGCTATGCGCTGCTGTAAGTGCTGGAATAGATGCAAGTTAATCCTGTTGGAACAGTCCCTGTTCCACCCTCTTAATCCCCATTTTCCAGATGAGGTAACTGAGGCCCAGAGAAGTGAAGCGCCTTGCTCAAGGTCACACAGAAAGACATGTGGCAGAGCTGGGATTAGAAAGAGCACAGCTCTGGAAATCAGAGGAACCTGGATCTTCTGCCATTTTTCTTCCGCATGACCTAGGGCAAGTCACTTAACCTCTCTATACCTCAGTTTCCTCATCTGTCAAATGGGGATTTAACACTCCTTCTCCTCCTACGTAGACTGTGAGCTCCTTGTGGGACAGGAACTGTGTCTGGCCTGATTAACTTGTATCTACCCCAGTGCCTAGAACAGTGCTTGGCACACAGGATGCGCTTAACAACTATAATAGTAACAGTAATAATAACACTAATAATTATTAGTAATAATAATGATAGGAATAATTTTGTCTTCTAGCTCTCTTTTGTTCTCCCAGAGCTGACGGTGACTGGGCCGACCAGAGGGACATACGGTCCCTTTTTTTTAGTTTCTTTGGTTTTTTGAAGGGAGAAGAGGGAGGGGTGGAGGAGAGGAAGAAGGATGAAGAAGAGGAAGGCCCGTAGCCTCCCAGTACTTTTCTAGCAGACTGACTTTAAAATACTAGGCCCTTGGGAAGGAGAGGGGAGGATATGGGTGTGGCCTCCAGAATTTGAGTCTGTCATTTTCCAGGAACAGCCCCTAGATTTCCTCTTCAATCAATCAATTAACGGTATTTATTGATTACTCGCCGTGTACAGAGCGCTGTCCTAAGCGCTTCAGAACGTCCAGAAGAAGTAGAGTAGACACAATCCCTGCCTCAGTGGGCCCCCGATAAGGGGAACTGGCCCCCCCCAAAGCCACTCTCCCCTCCTTCGAGCCCAGATGGAGGGGTCAGAGTGGGGTGAAGAGGCAGCGGGAGACCTAAGCCGACCCTCCTCGGGGTGAAGGTTGGATTGACCATTCTTCCGACTCCCAGCTGCCCTGTCTCCTGCCCGGTATCGAAACAGAACTGGAAGCTTTTATGTCCATTTGTGGGGGTCGTTCACCACGGATCCCGCTGCCCAGTTCTGCTGTCTCTTTGTGGCATCGAGTGCCGTGGGCCTGGGAGAAACCTCCACGGTCGGTAAAATTCAGCTACCGCCAGAAAAATGGTATCGACTTAACAGTGATAATCATTAAGTCCCCACTTCGCTTGGTGCCAGGCACTTGGGATGCAGAGAATAACAAAGTGACACATTCTCTGCCCTCAAGGAGTTGGCACTCTAGAGGGGGAGGTAAAAATAAAAAAAGATTTACGTGAGTATTGATAGTGATTGTGGTATTTGTTAAGCTCTTACTCTGTCCCAAGAGCAGAGGAAGATATAGGATAATCTGGTCAGACCCAATTTCGGTCTCAGTCTAAGGGGGAGAGGGAGAATATTGTATCCCGGGCAGATGAGAGAACTTAGGCCCGGGGAGGCTAGGTGACTTGCCCAAGGTCGCACAGCAGGAAAGAGACAGACTGGGATTAGAACCCGTATCTCGAGACTCCCAATCCGATGCTTTGTCCATCAGTCTGTGTTACTTGTAGGATGTCCGGAGTTTGTGAGGTCTGTCACTGGACGACCCGTGTAGGTGATGGGGGAGAAGAGGGCTTGTGGGGTTCTACATGTGAATCTTGCAACGTATACATGGTGGTCAGGGCCCAGATTTCCGGGGGACGGAGGAGAGGGCAGGGGGAAGACGGTCAGGAAAGCGGGGAGCAGTCAAGATTAGTTCCAGTGGTCTCTCTCACACATGCCAGGACGCTGCTGTTAACAGTCAGATTCCTTTCACATGTGTGAGTGTGGGTGAAATTAAGTCTCTTCCCCAACGTACCCCCTAAAATAGTGGGCACATCTTCCAGGTGCCCACCACCGCCCGGGAATCGAGGCTGTTGGCAAATGGTTCTGTCACCTCTTCCACCAACAGGCTGACATCATCCTGCCTTTCCACCTCAGTAGTCGTGGCTTGGGACGTCAGGGGAAAGGGATGGTTTAACCCACCAGGCCTTTCACAGGGTTCGTTCTTCCACCCTGGTGATGGCCGAGCTCACCTGAAAGGACTCATCTACAATTTAAGGGAAGAGGTGATGGTGAGGAAAGAGGGGAAGTTCCTGCAAGGACAGAACGTTCTTGACTACTGCAAAAGCCTTCTCGCTGACCTCCCTGCCTCCTGTCTCTCCCAACTCCAGTCCGTATTTTCTAAAAAATCATTCGGTTCACATCCTCCCACTCCTGCACGCCCTGGCTGGAGTGCGGGAGGGTGGCCGGTGTGGTGGCTACCATCTGTGGTCAGTTTAGAGCGATGCAAGGCCGGCGCACCTTCAAGGCCCCATCCAGTGGTTGTCCATTCACCTCTGCACCAAAGAGAAACTCCTTATTTTGGGCTTTAAAGGACTCCTACCTTACCTGACCCATCTCCTACTGCAGCCCAGCCCATGCATTCTGCTCCCCTAGCACTAGCTTGCTCACTGTCCCCCGGTCTCATCTAGAAAGTCACCGACACCTTTCTCGTGTCCTCCCTCTGACCTGGACCCGCCCCCCAACTAAATATTCCAGACCACGTCTCTCCCCTCTTTCGAATCTCTTCCAAGAGATCTTCCTCAGTTAAGTTCTGTTTTCCTCAACTCCCTCTTCCCTTCTTCACTGTCTTTAATAACTTGATATTCACCCCACCCTCACCCCTCAGCACTTACGTTCGTAGCCACAATTTATTTATTTACATTAATTTCTCCCCCTCTAAACTGTAAACTCACAGTTGGGAGGGAGCATGTCTTCCAATGCTATTGTGTCGTACCTCTCCCAAGCTCTTAGTACAGTGCTCTGCACACAGTAAGCACTCAAAAAATTCCACTGATTGACTCTTCCTTCTGAATGTGTAGCTCCCACCTTCCCCCCCCCAAAAAACGGACACCGCTTTCTACTGAAATGGTTCCTTTGCACGTGGATTTGAATCCACTCACCAGTCCACACCAAGCCAAAGCAATCTACATCCTTCAGATGAATTTCTGATCCCAACTCCGCAAAAGCTACCTTCATCTGAGAAGCAGCTTGGACTGCTGGAAAGAGTTCAGGCCTGGATTCTAATCCCAGTTCTACCTCCTGACTGCTGGGTGGTTTTGGGCAGGTCACAACTTCTTTGGGCCTCATTTCCATCATCTGTAAAATGGAAATTAAATACCCGTCTCCTTCCACCCTGGACTCTGAGCCCCACGTCGGGCAGGGACTGTGTCCAATCTGTTTACCTTGCGTCTACCTCGGTGCCTAGTTCAGTGCTTGGCATATAGTAAGTGCTTAACAAATACCACAATCATAATTATTATTAGAGACCAGCATTCTCCAGATCTGGATGCCACCCAAGGACTGGGAATATCGGGAGTGACCCTGAGCGGTATCAATTTTAAGGGGAACGGGTTTAAGGAGGAATTTGACAAAAAAAAGGGACTGTGTCTGTTTTATTGTTGTGTTGAAACTCTCCCGAGCGCTTTGTACAGTGCTCTGCACATGGTAAGGACTCGATAAATACGATCGATTGAAGAAAAGTGAACCCAGTGTTTTCAGGTTCTGCCTCTCTCTGGACCCCAGGAAAAGAGCATGCTAACAATGACCCCTTGACTAGAGAAAGGAGAGGGCAAAGGAAGGATGTTCCCTTCGGCGGGCGGGACAGCTGAAGAGGTGAAATTGCACAGCTCTCCGAGACCCGTCACTGCAGTGATTGAGGTGGACAGGAGGGGTGGAAACGGCCGAGGTTTGTAAAAGACACAGACAGGTGGGGGACCGGCTCGGGGGGTGGGAAAGGGTGTTGGGGGGGATACAAAAACGAGGTTCGCCGGTCTTTTTGGAGCAGAGACCCTGAGGTAGAAGGGAGGAAGCAAGCTGGAGTGCTATGCGGTGCAGAGAACCACAAGAAAAGCGGAATGTGGAGAGAGAGAGAGGGGTCAGGGAGCTCTATCGAGCCAAAGGTGATGTTAGGAAGACAGGCAGAAGGACAGACAGACAAATTAAAAAATGAGAGGGCACCAGGACGGGACCCAACGGCGTATTAGGAGGTAGATGGAATCGAGACTATAGATGATTTAAATAGCAAGAGAACTGGATAAGATGAGAGAAATAACAAATGGCAAAGTAGACAGGGAAGACAAGACAGATTAATGATTTATAAACCCAAGGGAAGACAGAGTGCAAGAATTATTTATAAAGACAAAGGGGGGGGAGGGAGGAGAGAGAGAAACAGAGTGAGAGAGAGGAGGGAGGGAGGACTGGTCTGAGTAATGTGTAAACCCTAGTAGGGGAGAGGTTGGGAAGGAATTTGGGAAGGAAGAGTAACTGCTGTTAGGGGAAGACATTTAGGAAAACAGCAACTAGGAGGTTGAGAGGGGAAAGTAAGTCCGGGCCTTGAAAAAGGATATCGGATCTGTGATGCCAGAAAGACCAAGGGAAATGTGTTGCAAACATCCAAAATCAAAAAAAAAAAAAAGAAAGAAAGAAAAAAAAATCTATGCAGGAGATGGAAAGGGTGAGAACAGGAAGGGGAAAACCCAAAGGAGATTCTGGCTCAGAAACCTTTTTAACTCACTGCAAAAAATCTTCAAGACCCTAAACTAGGCCAGTGCGCTGACTAACATTTCTGAGCTCACCAGCTGCTGTCTCCTTGAGAGAATTCTTACGGAAAGGCAGAGAAATCCAAGCCAACAACTCCTGTTCTCTCTGGAAAACAAAACAAAGAAGCGTGTTCCAAACACCTTGAAGGGCACCTGCGATCTTCCGGGGATATAAGCAACGGCTCCTAAGGTAATTTCTTGAGATTTTCCAATGGGACTCTAAACAGATCCTTCTCCTCTAATTGTCCTCTGGTGTTTCCTTCCTTTGGCCTTCTGCCTTTTTCTTAAGGGCCCGAGGTGCTTTGGCATTGACACTGAAGCTGGGATCTTACTGCCTTTCCCAATGCGCGGGTCAAATCTGTCTCCAGCTGGTTTCTAAGCTAAGTCCCTGAGGGTCCTCACCACCGTTACAGCGGCTTGACCGAGAGACATTCTAACAGCAGAGCTTTAAATGGGAAAAACGAGAGAGAGGATTCTTCTCCTTCTGCGGTGTCCATCTGTGGGGAAATGCGATGGTTATGGGAATTGTGCCAAAAAACCCTTCAGTGAATGCCAGGGGTGGCTGAGAGAGGGAAAGGGGTGAGGGGTGATGGGGGAAGGGGGCGGGAATAAGACACTCTAAACCTAGCAGGAAGATTAAACTGTAGAGGAAACTGAGTGCCAAAGAGAGAGATTTAGCGGTGACTTGGAGCCTCTGTAGAGCTTGTTTGTTTTTTCTTAGGGGAGGAGCTTAAGACAGAAGGGCGGGCTGGGCAGACCCCAGATGGGAGAGGAATTTGATTTGCATTTAAAGTCGCTCCCCCTCAAAAAGATCCATTTTGCAAATGGGATCTTTGCAGATCGACTATCCCCCTCTAAGGCGGCACACCATCGCTCCCCTTAAAACAGGCAGGGACCCAACAGGCACAGACATGTCAGTGCCCTCGTGGTTTTCCTGTCCTGAGTTAGAGGCAGGAAGAGACCCAGAGATCTCCCCCTCTGGAGAAGCAGCATGGCGTAGTAGCTAGGGCACGGGCCTGGGAGTCAGAAGGTCAGGGGTTCTAATCCCAGCTCAGTCACTTGTCTCTTCTGTGACCATGGGCAACTCACTTCACTTTTCTAGGCCTCAGTTACCTCATCTGGAAAATGGGGATTGAGAATGTAAACCCCACGTGGGACAGGGATTGGGTCTGACCTTGCATTTACCCCAGTGCTTAGTACAGTGCCTGGCACAAAGTAAGCGCTAAAGAAATACTGTAATTACCATTATTATTATTTTTATGCCGGATTGTACAGCGTAGTGGGCTGCCATGCAAGCAACCTACCATCGAATCTCCACTGACTCATATGTGACCTTGAGCCTACCTCTTGCTCATTCCGAGCTGGATGCATCCCTTGTGGAAAAATAATAACCCCTAGCAGATGCAGTAAATGTGGAACGGTCACTGTGTTCCCAGAGGCTAGCCGGGGCAGCTCCTATCACATCTGGTTGTCAGATGAGGAAAGTGAGGCCCCCAATTGCTCAGAAGGCCACAACCGCCTGCCTTCTTTCTCCCCCTGGACTATATTGCCAATCGCTCCCCTCACTAGCTTGCCAATCAGGAGACTCAAGGCTCCAGGAGATTTTTTTATTTTGTTTTTTAATGGTATTTGTTAAGCACTTATTATGTGCCAGGCTCTGTACTAAGTGCTGGGGCAGATACAAATGAATCAGATTGGACACAGTCCATGTCCCACATAGAGCTCACGGTCTAAATCCCCATTTTACAGGTAAGTGTACTGAGGCACAGAGAAGTCAAATGACTTCCCCAAGGTCATACAGCAGATGAGTGGAGGAGCTGCGATGAGAACCCACGTCCTTCTGACTTCCAGGAGGTGGCTCGGTGAGAAACAGGGGTTTCGGGATTGTGAAAATCGAAACATCCTCATTTCCCAGGTCTAGAGGCATGGCTTCTGGAGGGCTGGGAAACCATCCTCTCTTGGTGCCTTTTTGAAGGGCAAAATCCCCCAGATTTACCAGGGGAGGGCCCACCCAAGACCTCCCCGACCAGGATTCCCGGCCAGGATTCCTGGCGCGGTGCCCTGTGGTTTGTGACGTTATTGGCCACACTCTCCCAGGCCCCTGGAAATGGTCTTCATTCCCGAGGTCAGCCCGGGAGCTCATGTTGAAACACTCATTGCTGTGGGGGACCCCAAAATAGGGGGCCATCAGGCCCGGACCGCAGCCCCAACCCTTCCAGCACCATCCCACCCTAGGTCCAGGGGAAAGGTCAGAAAGCCATGAAGAGGCATCGTGTGGCCTAGTGGAAAGAACATGAATCTGGGCACCGGGGAACTTGTGTTCTTAATCCCAGCTCAGCCACTCTCCTCCTGTGTGACCTTGGGCAAGTCACTTAACTTGTGCCCAGTACCTCAGTTTCCTCATCTGTAAAATGGGGAGTCAGTCGTCTTCTCCCTCCTACTTAGGCTTTGGAGCCCGTGAGGGACAGGGACTGGATACAGCACAGACCTAGGAGTCAGAAGGTCATGGGTTCTAATCCCAGATCAGCCACTTGTCTGCCGTGTGACTTTGGGCAAATCAGTTTTCTTCTCTTGGCCTCAGTACCCTCGTCTGCAAAGTGGGGATCGAGACCGTGATCCCCACACAGGACAGGGACTGTGTCCAATCTGATTTGCTTATATTCACCCCAGCGCTTAGTACAGACCCCGGCACCTACCAAGTGTTTAACAAATACCACAGTTATTACTGTGACAAGACATGATCCCTGCCTTTATAGAGTGTGCTTTCTAATGGAGGAGACAGACACTTACAGCTCGGATCCTGGAACTATCCTGTGGGGCCCGGGCCGTAAAAATAAGAATTATACCAATGGACCTAAGTAAATATGCCCGCTCACCCCTAAAAATAGAAAGCTTTTCCGGCAGACTCCCAGGAAAACCTGTGCCCAAGACACGTCAACAAGCGAGACATAGAATTTGGCCTTAACTTCCTAATCTACTTAGCTCCGGACAAGTATTTGAACACTCAGCCCCCTGGAACCTTGAGACAAGGAAAACTGCAGGGCTGTGGGATGGGTTAATTTTTTTTCCCCAACTAGACCATCAAGGAAACCAGCTACGTAGTCAAAGGGGGCATCAAGAGTGAAGGAATAGAAGTTTCAAGGCTAACGAGTTTCATTTCTCCTTCAAAGAGCAGCAGGGAGAATGTGTTGAGCCTCCTATTTCTTTGGGAAATGGGAAACTCAGAAATACAAACTGTACTAGACAGTAAGCTCATCTCTAGACTACAAGCTCATTATGGGCAGGGAACATTTCTACCAACTCCGACGTACTGTACTTTCCCAAGAACTCAGTACAGTGTTCTGCAACTGTAAGCACTTATTAAACACCATTTACTGATGCACAGTTTAAGCCACCATTTTCAGCGGCCAAGGGGTGCGATGGGAAAGGTGAAGGGAACCCGGCCCATGGATGCGAGGGAGTGTTTAGGTGTGAGCCCCATTTGAGACAGGGTCTGTGTCCGACCTGTTTATCCTGTCTCTATCCTAGTGCTCAATACAGTGTTCGACACATTAGACCCTTAACAAATACCATTATCATTATTATTAATAAAGTCGACCCTGGCAACCCTCCCACGTACCGAGTGGGACGCACTTGACATCCATTATACCAGGCACACCGCGCATCGGGATGATGTTACAGGAGGCATTTTGCAGAATAAGGAGATCTTGTGCAATCCTGGAGGCTTTCCCTGAAGTGATCCTTGAACCTTCTTCCACTTGCTCCATAGCCTTGAGGTCTCCTCCCAGAACAGGGTTAAATCTGGGGCAGGATCCGAACCGAAGACCTAGGGGGCAGGAGCTGCAGCGGAGGGACTCTCGGGGTCGAAACTTTTCAAATGGACACGAAAGTGACTGTTACCATATTGGAACTGGACGGAGGACATGCCAGCTGAAAAATAACTGTCTGGAATAAAGCCAGAGGCAGCCCACTTTAGGACAGGGAAAGAGAGTACAGGAATGCTGCTGTCTCATTTACCTCTCGGAGCAGACCCCAAGGGATTTCCCTGGGAATCCTTCAGGAGTGAATTCTCTCCCCTTTCTGATCCAGCAGAGTTTAAACTGACCAAATCCAGAAGAGGCCTAATCCCCAGATGGCCAGGTCTTCCGGCAATCTATTTAGGAAGGCAGTGTGGCCAAGTGGAAAGAGCACAGGATGGGGTTTGCACCCTTCAAGCACCTCGTCAGCCCCACAGCACTTCTGTACATATCTGTAAATCATTTTTTATGGAATTTGTTAAGTGCCTACTATGGGCCAGGTACTGTTCGAAGTGCTGGGGTAGATACAAAGTAATCAGGTTGGCCATAGTCTATGTCCCACATGGGGCTCACACGTTTATTCCCCGTTTTTTACACGTAAGGTAACTGAGGCCCAGAGAAGTGAAGTGACTTGCACAAGGTCACCCAGCAGACAAGTGGCAGAGTCGGGATTAGAACCCAGGTCCTTCTGACTCCTAAGCCATGCTGCTTCTCGTTTATTTCTATCAATGTCTGTCTCCCCCCTCTAGGCCGTAAAGCGCTTCCCTCAGACTATAAGCTGCTTGTGGTAGGGAATGTATCTACCTACTCTATTTTATTGTACTCTTCCAAGTGCGTAGGACAGTGCTCTGCATACAGCAAGCACTCAATAAATATGATTGATTGATGGACTGGGAATCAGGAGACCAGCTCTGCCACTGACAGAGTGTTGCCCTGGGCAACGATAGTAATAATAATGCCATTATTTTTGTTAGTATTATTATTATTATTATATTTAAGCACTTACTATCAAGCACTGAGCATTGAGGTGGTCAAACACAACCTCTGTCCCACATGGGGCTCACAGTCTAAGTAGGAAGGAGAACAGGTATGGAACCCCATTTTACAGACGAGGAAACTGAGCCACAGAGAAATTAAGTGACTTGCCCAAGGTCACACATCAGGCAAGTGGCAGAGCCGGGATTAGAACTCAGGTCCTCAGACTCCCAGGCCCGTGCTTTTTCCATTAGGCCCTGCTGGAAATCACTTATCCTCTCCGGGCATCGGTTTACTCATCTGTAAAATGGAGGTAGTCAATGAATCAGGTACGAGACTGCGAGTCCTGGGTAGAACAGAACTGTGTCTAATCACAAAATCTTGTAACTGCCCCAGTGCTTATCACACAGTAAGTGCTTTATAGATGCCATAATTATTATTACCATAGTTAAAGGGACACTCCTCTTCCTCTTCTCCCACTCCCTTCTGCATCACCCTGACTTGCTCCCCTTATTCATCCCCCCTCCCAGCCCCACAGCACTTATATCCATATCTGTCATTTATTTATTTACATTAATGTCTGCCTCCCCCTCTAGACTGTAAGCTCTTGTGGGCAGGAAATGTGTCTGTTCACTGTCAAATTATACTCTCCTAAGCACTTGGTTCAATGCTCTGCTCACAATAAGCGCTCAGTAAATACGATTGACCCACTACCTCAGGGAACTTCCTCCCCAACTTCAACCTCCATACCCAGGCTCAAAAATCACATCCGAATCTGAGATCTAGAAGCCGTTTCCAACTTCTTTGACAAATTCCTACTTAGTTGCAGCCTGATTTCCTTAGGCCCGGCCTAATTTCTTCCAGTCCCCTGCGTCTCGGGCCCACGCCCCTCTGAATGGCTGCAATAGGTAAAAATAACTTCTTGCTGCCAAAGGAGCTCTGTTAAAATCCTCCCCGTAAAAAGGGTGATTCTCGGCACCTGTGCCCCGGACTCTGTGTGCCAAGAGTTGAAAGTTCAAATCAATCAATCGTGTTTATTGAGCGCTTACTCTGTGCAGAGCATTGTACTGAGCTCTTGGGAGACCTTATTATAACAGACACAAGCTTACAGTCTAGAGGGGGAGACAGGCACTCGATCACCTTGCCCCCTCCTACCTCACCTCGCTACTCTCCTTCTACAACCCAGCCCGTACACTTCGCTCCTCTAATGCCAATCTTCTCACTGTGCCTTGATCTCGTCTATCTCCCCGCTGACCCCTCACCCACATCCTGCCTCTGGCCTGGAACTATACAACACATGCAACTAACCACCACACATACACACCCTTCGTTCTGCCGAAGAAATTGGATACAACAGTCCACGTTCTTCTCTTTCTTTGGCTCTTTCCCTTCCTTACCCGACAGGGACTCACTCCCTGTTTTTCTCTTCCAGTTCGAGTTTTCTCTTCCCTTCCCCAGCCCTGACCTCAACCATCCTTCCCAACACCACTCCTTCCCCTAACCGTGCAGAGAAAAGAGGATTTGGTTCAGTTACAGGCTTGTGGCAAATTAGCAAATACCCCAGGGTCCTTACATCTTCCCTCTACTTACCTCCAGCCTTAACTTCCCCCACAATTCAAAACCTTTTATGTGTTTTAAGGAGAATTCATGGCTTCTTCTTTTACATTTAAGCTATTAGTTTATGGATTTCCATAACCCATTCGAAGCCCAGTAACACTTGGAAATAAACTATTAAATAATCTTCTGTAAATCACCTTGCTGTGTGTCCATGGGCAAGCCCTGAATGGGACTCAGACATTCCCATAAATTCAGCAGGGGCTCAAGGTGGTAAATGAGTGTGGCTTCTCCAATCAATCAATCAATCAATCAATCAATCTGTATGACCTAGTGGAAAGAGCACGGGAGTCAGCGGACCTGGGTTCTGATTTCTCCTCTGCCACTTGTCTTCTGTGTGACCTTGGGCAAATCACTTAACCTCTCTATGCCTCTATTTCCTCATCTCTAATTGGGATTGCTAACACTTCCTCTCCCTATTACACGGGATTTTGCAAAGATAAAGCTTGATGTGAGCAGAAAATTTGTCTGCTAACTCTGTTGCCTCATACTCTCCCAAGTGTTTAGTACAGTGTTCTGCACATAAGTGCTCAATAAATACCACTGATTAATTGATTCATAAAATGAGATGAGTAACACGAACGCATTTTGAAAATAGAAATCGCTTTATAAATTCAAGATCTCCTTATCCCTGAGGCCCAAATGATGAAGAGATTTGCCTAATTTCCCCAGAGACTCTAAGTAAGAATAACCAATCTAAGTGTTGATTACGTCCTACTAAACTGTCAGTTCCTTAAGGGCAAGAATCTTTGTCTAAGGACTTTTTATTGTCCTCTCCGGAGCACTTAATACAAAGTTCCGCACACAATACGTTCTTGGTCAATACTATTGATTGATTATTTGAATCATAGATGGGAAAATGTTCACTGATGATCTCTAACTGATAGAGATGATGTGGCTACTGCTGAAATAACAGAATTTTATAGCCTTCCAGTAGCATTTTTTATAGTATTTACTAAGTGCTTACTATGTGTTAAACACTCTTTAAAGCATTGGGGTAGATATAAGTGAATTAGAATGGACACAATCCCCGTTCTGCTTGGGGCTCACAAATTGCTGAATTGTACTTTCCAAGCGCTTAGTACAGTGCCTTGCACACAGTAAGCGCTCAATAAAAACAATCGAATGAGTGAATGAATAAATGAGGGAGAACAGGAAAACAGGGGCACAGAGAAGTTAAGTCACTTGCCCAAGATTACACAGTAAGCCATTGGCAGAGCGGGGATTACAAACCAAGTTCTTTGATTCCCAGGCCCGTGTTCTTTCCACTAGGCCATGCTGCTTCTCTATTTGATAGTGGAGGATTCTGCATGTGAAATAAATGAAGATAATTAAGATGCAATAGGTGGGAATAGCCAACAGGAAACCCACAGAGCCTTCTAAATCCTCTGGCGGGTCTGAATCAGATACGCTTTCTCCGTTTCCCGGGCACATCTGACCTTCCACAGTATGGCCGACAATATCTCCCCGCCTCAGAAAAAGCCAAACTTCTCCCTCTGTTCAGCTTCCTCTAGTTGGCTGCGGGGGACACAATCCATGCCTCGAGGAAATATTGACCAGTAAGGTTGTCGATTATTTCGTTCAGCTTGGTTTTTCTGAACTGTCCCAAAGCAGCACAATTCAGGAAAGATGGTCCTGAGCTGGAAACCAGGAGAGTCTGAGTCAAATCCCACTGCTTTTCTTCTGTGATAACCTGCTGGGTGGCCTTGAGTCAGTTCCCTCGCTTTTGGCAGTGCAGTCTCTCCTTTGTAAGCTCCTTGAGGGCAGGGATCAAGTCTACCTACTCTATTTATTGTACACTCCCAAGTGCTTAGTACAGTGCGTGGTACACAGTAAACATTCGTTATATACCACCGATCGATTAGGAAGGAAGGGACAGCGGTTACAGGTGGCCTGCGAGAGGGTCCCAACGACACGGCCGAGAAGTACCCTGAGGTTCCTCTATTTAACAGCCTTTCTAACTGTGAACTGTGAACTCAAAGGGCTTTTACTTATTGCTCCCTCACTGCGTTCTGTGAGGCCCGGTTTATCCTCCCCCAATTTACAGAGTGGGAAATTGAGGCCAAGAGGAGCAAAAGGCCAGCCGGGATTTGGTCCTGGGACTCCAGCTCAAACTCTCTTCCCTGGACCATATCCCAGAGTGCCAATAACAATAACTGTGGTTATTGGTTAAGCGCGTACTGTGCTTGGCACACTGTACTAAACGCTGGGGTAGATATGAGATCGTCAAGTCCCACGTGGGGCTTACATTCTAACTAGGAGGGAGCACATATATTGAATCTCCATTTTGCAGATGAGGGAACTGAGGCTCAGAGAAACTGTGGCCTGCCCAAGGTCACAGAGCAGGCAAGTGGAGGGGCAGGATTAGAATCCTCCGCTCTTCCACCAGACCAGGCTGCTGCCCTAAAGTATTGCTGCTAGCAGAACCGTTTCCTTGAGGGAAAATTCACCGGTAAGGCTGACAAATAACTGCTCCGATTCCCTCCGTCGAGGCAGCAAAGCCAGCGAATCTCGCCTGAGGAGGCCGCCCCGGCCAACTGCTCTCCGAGACAACATGCTTCTTTATATCCCCATATGGATTACGCTGCTATGGAATGTAAGGAAGTGTGTGGTTTCGGGCCAGAGCCCTCCCGGCCGCCTCAGCTCCCCTCCCCGGCCGAAGACCCACGTGTAAGTTTGTTGTGGGAAGGGAATGTGTCTGTTTATTGGTGTACTGTCCTCTCCCAGCGCTTAGCAGAGTGCTCTGCACACAGTAAGAGCTCAATAAATACGATCGACTCACTGACTTGTTGTGGGCAGGGAAGGTGCGTGGTTCATTGGTGTATCGTACTCTCCCAAGCACTTAGTACAGGGTCCTGCATGCAGTAAGCGCTCCGTGAATACGATCGACTGACTGACTGACACATGGAGGTGGCGGAAAGCTGGGTGCCTGACCCTCGACGTCTCTTCCAAACGTTCAGACGAGGGCTGCCCCAGAAACCGGCGCTCTCCTTGGCAGCTGGGCCTGACGGGAAGATTGAGAGAGATTCATTCATTTGGGCCTCGCCACGCACAGCACGCCAAATCTCAGCCTGCGTCGTTCACAGGCTCCATCTCTGCTTATCTTCCCAGGCCCCGGCCTCCCTCTTGCCCTCGAAGAGGGAGCGGGAAAGGCTCCCATCTGACCGCACGCTTTCTCGGGAGAATGAGGACGTTAGTGGCCGATGGATGTCTTCCCACCACGTCCCTGAGGGAGCCTCCGCTTCAGCCTGGAAGAGAGGGTGTGGTTTGGGCGGGCAGGGTGGAGTCAGCATCTCTGGAGGCCTCTGTCCAGGTTCCCCATACCAGCATGGGGAGCTTCTCCTGTGCCCCAGACAACACACCGTAGAGGACGTTCTGCCAGGCCTCATTCATTAACAATGCTGGTATTTGTTTAGCGCTTACTACGTGCCGTGCACTGCTCTAAGCGCCGGGGTAGATACAGGGTCATCAGGTTGTCCCACGGGAGGCTCGCCGTTAATCCCCATTTTACAGATGAGGTCACTGAGGCCCAGAGAAGTGAAGTGACTCGCCCACAGTCACCCGGCAGCCAAGTGGCAGAGCCGGGATTCGAACCCATGACCTCCGACTGCGAAGCCCAGGCTCTTTCCACTAAGCCGCGCTGCTTCCCCATTCATTCAGTGGTATTTATGGAGCGCTTACTATGTGCAGAGCACTGCCCTCAGCGTTTGGAATGTACAATTCAGCAGCGGAGACAATCCCCGCCCATTGACGGGCTCACGGTCTAAATAATAATAATTTGGTATTTGTTAAGCGCTTACTATGTGCCAAGCGCGGTTCTAAGCGCCGGGTAGACACAAGGTAAACAGGCTGTCCCACGTGGGGCTCACAGTTTCCATCCCCCTTTTCCAGATGAGGTAACTGAGGCACAGAGAAGTGAAGTGACTTGCCCAAAGTCACACAGCTGACAAGTGGAGGAGCCGGGATTAGAACCCATGACCTCTAAAAACGGGGGAGACAGACGGCAAAGCAAAAGAGAAGAAACGAGACAACATGATCAAGATCAATAGAATCTAGGAGATATGCCGAGAGGGAGAAGCCAAGAGGGGCTCTGTCCTCCCCAGACCCACCTACACTAGTATCCTCCTAGCTATTAGCCTTTTAAAAAAGGGAAAATGTAGCTTACCACAGTTTACATTAGCTTTACTAATAATAACAATAATAACTGTGGTATTTGTTAAGCACTTACTACGTGCTCTGTTCTAAGTGCCGGGGTGAATACGAGCCAATACAAGCTCACGGTCTTAATCCCCATTTTACAGAAGCGGTAAATGAGGCACAGTGAAGTGACTTGCGCAAGGTCACACAGCAGACACGTGGAGGATCAGAACCCAGATCCTTCTGACTCTCAGGTCCATGTTCTACCCACCAGACAGCACTGTGAACTCACTTGACACAGGGAATGTATCTGGTCTGATTATAAGGATTATGCTACTCGTTAAGCACTTAGAAATTACCAAGCGCTGATCAAAGTGTTGGGGTAGATACAGATTAATTAGGTCGGACACAGTCCCTGTCCCATATGGGGCTCACATTCTAGATTAGGAGGGGGATTTAATCCCCAGTTTACAGATAAAGTACCTGAGGCACAGAGCAGTTAAGTGACTTGTCCAAGGTCACACAGCAGACAAGTGGCAGAGATGGAGTTAGAACCCAAGTCTCTGACTTCTAGGCCCGTCCTCTTTCCACCAAGCCACGCTGCTTCTAAGTTAAGATTACCTTCTATCTAACCCAGTGCTTGGCATGTAGTAAGTGCTTAACGAATACCTCGTTGCTTCTCATTATTTATTTATTCATCTGAATCTGCTATAGAGAGTGTTATATTGTATTTTCCCAAGCATTTAGCGCAGTGCTGTGCACACAGTACTAGTCGATTAGTACAGTCGATTAGACTGTAAGCCCGTCACTGGGCAGGGATCGTCTCTAGTTGTTGCCGAATTCGTGGCTCCGTGGAAAGAGCACGGGCTTTGGGGTCAGAGGTCATGAGTTCGGATCCCGGCTCGGCCCCTTGTCAGCTGTGTGACTTTGGGCAAGTCACTTCACTTCTCGGTGCCTCAGTTACCTCATCTGTAAAACGGGGATTAAAACTGTGAGCCCCACGTGGGGCGACCCGATTCCCCTGCGTCTACCCCAGCGCTTGGAACAGTGCTCGGCACACAGTAGGCGCTTAACAAATACCGACATTATTATTGTTATTATTACATTCCAAGTGCTTGGTACAGTGCTCGGCCCTTAGGAAGCGCTCAATAAATACTACTGAATGAATAAACACAGTAAGTGCTCACTCAATACAAGGGATTAACTAGAGTATATTCGTCAATTTACCGTATTCTCCGTTGGAATGTCCGCTCCTGGGGGCCAAGACGACTTGCTCATAGTTCTGTAGGTTCCCAAGCACCAAGTAGAGAGCACTGTCCTGATTCCATGGCCCATCCCCGCCAGTCTGTAAATTCACTGTGGGCAGGGGACGTATCTATTTATTGTCCTACTGTCCTCTCCCAAGCACTTAGTACAGCGCTCTGCGCGCGGGAAGCACTAAATAAATACGACGGGATGAATGAACGCACGCGAGGGGCAACACGAGGGAGCCCAGAACGATCATGACAAGAAAGCAAAGGGTTTGTGCGTGTGTGTGCGTTGGGGGAGGCGGGAAGGGGGTTTGATCCTAGAGCCCCAGGAGACGAAGAGCGGGGCAGAGGTAGAGGCGGAGGGGGAAGAGGTGGGTTGAGCGGTTCTAACTCTCTTCTAGACTGTAAGCTCCTTGCGGGCAGGGAATGTGTCTCTTTATTGTTATATCCTACTCTCCCAAGCGCTTATTACAGCGCTCCGCACACGGTAATCGATCAGTAAATACAACTGACTGACCGAGGAGGTGACGCCGAGCAGTGCCGACTGAGGGTTAATAACAATAATGTTGGTATTTGTTAAGCGCTTACTCTGTGCAGAGCACTGTGCTGAGCGCTGGGGTAGATACGGGGTCATCAGGTTGTCCCACGGGAGGCTCACCGTTAATCCCCATTTTACAGATGAGGTCACTGAGGCCCAGAGAAGCGAAGCGACTCGCCCACGGTCACCCGGCTGACAAGTGGCGGAGCCGGGAGTCGAACCCATGCCCCCCGACTCCGAAGCCCAGGCTCTTTCCACCGAGCCACGCTTCGGTGGGCGGGCGGGTCCCACCCGGGGGCTCAGTGATCTGGGCCAAGTCTCCGGGCTTCCCTGGACCGCCTTTTCCCCAGTCAGGAAGCGAGAGAGATGCTGTGGGGGTCTCCTAATGAGCCGGGGGGGGGGGGGGGGGGGGCCGCCAGGCAGTCTGGCTAATGACCAGCCCGGCATCTGGGGAGAGGCAGGTGGGCTCGCCAGGCATTCTGCGAGGGGCGGCCCAAGGGACCTCTCTGAGCTGGAGCTTAGTCAGCTCCCTAACGAGGACACGCATACGCCGTTGGGGTTGGCGGGTGGGGGGGGAACGACCCACCTGCTTGAGAAAAATGCTGCTTTTGTCCACGTTTCAGGCTGCCTGGGCTGCTTCCTGGATCTTTGAGAGGCAGCTGTCTCCCCCCCCCCCCCGCCCCACCCCCCCCAGGTACAGCTGGGGTTGGGGTGGAGAGGCCAGAGGGAGGGAAGGGAGCTGCGGGCACCTGATGGACAGCTGACGGGTGATCTCAGAGTGACCGAGGAGAAGGGGAGAGACAGATGCACTCTGGAGGGGGATTGTCTCTAGCAGAGCAGCTGATGACTGGTTTGGAGTGGCAGGGGGCGGGTCAGGGAGGGGACGAGGCCGCGATCCTGGATAGAGCACAGGCCCGGAGGTCAGAAGACCTGCGTTCTAATCCCGGCTCCGCCACGTGTCCGCCGCGTGACCTTGGGCAACTCACTTCACTTCGAAATGAGACCGTGAGCCCCATGCGGGACAGGGACTCTGGCCAATTTGACTCGCTTGTGTCCAGCTCGGTGCTTGACACGTAACACCAAGACCACGGTTTATTATCGTTATCGTGATTATTATCAATCGTGCCCCCTCTCTGCTCCGGGTCCGTTCCGGCGGCGGAGCTGAAGCCAGGCCGAGGGTCTCCGGGAGCTGCCCCTCCCGCTCGGCCCCGCGGCTGAACCCTGCTCTGGCTGGTCAAACGGAACCAAGTCCGTCTGCCTGAGAGGTTTGGTCCCCTTCAACCAGCTACAGCGGGGCCGACATCGTCCGAGCCGGCCGGGAACCCGGACTCGCCCTCCGCCGCTGCCCCGGTGCGGACGCAACCCCTGCCCCCAGCCGCAGGCCCCGGGACCTTGGAGGGGGAGGAGGACGACGACGACGAGGAGGCGAGGGGCTCTGGGTGAGGAAGGGGAGAGGAAGGTCTGCCCACCCCCCTCCCAACATACTGCGTAGTGGCTAGAGGACGGGCCTGAGAGTCGGAAGGTCAGGGGTTCTAATGCGGCTCCGCCACTCGTCCGCTGCTTGACCTCGGGCAGGTCGCTTCACTTCTCTGGGCCCGGTTACCTCATGTGGGGATTGAGACTGTGAGCCCCGGGTGGGACGGGGACTATGTCCAACCCTGTGTGCGGAGCACTGTACTAAGCGCTTGGGAAAGTACAGCACAGCAATAAAGAGGGACAATCCCTGCCCACCGCAAGCCCACAGTCTAGTAACGTGCTTACCAAATACCATAATCATCCTTACTGTCATTATTATTCTTACCGTTCTTCTTAATCCCACAGCCAAGACATCCCGAGTAATCCTACTTTGCAGAACTCCTAGCCCACACAGGGGCTGTGTCCGACCCGGTTACAGCGTATCCATCCCAACCCTTAGCGCGGTGCCTGGCACCGGGTAAGAGCTTAACAAATACGACCGTGGTTACTATTATCGCACGTAGCTGCTGTCGCTGGGAATACACAGTCTCCGTCGACACGCCCGTAATACGGATCCCCTTCTTTCAGCAGCCTCTCACCTCCCCCCAGGAAGTTCACTCACACGGGTGCGCGCAGTAAGCGTTCCATATGATTGAATAAATAAATGAATACAAAACACACACTGGCCGAGAGAGAGGCAACACCTAACGGCGTTTGAGCAGAGAGACACACACGCGCGCACCCGGGAGGAAATGACCCAAGACGCTGTCGTACCCCTCCGAGAAAAATGATCTCGGTGGCTCGGTCCTAGAGGGTTTCCGTGATAAAAGTCACACCCAACCACCCCGAGCGGCCCACTCGGGAAGCAGCGTGGCTCCGTGGAAAGAGCCCGGGCTGGGGAGTCGGAGATCATGGGTTCGAATCCCGGCTCTGCCACCTGTCAGCTGTGGGACTGTGGGCAAGTCACTTCACTTCTCTGGGCCTCAGTGACCTCCTCTGTAAAATGGGGATTAAGACTGTGAGCTTCACGTGGGACAACCCCATGCCCCCGTATCTACCCCAGCGCTTAGAAGAGTGCTCTGCACATAGTAAGCGCTTAACAAATACCAACTTATCTCAGGATTTTGAAGCACTGTCAGATCTCTAAGTCTGCGGGGGGTGCGGAATGAATGCACTCAAGACACCTTTCATGGCACAGTCCAGCGGGTCCTTTGGCTTTGGATGGATGGAGGGGAGCCAGAAGCTGCTTCTCTAAGGGTTTTCATATCTGACCGTTGATCTTCATCTCTACCGGTGATTGACCGTTTGCCTTTCAGCCTGGGGCAGCAGCACAATAAAACGAAGAATCTGAGGCGACACTTTTTTAATAAAGTCCCTCCTTGACCACCGGACCCCAGGCCGCAGGGACGCCTCTCAGTTTGCTCCTATTAGAAGCCTGCCCAGGATCGCATCAGCTCCCGCTATCCCTGCTGGATCTAGCCGGGGCAGGAGGTAAAAAGTCCAATCCCTCTCCTGGCACATCCTTTCCTGCCACCCGCCAAATGTTTTTTGAGTCCGGGGTATGGGAGGTGTGGGGGGGACTATCCAGCTAGGCCCGAAGCAGTGTGGCCTAATGGATAGAGCACGGGCCTGGGAGTCAGGAGGACCCGGGTTCTAATCCCGGCTCCACCACTTGTCTGCTGTGGGACCCTGAGTGAGTCATTTCACTTCCCTGGGCCTCAGTTCCCTCATCTGTAAAATGGGGATTTAGAGTGGGAGCCCCATGGGGGACAGGGACTGGGTCCAACCTGATTACCTTGTATCTATCCCAGCGCTTAGAACGGTGTTCGGCACCTAGTAAGTGCTTAACAAGTACAGTGATTATTATTATTACTACGCCGTGTGCACAGTAAGCACTCAATCAATACGACCGATTGATTCTGACAGGGTCAGCTCGGGCCGATCCCGAGCGAGCGTGGCCATCCCGGGCAGGGCAGGGTGGGGAGGAGCTGCTGCCTCCCAGCGGGACTCTCCCCTGCCTCGATGGGCCTCCCCATCTCCGCAGAGCCCTTGCTGGGCAAGAGATGGAGGCGAAGATTTAGAAGTCAAACCTTCCGGGGAGCTAACTGAGAATCAGGCCTCCCGAAGCCTCACAGCCCTGACCTGCCCCAACCTGGGAAGCCACAGCTGACGCCAGAGGCTGATGTAATCAACGACCGCTTCCCGGCAGGGACACGGGGGCACTGGCAGAGGTTGGCTACACCAAACCACACGCTCCGCTCAGCTGCTTAGCCTAGATCGTAATAATCGTGCTATTCCTTCCCAGACTGAGCCCCCCCCTTTCCCTCTTCCCCCCTCCCCTCCCGCCCTCTGCTCTTCCCCCTTCCCCTCCCCTCAGCACTGTGCTCATTTGTATATATTATTTATCATCCTATATATCTTGTTAATGAGGTGTATATCTCCTTGATTCTATTTATATTGATGATGCTGTCTTGTTTGGTTCTGTTTTGCTTTGCTGTCTCCCCCGTTTAGACCGTGAGCCCGTCACTGGGCAGGGATTGTCTCAATCTGTTGCCTAACTGTACATTCCAAGCGCTTAGTACAGTGCTCTGCACATAGCAAGCGCTCAATAAATACTACTGAATGAATGAATGTTAAGCATTTACTTTGTGCCAGGCACTGTTCTAAGAGCCGGTGTGGATACGAGCAAATCAGGTGGGACACAGTCCCCGTCCCCCTAGGGGCTCACAGTCTCAATCTCCATTTTACAGATGAGGTAACTGAGGGACAGAGAAGTGAAGTGACTCGCGCAAGGTCATACAGCAGACAAGTGGGGGAGCAGGGATTAGAACCCAGGACCTTCTGATTCCCAAACTGGTGCTCCATCCACTATGCCATGCTGCTGGCCTAGATCCAAGCCCAGGAAAAAGGCCAGGAGTGATGAGCAACGGCGGGGGGCTTAAATGGTAGACACCCCTCTCCTCCTCCTCCTCTCTCTCAACAGCCCCAGCCTCGGCTGCTTTCACCCCACGATAACCACAACTGTTTGACGTTGGTCTCCCCCTCTAGACCGTCAACTCTTAGTCAGGGAATGCGTCTCTTATATTGTTGGGTTGTACTCTCCCAAGCATTTAGTACAGTGCCCTGCACAAAGTAAGAACTTAGTAAGTGTAACTGACTGACCGTCAACGCTGCCCCCCGCCCCCAGCATTTACGGCCACCACCTTATTCTCTGCCGCTGTGGACATAAAGCAGGAAGAAGCAGCATGGCTTAGTGGATAGAGCACGGACCTGGGCATCAGGAAGACCTGGGTTCTAAACCTGACTCTGCCACTTCTCTGCTGTGTAAATTTAGGCAAAGCACTTCCCTGTGCCTCGGTTCCCTCATCTGTAAAATGGGGACCGACTGTGAGCCCCATGGGGGACACGGACTGTGTCCATCCTGAGTAGCTTGTATCTATCCCAGTGCTTAAAAACAGGGCTTGGCGTATAGTAAGCGCTTAACAAATACCACAATTAGTATTAATGCTACTCTCCCAAGCACTTAGTACAGTGCTCTGCTTATAGTAAGTGCTCAATAAATAGCACCGATTGATTGATTCTTCCCCGACAAGGGTGCGCATCTCCAAAGAAATCAAGACAGGATAACTAACGGAGAATCGGACGACCCCGTCCCGTCCTGGCCTGCACTGTGATTTTGGGCAAGTCACTTAACCTTTCTGGGCCTCAGTTTCCTTGCCTGTAAAATGGGGATGAGGCAGACTGTGAACCCTATGTGGGACAGGGACTGTGTCCGATCTGATAACTTCACATCCTGATGCTTAGCCTAAAGTAAGCACGTGGCTCAGTGTGGAAAGAGCCCGGGCTTGGGAGTTAGAGGTCATGGGTTCGAATCCCGCCTCTGCCACTTGTCAGCTGTGTGACTGTGGGCAAGTCTCTTAACTTCTCTGTGCCTCAGTGACCTCATCTGTAAAATGGGGATTAACTGTGAGCCTCACGTGGGACAACCTGATGACCCTGTATCTACTGCAGCGCTTAGAACAGTGCTCTGCACAGAGTAAGCGCTTAACAAATAACATCATATAGTAAGCGCTTAATAAATGCCATAATTATTATTCACACTTTGCACTTTTCCCTCTTTGATCCCTTACCGCCCTCCAGTGGGGCTGGAGGAATTGTGACTTCTAGGATTGCAGAAACTGCTGTGCTTGCAGACTGAGTGCCGGGGGCGGCTTTCGGTCATTCCTCTTGGACTCAGATGGAAGAGCTGGATTCCATCCCCTCTGGCTGCTCGGGAGGGGAGAGGAGGGGAGAATACTCAGAGGGGCAGATTGGGCAGATCCGTCCCCGAGATGGGAACAGCTTCCAGGGATTCATTTCCCGGACATTCCTTCTAGCAGGGCTCAGGCCTTGGGAGGAAAAGGGGGTCGCACGGAGGGAGAGGTTGATGACCCTCCCCCCCTGGTTGGAGAGGGGTCAGGAGTGTCGTGAAAGGGGAAGGCCGGGTGACCTTCCAGGACTCTGTTTCCCAGGGATGACGGCCCCAGGGAGGTACCCCGTCTCCCCACCTTCCACCCACAGCCCCCCTTCTGTGGGCGGGGAACTTGCCTGCCAACTCTGTTGCGTTGTTCTCTCCAATCCATCCATCAACTGTATCGACTGAGCGCTTACTGTGTGCAGAGCACTATAATAAGCATTTGGGAGAGTACAACTTAACAGAGCTGGTAGACACATTCCCTGCCCACAGGGAGCTTACGGTCCCAAGCATTCAGTATAGTGCTCTGCAAATAAGAAGAACTCAACAAAAGCCATTGATGATGATGCTCGATCAGTCGATCGTATTTACTGAGCACTTAGTATGTGTAGAGCACCGTATTAAGTGCTTGGAAGAGTACAATCCAACAGAAGTAGCAGATCTCACCTCACCCCCTCCAGGAGCTCACCTCCCCCAGGAGGCCTTCCCAGACTGAGCCCCCCCTTTCCCTCTGCTCCTCTTCCTCTCTCCCCACCCTCTGCTCTTCCCCCTTCCCGTCCCCTCAGCGCCGTGCTCATTTGTATATATTATTACCCTATTTATTTTGTTAATGAGGTGTATATCTCTTTGATTCTATTTATCTTGATGATGTTGTCCTGTTTTTGTTTTGTTCTGTTTTGTTTTGCTGTCTGTCTCCCCAGTTTAGAATGCGAGCAGGGCATTCATTGGGCAGGGATCGTCTCTATCTGTTGCCGAATTATACATTCCAAGTGCTTAGTACAGTGCTCTGCACATAGTAAGCGCTCAATAAATACTATTGACTGAACATCGCTCTGCATGCAGGAATGAATGAATCTCCCAAGGGCTTAATACTGCGCTCCACTGTACTTCCCCAACTGCTTGATAGGATCTCCGCTCTACCCCTCCCCAACCTGCTTAATCCAGTGCTCCACTATCTCCAAACTGCTTAATACGGTGCTCCAATGTACAGTGTTTCAATGGGACACTTCTCCAGGGGCTTAACATGGTGTCCCGTTGCACTCCCCCAACCACTTGGCGCGGTGATCTGCACGGGGGGGTGCTCGATAAATGCTCTCCATTGCAGGTTATGGAGCTCAGCTCAACACAAGCTCTTGAATGACCTTCCATGCTGAGATTGCCATATCTCTCACTGGAGGCCAGCAGGAGCCCCAAAGCCAATGCCAACAACTTCGAACACCAACATCCTCTTCCATCAATCAATCGATCGATCACAAATGACTGACTTGAGACCGTGCCCGCACTAACCCCTCAGCTCCCGGTTTCTAGATTCTTTTTGGGAAATTCTCAGTTTGGGCCTAGATACAGTTAGAGAGGCTCAGTTCAAACAATTAATCAATCGATGGTATTAACTGAGTGTTTTCTGTGTACTGAGCACTTGGGGGAATTCCATTTAATAGAGTTGGTAGACATGTTCTCCGATCACGGTGAGCTTACAGTCAATAGATCAATAGTAGCAGAGTGTTCTAGTGGGAAGGGTATGGGCCTGGGAGCCAGGTAATCTGGGTTCTAAGCCCAGCTCTTCCACTTGCCTCCTGTGTGACCTTGGGCAAGTCACCCCACTTCTCTGAGCCTCGGTTTCCTTCTGTGTAAAATGGTGTTTAACACCTGTTCTCCTTCCTATTTAGACTAGGAGCTCCCAAGGGAAAAGAGATTGTGACTGGCTTAATTATTACGTATCTACCCTGGTGCTTGATAAAACAGTTGGCATTTATAAATACTATCAATCAATGGTAATTATTGAACGCTTACTGTGTGCAGAGAACTGTACAAAGCACTACAAAGGATACACTAAAACAGAGTTAGTAGTCAAGCTCTCTTTTTGCAATGAACTTACAGTCTGGGGGTGGGAGGAGACAAACATTTATTTAAATAAATCATTTAAAATTCATAATTTATAAAAATGTATATAGGTGCTGCAGGGCTGATGGTGGGGCAAAAACCGAACGCCCAAAGGACACAGAAGTAGTAGTAATGATAATAAGAATAATTATGGTATTGTTAAGCGCTTTCTTTGTGCGAGGCACTATATTAAGCACTGGGGTAGATACCAGCAAATTGGGTATCTGTCCCACGTGGGGCTCACATTCTTCATCCCCGTTTTACGGATGAGGTAACTGAGGCCCAGAGAAGTGAAGTGACTTGCACAAGGTCACACAGCAGACGAGTGGCGGAGCCCGAATAGTAGTCGTAGTAAGTGGGTTGGTGTGAGTGGAGCAGAGTGCGCAGACTGGAATATAGGAGTGAGGATAGACAGTGGGGAGAGTACAGATTGAGCAGGGGTTTCTGGTTTACTGAGGAGGTGGACGAATCATTGCCGTGAGGCAAGTTTGAGGTTCTGCATTTCGTAAGCTGTGATGCTCCCCCGATGAGACCGTAAGCCCGTCAGAGGGCAGGGACTGTCTCTATCTGTTATCGATTTGTCCGTTCCAAGCGCTTAGTACAGTGCTCTGCACATAGTGGGCGCTCAATAAATACTATTGAATGAATGAATGAATGATGCTCAGGAAATCTACCCCAGTGCTGACGGTGATGCCTAAAACTAAATGACTGGGCCTGGGAGTCAGAAGGATGTGGGTTCTAATCCCAGCTCCGCCACTAGTCCATTGCGTAACCTTGGGCAAGTCATTTATCCTCTCTGGGTCTCAGTTCTCTCGTCTGAAAAATGGGGAGGAAGACTACGAGCCCCATGTGGGACAGGGACCGTATCCAACCCGATTAGCTTCTATCTACCCCAGAGCTTAGTACAGTGCTTGGTATGTAGTAAACGCTTCACGGATACCATAAAAAACAAATATATTTTTTTAAAAAGACCCAAGAGGTCATCCGTGCTGGCGGCGGCCCGAGGCTTCCCATTTAACTTGGCGGGGGGATGAGCTAACTGGGTTAGCCAGAGGATCTGCCGTAAGTCGCTCGCGATGGCCTCTTAGTCACAGCATCTGGGTCACGACCAAGTGAAGACTGAGAGCGGAAGCTATCGTAGTTCCCGTCTATCACTTTCAACCTGTCAGCCTCACCGCACAGGGCTCTGCGGCCTTATGCCATTGACTCAGTGCCTTTTCGATCACCGGTGAGAGGAGCAATTTCCCATCTAGCTTTAGGCAACCGATCAATTATGGTCCTAAATAGTCAGAACCAGCTCCAGGAGGAGATGTAAGCCATTCAGGCCCCCCGGGGCAACTGCGGCCTGCTTAGTAGCCAACCAAACCGAAACCGAACAGCGTGGCCCGAATGGAAAGAACGCAGGCCCGGGGGTCGGGAGTCCTGGGTTCTAATCCCGGCTCCACCGCTTGCTGTGTGATTTGGGGCCAGTCGCTTAACTGTCCAGGGATTCAGCTTCCTTATCTGGAAAGTGGGGGCTAAATATATGTTCTCCCTCCCCCTTAGAATGTGAGCCCCAAGTGGGACAGGGATTGGGTCTGATCTGACTTCATTGTATCTACTCCAGCACTTAATAAAGTGTTTGGTGCATAGTAAGTGTTTAATACCACATTAATTATCCTAAAAAAAAAACCCTGCCTTTTTATCACTCGCACTCAAAAGGAAGGTTGACACCTACATTCTCCACTTGCATTTGTTGCAGTGGTCGTGGTTTGTTCTGTCAATCACTCTCTCTCCTGGCTCCCTTAACTCTGACTTCTCCTCCACGCAGCTACAGTACCCTTCCATCCTTATGAACTCCCTTGCCCATTGCCCTCACCAGCCGTTTCATTTAATTCCCCCATCTTCCTGCCCCCACATCTGTTGCCCCCTAATGATCTTGCCATCGGGCAAGATCTCCCTAAAATCTCCTCTGCTCCTCTTTAGTCCCACTTTCCTCTTCTTCCGTCCTTCCCAGCAGTGTCTCTTGCCTCCTCTCAAATTCTCCCCCCTCCACCTGTATCTATGACCCCATCCCTTTGCTCCTTATCAAAACATTTGCCCCCTCCCTTCTCCCTTCCCTGACCGCCTACTTCAACTGTCCACTTTCCAATGGCTCCTTCCCACTGCTTAAAACTTGCCTGTGTAAACCCTATCCTAATAAAATCCTTCCTTGACTCCAAGGCTCCCTCCAGTAATCTTATCTCGCGCCTCCGATTCCTCTCCAAACTCCCGGAGTGAGTTGTCTATATCTGCTACTCCTTCCTCCAATTCTCTCCTTGATGTCTGCAATCTGGCTTCCTCCCCCTTCAATCCACAGAAACTGCCCGATCAAAGGTCATCAGTGACCTCCTAACTGCCAAATCCAATGGCTTCTACTGTTTTTTTAACGTTATCTGTTAAACACTTGCTCTGTGCCAGGCACTGCACTAAGCACTGGGTGAGATAATCAGGTTGGATTCAGTCCCCGTCCCTCCCAGGGCTCACATTCTTAATCCCCATTTTTCAGGTGAGGTAATTGAGAAGTGGTTTGCCTAAGGTCACCAAGCAGAAAAATGACGGAGTTGGGATTACAACCTAGGCCCTCCGACTCCCATATCCGTGCTCTTTCCACTAGGCCATACTGCTCCATTCTAATGCTCCTTGACCTCTTAGTTGTCTTCAACACTGGACCACCCCCTTCTCCTGGGGGTGGGCCTACTCTCTCTTCTGGGCAGGCTCCTCCTCTGCCTCTCTCTGTCTCTCTAACTGTGGGATCCCTCAGGATTCATTTCTCACTCCCCTTGTATTCTCCACCTCCACCCACTCCCCGGGAGAACTCGTTCACTCCCACGGCTTCAGTCACCATCCCTAAGGGACTGAATCCCAAATCTACTTCTCCAACCCTGATCTCTCTCCTTCTCTACAGTACCCCACTTCCTTCTCCTTTCAGGACATCTCTATCTGAATGTCTCGCCGACGCCTCACACTTCAAATGTTCGAAAGAGAGCATTTCATCTTCCCACCCAAGCCCTCTCCTTCCACTGAATCCCACATTGCCGTAGTCAACACGAACAGTGCTCCCTGTCTCACAAGTCTGTAACCTTGCCATTATCCTTGATTCATCTCTCTTATTCATACTCATAATCTTTCGCATATTCAGTCACCAAATCCTGTCAGTTCTACCTACACATCTCTAGAATCCACCCTTCTCCACCCAGTCTGCTACCATACCGACACAACCATTTATCCTAACCTGCCTTGATTTCTGTATCGGCCTCCTTTGCTGACCTCCTTGCCTCCTGTCTCTCCCCTCTCCAGTCCATACTTCCCTGTGCTGGCCGGATCATTTTTCTAAAAGGACGGACAGTTCCTTGCCTCCCCACTCCTCAGAAATCTCCAAATCACCCAAACAGTAGCTTGTTCCAATCTGAGTGCCTGTATTCCCATTCCCTTCTGGAACATCCCATTCATTCACACATTCTTTTGTATTGAGAAGCAGCATGGCATAGTGGATAGAGTGCAGGCCTGGATGTCGGAAGGTCATGGGCTCTAAACCTGGCTCCGCCACTTGTCTGCTAGGTGACCTGGAGCAAGTCACTTCTCTGGACTTCAGTTACCTCATCTGTAAAATGGGGATTGAGACTGTAAGCCCCACGTGGGACAGGGACTGTGTCCAACTCGATTTGCTTGTATCCACCCCAGTATTTAATACAGTGCCTGGCACAGAATAAGTGCTTAATAAATACCATCATCAAATACCATCATTATTATTATTGTTTACTGAGCACTTACTCTGTGTGAAGCACTGTAATAAGCTCTTGGGAGAGTGGAATACAACAACGTACTTCCCAGTACGTCGGTGGTGGGGGTCGGGGGAAGCCGCTGAGCACACGTTGCATGCAAATCTGACCTTTTATAGCTTTTTTCTCCATTTACCCAATCCCTCCAGACACAGATCCCTCAGACACAAATCCCTCAAGGCCTTCCACTGGTTGCTGGGCTGTCATTGTTTCCTCAGCCGATCAGTCGTTGCCTCCATCAACCTCCGCTCAACTGTCGGGGCACATCGGAACCCGCCATCTCCAATTCCCTGCTATCACGTAGCTGGGGTCTGAGGCTTGAGCACTGGGCAAAGGCTCAGTGCCAGGGTCCGGGCACCGGGGAGCGGGAGGGGAAGGAGGAGGCACCTGGGGAGGGTCGGGCCGAGCTTCACCTACCGCTCGACTCCCGAATAATAAGAATAATTATGGTAATTGTTAAGCGCTTACTATTTTCCAAGCACCGGGGCCAGGGAGAAGGAGGTGGAGGGAGGCTGGACCAGGGCTCCCATCTCTGAGGAGACGGGGAGGGGGGTGCCAGCCTTGAGGCTGCCCGAGCTCTCAACATGGTGCCCTCTCCCATGCTTACTCCTGCCCATATCCCAGCCCCGAAGCAGCCCGTCCCCACTCCCGCTGAAGGAGATTCTGACCCAGGGCTCCACAGCACCTCTGGCCAGCGGGGAGAGGCGACAGTGGATGGCAAGGCCTGGAGGCAGGGCCTGGGGTCGGTTCCATTGTGGAAACAACCCGGGCCTGGCCGCTCTGCCAGAGTCCGAGCCCGAGGAAGGCCAGGGGAACGCCTGCCCATCCACCTCTGCATCTAACAGAAAATCCTCACTATCTGCTTTAAGATGTTCGATCAATTCTCCCCCTCCTATCTTTCCTCATTGGTCTTTCTACTCTTATTAATAATAATAATAATAATAATGGTACTTGTTAAGCGCTTACTATATGCCAAACATTGTTCTAAGAGCTGGAGTAGACACAAGTTAACCAGGTTGGACAAAGTTCCTATCCCACAGTGGGCTCATACTCTGAATCCACTTTTTTACAGATAAGGGAACAGGCCCAGAGAATTGAAGTGACTTGCTCAAGATCACACAGCAGACAAGTGGTGGAGCAGGGATTAGAACCCAGGTCCTCTGATTACCAAGCCTGGGTTCTTTCTACTAGACCACGTTGCTTCTCTAAATTCACTCATTCAGTATTTATTGAGCACTTACGATGTGCAGAGCACTGTACTAAGCTCTTGGAATGTACAATTCGCCAACAGATAGAGACAGTCCCTGGCCAGGAATGGGCTCACAGTCTAAATGGGGGAGACAGACAACAAAGCAAAACAGAACCAAAAAAAAACCCAACATCATCAAGATAAATAGAATCATAGAGATATACACATCATTAACAAAATAAATAGGGTAATAATATATATACAAATATGCACAATGCTGAGGGGAGGGGAAGGAGGAAGAGCAGAGGGCAGGAAAGGGGGGAATGGGGAGGGGAGGAGGAGCAGAGGGAAAGGGGGGACCCAGTCTGGGGAGGCCTCCTGGAAGAGGTGAGCTCAATCCACTCTACCCTCCTAAGAGGTCAGTGCTTTATACGAAGGTACTCAGTAAATACTACTGATTGATAATGTGAATTTATCATCCCTTGGACCAACTGGCATGTTCTCCCTGGGTAACTCCAGGTGGGAACAAATTCCATATGCTTCCCACCCCCTGGGTAGGGGAAGTACCTATTCTTCTTAAATTGGTTCTAACCTTTTCTTCCTTGGAACTTCAGCCCCAAGGAAGCAGAGTGGCCAAGTGGAGAGAGAGAGAGTGCGGGCCTGGGAGTCAGAGCACCTGCGCTCTAATCCCAACTCCGCACTTGTCTGCTGTGTGACCTTGGGCAAGTCACAACTTCTCTGTGCCTCAGTTTCCACATCTGCACAGGAGAAGCAGCGTGGCTCGGTGGAAAGAGCACGGGCTTTGGAGTCAGAGCTCATGGGTTCAAATCCCGGCTCTGCCACTTGTCCACTTTGTGACTGTGGTCAACTCACTTAACTTCTCTGTGCCTCAGTTACCTCATCTGTAAAATGGGGATTAAGACGGTGAGCCCCACGTGGGACAACCTGATTCCCCTGTGTCTACCCCAGCGCTTAGAACAGTGCTCTGCACATAGTAAGCGCTTAACAAATACCAACATTATTATTATTATTGTTCTCCCTCCTACTTAGACTGTGAGCCTCATGTGGGACAGGGACTGTGCCTGACCTGATTAACTCGTATTCATTCATTCCTTCAGTCATATTTAGTGAGCACTTACTGTGTGCAGAGCACTGTACTATGCGCTTGGGAAGTACAATTCAGCAACAAATAGAGACAATCCCTGCCCACAACAGACTCACAGTCTAGAAAGGGGGGAGACAGACAGCAAAACAAGTAAACAGGCATCAGTAGCCTCAATATAAATACATAGAATTATAGATATATACACATCATTAATAAAAATAAATAGAATTATTACTGTGAATATGTACATACATACACAAGTGCTACAGTGGGGGAGAGGAGTAGAGCAAAGGGAGCGAGTCGGGGCGACGGGGAGGGGAGGCGGAGAGGAGGAAAAAGGAGAACTTAGTCTGCCAATTGTATCTATCCCAGGGCTTAGAAGAGTGCTTGACACACTGTAAAGTGTTTTATAATAATAATAATGATAATAATAATCTGTGAAAAAAAATGACACCACACTCCTTACACCCTGGGTAGCTCCTACAAGTGTTGATCATCCATGGAAAGTACCCTGACTGTGCAAACCTGCCATAGAACTGCCTTATTTCACAGCACACAAAAACGCACTGGCTTACAAGAGTTAAGAACGGTCTCCCTTGCCCACATCATTATTTTACCATAGATGTGGTGTCTTCGTATAAAATATCAATACTTACCCAAGCTTCATTTCTCACATGAAAAGTAGCAAACTCCATAACAACAGAGAGGGCTGGAAAACTCTGGAGAGGAGGGTGAAAAGCCATGACTTCTGTTCTTCCAGACAGCTCTGGATGACCATGAACTGGTATTTGTCAGATCCATAACAAAGAGAGGTGGGCCTTCTCATAGCCTCCCCCACTGTGGAGATT
This sequence comes from Ornithorhynchus anatinus, assembly GCF_004115215.2. Taxonomy (NCBI): domain Eukaryota; kingdom Metazoa; phylum Chordata; class Mammalia; order Monotremata; family Ornithorhynchidae; genus Ornithorhynchus; species Ornithorhynchus anatinus. Next base: position 16,316,649 of record NC_041749.1, read on the forward strand.
ATCATTATTAATATTATTATTGTATTCAAGTGCTTATTATGTGTCAAACACCCACAGAGACGCAGTGAAGTCTAGAGGATAGAGCACAGGCTTTGGGAGTCAGAAGGACCTAATCCCGGCTCCGCCACTTGTCTATCGTGTGACCTTGGGCAAGTCACTTCCCTTCTCTGGGCCTCAGTTACCTCATCTGTAAAATGGGGACAGACTATGAGCCCCGTGTGGGACAGGGACCGTGTTCAACCTGACTGGCGTCTATCTACGCCGGGGCTTAGCATAGTGCCTGGCACATAGTAAATGCTTAACACATCTCATTAAAAAAAACTGGGATATATACAAATTAATAAGGTTGGACATAGTCCCTATCCCAAGTGGGGCTCACAGTTTAAATGGGAAGGATGACGTGTGTGGAATCTCCATTATTAGAGTTGAGAAAACTGGGCCACATAGAACTTAATAATAATGATGGTATCTGTGAAGCACTTACTATGTGCCAAGCACTGTTCTAAGCACTGGGGTAGATACAAGGTAATCAGGTTGACCCATGTGGGGCTCACAGTCTTAATCCCCGTTTTAAAGATGAGGTAACTGAGGCACAGAGAAGTGAAGCGACTTGCCCAAAGTCACATTGATGACAAGTGGCGGAGGCAGAAGTTAAGTGACTTGCTTTAAGTTGAATTCTGTAAATGACTGAATAACTGTCAGGGCCTAGTGGATAGAGCACGGACCCGGGAGTCAGAAGGACCTGGGTTCTAATGCCGATTCTGCCACTTGTCCGCTGTGCGATCTTGAGCAAGTCACTTAACGTCTCTGGGCCTCCTCTGTAAAATGGGGATTAAGACTGTGAGCAATGGGCAGGGATTAGACCCCAGATCCTCTGACTCCCAATCCCACACTGTCTTTCCACTTGGTCATGCCGCTTCTCTAAGAATCTCTTCTTACGTAAGAAAGGCTAGAGGGGCCCTGGCCGGAACAGAAACCCCCAGCCTCAAAGGTCATGTGGCTGAGACAGTCATCCAACACGAACTGTAAACACGCACACAGAGACCGCAGAACCAGGTCAAAGGGAAGGATGGGGGAGACCTTGCGACGGGATCACGCTGTAATACGAGAGGCCGCGGAAACCGGGACGGTGCTCAGAGTTAACGAGCAAATTTAAAAGTCACGTGTTTACTAGCCACAGTCTTAATATCAGTCACGGACTAACCTTGAAGGAGGAATCTGACCGACTTCACAACCCTGCATGTCACATCACTTTGCTCTGCCCCCCACGGACCCAAATTCGGATTAGAGATTATTGTCACAAAGAGGATCCGAGCCTTTCTAGATGACGAGGCTACCGTTCACGGTCCCTCGGAGATGGAAGAGGAGAAGGAAGAGGGGAATAATAATGATAACAATAATAATAGTAATGATGAGATTCGTAGAGTGCTTATGAAGTGTCAAGGACTGTTCTAAGCACTGGGGTAGATGCAAGGTGATGGGGTTGGACACTGTCCCTGTCCTACGTGGGTCTTCCAGTCTTAATCCCCATTTTACAGATGAGGCCCAGAGACGTTAAGTGACTTGCTCAAGACCACACGGCGTGAAAGTGGCAGAGTCGGCATTGGAACCCAGGTCCTTCTGAATCCCGGGCCCGCGCCCTATCCACTAGGCCCTCACAGTTATCCGGTCATTTATAGAATTCAATCACCATCCTTAATTCAGCTACTTCACCCTGGCATGTCGAATTAGTTCCTGTATCATAATCCTACTCATACCGTTCCGGATCACTTTGTGTCCATCTCCCTCAGACTGTGAGCTCCTTAAGGGCAGGGAACATAGGTCTTGCTTTAGTTGTACTCTCCCGAGTGCTGCATAGCCGGTAGGTGTTCAATAAATACCAAGAAGAGATAGATGGATGGATTGAGCTACACTGGGCAGGGCGTGGGATGGTAGAACGACAGCTGCCGGATGGAGAATTACAAGGGGGCAAGTGCGAGCTGGGAGGGAAAAGAAAAGACTTGAAGACACAGTGAAGCCCAACCTCAAACAGTGACATGGCAGAAGACCAGACAGTAATAATAATGACAGTATTTGTTAAGCGCTTACTATGTGTCAAGCACCGTTCTAAGGGCTGGGGTAGACACAAGCTCATCAGGTTGGACACAGTCCTTGTCTCCTCTGGTGCTAACCTTCTCACTGTGCCTCTATATCGCCTGTCTCGTCGCCAATGCCTGGCCCACGTCCTACCTCTGGCTTGGAACGCCTCTTCAGATCTGCCAAACAATCACTCTTCCCCTCTTCAGAGCCCTACCGAAGGTACACCTCCTCCAAGAGGCCTTCCCAGATTGGCCACTCTCCTTGAGCAAAGGCCTCATGAAGGCTATCTCATCCTACCCATAACCTGCCTATGGCCTGGAACTCCCTCTCCCTTCATACCTAACAGACGTTCACCCTAAATTCAAAGCCTTATTAAACGCACATCTCCTCCAAGAGGACCTCCCCGACTAAGCCCTCATTTCTTCTTCTCCCACTCCTTCCTTCTGTATTTACTCTACTCTTGGATTTCCCTCCATCGCCTTGCCCCCTCCGACTTCACCTCCCTTCTCTCTTTTTCCTGCCCACCCCATACACTCCACTGCTCTGCCACTCACCTCTTCACTCACCTCCTCACGGTCCCCCATTCGCACCTGTCCCACCGTCGACCCCTGGCCCACATCCTCCCGATGTCTTGGAATGCCCTCCCTCCTCACCTCCGCCAAACTAACTCTCTTCCCCTCTTCAAAGCCCTCCTGAGAGCTCACTTCCTCCAGGAGGCCTTCCCAGACTGAGCCCCCCTTTCCCTCTGCTCCTCCTCCCCTCCCCATTCCCCCTTCTCCCGCCCTCTGCTCTTCTCCCTTCCCTCCCCTCAGCAATGTGCATATTTGTATATTTTATTTATTACTCCATTTATTTTGTTAATGATGTGCATATCTCTATGATTTTATTTACCTTGATGATATCTATGCCAGATTACTTGTTTTGTTTTGTTCAGTTTTGCTTTGCTGTTGTCTCCCCCGTTTAGAATGTGAGTCCTTTATTGGGCAGGGATTGTCTCTATCTGTTGCCGAATTGTACATTCCAAGTGCTTCGTGCAGTACTCTGCACATAGTAAGCACTCAATAAATACCACTGAATGAATGGATTTGTACCCTTTATTCATCCGACCCTCAGCCCCGTAATTTATTTTAATAACTGTGTCCCTCTCTAGGTTGGAAACTCCTCGTAGGCAGGGAACGTCTCTACCGACTCGGTTATACTGTACTCTCCCAAGTGTTCAGTGCGGTTCTCTAAATTGACTTGGATGACAGGAAGCAGATAGGAAAGCTTAGAAAGGCCCCCCTTTTTTTTTCTATGTGCGGGCACTCTACTAAGCGCCAGGGTAGATACAAGCTAGATAGGTTGGACGCAGTCCATGTCCCACATGGGGCTCTCAGTCTTAATCCCCATTTTACCGATGAGGTGACAGAGGGCCAGAGAGGTGTTGTGTAAGTGTTGCGAGAGTCACAGAGGCCCCCAAGTGCTTAGTACAGCATTCTGCATTCGGAGACCATACAGTAAACTCTTGGGTTACTTATTATTAGTATTATATTGGAATTTTTATAATATAATTATACTTGTTATTAGTATTAGAATTCGTATACTCTTATTATTATATTACTAATTATTATTACTGGGTCTTAATTTTTCTGTCAGAGTCGCTACCCATCCCTGACCTCCGAGCGAAGTAAGACTCTACGTGACCGCTGAACCACGTAGGCTAACATCACACGTGGCTGGTAGCACCACTCAATCCTTTCATCCCCCTCATTGCTGAGTACAGTGCCTGGCACATAATAAGCGCTTAACAAATAACGTTTTTTAAAAAAGCACTTATTGTGTACAGAGCCCTGTACTAAGTAAGCACTTGGGAGAGTACAACAGAGTTAATAGACACGTTCCCTGCCCACAAGGAGCTCGCATTCTAGATGAGGAGAGAGAAATTCAAATAAATTATGGATATATACATAGATGGTGAGCGTGGAGTGACTATCAAGTGCTTAAAGGGAAGAAATCCAAGTGTAAGGGTGATGCAGAAGGGAGAGGGAGTAGGGGAAGTGAGGGCTTAGTTGGAGAAAGCCTCTTGGAGAAGGTAATAATGATAATAATAATAATGACGGGTATTTGTTAAGCACTTATTATGTGCCAAGCACCATTCTAAGCACTGGGATAGATACAAGGTTATCAGGTTGTCCCACTTGGGGCTCACAGTCTTGAACCCCATTTTACAAGTGAGGGAACTGAGGCAAAGAGAAGTTAAGTGACTTGCCCAAAGTCACACATCCGCCAAGTGACGGAGTCGGGATTAGAACCGACGACCTCTGACTCCCAAGCCCTTGCTCTTTCCACTAAACCGCGCTGTATCATTTCGATAAGGTTTTGAAGGTGAGGAGAGTGATGATCTGTCAGATAAGAAAGGGGAGGGAGTTTCAGGCAGAGGATGAACACGGGCGAAGGGTCAGGGATGAGATAGACGAAATCAAAATGGCGGGAGTAGCTTGGTGGTAGAGGAGTGGAGTGAGCGGGTTGGGGTTGTAGTAGGAAATCAGTGAAGTAAGATAGAAGGGGGTAAGTTGAATGAATGCTTTAGAGACAATGGAAAGGAATTTCAGTTTGCTGTGGAGGTGGATGGGCAACCATTGGAAGTTCTTTAAGAGTGAGGAAACATGGACTTTGGGTTTTCGTAGAAAAATCATCCCGGAAGCAAAGTGAAGTATGGACTGGAGCGGGGAGAGACAAGAGGCAGGGAGGTCGATGAGGTGGCTGATGCAGTAGTCAAGAGGGGAGATGATAAGTGCTTGGATCAGACAAGTAATAGTTTTTAGGTGAAGAGAAGCAGCGTGGCCCAGTGGAAAGAGCCCGGGCTCGGGAGTCAGAGGTCATGGATTCAAATCCCGGCCCTGCCACTGTCAGCTGACTGTGGGCAAGTCACTTCACTTCTCTGGGCCTCTGCTCCCACATCTGTAAATGGGGATTAAGACTGTGAGCCTCACACGGGACGACCTGATTACCCTGTATCTACTCCAGCGCTTAGTACAGTGTAAGCGCTTAACGAATACCGACATTATTATTATTAGGTGGAGAGGGAAGGGCTGATTTTAGCGATTTTGTGAAAGTAGAACCTTCAGGACTGGTGATAAAATGAATATGGGGGTGAAAGAGACAAGTCGAGGAAAATGCTAAGGTAATGGATTTGTGAAACGGGGACAATGGCGAGCCTGTCTGTAGTGATGGGAAGGTTGTGGGGAGGACAAAGTTTGGAGGGAAGATGAGGAGTTTCGTTTCAGACATGGTGTTGGCGGGACATCGAATTAGAGGTGTCCTAAAGGGAGGAAGTAATGTAAGACTGCAGAGAAGGAAAGAGGTCAGGGCTGGAGATGTAGATTTGGGAATCACTCGTACACAGATGATAGTGGAAGCCGTGGGAACGATGAGTTCTCCAAGGAAGTAGATGGAGATGGAGAATAAAAGGGTCCTTAAGGGACCCCTACAGTTAGGGAGGCAGAAGAAGCAGGAAAGCAGTGTGGACTAGTGGAAAGAGCAAAGGCCTGGAAGTCAGAGAACCACTTGTCTGCTGCATGACCTTGGGCAAGTCACTTCACTTCTCTGGACCTCAGTTACCTAATGTGGAATATGAGGATTAAGATCGTGAGCCTTATGGCGACAGGGACTCTGTCCAATCCAATTACCTTGTATCTACCCCTGTGCTTAATACAGTGCTTGGCGCATAGTAAGCGCTTAAATGCCATAAAGACCAAACAAAAACAGAAAAGGAGCCTGGGAAAGAGACTGAGAATGAGCGGTCAGAGAGATAAGAGGAGACCCAGGAGAGGACGGCATCAGTGGTGGATAACGTTTCGGGGGAAAGGGGTGGTCCACGGGGTCGAAGGCAGCAGAGAGGTCAAGGAGGGTTAGGATGGAGTAGAGGCCAATTGATTTGGCAAAGAGGTCATTGGAGACCTCAGAGAGAGCAGTTTCCATGGAGTGAAGGGGACAGAAGCCAAATCGGAAGGGATCAGGGAGAGAATTGGAGGAGAGAAAGTGGAGGCGGCGGATGAAGGCAGCTCACCCGAGGAGTGCGGAGAAGAATGGTAGGAGGGAGATGGGGCGATGACTGGAGGGAGCCGTGGGGCCAAGGGAGGGTTCTTTTAGGAAAGGGGGGACATGAGCATGTTTGAAAGCAGTCGGGAAGAAGTCACTGGAGAGTGAACAGGTGAAGATGGCGGTTAGGGAGGGAAGTGCAGAGTGTTTTATACGGTGCGAAGGGATGGGGATGGAGATGTAGGCGGAGCTGGTGGATTTTGAAAGGAGGTGGGAGATCTCTTGAGATACTGCAGGGAAAGATGAAAGAGTTAAAGAAGGGGCAGGAGGAGCGGAGGAACTAGAGAGGAGCAGGGGAGATTTTAGGGAGATCACACTTGAGGGTTTCAATCCAGGATTAGAATTCATGACCATCTGACTACCAAACCCGAGCTCATTCATTCATTCATTCATTCAACTGTATTTATTGAGGGCTTACTGTGTGCAGCGCACTGTATTAAGCCCTTGGAAAGTACAACTTGGCGACAGATAGAGACAATCCCCACCCAACAACGGGCTCTACCCATACACCGTGCTGCTCCTCAATTTTATCAACACAGTACACGGCCAGGTCGTTAGGGGCAAGAGATCGGGTGGGAGGGAGGAGAGGGAAGAGGGGGATTGAGGAGGGAGTTAAACTTCTGAAATAACCGGCCCAAGTAGAGGCATGGGAGTCAATAAGGAAGCTGATCAGAAAGGTGTAAGGGGTATACTGTGGAAGAATAAGGCGGAAGGCAGGAGACGG